>NC_071341.1:16357500-16983750 GCF_027744825.2 Synchiropus splendidus | reverse complement strand
ATTGTCCATTTTTTTGACCAGTGAGACCAGAACTGGTGTGTGCGCGCCAGCGGTGGGGGGCGGGCTGCGAGGGGGTCTGTGGACCAAGAGGCCTTGAGGAGGGCTGATTGATCCTCTCTGGGCTCCTCATGCGGCTCTGATTAGTCCTGATATGTGCAGCGCTGATGTCATCGCAGCTGTGAGACAGACCGGGCCGGGCCAGAACTCCTCTGGTTCTGACAATCCGGCAGACTTCAGATACCAGTCACCAGAGTCTCTGATCAGTCCAAGTGAAAGTGAAGGAGTCGGATTTTGAGTCACAAGTGAGTGACCCACAGCCGAGGCTCTACAACTCCTCTGACACTCTTTAACTGACCAGTGACTGAATTTCCCTTGAGAGGATCAATAAAGTTTGATCTTATCTTATCTCAAAAATGTGAAGTCACTGGAGTTAACGGCTGAAACAGATCAATGCTCTCCGGTCTGTTACATCACCTCTCTGTCAAATAAATCTATAAAGTGAAAAACACACAGAGTGTCCTCAACCGTGCGCCAGTTCAGGTGTATTTTCAATAACAATCTGGATGTTCACGACATCAACATTACAGAATATGTTCCTGAGAAGCACCTGGGGAACAGAACCAGCGCCCTCCGGAGAAAGTGTGTCTGGGAACAAACAAGCTCAGAGCGAGTTTGGGTGGAGGCTCTGTCCTCGTGTGGGACGTCTCCACCGCATCCGGGTATTATTCTGGGTCGTTGACCTTTCACCTCGAAGCATCTCAGGAGTTGATCAACAAACGTTTGTTTGATGATGAAGTCGATCAATGACTGTTCACAGCTCCGTCACTAATCCTCTCATCTGCCGTGATGACACCGTTAACATGTGAAAAGCGCTTCAACGAGATTCAGTCTAGTCAGGCTGGCGCTGACGAAGAAACAAAAGAAAGTGATTTGACTCTGTCATAATAAAAGCGACTGGGCCATTCGCTTTCTTGAGTTGGACGAAGAAATCAGTCCAGTTTACATCGGAGCACTTTTAAGTAGCCACACGCGCGTTTGCAGACTTTAAAAGGGACACAAAGGCTGTTTTAGCTGAAGGGCAGTCGTTGTGTGACGCATTACTTTGAAATCCAAAGCGGATGCAGTTGGCTGTCGGCGCATGAGAAGTCTCACTTGGGATTGAGACCCGCGACGGTGTCTGCAGGCGTTAGAAAGGGCGAGAGTCCCGCGGCAACCGGAGGATTACTGGAGGAGACACGCTCGCCTCTTCAGGAGGATGAAGGAACCAAGGTACGAATCCAAGCCTCTAACCGTGTTTTGTCGCGAGTATTTTGTTTGATTTATTTTATTTTCCTTGTTTTTTTAGTCGTAAAATTGCTGAAACTACTGACTCTTTCTCTAAATAGCCTGAAAGCTTTTAAAAAATAAATCGTCCTCACTAGCATTCATGAATAACATTATTTTTTTTTTATGTTGTGCCCGTGTTAGAAAGTTTTAAAGGCGCTATTTCCTGCTCGTTCCCCCCGTCAACATCAAGAAGTCACCTAACTAAGCAGATTACAGCGGCAGACTGAGGTGGTGCGTTCATGGTGTTCACCAGACTTGAGCTCACTCAGAGTTGGAACCGTGAGTGACTAGTGTACACATGAGTTTGACTGGAGTTTAGGTGCCGTCACACTAACTTGATTTGGGTGAGGTGGAGATGAACACCTGGAGCAGGTGCAAACTGGGTCACACAAGCGGCTGAAACTTCCTCAGAGCAGCATGATGTTTACTACTTCTAAAAACGTTGTGTTCATCCTGTTGTCATTTATTGAAGTTATTTCCATTTGAATTGGTGTTTGCGGATTCATCGCTGGCGTCTACCATTTGTGGTCAATCCAGAATTGAATAGTATTTCAAGATCTTGGGGGCCACACTTGGCGGCTTGGACGGAGGTCTTCAGCTCCCGAGCCTCAGGTTTGAGACAGGAGACGGCATTGCGCCACATTCCACTCGTGCTTGAAAGTGTGACCTGAACGACGACACATCGACTTGCGCTGGATATTTAGCTGTAACTGATCATGGCTTCTTGTTTGAAGCATAAAGTAAATGTATAAGATAAATCATTCTTTATATGTTACGGCAATATACAAAAACTTTGTGTGAGAATCTTGAGTCAGAATGTTTACTCGCAGGCTACTTTGCGAGCGACAGTCCAATTTCAGCGGCCCTCTCAGGGAAACTGTATGTGTCCGTAACGCAGTACAAGTGTGAGTAACTAGTAAGGGTGTTAGAAAATATCGGTACGTTCAAATATTGTGATACTTGATTGTGTGATATTGTCTTGATATTTAAAGTTGTTCAAATCAATATTTAGTTCACAGATGCTTGGATATTCTATTAGCACATGGATCAGTGAAGCAATAACAATACATTTGTTATAGCTTTATCTGATTTTCCCCCTTAAAATAAATGATGGTTCTAGAGTATCACAATATATTGATGAACGTAGAGTATCACAATACATGGCAATGCATCGAGTCAGCACTGCTGTATCGGGATACGTATCGCGAGCTCCCTGCCAAAACACAGTAGCGCAGTAGATAGTGTTGCTACACCCTAGTCATCATGTATATGATCCAATACCTGCACCGTGTTGCTCGACTTATCGACTCTGTAACAACCATGTATTTTGTGTGGAACAGCTTTTGATTTTGGTGAGACAGAGCTGGTGAAAACAAAGTCTCGATCGGTGATGGTTCATGCTAACCGTCAGGGGGCGTGTCTTCGACCCTTCCCCGGCCTCAGAAATCACCAATCACGGACTTCAGTGTCTGACTTGATTTCCGCGGAAGTGTCAGCGTTATCTCAGCAGTCGAACACGCGTGCGTCGATCAGAAGCTTGGAGCGTTTCCGAAGTTCTGTTTTTTTCAGGCGGTTATATAACTTGAGTTAGAAAGAAACTGCTGAGAAACTTTGTTGAAGTTTTATTACCGATCTCAGCTCTGTCTTTCATAATTGTTTACTTTGGGATAAATAGAGAGTTGAATAACTTCCCTGCTGACTTGATGGGCTTCAACTGAATCACAACCAGAACCGGGAAGATATGTTCCACTGCTGCCATCGGTGGAACAGTGAGAGGACACAGATGATCTCACAGTTGCATAACACACACTCTCTCTCACACACTCTCACACACACACACACTCCTGGCTCCCTCTTATCTGTCAGGTGTGGAGCAGTGTGGGTTCCTCTGCTTGTTCCTGGCATTAATCACATGTGTTTCACGAAGAGCTGTTTCCCATTGCAAGTGTCAGAACCTCCTCACGAGAGATGATTCACCTCCTCGGCTCACTTCTCTGAGCCAACCTTCCCGATTACAGGGATTACAAAATCAAGTCTGAAGTCATAGAAACTAGGTGATTTGAATAAACATCTTCAATGTTGATGCAGATGTTCTGAGAGAGTTGTGCGACATCTAGTGGTGGATTGAAGAGAAGCAGTAGATGATGAGTTTCCCATCGACTTCAGTCATCAGGGAGGGACTGAAATCCTGGCATGTTGATTTGGGAGGAGGCCTGGGGCAGACCCAACTGGGACCACCTCCCTGATCCCTCCATGAGGAGGTGGAGGAGCAGATCCTTCTGCTTGTTTGTCTACTTCTTATTGCCTGTCGGTGATATTTTGTCACTGATAGTCCTGAGTCGGGAAAGGTCCCTCTCACCTCTGACCCCCTTTGATGAAGATGAATGTGCTTCCATCCCCGTCTTCAGTATCCTCTGTTCTGTCCGCTGCATGCCCCCTGGCCCCCCACACACATTTGATCTGTTCCTCCCTGGAGGAGAACGTTCTCTGAAATTCCAACCCGGGACTGAAAAGTCCCGACAACTGACATCAAGAAGCTAGCAGCAAGTTCGATTTGAGCAGAACTGAGTTGCACGAAGTGGAAGCCTCCTGCAGGACCTGACAAAAATAGGTTCCGCGGATCACCGAGGTGCCTGGCTGCTCAGGTGTCAACAGATTAAGGGAGTTGTTAATGAAACAAGGACGTAATCTGACTTCAGAGTGAAGCTAAAACTGTTGCATAAAACAAACAGCTGCGTCTATTAATAATGTGTGTTAATGTTCTTAACGCTCGCAGATCTGATCCAACAACTGCTGCTATTTTTGTCGCCATCTTGTTTAAGACTGTGCTGTTAAGTTCTGGAGCTTCAAAGCTGCTGAGAGTGGAGATCCACCTTCGCTCTCTGTTTGAACAAGACGCCCAGATAAGTCATGTCCAACCAGGAATCTGACCTGAGGAACTGTGTGCCCCAGAGAGCGACAGCCACTGGCATCTTACTCTGCTGCACTTTTGTTGTTCCCCTTCCGTCCTGAACTTTGTGTCACCCGTGTGATAAAATCTGGAGTCATAAAAGAGTGGAGATTAGCTGAGCTGCGAGGGCTTGAACCTCAACGTGACGTGTCATTCTGCAGCTTTTAATAATTTACGAGGAGCTCCTGAGGAGACTTGTAGGTCTCCTCTGTGCGCCTGATTCTTGAGGAGCCAGGACGCCTTTCTAGCTGTGGTTTTCAGGTTGTCCGTGGTGACCTGGTGAATATTCTGCAGCGGTGGGTCGTTGTCCTGGGAGAAAACATACCCATAGAGGATTTTAGACTCTTTGCCTTCTTGAAGGTGTCAGAACTTGGGGTTGAACTTTCTCATTGCCACTTGTTGCTTTCTGTCGACTGTGATCCCAGTTGGATCAATGATGGTGCTGGTTCCAGCCTGCCATGTTGCCGTGAAAACCTTGACTTCCGCTCCTCCTGGAGTCTCACCGCCATGGCTGAAGACCCTCAGCTGGGTCAGTATAATGACCTTCTCTCTCTGTCCCACCTTGTCCTTGATAAGCCTCTCGGATGTTCAGCTTCATGTCTTCGGATCATCATGCTCTTCTCTCTGGTCCAGGCTTCTAATCTCCACTCCAAGCTTAGCTAACGGCCATTAGCCCTCCGTAGTGAAGTTTCCCTTACGTCAACGTGAGCTGACGTGGAGACTCCTACTGGCCCCGACCGACGCCATCACTGTCAGTCTTGCAGCTTTCGATCCTCCCTCTCTGCGGTTCCACGTGCTGCTCTGTCTGTCAGCCATCTGGTTATTGAGGGTGTATGTCTGTTGATCACAAAATACTTTTGAGTCCAATAAAAATTCCCTGCGTGACCGATCAGGCTTCAGGTCTTGGTTTCCCTGCCGGGGTCAGTTCCCGGGTCTCATATGTGGGTGTGAGAATGTCCCTGAGGCGCCCGCTATCGCCCGAGAAGAATGGCGCTGTTGAGCCTCACAAGCAGCAGCATGAGCAAGAAATGAAATACGACTTTTAGGTAAAATGTCAGGAGCTTCCGTGACAGCTGATGGTCTCACAAAGAAGGCCTGTGGGATTTTTCCAGGAACATAACTCTGTTGCGGATCACTCGACACAATAGCAGACACACTCATATCCTCGTCTGCTGATGTCACTTTGAGCTTTGCTCTGGGCATTTGATGCTACTACTTACACTACTGCTGTTCATACTAACACTGTGGATGATATATATCTGTGTATATAGGTCAATGGCTTATCTACTCATGACACTCCAGCAAGTGACTTGGACCTGCATTAGCGGTGTTGTTAGGCTGTAAACGCAGTTGTTGACAGGATGTTTTTTTTCTGTTTACTTTTGACCTTGAAATGAGGTTGGTCGAAAGTTGTGAGTCGAAAAAAGTTGTCCTTGCAACAAAAACAGGAAATTATATGAGTGGGCAAAAAAAATGTAGCAGGTCAATGACACCGGTCAATACCACGCATTATATCAAGACGTTCTGGAGATGAGGCCACTTCTCCAGAGATGCTGCTGAAAGAAGCCACTAAAATAAAAGAGGAAGCTGCTCTTATCATCATGTGACTAGGTTTTTGACCAGTCACAGCAAGGGTGTTTCATGGGTCTTTAATCCCAACATCACCATCAAGGCTTCAGTGCCGACCCGGAAGCTCTGAAGCTCCGTCTCGTGTCTATCTCTCGTCCTGATAGGAGGTCGGTGTGAACGTTCACACAAGGGCTTCAGATGCTTCAGTGGTTTGATCACACGGAGCGGTTATTCTCCCTCCACGAAGCTCGTCTTTGGAAACATTGTTTTTTTAAATCCCGTTTTTCAAGTCACTCAGTGATCGGTGAAGTGAGTTGATGGTCGGCACTCGGGTCATTGATCTGAGCGACCGGTTGAAGCAGGAACGGTTGACGAGTGCCAGGTGACCCAGCAGACAGATGAAATCTGACCCGGAGAGACTCCGTCCGGAGGTCCGGGGGTCAGTCTGGGATGCTGGACCAGATGTTGAAGATTCTTCACTGCTGAGCTGGACGAGTGTCAGCTTTGTTTGAAGCAGCTGGCGTGTCCTGAACAACTCCTCTCGATCGTTTGGAAACACATGGTTTGTTATTACATCAGAAGATGAGAAAACTAAACTAGTTTTAGGTTCAACAGAAGGGTGCGGTGAGCTGTAGCCAGTGAAACAGAGAGTCTGTTGTCTCTGCTCAAGGACACAAGTGGTCTCGTGGTAGACGTCTGGCTTCACAGCGTCCCACAGCGTTGTGGGAAATCAAAAGGCAGCGTAAAGAAGTGATGATTCCACAAGTTATTTTCATCTTCTCACTGTGGACCAAGTCACATGCTCGCAGGCACACACACTCTCTTGTGGTCGGATTGTTTTCTTGGTTTCGTCGTGTGGAACATCCGGTGCCTTGTCTCAGGCTTCATGAAGTGAAGTCACAAGGACAACGTCACAGCTTACGTTGTTGTTTGTTCCCCCTGAACCACCACTGTGAGTCTTCTCCGGAGTCATTGCCTCCCTCCGGCCTGCTCTGACTCTAACAACAAACGCACTTCACATTGCTCTCACCATTATGTAACTGTTTCTTCATCAAAACATCTCTCTGAGCTGGAACCTTGTGGAAGGCCGACTCTGGTCTGTCTTTCACAGCACCTCTCCTGTTGCATAAGACTGAGTCAGACACTACAGGTCTGCTCTTTTTTGTCACGTGCTTCTTACGGCACTTTTCATTTTGTTCTGGAGTCACTGAAGTTTAGTTCCGTGCAGCAGTCTCAGTAGTTGGCTCAGGTGGTCGTAATGACATGAGCGGGTGCTTTTCTGACTTCATGTTTTGTTGTCTTCTTTCATGTCCGTGTGAGCTCTGATACTTGAGGGGCCACCAGACCACATCCCATAATACTCTAGTCTGTTGTTGAGCGAGGAATTTGTGACACACACAGGACTGATCACAGACTCACAACAGACAACAGTCGCACTAATTTCTTGTAATTTGGGGCAGTCAGAGCTCTTAGTTGGATTCTTGACGTGTTTTCTGTGCTCTGGTTCACTGCATAGAGCCCCCTCCTCCTCCTCTCTGACTCCTCTCTCTGGTCTCTCCCCAGATTTTGATGTCACATTCCCGACGTTTCCTCCGACAACCAGCCCGCCAGAGATCATTTTCTTCATTCCCTGCTGCCTCCCGTGGCGGGATCCGGCTGTTTTGCTTGGATATGGAAAGAGGGATCTGATCTGAGGTCAACCCTTCCTCCTGGCCCCCCCTCCCCACGGAGTCACATGTCAGGGTGAGACTCTTCTCAGAGCGACCTACATTCTCCCCGAGGAGACTGGATCATCAGAGCAGCTTCAAGGAAGAGAGTCAGCGAAAGTTTTTCCCGGCGAAGGTGGTGTTGGATTCTGGAGTTTTCTTCCTGGAAATGCCGGCAAAGACCCCCATTTATCTGAAAACCACGACCCCCAAAAAGGGAAAGAAGCTGAAGCTGCGGGACATCCTCTCAGGTGACATGATCAGCCCCCCCCTGGGTGACGTGCGACACAGTGCTCACGTGGGTCCTGAAGGAGAGGGTGACATGTTTGGGGACGTGGGCTTCCTGCAGGGGAAGATGGACATGCTGCCCTCCTTGGCTCGGGTACAGAACGGACATGGGCGCTCGCTCAGTGTAGAGGGACCTGCCGGCGGCTACTCTCCCCAAAACAACTCCAACGGCTTCCACTACCGGAACAAGACCACCATGTCACTGCCGGTGTTCATCGCCCACGAGCAGGCCCCGCCCAAGCCCCCCCGCCTGCACCTGGACAACCCCTCACCAGCCCGTCTGGCAGCTCAGAAAAGGCACCCCCAGGGGGCGGAGGTGAGCCACAAAGCTCAGGTCAACGGCCACGTGGACCACCAGCAGCACCCCACCCTGTCGTTGTGCGAGAATGGTGTCGTGGGTCGCCTGGCGTCTGAGCCCTGCCGCGACATCTCCCTCTCCCCAGCCGTCGGCAGGCTAGTCCCGTCGTCGGGCTCCTTCTCCGAAGTGTCCTCGGAGGACTCGCTCTCTGAGACCTGCGGCCCTCTGGATGTTCACCCGGGCCTCAGCCTGGATTCAGATGCCGGCCTCAGCAACGAGGACCTGAGGAGTGAGCGCTGTGACTCCCCCTGTGCCCCCTTTCTCCTCACAGCCCCCTCCAGCGTGTCCCGCTCGGACTCTATGGCGGGGCTGAACCTGGACCTGGGACCGTCCATTCTGGAGGACGTGCTCAGCATCATGGACCGCTACAAGAAGGTGGACAACCGCTGTGAGCTGTGAACCAAACTTCCTGTGGAGGTCCCCCTGTTAGAGACAGTCTCTAGAACACCACGACCTGCTTGAGGTGACATGCTGGAATCGAGCGAGGAACTGAGACTCTGCATCACCCATCTCAGAACTTTGTGGAGAACTAGGGAGTCTGAAACAACAAACTAAGAGACTAACTGGATGCAAGACGACGTTCTCACAAGTGAACTTTGAGTTTGGATTTCCTACTGACTCGTGATTCCTCAGAGAGACGATGACGATTGTTGAGCTCGGGAACACTAGAGCTCAGCACATCGTAGGAAGCCGCAGCTGGAGGTCTTTATATGGTTCCATGCTTTGTTATTTGACACCTTTGATTGTGATGAAATATTCAACATATATACTGTCCAGCAGCTTCTCACCTCTTGGAGTCGCTCGGCTGCTGACTTAAGGCTGGTTCGTCCAGTTCCTGAGCCGGTCTCTAGAATCAACCACAGTTTGGAGACAAGTTATTGCCCCAAATCAAAACAACCTTCAAGATTTCATTTGAGCTAAATATTCTTTTGTCAGTCAGTTTAAAATACAGGAGGTTTTCGACCAGCAGGGGCCAGGCTTGACAATATGATGATTCAGAAATGTGATAATTAAAGTGGACTTGGGTTAAAGTGACACGGAGCTCCCTGTGAAGCTGCCACAGACGTCACGTTGGGGGATTCCACTGGGTGCTGTTGTTTGGAGATAATGAAAGACTGAAGGTGAGAAGAGGTGGGTTTAGGTTTCCATGGCGACGGCACGTCCACGCGCACCTGCACGGGCTGTGACTGAGTTTTGTTTCTGTTGAATTTGAAGGTCATTTGTGGCGACAGCTGAGTGTGGATGAAGTTTCCTGGGAGGAGAAATGTACAGAGGAAATAGCTTCCATAACACTTTTAATATATTTGCTACAGCAAATCATTACTGCTACACTAAGTTCAGTTGTATTAAAGAAGTAAAATATATTTTCTATCATCTACTTTTGATTCTTTGTTTACGCCAACATGAATATTGTGTTCATTTGTGTGAGTTAGGTGATTCAAAATCACGGCTCTGTGAGGTGCACTCAGCCTCTCTCCAGATCATCCCTGTCTGGCTCGTAAATGTTTCAATAAAAACCTTCACAGACACATCATCTCTCTCTGACAGTTCTTTCAGCGACTTTTTCCATTTCAGTTTTGGGAGTGAGGTGGTGATGGCAGCAGAACCGCCGGCGGGTCTTCTTCAGGTGGTGAAAGCTTCAGCTGAGCTTCTCCACCAGTCAGATCCCGGGGCTGTTCCTCAGACACTGTATGTTGTGCGACTCTTCACAGACTCACTGCATCATTTGCCTTTTTAAAAAGTGCTTAACTCATTTATATTCACCGAAGAAGAAGAATCATTATTTCATATACTGATCACTTTAGGCATATGAGTGAGTCATTAGTAGTGTTCATTATTATTGTTTTTACTCTTAGTTATAGTTTCAAATTCTCAGTCTCGATGAAATTAAGTCATTCAGGTCATTTCTGTTAGTCACGTTTTGGTCAACACGCAACGTTTTAGTCAAGTGGGAACTCAAGCTGTTTTATTGGAGTTGAAGTCTCTACATTTTAGTCTCTTTCTTTTTATTCCAGAGGTCTTTTTTATTCTTTCCAGTTGACTTGTGTTCCACAGTTAGATACTATTAAATGTCTGGATGCAACTTTGCCAAAACCATCTCTATCCATGCCCTTAATGGCCAATGTAACATGAAAGTATAAAGAAAGTAATAAGTGCATTTGCTTTCCCCTTTGCATGGTCCCGTGCTCTTAAGGAAAACAAAAGCACGCACTAAGGAAGTTTTCCATACTTCCCATGTAACGCATCAGAACAGTTCAACAGCTTGCGTTTACTGCCTCCTGGTGGAAAGTAGTTGCTATCGCAAGACAGAGTCGCACTAAATGATGTATCGCGTGAAATACCCCAGTTCCTCAATCATTTAAAGCTGGTGTGGGCATTTAGTTTAAGGGGCCACATTATATATAGTAGGAGTAGTGTGAGGGACCAACAAGCCAAAAGCCCGAGCGACAGGAGGGGACGACTGTCTCCGACACTCGGACCCGCAACATCGGGTCTCCTCAGGGCTGTGTTCTCTCTCCATGGCTCTTCTCTCTGTACACTAACTGCTGCACCTCCAGCCACCAGTCCGTAAAGCTGATCAAGTTTACGGATGACGTCACCATCATCGGGCTCATCTCTGATGGAGATGAGTCGGCTTACAGGAGGGAGGTGGAGCGGCTGGTGTCCTGGTGCAGCCACAACAACCTGGAGCTCAATGCCCAGAAGACAGTGGAGATGGTTATAGACTTCAGGAGAGTCACAGTTTCTCCATCCCCTCTCATGTTGGCTGGTTCACCCATTTCCATTGTAGACTCCTTCTGCTTCCTGGGAACCACCATCACCGAGGTCAACCATCTGGTCCCTCATCAGGAAGGCCCAGCAGAGAATGTTCTTTCTGAGGCAGCTACGGAAACTACGACTGCCGAGTTCTACACGGCCATCATCCAGTCCATCCTCACCTCCTCTATCACCGTCTGGCACAACAGCGCCACCTCCAGGGACAAGAGCAGACTGCAGCGCATCGTACGTTTTGCTGAGAAGGTGATCGGTTGCAGCCTGCCACCTCTTCAGGACCTGTATGTCTCCAGGACCCAGAGACGTGCAGGTCGGATCAGAGCCGACCCTTCTCATCCTGGACATGGACTGTTTGTTCCTCTTCCCTCTGGCAGGAGGCTACGGTCCATCCAGACCAGAACCTCCCGTCACAGGAACAGCTTCTTCCCCTCGGCCGTCAGACTGTTAAATTTGCGATCAGCCTTTGTTATTTTATTTTATTTATTCACAGCACTTTATTTCAAATCACTTTCCTAGTTGGTGGAACCCCCACTGACCATGGCAATAAATTCTATTCTAGTTCTTCAAATCTAGCAAGTACCACATGTCTTACTTGAGTTCACTTAACAGCGTTCAGCTTCCCATCAGTTCCACGGTTGATGCGATAGAGGGCGCTGTGGGTTTTCAAGACTCACGAAGAAGGAAGTGATGGCGTCTGGTTGTGTTTGTCATGAACGAAGTTAATAAACAGACATTGAAGCGATCTGATTGTGACTAAGCAGAGGAACCCACTAATCGTTCACAATGAAGTAAGTTTTATTTCATTTGATACTCGAATGATCGCGGGATGGAGCGGATTCTAGCGCACGTGCTCGCGGTTCATGTGATGGTTGGTGTGAGATGTTCACTTGTCAGTCTTCATGGCTTCATGGCGTTATTGTGCTCCGCTCGCAGGCTGAATATTGACGGCCTCTTGGTCCACTTCCCATACAACTACATTTATCCCGAGCAGTATTCTTACATGCTGGAACTGAAGCGGACGCTGGACGCCAAGGTTGGAACTTTCTGCTCTCATCTTCAAGTAAACAGTAGCGCGTGTTTTAAATGCGTGTTCAAACTTGGAACTGGCTGATGCATCCCTGTCATTTAACATACACTTCATGCACAGAAGCAAACCGTTTTGGTTGCTGACCATCTCACAGTTTCTCCTCTGCATCCTATAGTTTCAGCAACGTTAATGAAAACGCTTCCTGTTGCTGGCTGTTTAACCTCGTCCTGATTTCAGGGTCATGGAGTTCTGGAGATGCCTTCAGGGACTGGGAAGACCATCTCCCTGCTGTCTCTCATTGTGGCCTACCAGCGAGTGAGTCTGGCCCTGCTGTGTGTGAGACAGTGGCTGCTCCATGCAGGTGGTCACCGGTGTGTTTCTCTGTCACCCAGGCTTTTCCACTGGAAGTCACCAAACTCATCTACTGTTCCAGAACGGTGCCTGAAATCGAGAAGGTTGCTCGCTTTGCTGTCTCTTCTTTTCAATTTGTATTGCAACACCGATGGGTTTTGAGATGAGTCGATGTTATGACTTGAATTGTTCTGGGCTTGTTCATGTCGTCTTTTGTTGTCCTGTTGAAGTAAAGACTACCATGTTTCAAAAGTTGAATCCCTCTTTGTTGCGTGGAGGTGGTGGAGGAGCTGCGGAAGCTGATGGACTTTTATTCCAAAGAAACCGGAGACGCCAACAACTTCCTGGCCTTAGCGCTGTCGTCCAGGAAGAACCTGTGCATTCACCCCGAGGTAACCACGCATCCTCCATACACGTTCACTGCACTTCAGTGTTAGAAACAGGGAAACCCTCTGTTCACACAGGTGAGCGCGCTCCGCTTTGGCAAGGAGGTTGATGGCAAATGCCACAGTCTAACTGCGTCGTACATCCGTGTTCAGCGCCACCACGACCCAAACCTGCCATCGTGTCGCTTCTTTGAGGTAACCCCGCCTGCTCTGACTGTTATCAAGAAACAGCCGCTTCTCCTCGCGCCAGTCGCTCCTGGCGGCTTGTCCTCAAGGTCGCAGGTGACATGTCTCATCTGTGGCTTCAGGAGTTCGATGCAGTCGGTCGGCAGGTTCCACTTCCTCCTGGTATCTACAACCTCGACGACCTGAAGGACTTTGGCCGGAGGAAAGGCTGGTGTCCCTACTACCTGGCCCGTTACGCTGTACGTGCTCACACGTGTGACCATAGAAAGGCACTGTGTTCCGAGTGTTCCCTCCCTCTGTAGATCCTTCACGCCAACATCGTGGTGTACAGCTACCACTACCTGCTGGACCCGAAGATCGCTGACCTGGTGTCCAAGGAACTGGCCAAGAAATCAGTGGTGGTGTTCGATGAGGCGCACAACATCGGTGTGTGCTTGTGTGTCCCTTTGTGATCGCCACACGGGTTTCATGACGGTGATCCATCCACAGACAACGTGTGCATCGACTCCATGAGCGTGAACATCACCCGGCGGACCCTGGACCGATGTCAGAACAACGTGGACACACTGCAGAACACCATTCACAAGTAAGGACTTCAGATGCTTCAACTGGGGTGTAGATGTCTGAGGAGTGACGGCGTTGACCATGTCTTGAGGATCAAGGAAACGGACGCGGCTAAACTGAGGGAGGAGTATCGGCGGCTGGTGGAGGGGCTGAAGGAGGCGAACGTCGCCAGAGAGACGGATGTCTACCTCGCCAACCCAGTGCTTCCGGATGAAATCCTCCAAGGTGGGAACACCACCGCGCTGTGGTATCATGGTGTTGACCTGAGTGTGTACACCCCCCAGAGGCCGTTCCCGGAACTATCCGAACAGCTGAGCACTTTGTTGGTTTCCTGCGGAGGTTCCTGGAGTACCTGAAGTCTCGCCTGAGGGTGCAGCACGTGGTGCAGGAGAGCTCGCCGCAGTTCCTCAAAGATATATTCGACAAGGTCTGCATCGACAGGAAGCCGCTCAGGTCTGCTGTCATCGCCGTCTCACCTCAGTCCCTTGCCTCATGATGCATGTCGCCTTACTTCAAATGTTTTTGAGGAAAAGTGTGACAAAACCGTACACTGTAGACAGACAGGAACTGTGGAGTGGATAAATTCAGGAGGGCGTCTGGGCTTCTACAAAACATGAAAAAATGCATACCCGATTCTCCCAGATTATGCTGCTATATGGCGGCATCTGGTGGCCAAGCTACGTTCGAGACTCTGGCGTCCATTTTTTCATGTTTTGCAGATGCCCTGTCATACTGACTTGTTGAAAAATATGCTGTTCATGACGTCGCGATAACCTGTCACCTGGATGTAACTCTAGTTCTATGAGTGTGTGTTCAGTAGAGACCAGGAATCCTGAACTTCACTGTTGGTTTACCGACCTCACAGTAGAACTGAGAGTAACGCAGGGGAAGCATGATGGTTTGTCGGAAGGCTGGTGTTGGTGAGATCCATTCCGTGTCCTGCCCAGGTTTTGTGCTGAGAGGCTTCAGTCGCTGTTACGAACTCTGGAGATCGCAGACATCGCCGACTTCTCCGCCATCACGCTCATCGCTAACTTCGCCACACTGGTCAGCACCTACAGCCAAGGTGACCCGGTGGTTCTGTGAGGAGGCTGCAAAAGCTTCACTGGGTTTGTTCTGAACGGATCCCGTCTCTCTCCGAAGGTTTCACCATCATCATCGAGCCGTTCGAAGACCGGACTCCCACCATCGCCAACCCCATCCTGCACTTCAGGTGAGGACTCGACCTGACAGGTCTGAGGCTGAGCGGCGTCTAAACTCTCCTTGTGGTTCTGCCCCCAGCTGCATGGACCCCTCCATCGCCATCAAGCCCGTCTTTCAGCGGTTCCAGTCGGTCATCATCACCTCAGGGGTAACTCACTGACACCAACTCTGATTTGGTTTCACTCACCTGGACATCTTCAATTTTGGCCTGCAGACTCTGTCTCCCCTGGACATCTACCCCAGAATCCTGGACTTCCGACCCGTCACTATGGCGTCTTTCACCATGACGCTGGCCCGATCCTGTCTCTGTCCTCTGGTGTGTATGACATGTTCCCAATGCCTCACCTGCTCACAAGACCTTCTTCAGACCGTCTTCTTCGTTTCCTAGATCGTGGGACGGGGGAATGACCAGGTGGCTTTGAGCTCCAAATTCGAGACCAGAGAAGATTTTGGTGAGTCAGAGTGACAAGCAGCATCAACGGCGCAGAGCTCATCTGTGCGGCTTCCTTCTCCAGCTGTGATCCGTAACTATGGAAATCTGCTGCTGGAGATGTCGGCGGTGGTTCCTGACGGCATCGTGGCGTTCTTCACCAGCTACGTCTACATGGAGAACATCGTGGCCGCCTGGTACGAGCAGGTCGGTGAAGGCTTCCTCGGGTCGCACCAGACTTGTCACAACGTCCTGCTAAATCTGCTGCTGCTTGTGCAGGGAATCCTAGAAAACATCGAGCGGAACAAGTTGATCTTCATCGAGTCTCCGGATGCCACAGACACCAGTATAGCTCTGGAGAAGTACCAGGAGGTCAGCAGTTCCTTCTGACTCTCAGCGCCTATGTTTATACTGATCCAGTATCTGTACACTCACGTCTGTTGGTTCTCCTCAGGCGTGTGAGAATGGCCGCGGCGCCATCCTGCTGTCCGTGGCTCGAGGGAAGGTGTCAGAGGGGATCGACTTTGGTAAAGTGTCTCCTGCAGAAGATCCAGTGAAGCTTCACGTCATGAGTGATGGTGTGGTTCTTTTACAGCTCATCATTTCGGCCGCGCCGTCATCATGTTTGGAGTTCCATACGTGTACACACAGAGTCGCATCCTGAAGGTGAGGAGGAGGGCTCGCTCGCTGGAGTGACTCTTGGGTCTGGACAGGAAGTGCAGTCAGTCGGAGCATGAGCCACTGAGCGGCGCTGCCTGTGTTGCAAGTGTTATTCTGTGTGAACCTGGGTCATGAAGTGGTGCTCCACCCAGGCTCGGCTGGAGTACCTGCGCGATCAGTTCCAGATCCGGGAGAACGACTTCCTCACTTTCGACGCCATGAGACACGCGGCTCAGTGCGTGGGCCGGGCCATCCGGGGGAAGACGGACTATGGACTCATGGTGTTCGCTGACAAGGTGTCTTCTCCGTCTGACCCGCCGGAACGTTGAAGCTGCTGTCGAGTCCCAGCTGACCTCGACTCTCTCCGCAGCGCTACGCTCGAGCAGACAAGCGCGGGAAACTCCCCCGCTGGATCCAGGAGCACATCAACGACGGCAGTCTGAACCTGACGGTGGACGAGACGGTGCAGCTGTCCAAGCACTTCCTGCGCCAGATGGCCCAGCCTTTCAGACAGGTACGACCCGCGTGACCCCAGCAGCACCAACCCAGGCAGACGGGTTTATAGCTTCAAGTCGGACTGAAGAATGAGCCTCCTGATGCGGGTATCGCTCCATTGAGCAATGGTCATGACCATTATCAAATCTTTGCCCAAGGAAAATAATATCTAGTGTTAGAGTTTTTGACAGAGAATAAAGCAGGGTGCCATAGTCTACTGTGATCACAGCCTGCTGCACCAACTAGGTGGCGCTGAAGGAGCCCACTGTGCCATAGAAACTGATGACAGTTGACGCTGCTGCCGAGTGATGGCTGCCCCTTGTTTAGAGACCAGGAAGTGTACTGTCATGTGACTCATAAGGCGGAGAACATCCTCAGAATGAGCGACAAGCAGATGTTGGCTTGAGCTCACAACTCCAGGAGTGGTAGAACTGACTCTAAATCTGCTGATGACCTTTGACCTCTGGGCTGCTGTCTGCAGGAGGACCAGCTGGGGTTGTCTCTGCTGACTCTGGAGCAGCTGGAGTCGGAAGAGATGCTGAAGAAGATCAGTCAGATCGCCCAGCAGAACTGAAGGTACCTCTGTCAGTCAGAACGTGGGGCTGTTCTTCACGAGCGGCTGAGGGGTCAGAACCGCATTGTGGGTCAGACTCTTGGGTCTGTCAGTTGCATTCCACACCCGGAACGTAAGACTGCTGCACATAAATCATGTGGACAAACACACCGGTGGTTGCGAAGACTTGTTTATAAAGAGTTTTTAAATAACTGCAGTCACTTGTTTGTTTTTTCAACATGACTTTATTGTCAGAAACTTCTAACACTCTGAGCCACAGAGACCTGGTCCGACACCTTTTTTGGTCTCCCAGACGGGTCCTGAAGGTCATCCAGGATGAACATACAAAAATATTTAGTGGGTTTTTGCTTTTCTTAATGTCCGTGTCCATTATGACGAAGTCTCTCCAGTGTACGGTCAGCCAGAACATTACGACCACCCTTACCATACTTCATCCCAACTTCTCAGGTCCTGTTCAGGGTCCACAGAACCGTTGCTCTGGACCGAGATCTCAGTTCAAGTGGTCCTGATGTTCAGGCTGAATAGTGTCACCTGACACACAGCAGAGTCTTGACAGCTTCATCACAAGTCAGAAAACTCATTAAATAATTCACTTTATAACAGAAGGAAAGGTTCCTGTCAGTGAAGGGGACTCCACTTCTGTTCTCCGTCATCTCAGCTGCAGCCACAACAAGCTTTCAGGCCAGAGGAACCTAGTGTGGTCGGGAGCTCAGACACTTTCACTCCTGCTGGTGAGTCGCAGTTCTGCAGCTTCAGGCACATTTGATGCTTGAGTAACATGAACTGAGCTTCAGAGCTTCACTTTAAAAGCATTGCTCTCGTTGTAAAAGTTTTAAAAGGAATGAAGGTCTAAAAGTCGAGTGATTGTCGCACGCAACTCTCGAGTTAGTTTGCTAAAACCACCTGGAATGATTAAGAATTCAAGTGAGCAGGAAGAGAACGACGTTTGAAGCCGCCAGGCAGCACGTCGTCGTAGCTAGAGACACGTTTGTAACAGTCAAGCTACGTGTAGTGGTTTTTGGAACGGTGTGTCTGTTAGCTGGTCCCACCCAGAGACCCCCGCCGGGTCAGACTCTGCGTGCTGGAGCTTAGCCCCCGGACGTCCGACAGACGACCCGGCTGGAAGACAGAAGGCAGGGTCAGTGATGTCAGCACTGAACCGGCCAGTCCAGGTGCGTCTCACCTGAGCTCCATCCTGAGCGTCTCTTCCTCCCACGTTCAACATGTTCAGCGAGTTGGCTCGCTTCATCCTGCAGACAGACAGACGTCAGGACACTCGCGGCACTGGACCACGGCTCCGCATGAGCACTTACCCGGCGCTCCGTGGAGAGCTCTCCTCCGTGCCCCTCAGTTTGCGCACCAGCTTCTCGCTGCTCCTGCGGATGGACTCTCTCAGTTTGGTGAAGGAGCCGCTGCGCTTCAACCCGTCCTGAGAGCAGCTTCCCTCCGGTGCGGCGGGCCAGCTGGGCCGGCCTTCGCCTGAGTAACAGCGGCAATGTGAACATGGACCTGACCACCCAGGCTGAGCAACCACCGCTCACCTTCAACAGAGCCGAACTCCTTCTCATGAGCTCGTGTCAGGATCTCTTTGTACAGAGACTCAGCCTGCCGGTACTTTCCCTGCTTGAGGTAACAAGAGGCCTGGAGAGACAGTGAGGGACGGTATGTCGAAGAATGAAGGCAGATGAATGGGTGAAGATGAAGACTGAGCGGAGGACGTGTGGCTCCGAGCCCGTGGATCAGAAGGAGACGTGCGAGGATGAGGAGCGGTGCAGTCGGGCTCACCAGGTTGTTCTTGGTCTTGGCCACGTTGGCGTCGTCGGGTCCGAGCTTGTTCTGGTAGATGTGCAGTGCCCTCTCGTAGTAGAGCTCCACCTCCTGGTACTTCCCCTGGTTCTGACACAGCAGTGCCAGATTGTTCAGCTGCTTGGCCACGTCCGGGTGGTCTGTGCCCAGCACCTGCAGCAGGGGGCAGCAGAGGTCACAGGCTGACAGAAGAAGAGTTTCACCAGACATGAACACCTGAGATCATCTACAAGTCAGTGGGATAGATGATGAGGAAGACTCTGGGCATCTCACCTTCTCTCTGATCTCCAGAGCTCTCTTACAGAGCGGCTCTGCTTCCTTGTACTTCCCTCTTTTTCCATAAAGCACCGCCAGATTGTTGAGCGTCGCGGCCACCTGCAAACACGCACAAGAGAGAAACAGAAAGCAGGTTTCATGAGACACTTCAGTCCAACAAACCAGCTGGACAAGTTTTTCACACAACAAGCCGTGTCAGCTGTTTTAAGGCTTCTGAGAAGGACCAGCTGAGTCTCCATGATTTTGCATCTGAGAACACCAACGTGGCCATGGTGAGGACTCACAGCAGGATGGTCCTTCCCCAGCGTCTTCTCCCGGATGGCCAGCGCGTCGTTCAGCAGGTTTGCAGCTTCTTTGTATTTGTTCTGGTCCCTGTGGAGGAGATGGGTGACCGGAGGCTCTCTGTGGGTTCCACTTCCACCTCACCTGTACACCAGCGCCAGGATGTTCAGCATGGTGGCCACGTCCGGGTGGGTGTGGCCGGAGGACTTCTCCAGATCTTCCAGAGCCTGCGGGGAACACAGGGCTGACCATTTGACCCAGGCTCGGGGGTGGGGAGGAGTGGCTGGAGTCTGACCTGCTTGCAGAGCGGCACCGCGACCTCGTAGCGACCTTGGGATGCGTACTGGATGACCAGGTTGTGCAGCGTCCGCAGGCGAGCCGGGATCTCATAGCCGCCTTGTTGAGCTGCAGCCGCTGCGCTGCTGTGGTGATGCTGCGACACTGAGGAGGTGAACACATGAATGAGGTGGAGCAGGAGAGGACCACACCTCCAGTGGTCACCATCAGTAGCTGGATTAGAATGGCCATTTAAACTTATATTCCGGTGATGTCACATCAGACCCTTCACTGGTGGTGCGACGTGAAGGACCGGGCTCCACTCACTCTGCGACTGCTCCTCGTCTTCGGTGGGAAACAGGTCGTCCAGTGACTCCTTAGCTGCAGACGTGTTCTTCTCGTCCTGAAAAGAAAAAGATTTAGGTGTTGAGTCGACGCTCCCAACCAACAAGTTGATGTGGACGCACCACCGGCGCCTCCTCCTGGTCGTATTTCCGGATGGAGGACATGAACTGAAGGTGGCGATTCTGCTCCTCCAGGGTCACCACGTCCTGCTCCCGGTCCTGGAGCCGCTGCTGAGACCCGGCTAGCTCGTCCCGCAGCCACTGGTTCTCCTGACAGAGGCGGCGCACCTGCAGGCGAGGAGGAGGATCACAGACGGAAACTCCAGACCTCAGACCTGACCACTCACCTGAGCGCGCAGCTTTTGTTTCTCGGCCTCCAGTGAGCCCAGATGAGCCGACAGCGCCATCATCACCTGGGGAGACGGGACCAGCAGAGTGTCAGGGAGACGACCTTCGACTGTGTGGAGGGCCCACTCACCTGAGCCTCGCTCAGCCCCAGCTCGATCCTCTCCAGGGACTCACGGATGATGCCGCTCTTCTCCTGCTCCACGCTGCCGTACTCCTCCACCCGCTGGTTCTGGGCCGCCCCCTGCAGGCTCTCCAGCAGGCTGTGGTTCTCACCCTTCAGCGCCTCCAGTCCGGCGATCACCTGCTGGGTGCTGCACAGGATCTCCTCGGCCGACAGCATCGCTGCAACACTTCCAACACAACACTTGAAAACTAACAAGAAGAGAAACCGTCCTAGAGATTTCTGATCTGGCGGCGGATGACTGACAGGTTGACACACACACACACACAGGGTGGAGTTTCCACTTGAATAATTTGGCTGACAATTGTGAAGGTTCTGGACTCGTCAGAGTAGATCATCACATGCCCTGTAACCATAATAACAGTGGCCTCTTCCTGTAGGTGTCGCTGCAGCCCTCGCCACACCGACGACACTTCAGCGCATTAAAACACAAAACGCAATATCCACTAGCTTGTGATTCATCAGAGCAACTAAAAAGTCTTGAAGGACTTGGAGGAAATGAGCCTCGGAGGAGAGGAAAGAGTCTCAGGTGGGGGCGGCGACGCGATGTCAACAAACCCGCTCCGCATCCACTTATTTTTAGCCGCTCACCTGCTAAGTCCGCCGTCTGTTGTCGTCTGGGAGCTAATGTCGCTGCTAACGCGGCCGCTACTCTCGCTGCGACAGCTGGCGTCTTCAGGAGACGCGGAACATTTCCTCCGACAGCGGTTTCTAAGACTTTCTGAGCCGTAAAAGAGTGAGAAGAAGAAAGTTGCGGCGGTGACGGATCCACCTGCTCATCATCACGGTTAGCAACAAGCAAACAACGGCCAGCCACGGCTTCCGTGTTCGGCTTTCAAAATAAAGTCCCGATCGCGATCTCGCCGTCATCTTATTTACAGCTCCTTATGTGAAAACCAACAAACCTTTTATCATCATTTACGCCAAATGGAAGACCATATATTAGTTTGTCATTACTAACACATACAATAATTCAAATACCAACTATTTAAAAGGCTGTAATTAAATGAATCGTAGTGCTCTGAATGTTACGATAATTAAATATAGCTTTTATTCTGAAAGCGAACTGTGTCTTCCTTGGGTGTGTTGCATGCGGTCTACGTCACTGAGCAGCTTACCTGATCTTGTTTCCCAGCATCCACCGCGGCAGACCGACTGCATGTCTGCTACTTTTGAAAACAGGGAAATAAACGCGTTAAACTGCATTCAACTCTCAGTACAAACACTCCACTGCACATCACTGTGGGTCTGTAACACTGGTGTTTACGTTCAGAGATTTCATTCACGGTTTCCTGAGCGTCTCCAACAGTCTCATCTTATTAATGTCAGATTAGTGGAGGAGCACTTGGCTGAATTAGGGTTCAGAGTTAGTGGACTCTTTAAGAGTCCAGACTGTTTCGCAGAGGTCAGGAGGGGGAGGTCGAGGAGGAGACACTCACACACTTGTGCGCAGAAAAATCAAAGCATGATCCCATCCTGATGTGTGAATGATATAATAGTTTCCAATAAAATGAAAAGTATTAATGTACGACTCTTTTCTGTTCTTTGGCTCGAGGGTCCCGCCCAACACTCGAGTGGCCCCACCCCTGCTCCAGTCACACCATCAGCATCTCCAACAGGTCCACAAACCAACAGTCCCCCCTAACTTTGCTGCCAAACCTCTGACAGACTTCTGAGTGGGTCGTCCCAGTGACAGTCTCAGTATCTCTCACTGATCCACATTTCCTTCTCAACTGCAGCCTGAATTTTCTCTCAGCGTTTGATGACTAGATTCATCCTCTTTAAACATCAAACTACGGAGCCCTGGAAGTGACACGCATGTGTTTATTTTTTTTGGATGAGGCGTGCATGACTTTTTTTTTTTTGCCAGAAACAGACAGTGCTGCAGGAAATGTAGGTCAGCAGTCTGTGAGAGTGGGGTACCCCGAGTAAACCCGCCAACTCAGACGCGAACAACTTTAAAATGACATCATGCCAATGCTAGCTGCAGAATGTATCAAATGATTTTCTGTTTGAGTGGTCATGTGATATTTATGTCATGACCCGAGTGTGTGTGTGCGCCGCGGTTATGTGAGCAGGTCGATGGACGTCTCAGATGTCAGGTAGCATGGTAGCACTTCCATATAAGGTCGCGGCTCTCTGGGGAGCTGCTGCTGAGATTCCTGATCAATTCTCTCTAAAAATAAATCTTTGGGACAAACTCCATCAGTTTTCACAAATTTGACGAGTCTGCACTCGAGTCTGGCGGTGACATCATGAGGCAAAACAATTAGCGACACTTCAAACTGCCATCAGACTTGGAGGTGCTGATCTCCACACCTGACATGGTGCACCAGAACAGAGTCTTCAGACGAGGCTCTGGTCCGAGTCTCAGCCGCACACCCTTGCAGGGTCAACGCCAGCTGTTCCTCTGCAGAAGCAACCTGGATGCACACACACACGCCCAGGCGCCACAAGTCCGCGACCACGTCGACTAAACCCCTCCAAGACCAGAGGTCATGCTTCCCCTGACCTCTGGCCCCTGAGGAGAAAATAGAAACCGTGTTTGTGTCCTTGTGTCAAGCATGTTTTCCAAAATCAGAGCGGCAAAAATGAGGGCAGAACTTTGCAAGTGTCGCAGACAAGTTTAGACGTTTCATTGCCCAGGTTTCCTCCGACACTTCTCATCGTCTCATAATCTCAAGCGCCATAAATCGTGCTTTGTAAAAACAAAACAGAAAAAAACATTTGACCACTTAGCTTCGAAAAACCTCCCACAAACTCCCTCTTATTTTAGAACTTTGAGTTGTAAAACTCACGATTTCCACTTTCAGTCACAAATTTTCAATTGCTTCATTCAACATAATTTGAGTTTTTACCGTTAAAAAATGGGCCGAAATTCAGGAAGGTCAGTGTGTGTGCGGTAGAAATGGCAGCACATTTGTTGGAGGAGACTGTGCCACACAATAGACACACCCAAACACTCTGATGTCTGTGACGAATAAAAGCGCACTGCTGCTGACTGGGTACATTTGTGATGCGAAGATTGTTGTGTTTCCTTGAGGAGGGTGAACAGATGAATGCATGAATGAAGGGACGCAGGAGAACAGCTGAGTCAATGCAATTCAAGGAGGAGGCCGCACTAAAGATAGTCCCCCCCACATCCCTCCCTCCTCGATCGCCTCCTCCTGGCGACACCAGCTCGGGTGTCAGGTCTGAACCCGAACAGCAGCGAGTCAACTGGACTGCTGGTTATATAACGCTGATTAAATCAGAACCGCTGCATGACGTGCTGCGCAGCCCGACTGGACCCGGCTTTGACTCCCCTCTGGTTCTACCCTCAGAGGTCTGGGGGGAGGCTCGACATGAGTTCTGCTGTTCCGGTCCTGGCCCAGATCAGTCACATGTAAGGAATACCAGGAGAGGTGTCGGGGTCCCTCAGGGGCCCTCAGTGAGAGACACGCTTGTTCGCTCTTCACTTCAGGCATCCACTCTTAAGACTGGGGCGACTCCTCTTACTGAGGTGCGCGACTGTCGTTTTAGGGACAAACTTCAGCACCATTCCTCGGAGCCCAAGTCCAGTACGGCCTCCAGACCTCTGGAGGTCACCAAAGTTCACGCTGATGCCCCTAACCCTCGGACTGAAGTGAGAACTCAAGTTGGCTGATTTAAAGCAACTCACCGGCTGCTTTATTCAGATTAGCACTTGTTAGTAAAGAAGGAGACCATCTCAGTACGAGGCCACAGAAATATCTGGAACGTGCTTGTGTGATTGGCCGAGAGCTGCGGTAGCTCTGGCAGCCTCCAGGTGTGAACGTGTGAACGTGTCGCTCCGGATGAGGCACGCAAACCGACTGAACCTCGTTCCATCAAAATCATTCCTGATCCTATTTTCGGAGGATCCGAGTTTGGGATGAGGATCAGCACCTCCGGGTCAGATAAGCTCTGATTGCTCATGCTGGCTAGTGGGAAACATTTTCACCATCATGTGACTTCATCATGTGACACGTCACGAACACCTGACTGAGGAACGGTCTTCAGTTGTAGATACATGGTCACACCGTGTTCCTGGTTATATAACTGTCCTTGGTGGCTGTTGCTGCACCAGCTGTCGGGTTGCTCCGTGGTTTGGGTGTGTTATAGGTCTGTGTGTGTGTCTGTGTGAATAGCTGTGGATACAGTGACACTCTAAAGTTGGACCTGGATCAGTGCCACCACAGCAGACAACTGCAGGATCTAGAGGAAACTCCTCACGCCATGGCACAGGAGGTTGCAAGTTCTATTCCCAAGTTGGGCCTCGGGTTGGAGGAGCCTCCAGTCTGGCTCGACAGTTCTTCTGCACGTTTGGAACCATCTGACCGCAGCCGAGTTCCTCAGCTTTAAAATGAAAATGAAGTTTAGCCGAGTTTGTGTACTTGCTTATCCTACCTTGTGGGGACCAATTCTTGACAAAACACTGCCTTGTGAGGACCTTATGGCCATTTGGCTGGACGCAACAAATCCAAGCTTCAATTTGGGGATGAGGGCATGTAACTGGGTTCAGGTTAGCCATGTGTTTAGGATGGTTAGGTTTAGGGGGAGAGGCTGGGAAAAGGGTTATGGTGATGAGAGGTCCTGAATAAGATAGAGATACAAACACGTGTGTGTGTGCAGACATGAAGGTCAGCACAGTGACACTGGAGCCCAGCAGAAGTTTCTGGATCTCACAGAACTGGACCTGAGAACATTCATCAGCGAAACGAACGATTCCCCCGGCAGAATTACATCAGGCGCTGCGTCCGTGTCACATGATGCTCCGTCCCTCTTGACTCTCAACCTGAGCACGTCTGTACCTGCCAGTCGGGTGTCTGTGCAAGTGTGTGGCAGATGGGCTGGAGATCAATCTGAACTCCATCAAGACCAACTCAACATTTCCCTGTGCGTGTGAGCGCAGGTGGTCTCTCCCTGGACTAACCTCCACGTCAGAGTCACACACTGAGCTCATGATCCAGTGTACAGGGGGCAGGGGGTGTGACATGTCCTGGGGGAGTCACCTCTCCAACAAGCAACGTTGGTTTTCAACAGCAATTGCCTTCACAACTGTTTGGTGTTATATTGAAATGAAATACATGTGGGGCCTCCTGTTCTGTGTCCTTGCTCTGCGTGACTGGCGAGGTCACCTAACGCCAGTCCTCTGCAACGGGCGGCGGACATGCTTGGTGCTGGTCCTGGCCTCTGCTCAGCCAACAGACAGAAAAGTTGCTAAATCCTCTGCGAGTCTCGCTGCTGTGAGTGTGACTCACACGGGACTCCAAACATGGGGCCGGGGGTCACTGGATCCAGGGGTTACCCTGGACATGTCACATGACCTCTGCCCAGTTTACAGAGGAGACATGGAGAGTTTGGGGTTTTCTCCCCACTTTTCATAGCATATTACTGAAGCCTTGCTTCTATGTCTGAGGTCTTTGGTTGGAACAAGGAGAAGTTCAGTGGAGCTTGTTCAGGACCACCAGGTTTCTCCTCTAAAATCTAAAGCTGGGAAACTGCAGCAGAAGGTGAAAGGTTGGAGTGCAGGCCTGCAGCTGTCAGCTCGTCTCGAGTGTGAAGTTCCTTCTTGCCTTTTACAAACGCACTAACCAATGGGTGGGAGGGGACCCGCTCTGCGGGCAGCCAGTGGCAGCAGAGGTCGGGGTATAAAAGCCTCGGTCCGTCAGCTGGCAGAGTTGGGCAACCCCTAAATCTGGTGGACAGGATCTGATCCCAGGATCTGTTACCTCTTTTCTTTCCTCTTGAGCAGGTAAAGCACCAGAGATGATCTTGAGCGGGTGACGGACTATGACGTTTCCTTTGACGCGGACATCACAGGCGTCCATGTTGGAATAGAGCCTCACATGCTTGACAGTTTGATGAAGAAGGCCGGTGTGAGCAGAAATGGCCGGGTCAGGAGGGAGGTCTATTAATACACAGTAGGAAACAGGTGGGTGGGTGGGGGGGTTGTGTCGGGCAGCCACCACCAGACACGAGGAGGTGTCTCCTCTCCACCAGGGCCCTGATAGATGAAGCGCTCAAACGTTTGGGGGACAATACTCCGGGTATTACTTCAGCCATGTTGAAGCCGTGAATGAAAACTGATGGTTTTCCTCGCAGACGGAGCGAGACGAGCAGCCATGACGAAGAACTGCCATAACGACTACAAGATGAAGTTCTCCACAGACGAGGAGTTCCCCGATCTGTCCCAGCACAACAACCACATGGCCAAGGTGAGGACCGCCGGCTGCAGCTTTGCCCCCGTCACCTCCGACCACTCACCAGAGTGTGTGTGTGTGTGCGCAGGTGCTGACCAAGGAGATCTACGGCAAGCTGAGGAGCAAGTCCACCCCCAGTGGCTTCACCCTGGATGACGTCATCCAGACCGGCGTGGACAACCCCGGTGAGACTTCAACTGTAGCCCCAAAACTGCGAAAATAAACGGTTCAGCCTACTTTACAGAAAGTTCAAAATTCCGTGACACCTAGTGGTCTGAGTGGGAACTACACTGTAATGAAGCATCGGACAGTTGCCAATCATCATGTGCTAAAAAAATACAATACCCGGTTCTGCTCTCCTCCAGGACACCCCTTCATCATGACCGTGGGCTGCGTTGCCGGTGATGAGGAGTCCTACGAGGTCTTCAAGGACCTGCTGGACCCCGTCATCTCCGACCGTCACGGTGGCTACAAGCCCACCGACAAGCACAAGACCGACCTGAACTTCGAGAACCTGAAGGTGAGAAGCCCCTGACGCCCCGACCACAGCTCGGTGTCTGACTCGTCTCTCCTGCCAGGGAGGTGACGACCTGGACCCCAACTACGTCCTGTCCAGCCGCGTCCGTACCGGCCGCAGCATCAAGGGATTCACCCTGCCCCCACACAACAGCCGTGGCGAGCGCAGAACCATTGAGAAGCTGTCCATTGAGGGTCAGTCCTCCGGCCCCCTGCGTGCCCCCGGGGACCCTCACTGACCCGTCTGTCCTCCCACAGCTCTGGCCAACCTGGACGGCGAGCTGAAGGGAAAGTACTACCCCCTGACCGGCATGACCGACGCCGAGCAGGAGCAGCTGATCAACGATCACTTCCTCTTCGACAAGCCCGTGTCCCCCCTGCTGACCTGCGCCGGCATGGCCCGCGACTGGCCCGACGGCAGAGGCATCTGGTGAGGCACGCGCTCATGAGAGCTGAAGACCTTCTGACCAACGTTCGTGACGTGCACCTGCAGCAGCACTTCAGTCTGTAAGTTAGACTTTTTGGCTTCAGGCACAACGACAACAAGACCTTCCTGGTCTGGGTGAACGAGGAGGATCACCTGCGTGTCATCTCCATGCAGAAGGGTGGAAACATGAAGGAGGTCTTCAGGCGCTTCTGCACCGGCCTGACCAAGGTGAGCAGGACGCGTGCACACCACACATTGGTATACTGTTGATATATAGTTTTTATAGTTCTCCATACACTGAGCATCCCAGTAAGTGGGCAGTAAGTCTTTAACCAGTCAGTCTTAATAATCATAACTATGTACCAAGGTCAGTAGTAGCGGACATCTGCAGAGGTTCAGTATAAGCGCTCTATTTTAAAGAATTACTCAAAAAACGGACAAACGTGTAGTGGCCGAAATAACTTTTCAGACTGCTGTAAAATTCGACGCAATCTCAGGTATTATTATGGAAAATATTTTTGTGAGTTTCTGTCAGGTCTCTCTGTGTCAAAATGAACAAATAACACAGATCGTTGAGAACTGAACAAAATCAATAACATGAAACCTGGTGTTGTTAGGCCAGACAGCACATCCAGTCATGTGACCAGCTCGGGTTTAAAACAGACTTCATAAAGAGCTACATACAATCAAATCACCAGAATAAATTCATCTTTCATGAGGGTCTCAAGCCACGTTTTGAATGTTTCGTGGTCATTCTGAGTGATCTGAGTCAGCTTGTGCTTTTCCACGCAGATTGAGGAGATCTTCAAGAAGCACAACCACGGCTTCATGTGGAACGAGCATCTGGGCTACATCCTCACCTGCCCCTCCAACCTGGGAACCGGCCTGCGCGGTGGCGTGCACGTCAAGCTGCCCAAGCTCAGCACACACGCCAAGTTCGAGGAGATCCTGAGCAGACTGCGTCTGCAGAAGCGTGGCACAGGTGAGGAGCAGAAGAACACAGGCCTCTTACACTGCACTGAGTCTTTGAGCAGCAGTTTAAATCAGATTGTTGTGGAACCAACCTTAATACTTTCTCCCTCCACCAGGTGGAGTGGACACTGCCTCTGTGGGCGGCGTCTTTGACATCTCCAACGCTGACCGTCTGGGCTCCTCCGAGGTGGAGCAGGTGCAGCTGGTGGTGGACGGCGTGAAGCTGATGGTGGAGATGGAGAAGAAGCTGGAGAAGGGCGAGTCCATCGACGGCATGATCCCCGCCCAGAAGTAAACAGTGGACAGACGACGTTGAACGAATGACTGTTTCATGAGTTTTTTTTTATATATATATACGATAAAAAACGAACGGTCAGCAGGCCGCTCTCCATCCACCGCTCCGCTCGCCACTGGGCCTACCTCCCTGTAACACCCTGGGATCGATCCGAGCATAGTTGGCTCCCGGCTATGTTGACGCACCAATATTTGGGTTGTAAATTATAACTGGACAATTAAAAATGCCCCATGAAACCAACAGCATCTAGTGTGTTTATTACCGACGTCTTTATAGTCGCCACATCAGTCAGACGAGAAGCAGAAGCTTCACAATACCACCGTCAGGGCTTCGTTTCATCTGACCATCACTGAAGGCGAGAAGCTGGTGAAGAGCAGACCTAAATCTGTGGAGGAGCTATCAGATGCAGAAGTGAGAGGACGAAGACAAACAGTTGGACTCATACTTAAATAAGACGAGCAAAAACAGGAAAATGTAAACCAATTGAAGAATAACGCAGAGATTGCAGTGACACCAAGTACAGAAACTGGACTCTATAGCGTATCGAAGGTCAGGTGAGTCCTCAGTCTTACCTAAACATTGAATGACGCTCCTGTAAATATAGAAGTTTAAACCCCTAAATGTTGCAAAAAAATGGGCAGAGAGTATTAAAAAGTCTTTATTTTTTAAGTCACACATTGTTTCCTAGGAGACATGCAGGATTGCAGCTCAGTTGTTTCTAACCACAGGTTGAATTCCTGCGTGAGACAGGGCAAGTCTTTTGGAGGCAGAATCAGGTACGAGTGTGTTTGTGTGAGCGTGTGTGAGCGTGTGTGTGTGTGTGTGTGTGTGTGTGTGTGTGTGTGTGAAGAACAAAAACTACAGTGCCGGACATTCAGTCAGAATGAAAAGTGGAGAAGAATCAGAGCATTTGTTTCACCACAGCCGGAATCAACGACTCAGTTTCACAAGGACACATTCAGAAGAAGCAGAGATTACGTGAGATGTTAGTGTCCATAAGCCCAAGTGAAGCCTGCACATCTACTACGTCATTTACGGAACGTGGTGCGCCTGTGATGCTCAGCAGCCGTGGGAGTCGGCGGCTCACCGAGTGTTGAACAGCAGTGAGAATTGGACCGTCTGCATGGTTCAAGTTTCACCCGGAAAAAAAGTCGACTGAAACTAAGAACAACACGAGGAAGTCGAGGCCGCGTGACACACATGGACGCCGAGAATCCGACCGGAAGTGGACCAACTGAGAATGACAGCATTTATCGTTGATCCTGTTTGCAGCAGTTGTTACTGCGCCATAACATCTGATGAAATAATTTGGCTGCTGATCAACTTAACTTGAATTTGGCTCCTAAATGTTCCGACTGGTTGATAAGAACCACAATCTGTGACCAGTTGGAGATGAATTTGCCTCAGGATTATGTTAATTTGCAGAACATTAAGTCCAAAAACAGCTGCGCAGCTGAAGAGTGAAGGAGACCTGTTGTTTACCAAGTCAATTGTTGTAGTGGTCAGAGTGTAAACTAGTCGAGTTTACAGGAAATGGATTCACAACGTTTTCACTTCTTGCTTATTAGAGGCAAACTAAAAGAGGTTAAAGCGATGTTTGATTCAAACCCAATTCAAAAACTGCAGCAGAAATGATGTAATATCCAATCAGCTAAAATGTGTATTTTTATTTTCCCAGTTCTAACTACTAACTTTATATGGATTGAATTTATATATTAGCGAACAAGTTAACAGCGAACACGTTAAGTTAAAACCAGAGGGGAAAATGCAGATTTTAAAAAAAGAAGCAATGGCTTTTGTTCTTAAACAAAGGGGCATCAATTGGGCAACTTCTTCAAGTGATATGTGAGAAAACTGTAAATTGTACTGACATCAGTCAAGGTGAAGTCCTAGGAACTGGATCGATTTTGGACTTAACTGTGGTTTATATTTAGTCGATACATTTAGGACGAACAATAATGTTTGGATTTTGAAGTTAAAAAATTTAACAAAAGCCAAAATGAAGATCCTCATTCTTCAACGAACCCGGAAGAATAAAAATCCAATCAGAAGATTCAGTCAGCGTCCTATTTTTCTGAACTTCGAGTCTGAGAACGACGCTTGAACGTTTAAAGACTCGACTCTCCACCGCGTCTCTGCACTTCTGCATGTCTCCCTCTAGAGGTCGGAAGGCGAACAACAGCCGGCGGGGGCCACCTTCGAACTTCGACCCGCATTAAAGACTGAAAATAATCGACGAAAAGTTTGTTTAAATAGCAGCTCTTTAGAAAGGAATGGCGAAAATTATGATACAGGAGGAGTAAAAACAACACAATCACTCAAACACCGGTCGCATCCTCAAGTAAAAAAGAAAAAAAAGACGCAGTTGGCTCATGTCATGTCAAAGTGGGGTCGTTTTGTTTGATTCAGCAGTTCCGGGGTCAAAGGTCACCGTCAGTAGGCAGTCTATCCGTGTCAAAGACCAGGCTCAGACTAGGAGGGGTCGCGGTGGAGGCGAAACGCCAGGCGAGGATCCCAGATCTCCCTCGCCACCCATCGTTCGCCCCCGCCCCCACCTCAGAGTTCCAGCTCCTTGGACACTTTGGTGGCGATGTCTCTGAAGGCTAAAGGCGCCCCCCACAGGCGCTTGAACCGGACCCCGCTGCTCTGGCCCAGCCCGCTGGGCAACTGGCAGACCTCAGCCTCGAAGGCCACGCGGGCTCCGGCGGCTCCGTGGGTGCAGGAGAGAAGGAACGGCCCGGCCAGATGGACCTGGCATCCGCAGCCCTGCGCCGCCTCACGCAGCGCCAGAACCACCTCGGCCGGGTCGCGGGGGCTACGCACCCTCACATCCCATCCGCATCGGGGGGTCCGGGGCTCGACGGCTTTCTGATGCCCAGATAGATGGCGACTGGAAGGACAAGGAAGGGGAGGCAGCAGGGGGCGGGTGAGGATGGAAGAGGGAGCACAGTGAAGTTGGGGAGCCCAGAGGAGGGGGCGGGGTTATAATATGGAGGGATGAACGTGCATGAAAGAGAGGAGGAAAGAATGACAGATTGATGATTGAGTGATGGGGAGGGGGAAACACAATTAATAACAAATAAAAAAAAACTTGTTTAGAACTTAAACAGGAGCTCACAAGTCGGCCTTGGATCGGGACGGGAAGAGAGTCGGTGGAAATTATAATCTAAATTTCACTTTTGAAAACAAAATTAAATAGAAGCAGAGCAGCCATGGAATAAAAATGAAAGTGTAACATTTAGATATTCTGTCAAAAACAGACATCATTACACAAACGTGTGATCGTGTTTCTCAAACTAAACTGGTGGGTCAAAGAGGTTATGACTAGAAAGTTTAAGGTGACTCTAGCAAACGTCAATATTTGGAAGGACTTCCTTAAAACACGACTGAATGTGGACTAGCGTGTTGAAGGGGAGAGAAAAGGGGAGGGGTCTTTAACCAGGATGCTTCTAGCAGCACATCAAGGAACCACCACCAACAGTCACATGACACTGCTAGCCTTGTTATTTGGATACAGCTTTACCTGCTGTTCTTAATGTGCGACTGAGACGAGGACGATGCTGCGGCTGAGAGGAAGCACAGACCCAGGTCACTTAAAGATCAACCCAGGTCTGTTGTCGCTACAATCCTGCCTCCCGTTCACCGGCGCCATTATCGCGCACAGCTCAGACTTTTTTCTTAGTCATGCAGTCAGCCATGACTATTAAAAGGAGAGTATGAAGAGAGTTCTTACCTTGTGACCGGAGATCTGCTGATTCTCTCAGGTTCGTCTGTGACCCTCAAGAAGACAAACGTACCAGTTAGAACTCAATCTGCCTCATAACTCAGACCCCCCACCGTCCATTCCAGTCAGACTACAGCTTGAAGCCCCTCAGCATCAGCAATACGTCAACCCACCAATCACGAAACGTCGGCTGATAAACAGATGGGTCGTCACTAGTGAGTGTGAAACAGCAAAATGAATCGATGAAGAGGTGGTGGTGGTGACGAGAAGAGGAGTCCAACAGTGTCACAGTCTAACTCAGGTCAGTGGTGATAACTACGCTGTAACGATGCACTTCTCCAAGAGCGACAGCAGAGGCCGCTGCTGTGATGCAACAGTCGACCGACTCCAGCTCACTGGACAAGGGAGCGGCAGAGAAACACTGGAGCCATTGAAATAATGAGAAAGTCCAGGAGGTCGTGTTCCTAAGAATGATGACCTCCACCCGTCGGGGGTACGCGTTCCCCTACAGGTAGTGGAAAGCACTTGAATAGAACAATAATTAAATTGTATTTAATCGACAACATTGTTTGGGATAATGTATGTTCCAGTTTAGGTACTCAAATTTAATCTTTAATAGAATACAGTATATGAATTATTTAAAAGAAAATGATTAATTTAAAAGAAAATCATTTTCTATTTGAGTTGTTCATGCTGCTACACAGCTACATACATCTGAAAACCGATTTAACTGGGGGTTCATGGCTGAAACAAGGTTGAGAACCACTCCTGTGCACAACCACAGAATATATCTGTTTACAGTTTACAGCTCAGAAGAGATTCATCTTTAAGTGACGTAAACCCAGGCAGATAATTGAGTCGTTATGTTTAATAATTGCCCCACCTGGACCTGCAGGGGGATTCCTGCAGAATTAAGAGCCTTTTGGAGGATTAGGCAGCGACATCTGGCTTTTAACAGGTAGGCATGCAATTCATGAAGATTTGCTGAGAAGCGAGCGGAGCTCAGGCTAATCCCTGCAGCGCCAAACCCGGTGAAGCTAACATGGTAGCATCACAAAAAGAAGTGGTGAAGTGCATCAAGACTCGGATCATTGTGAGCTCTGACGGTGAACTCAGGATTTGGGCTCAAATATTTGACAAGGGATTAAGTCAGGAGTAGAGAACTCTGGGACGACAAGTTGCAGTATAGATAGGTTTGTTCGCCACAAGCTTGGCGACACGAGCCCACGAGGGCAGGAAGCAATGACGCGGTGGCTCGAAAACAGCAAGAGAATAATGGAACGTGAGATAAAGACGAAGGAATGCGGCAGCACTGTAGCAGACCAATCGTCTTATATCAGGAGGGTGAGCCGTCTGAGATCCCTGGTTAAGAAAAGGATAAATCCGCGGTTACACAACTAATCCTGATCTCAGAGCGCGGTGACACTGGTCGGTCTGACTCCTCAAACGCATCTGCTGCTCCCCCCAGCGTTAGATTTCTGAAAAAATATATATTTCTGGTAACAAAAAGAGATCTCAATGTGACATTTTTCTTTTAATATTTTGACTCATTAGAATCAAAGCAGTAGCTGGAAAAAACTGTCTTATAATGCCTTGAGTAGATGAGCAACAATTAACCGTTACATGGAAAAACTACACAACATAGTCAGGCATAACATTATGACCGTCTGCTCTGTGGTTTGCAGACGACATTAATGTCTCACAAACAAATGTTGAATCAGTTGAGAACTCTTACACCTGAGGGAACGGAACTCTCTAAGAAACACATCTCACTGCTACCAAACTACTGGGTTCCTTCCAAACCCTCCAAACCTACAGTGACAGTGTCAGGGTGAAGTCAGCGAGACACACGTGTAGACAGACAGAGCCAGAGAGACAGACAGCTGCTGGTCAGAGATTTAGCCACATCAAAGAACATCATCTTCTGATGAAGTACAGAGCATGATCCTCCTCCGTCACAGTCTTCAGCACCAGATTGGACTAGTGTGTCCTCTAGACATGGGTTTATTGTGACATGTTTATGGTGGATTCACACAGGGATAGTGAAAATACTTCCACCGTGAGATGCCAGCTACTTCCTGTCTTCACTGCCAAACAAAAAACATGGCATCCATGGGAGGTAGAAGAAGAAACGCTACTACCATATTAAGGTAGAAATCAGACCCAAGACTCTTCCTGATACTATGTCAAGTCTGAACAGCCAAAATCTCTGGTCATTTTCAGTCCACGACTCACATAAAGCTACACCAATACAAATAGCATTTTGACTGATGAACTGCAGTCTGATCATCATGTAGAAATTTACTTTTAACAATCTATCTCTATTTCAGTTTAGAATATAAAATAACCAAGTTGGATATGAAACAAGCTCTTCAAGATATTTGTTTCTGGCCCCCCCAATGTCACAACTGTGTAAATGCAAACCGTCATGAACGGCACATGTCAGCAATCATCAGGAAGTGAGAACTTGTTTTTGGTGAGACGGTTAAGAGAAGAAATCACAGTACGTTTAATTGTATCCTCACTTTTGCTCTGGATGACGGACGGATGCGCTTCATTTATCCACCGGGACACCAAATGTGCTTGCTCGATTGCTCCATTGCGCAATTCGTTTGTGTTCATTTTCAAATCATCACTTCATCACTGAACACTTCCAACAAGCAAACATCACAGCAGTTCTGACTCAGAATGCTGTGTGAGGGTCTCCTTCAGTAAATTTGTGAGGCCGACGCTGTTATCAAACAGCTCCTAATGTCAACAATGACCCATCATCCAAAATGGAACCAATCATCACAAAAAACGTCTTTAGCTTTAAAATATAGCATATATATCATTATGGCTTCAAAATAACAGCTTAACACCATCAAAATCCTGAAATGAGACATGTTTGATGTGCCTGTTCCAATGAATGTCAATTCATTTCATGTTTTTTGGACATGTGGTGTGTTCAGACTGAAGGAGGCTTCTGTTGTTTACAGTTTGTGATGAGATTACTTTAGTTCTTTTATATTCAGATCAAGTTTGAGATGAGTATTCCAAGAAAGTGCTGAGTGGGTCTGGATTGTTTTCACCTGAGACTAAACTCCAACCGCAGCAGATGAAGAGTGAGAGGTGGTGAAGAGGCAGACAGACAGACAGACAGTGAGACAGTGAGACGGACAGACAGCAGCAGCAGCCAGTAAACACGGGAAAGGAAGACTTACTAACTGTTTTTGTCCCCTGTGGGAGGGTGCAGCCCGACATGGATTTGTTTGAGCTCTGACGCTTAGAGGGGTCAAGAGTGACCCTGGGAGGAGAGAGCCAGAGAAAGAAGGATGCCGAAAAGAAACGGAGGAAAAAGAAATCAACAGCAGTCAGAGAGACAATTAATGGATCAGAAGCAAGTGAGGGTGAAGACAGCAGACAGTCATGAAGCAAGAGTTAAAAGTCAAACCATAGTTGAGGAAAGCGAGGTGAGGAAAAGCAAATTTGTTAACAAATCAAATAAACAAACATACAAAGCAACAGTAAGCAGCACATAAGAACTAACTGACAGAAACACGTCCACCCTGACGAGTCTTTCCTCTGCGGTGGACGAGCTCAGATTAAAGAAATGTTTGGTGGTTAGTGTTGAGAGAGAAGCAGAATATGACTTGTATTTTAACTTGTTCCTCACTAGAAAATTCTCTGTCCCCTCCCCCTCCTCCCCCCTCCTCTTACCTGCGGGTCAGCTTGGAGGTGAGTTTGCTGAGCAGGTTGCTGGTGGCTCTGGTCCTGGCGTGGGGCAGGGAGCCAGAATCGTGGGATGGCGTGGGAGAAGATGGGGGAGCATGGGACGGAGGCCTGCGGTCCCTAATCTGCCCTCCGTGGAAAGTGCTCCTCACCGTGGTTCCCCTGGAGAGACGGGAGGAGGGCGTGGAGGAGGAGACCCCCGACGCTCCAGCGATGCTGTGAGTGGAGGGGGAGGCAGGTGGGAGGCGGTGGGATAAAGAGCTGTTGGATAAGAGGGAGAAAAGGAAAACATCAGTTGAGCCAAAACTCCTCAGAGCTAGACAAAGAAGTCAACATTTGGACACGTTAACATCAAAATCATCAATGACAACATTTTCCAGGTCCACATCTTCAACCCCCCCGGGCCTGTTTAGTTCTCACTCGTAGGACACAACTAAGGAACTGCGTATTTCATTTCCACCAGTGAATCAAAATGCAGGCGACCTTTTGATGGTTACACCACATTGTGCAGGAGTCTAGTAATCGTAAAGACTTTTGACAGTCGCAACTCAGGAATCGATCATATGTACAATCTTGCTTGTGTCACTGCCATTCCTCCTTCATCCTTCCACTGATCTACAGTTTTATTTCCACTTTTTCATCATACACATATGCACACAGCTGGATAACATGAATGTGTACAATAAACTGTATATAGGCAACAACAGCGCATGCCTGCTACCTTATGATGACACTACATATAATGCAGTCTCACCCTCAGATTTTTTATGTTATTAAATGTCACATTAAAAGAACTGGCTAAAAGCAGTTTTTATTGCAATTGAAGACGAACCATGTGACTATATCTGTCCTGGAAAATATGTTGTTTGTTGATGACATCACTCTAAGGTTCAGTACAGTTGAAAACAGTACATACTCTTCTTTATCCGTGTGCACACCAGTGGATGTTGATGCAATTTACACACTGTCCCTCAGTGTTAGAGTGACGTGGAGGAAATGTAGTGGAAGGCAGGCTCTAAGAAGGGCACACCACCAGTCTTCTCTCATCTCTGAGAACCAACCCAAAATGAACCGCCCAGTGGGCCCAATTCCCTTCTTTTCATCCTGGCATTTGGTCACACCTACGCACACGCGCGCACACACAGGAAAAGACTGAGGCTAGCGGGTGGCCTCGGGCTGCTTTTCATAACGCTCCAGATAGCACCGACACATGGGGCTCAAGTGGGACAAAACCATTGGACAGGGCAATGTGAAGTGCAGCCGCTCCGGAGCAAAATCGTTAGACATCGATGAGCGCTCCAGAGGAGCAGCGCTCCGCACGTTTTTTGGAAACCTAGTTGCTTCTCTTACTTTGTACAGCTATCTACTCAGTGTTTTTATTATAGAGTGTGCAACATTAAACAAGTCTGACACCTCAAACTGGCAGTCCGGGTTGAAGCCTTCAGTGGTCATCTGCAGAGAAAAACTGGAATGGTATAAACACAGAGCCCTGTGGAACTCCCGAAGACAAGCCTGAGTTGTGATCTATGTTGGCTTAATTAACGAACTGGACCATGTATGTTAAATCAAGATGAAAAACCCTTTTCAGTAAACACCCTAAATACATATAAAAGAAGCACCCAAACAGAATTAAACTTATGTTTTGACTTGTCTACAACAAATATCAGTATGAACGAGATATGAAATGATAAAAAGACCAAAAAGGTTCCTAAAAACAGTAGGCTAATTTTGTGCCACTGTCACATTCAGGCAGAGAAATACTTTTACATGAATTGTCTCTTTGACAGCTTTTACACAGTTGGAACTTTAGTTCAGACCTGGTCTGCACAACCTTCTGTAGGGAAGAAACTTTGTCACACCTCGGCAGTGTTGCACTGATCGTGTTGATTTCAATCACAGATAAAGACAGGCTCAAACCAGGATGTGAGGATGAGCCGAGGGAGCAGCAGGGCGGCTGGCATGGTGCCACATCACCCAGAGGCTTGTCAATGTGATGCCATGCCAGAGTGGTTGATGGGCAGAACATGTGCGCCGACACATGTGCTTTTAGGCTCTAACATTTAGCACCAACGATTTGACCTCTGAGGACACAGTGAAAACCTGGACATGAGGTCCTCAGTTACACGCTTTAACTGTGACAAAACTGAGAGAAGTTTCGCTCAAGAGAGGAGGGACATTGTGGTGGAAGATTTGTAAACATGCAGTGTCATCTTTTCAAACCTGTTTTCTTTGCCGTTCTGCAGCAGGGACGATCTATCAGTGCCGGATCGGTCCGTGCAGACGTACGTGTTTCGTCGAGTCATGGCACTAGCAGGGATGTTGTTCTGTAAAAACACAGAGCTTTAAGCATCCACCAGTCTCTCACTTCACCTCTAATCACAGCTTCTGTCTCTCAGATTGAAAACTACACTTCAAGATGGCTGACGTGATTACCGTTGTTGAGTTGGCCTCCTTGCGTCGGTCGGGTATCTCGGCTTTATTGGGGTTGTGAGCAGAACTGACCATGGGACTGGAGGGGGTCGGTATGCTACGAGAGCCCACGGTGCTGGTGCTGGGCTTTCGTATGGACAGCCGTTCCTCCTTCAGCCCCTCGCCAACGCCGCTGGGACTGCGTTTGGGATGTGTCGTACCCGGGACACTTGGACCACCTTTCGAAACACAAGTCACTTCAGACATTGGCAGCAAAATGAAGCCATGATTTGTGTACGGAAACGCACAGAAGTCTGAGTGGCGTCTTTGGCGGTGGTAGGTGGAGGCGCTCCGTTGCGCCTTATGGCCAGACGAAGAGGACTGAGCTCCAGAGGACGAGGAGGAGGTGGAGTGCTTGCTGGTACCATTGGTGATGGTTCCGGGTCGGACCCGGGCAAGACTCAGACTGCTGCCTGACCGAGATACACTGCTCTCCGTCTGAGGACCAAGCAGAAGAGTATTCGAGGTGAACAAAAAAGCGATGCTACATGTTTAGCTCTCCTAAAAAGCATCGAGCCCTAATCAACACTGAGTACATTAGATGTTTAGGGATCAAACATGAATTTTCAGTTGACTCTTGGACCATCAGGTGATAAGGCATCAGCATTTCACTTTGCCTTTCCTGTCAGGATTCGTCTTGCACTCTCAATATGTAGGTGACTTATTTCATTATTATGCTAATGGCTGCAGCTAGTTTTCCGTGTTTGGTCGATAAAGTTGTCCACTGACCTCTGTCTTGCGAGCGAGCAGCAGGTACGTCGCTGTCACCTCGTTGTACTTGTGAGAGACCAGGGAGTCACGGATCTCTTCTCGGGTGAAGCCCATTCCCACCATCACATCTGCAAGGATACAGAAGCCATGAAGCGGGTGACACTGAGCATGCCTCAGGAAACAGAATCAAATGAAACTCCAGAAAAAGGGGTGCCTTTTTATGCACAATTTGTTGAGCTTCATTCGTGCCCAGTGAAGAGGAAGCTGTGGACACAAAGACGGCTGTTTCACTCACCGATGCGGTTGCTGTCATTGAAGTCCTCCTCGGGCTCCGTGTGAGGCTTCAGCTCCTCCCCCTCGTAGCTGATGTTCAGCCACTTGTCCTTCATTATTTGCTGGTGAAAACAAACAAAAAAAAAAACAGGAAGAAGAATGGTGAGTACAAAGCTTGAGGATGAAACAAGACACTGACTTCATCTCGTTGTTGCTTCAGAGGACCAAGCCAGTGCTACTGCTGACTCATCAGATAAAAATAAATCATCTACACATTGTCCTCACCTCCAGCGAACAGCGCTTAGTCGGGTTAAGGACCAGAAACCGGCGCAGGATCCCCTCACAGTCTGTGGACATGTAGAAGGGAACTCGGTACTTCCCTCTCAATACTCGCTCTCGCAGCTCCTGCGGTGTAGGATACGATGAAGAAGAAAATAAGAGGAGAGAAAACTTAAACTGACATGACAGTGGTAAATAATGACACCTCCCACATCGTGTAAAACCTGGCTGTTTGTTTACCTTGTATCAAAAACATAACTGCCTGCAAAGCTTTGTTTGAGATATTTGGGGTCACCACTCGTCACATAACTAGGATTGAAAGAGTGGTTGCTCTTCATCCAACTGAACATTCCACACTCATCTTCAGTAGTTTTTAAGGTGCCTACACACCAAACATGCCTTGACGAAACTTACACACGAGAGGTCGCAGCACACGTCTGTTAAGTCACATTAAAAAACAGACATCAGGTGGCAGTACGAATCTAAAACCTTAAACATTTTAGTTACACCACCTTAAACCCTTGAAAGTTGATTTATTTCTCAGTCCACTGTATGTTATAGCTTTTAAAGTCAGAATGTCTGGCGGACTGTTTTGTTTTTTTGTTTACTGGAGCAAGTCACTGAGCAGAAATGAATGGAGAATTATAAATAATGTTTCATCAAAATCTTTCCATAACTTTTCGAGTTGTGTGGTGTACAAACAAACAAACAGACAAATGCCATTTATAACAATTTTGCTTGGACTAAAACTGGACTTCTGATGAAAACCTTGACGCAAAATTACATTTAAAGGTCTGGGAAACTGGGTTTCAACACTCCATAAACTTTCACGACCTGTGCAAGTACCCTCTGAAGGTAAATGGATTTGTTTCAGCCAACACTCCATTTGCCAACCTAACCAAACCAGCAGCACCAACCTTCAAGTTCTGTCCATCGAACGGGAGCGAACCGCTGACCAGCGTGTACAGGATGACCCCCAGACTCCAGATGTCCACCTCAGGGCCGTCGTACTTCTTCCCTTGGAAGAGCTCCGGGGCAGCGTAAGGCGGGGAACCACAGAATGTGTCCAGTTTGCTGCCAGCGGTGAACTCATTACTGAAGCCGAAATCAGCTATTTTGATGTTGGAGTTGGCGTCTAGGAGCAGATTCTCTGCCTGCAAGATCAAAGAAACTGTCACTACTGTCACTCAAGTGAAGGAATGTCGAGTGAACTGAGGCTGAAATCACCACTTTTGAATGTCTGATTACTAATAGAGTATTTTATAGTGCCGTTCATATTTTGCATTCAGTTATCAATAAACAATTATCTTTGTCTGAATATTATATTTAAAAGATCTATGACACTTTTATTTTTCACCATAATTGTCACATCTCTTCTCTTGACATTGTTATTAAAATTTTTGTTTTTGACTTAACCATGACACAACTCTTTATTCAACAGCAGTAAATCAACACGACATTGTTATCAGCAAAGCTCATCATTAATTAGAGATAAAACATTAATTTCTAGTCACTATCACTTAAGCATTGCTTTTAAATGTATTAAAATGCTCCAATATTCTGTGATATAGACTACCCTACCATTCACCCGAGAGATTAAAAGTCAAATATAAAGAAATATAAATACTTTATAAACCAACCGCAAGGATTAGGACTGTATTCTTATCTCAAATTCATATTCGTATTGTTTCCTTTAAAACTTTAATTATAAAGAACATTTTACTCTCTGCTCATCTGGTCACCTTCAAGTCCCTGTGAACGATGTTCTTCTGATGACAGTAGTGCACTGCGGAGACGATCTGGGGGAGGATGAGACAACAGTCAGGAACACGGTTCATGAAGTTGGGACCGGATGCAAGAGCTCCATGCACTTTCACCACGTGTGTTTATGTCAGTGTTTATGTATCCTCAGACATGAACCTGCACAAACCTGACGAAACTTGGCTCTGGCCTCTTTCTCCTTCATTCTTCCGTGAGCCACGAGGTAGTCGAACACTTCGCCTGCAACACAACACAGCATGATTTGGTCGACCACTCCAAAGTTATCCATTTCTTTCACCTCTTCCTTTACAACACAGACCCACGTATGACGCTTTAGATAAACAACATCAGTGAAACGGCTGCAAACCAGGATTTAGTGCCATGCTCAAGAGCACCTCGACACCATAAATCTCTGCTTTACAGTGCACTTATGGTAAAAGCAGTTCTCAGAAGGCGCAGGTTTCACTGCATAAGTTGATGCTCCTGGCGTCACTCACCTCCGCTGGCGTACTCCATAATCAGGTAAAGAGTCTTCTCTGTCTCGATCACCTCGAACAGCTGGACTGTTGGCGGAGGAGGAGATGTTTGTGCCGGAAAGTTACTCACGTTTCTTTGTCAGATCTGCGGACACTCACCTATGTTGGGGTGGTTGAGGGTTTTCATGATGCGTACCTCGCGAAACAACTGCAACACAGTAAAGGGAAAAAAGATCTGAATAGCAAGACAAGACATTTAGAGGAAACTGGCGAACAGGTTTATCAACATCGCAAACAGCAGGCTGGATTTAGACCTGCATGACCATGACCAGGCGTGTTCATTGTCCCGGAGAAACATAGGAAACCATGCAGGATCAGACAACATTCGTCTCAATCTGCTGCTCTCATAACAGGTGGGAATAATACTGACATCCAACATCAACAAGAGGTCACATATTTATTATTTGAAATTACATCCAGTACAGCTCAACAAGCATAAAGATCTGATGGTGACCTTCATTGCGATGGATATATGCGTTAAAATCTAAGCGAGAGAAACAAGCGTGACCAGGCAATACTTAAGTACTGATGACAGAGCAAAGCTGAAAGATGGCTCTTCTGCTACCTTGATGTTGCTGCCAAGGGACAGTCTTTGGTACATCACAATTACTCACTCTTTTCCTTGACTTTGGTGATGTTGGGACAGAAATACAGCAAGGAGATAAGTAGAGGCCAAAGACAATGGGGGGGTTGATCGCCTACGAAAATGACGATGGACGCACAACGTCCAGGGAGTGTAACACCAGACCAGAGGAAGTGGAGATGCTTAGCCATCGAGAATGGAAGTGCTGCAGACGTGTCAGTGAAGGAGGATGTGTTGAAAGCTCACGTGAAACATCCTCAGTGTCAAATCCAATATCACAGAGGACGGGCCATCGTCAAGACAGAAATGTGGAAACTGGACTCTCAGCTGGAGGTCTTGACAAGAGGCACAGAGCACCTGGACATGAAGTCAGAGTGGAACATCAACTACCTGCAGGACATGTTGTATGAGCTGATACTGAAGTCAAAGCAGAACCTGGACAAGGAGGCTGTTAAAAACAGCCAAGGAAACCAGGTTCTGCGTTGGAAGATCGAGACATTCAAGGCCAAACTCTCGGCTGACGTGGTCCACCAACAAGAACCCCCTCACAAGAGCATCAACATGGAAATGGAGCTCCACAGAAAGATCGCTCTCAACAAACAGCAGCTGGAGAAACAGAAACGGGAAAACCAAAAGCTTCTTTTTGCCCTCAAAAAGATAGAGGAGGCAAAGGTTTCTGTCCAGAAGGCTCAGCAGAAAAGGCACTTGGAGAACAGCCAGGTGGACGTGAGCCACCAGCGACAATTTGAAGAACTGGACAATCAATGTGTGATTGACAACAAGGCTCTCCTCAGTGAGGTGGAGCAGCTTCGGCTCAAGATCCGCAATGAAGAGGCCCTTCAACAGCAGGCCTTACACCGCAACATGGGCCTGGAGTGGGAAGTTCAAAACCGGAATGCTCCGTACCAGCAGCAGCTGAAGCAACTGCAACTAGAGAACCATGATCTGGTTATAGCCCTGAAGAGGACAGACGAGCAGATTGTTGCCTTTCAGGAGTCTCTGCTTAAAAGAGAGGAGGACTGGATTGAGAGGGAAAGTAATTTGGAGGTTAAGGTTGAGGAGCTGGAGACGAGGGTGAAGAAAAAGAGGCAAGAAAAGAAAAGGAAGAAGAGGAAGGGGGACTGGTTGTTCAGAATATTCACCCGATGGTGACTTTGTTTACTCAGAACTTGGGTATTTCAGTATCAGATCAACAGAAATGAGTTTATGAGTTAAAATCATTTTTAATTCATGAGTACCAGACGTTAAGCACAGACTAGAGAGACTGAGGGATACCACAGGTCTTTCCCTGTGCTGCAGTAAAATGCAGGTAAGACTCAGTCACCACCTTAACATTAAAACTGATAAAATCCAACCAACCTAGAGCTTGTACTATTTCGTACTTCAGTAATAGTACACAGATTTGGTTTGCATAACCTGTTAGCTGTACACTTCCTCATAATAACTCTGATCATTCTAAACTTGTGAAAGAGCGGTCAAAGATACTACAGTGGTCATCCAAATATACTTCCTGCCACTTCAGGAACTATTCTTATCTGACGCTTATCCCTCAAGCTTGTGCTTCTCGTCAACTAGTCCTGGCGATCCACGTACAAGATCAAACTCTAGGTTTGATTCTGTGCAAACCACCACACGGCTAACATGAGAGTCCCTGACTGGAAAGGTGTTTCTGATTGGGTCTAATGGGTCTTACACATGACAGTTTGTCGGCATCAGAACGTTCACAGGTCCCTGCTTGTGAACAAATCTAAAGAAGTTGTGTGTGTGTGTGTGTGTTTCAATGGGCATCAATATGTCCTAGGTGAACCCTGGTGCTCAGCCGGGACACCCTGATGGCCCACGAAAAGATGAATGCTGGTCAATAAATACGATATCAACTCAAGTTTGCTGGATAATTTTTGTGAAGCAAAATCATGTGTTCATCTCTGATTTAAATTGATCACCGCCCAACATGAAGTGCGTTTCTGAAGAGCAAAAATGTGAACTAACTTATCCAATTACTACGAGCTGTGAAACATTACGACACTGACAGATGATTGACAAGATGTTTATTTTAATCCCACTTCACACATCACATTTAAATGTGATTTGGAAAGGAGCAGACAGAAGAAAAATATTAGAAAACCTAAACCAGTGCTGCAAATAACGTTACAGGTGATTGTCCTTACCATTTTACAATAAGATTCTGGCCTAATTTGAATTCTTTAAATAGACGCTGGAACTGAGCCAGAGCTTTTCTGCCCCGTCACCAACTTGAATCAAATCTGTCTCACAGATATTACAGCATGCTGACCTCACCTCCCCACACAGATGCAATAATTTAATGGCTGAAGAACCAAACGGTAGTCGCTACTGTTGCCCACTGATGGTTTGTCAGAGCAGTCACTTAAACGAAGAAGAGAGGCAGATTATATCAAAACTCTAATCTCGTACCATGTTTTATTGATCTCTCGCCGTTCGGATATTAAAATGCGTTCCTTCTATAAAAAGTCCAAGACACAAGGACGCAGTGACACATGCGGTGCAGATGATGTCATGAACAATTCTTATGATTGAAAGAAGAGACAACACAATATATCTCCATTCATCCATCCTCCAGACTAATAAAAGCTGCCAGGTCAGAAGTGTCCCCATTGTTGGGGGCCACGTCCCGAGGGTGTCATTTCTTTCAGCTCCCTTGGACCAGATAACGTCTCATTCCCTTAGCGATTCAGTAACATCCCACTGTAATCAAATTAATGAAATTACTCTTGAACAGAAGCTAACACTAACGTCAATTTATAGCTTTATTTTCAGAGAAGATGGAATTGAAGTGAATGATGGTAAATATATGACACTCATGCGTCATCTGAAAGTGTAGAGCAATTAGTGAAAGAGTGAGAGATTCCTGTGCTACAGCACACGTCGCACCCGAGTGTAAAAGCATGCAGGTGTGAGACATCAGCGATGCCACGAAAAACAACTATTTATAATTTACTATATATAATTTTACATAACGCATTGTGACTTTGATTTTATTGATGAGGGCCATACTTCTATATCAGAAAGCCAGAGGGAGCCCCAAGTCTGACACACCCCTTGCAGTGCCTTACCAGATGGACTGAAGTCTGGGACCAGAGCCCGTGTTCATGAAGACCATCTAATCTAATATTTCAGATTTTTGAACCAAATCATACCTGAGAGTCCATAAAGTGAAGGCCCTGAAATCTGATATATCACATTCGCTTCTTTAAAAGCGATGAACGATGACGAACTCTGCATTATTCACCCACGTTAACAGCACATGTGACCAGAAGGAAAACCACTCAGCTGGGGATTCCCAATGGGTCTTTCTTCCTGGCACTCTCAGCTAGCTGACTCAGGGTGAGACTTTCCTACACCACATTAGATAGGTGACCTCAACAACGGAGGGTGCCTGGTCTTCCACTGGCTGAAAGTGTTTGAAATATGTAGGAAGGCTGTAAAGATAGGATCTCCCACGATCTTTTTAAACGAGAAAGATAAGCTGCCCTGCTCAAAGTTTCACAGCACTTCTGTCCAGATGCGGAAAGACTCCAGGCAGGACGCCACCTTAACTGGTTCTTTCAGTGGGAAGAAGCTAAGTCTCTACTTTGAGTCTCTTTTGAAATGGTGAAAACCTGTGTAGGCCACTTGTATCCATGATCCTTGTAGTTACAAGGCAGAAAAACTTGAGACCCCAAGTGATAGCAACCCTGGACTTACACCAAACCCAGTTGTTCACGTAGTCATTAGCTGTTCACTCAACACTGAGATTATTGCAGCATTTAAAGAAAACAATGTCCGGGGAAAAGGGTACCTGAACTGATCCAAGTCTGAGATGTTTTACATCTGAAAATGTCTCCCATTTTTGTTCATACACCACAAATAAGCGGGTAAACAAATGTCATGTGATGAATGTGCACTGGCTATAACATGTTATAACATGTTCTTCCAACACACTTTAAGTCGGCATACAGTGAACTTTTCTTTTGCCACTGCTTTTCCTCTTAACTCCAACATGACCTCCAACTCTGTGTGATGGGGAAAAAATAGAAAAGTAAAATAATAAAATAATCCCGCAGAGCAAGGTGCGAGTCAGAGTTCAAAACATAAAAGTGGCCACACGCCCAAGAAGAAGACTCATAAGTATCATTAACTAAGATAAAAAAAAAAACTACAAACTCTTTAAGTAATAAAACACAAACTACCACTACTAGCTACTCCACTGGTGAGATACCGTTGGTATGAAAAGCCGTGTGACTGAGGAATCTGTTTGTCCCAGTCAGTTTCAGCACTTCAGTGATGACATAACTTAAAGGCACCCAAGGCGACGTTTGTTCTGCGCGCAGATTCCTGCTATTTAATAGACCCAGATCAACTGAAAGCTCCCTGTCAGAGGATATTACTGCGACACGCTAAACGTCGCTCCAATATCCTTCTGAAAACTGAGTGAAAAGACAAACACATTCTCTGCATAGACAGAAGCTTTGTTCTCACCCCGTCACTAGGACAACAGTTATTAACACCTGATCCTAAGCGGTTTATCAATACTGCGCAAAATCCACATGATATGCTTTCCTCCTCGCTGGGTCTCCAGAAGAGCAGACGCTGCCATCTTAACCAGCACATGTCCATTTGTGTGTAATTGAATTAAGTGCATCAGCCGTCCACCCGAGCTTTAGGAAGAATTATGGGATCAGCCTGGCTCCCTCACCTCCACACTCACTCGCCTCCCTTCGCTGCAGTGTTTTACGCTTTGCTGACAGTAAATGCTGAGTAAAGTATCATTAATTGCGACATACGCAGAAACAAAGTCTAAAATATTCTGATCAGCAGCACATCTGTGTTTGTTGGCGATCAATGAAATCTTTGATTTTAAAGATGCTGTGTATCGTCTCTAGCATTTGAGGCTCCTTCATGTTTAGGTTCTCTTAAATCACTCCCCATCTCTTTCCCCTGGTGATGACCCCGACTGTTGCCAGGCCAACCTTGGTATTAATCCCTGTGGCTGAAACTCCTGAGCCCCCAGGGGATCGTTGGAAGCTGTGAAACCTCGAGCACACACAGCTGCTGCCTACTTCGGTTAATATCATCTGTTTTAAAATATCTTCTTCACTCCTCAAAACTGCCGTCCAGTTTTTGGGTGAAGCTGTTTGTGGCGATGCTGAGTGGAATGGACAGGCTGTGTTTTCTGGATTACGATGCTCCAGGGCCACGCAGCACAAATCTGTACCACCAGGCTGCTGCTGCGGTGTCAGAGGAGGTCGGTAGTCAGGTGTCACACCGACCTGGACGACCGCTGAGTGACTTGGAGGGAAGAAGAGCTTAGTACAGATCAAAACTGTCTGGGCTGTCACAGATTTTTTTCATAGGAAAGCAAGGTCATTGTTGTTATTGGAAAACAATGTCAACAATGTCATTGCAAAACAATGTCAAAATATTGCAGTGGTTGTTTACTTCAACAAATAAAAGAGCTAATGTGGGCTTCACTTGCCAAGCAAAAAACATCTACATGCAGCAGACTTACAGTTCAGGCTGTCAATAGATATGTTTTAATCTCAGTTAATCACTGAAGCTAAAGCGACGTTAACTTGATTCATGCCAACTTTTACACATATTCAGTTTCTATTCTGAATGTAACTTGGAGGAGGATTTAATCAACACAAGTATGGCTGATAATACAATGTTATCTTTCGTAGCATGTTGTTGAGCCTCTTCAGAGCCTCTGAGGTTATTCTAAAGAATGTTCTTGACAGTATCTGTTATGTTGGCTTGTTGGAGTAAGCAAATGTCTGCATGAGGCAAGCATTATTGGCCACTCACTCTGGTGTTGATAACATCTTGCCTTAAGTCGCATTTAAAACAGATAGGGACGTGTGATTCATTTGCCATTAATCACACTCAGCTTTAGTGTGAATAATTGAGATTAAAATATTTATTCTATTGACAGCCCTGGGGGCTCTTTGCTCCCGCCAGAGTTAGGCTTAAGTCTAGCTTAAATTGCTGTATACTCAGTGGATGGTGGATTCTTAAATGAGGTTAATTCTAATGAACAAGTTGATTGTGGTGCTTACACAACTTATCCCAGCTTTACATGAGTTATGTGCACTTGCTGGCGCCACTATTTGAATGTAATATGAGAATGGAAGTTCATATTGCAGCTGACTGTAGGTCTGATTTCTGGACAGTATTTAGAAGAATGGAATTTTTGTTTATCGTCATGTACACAGCTCAACACAGTACACATGGCGCAGCAGGGGAAATAATTTACATCCTCTTCAGTGTGTTGAAGGGAGTGATAACTGTCAGCTCATATTTTAAAAATATCCAGAGCCTTCCAAACAAGATGAAACAATAGGGGAAGACTCCACACGCTGTGGGACACACTTCCTCTGATAACACTAGAACGGCAGTGTCAAACAATGCGTTTGTGTGTCTGTAACACACAAACAGATGTAATATCACTATGTCTGTTCAGTGTTTACAATGTGTTTATAACCAGATTGAACTGCTACGACATCAGATTTTCAAAGTTTCCTACCCAAGTTTCGATTGAATGATACAATAAATATAGATTTTCTGCAGTGGAATTATCTGAGGAGCAGAACAGAACAAAACAGCCAGCAATCAGCCCAAATGTCCTGGGAGAATCTAATGAGCGACATCACTCAAAGGTTCCCCTCCACTTCTGTGCTGCCACTGAGCAATGCCTGTCTTTTGACCCCGTATCTTCTTTTGTGGCCTGTTGCTGGGAGAGCTGCCCGTCCATAAAAGCCACCATATAACACCTTCTGCTCCGTCTGATCCCTCCTCTCCCTTAATGCACAGCAGTAATAGGACCTCTCGGGGCGGTCGATGAGAAGTTCTGAATCATTAATGGAGACTCCTTGTGGTTTTGGACCAAAGCTGTAAAAACTATATAAAGTTTTGTGGAGGAGTAAAAGACGAGTAAAGTACTGTTCCACTGATGCTCTTCTGAAGACAAGCTTGTGTGGCAACCTTCTGGCCAGCCTCTTGTCTCTTTGTGGGCTCAAACAATAACAACAATGCCGCAATATTGCTATGCAAAGGCACACAATACCCTGAACAGTTGCAAAGACAATCATTCAATTACAGACGCAGACAAATGGCAGAACACAAACCCAACTCTGTGTCAGATAATCTGTCTGTTATGGTACACACACACACACACTCAGAGGTTCTGCTCTCTATATTGTCTTCACCAGCCCATGAGCAAAGGCCCCACAGCACCCGCCTCGCCTCCACTGTCCCTTTTGTCTGCTCGTCTGGAATCCAGCTCCTGGTGCAAGGAGGCCAGCGAGGGGGACAAAACCCTTCACAGACAGCGGCCTGAACACATATACACACTTGCTCCTGCACAAGTGCACACGCACTGAACTGCTGCAGGCAAAAATCACCATTCCAGGTTTTCACATCTTGTCACACACTGTTCAGAGCAAACACAAATTAACTTGTGACGTCATTATGCAGCTACTACTCCCCCTCATATCAGTCCTTAAATATTTTAATTCTATCAGCGCACCTTTAAATTGACTATTCCTGAATGTAATTGTTCTGGAAAGACAGTGAAAAAACTCTGGATATAAACAGTGCATTCAGTTGAAGTCCAGAAACAGCAAGAGAGGCTTACGATACGCCACTGTGAGACGAAAAAGTCACAAGGCGTTCTCAGGTTTCTCTTCCTCCTGACAGGTTGTACTTAACAAACACAGAACAAAAGCTCAACAGAACAGCAGTTACTCTTAGTTCAGATTTCTAATCTCTTTTGCTGCAATCAAATCAGAGACTGGAAACAGCACCTGTAAATCAGCTCACCAACACCTTGGCAGCAGTTTATTAACACATTGTTCAGAAGCCTTCAGTGGTAACAGAAGGGCAAAGTTTTTATTTTCTAATTCTCACTTTTTCGTCTCCTTAAGTGCTGCGCCCTCAGCTGGGTCCAACATGGTGTGTGTGGGCCTGGTTGATGAGCCCATGTGTTGAGTCATTTGACCATGTACCCAACTGTAGTACTTCTAAACTCAAGTGCATGTGACATGAAGAGGAAGTTCGTAATGTGTCTGTAAAAATGCTGACATGACAAATGCGGCTGTCCGGTGCAGTCAGAGGAAGAACAAGAGGAACGCTGTCATTGTTCAAGTCTGCTGGTTGGAGAGCAGCTTCCTGGTGTCGCTGGATGTCGGGGAAACGACTTGCAGTGGTTGCATTTGGATGAGTAGCTGCAACCAAAACAAGCTAACCAACAACATGCATTTCCCACAGACAAAAATGTAAACAGTTGATGGCTTGATAAATCTAAAGGCTATTCTACTCCACTTTTAGGTTAAGGTAAAAAACAACATTATATAACTCATACAGGCGAGTGGTGCTGGAGTGACGGCCCTATAAAGCATCAGGCCTGATTAGATGAACCCAACAGAACATCAATAACCCAAATGTGTCTACAGCGTCACCACAAGCTCGGAATGGTTAGCTAACCGACGTCAATAGTTATCTCTGAGTGAACCAGTATTGATCCGGCTGATGTAAGAGTCAAGGTACTGATGATAGGAACGTATCATCAGATAAGAGGGGTGGGCTGAACAAAGAGAGTCTTGTCCGAACTGTGGGAGTAGCTCCGATCACACGGACTGAAGGTTCCACAAACACAAGGGAGTCTGATGTCAGCTGTGACAAAGGATGAGAGAGAGAGAAAAAAAAACTTCTTTCGTGGGTCTCAACGCAACGCATTGCCATGGAGGTGCTTCTGGGCCACCCAAACTGCACCTCGAGCACCTGACCATGTCACACGAAGAGTTTCTGACCCACTGCACTGCAGCAGGTTAGTTTCAAAAGATTTCGTGTCAAGAGAATGAGTAACTGTATTGCAGACCGGAGCGATTCAGATGGAGACTTCAATATTCTGAATCAGATCATCCTTAGTATCTCCAGTCAGTAGCCCGAGTGGCACTTCATAATTTCAAAGGGATGCTCCATGTATGACGACATGTAAACAAAACACCACTGTGGAATGTGTATTGGACCGTGAGACGCCATTCTTGTCGTATAAAAACACTGAAGACGTGTGTACGCCTCTAGCTGCATGCCCCTCATCGGTTACTATTTTTTGGGTCACTTTTAATTGAACACAAATTAAAGTGACATACAAACAGGTCAGAGTGGGCACACACACAAACCAGAGCTGACACAGACGGGTATGTCCTTAATCTTAATAGGTCCTTTCACAAAAAGATTGCTGCGTGACCTAGAAAGTCGTGCGAAGGTTAATCATTGATCCAGTCCATGTTACTTAGCTTTCAGCTTTATTCCTTATCATAGGGTCAGTTGGGCCTATAAGCACTAGGGATGGATCGAGAAGAATCTCAACCACGGTCCACTTTCAAGCCTTGCCACCTTTATCATGGTTCTACAGTTATTCTCCACCTTGTAAGTCCAGACTTTCGTGGTGAAACGTCCGACTCCATTCTGAACCCAGCAGTAATGTAACTGACTTTTTATGTTTTTTCTTTCTCCGTGGTGACGGGAGAACTGGTCCCCGTGACCCTACTGTTTCTACAGTTGGTATAAACCTGCTCGGTCCAGGAACGCACAAACCATGACTTCATGGTACCCAGTTAGTCTTTGTTCACTTTGATAAGTGATAAATTTCAGCTGTTCCTTCTTTCCAAAAAGTGCTCCCCTCTGGACTATGTTCTCCAAACAGACAACGGCTAAAGATGTTGATCTTATTGAGAACACATCATCTTCAGCACCACTTTCGTTCACCGGCATGAAGCGACAGATGCTGTGTTTTTCATTTTGGATTTGAGACTAACTTGCACGCTTATGGTAAGTGTTACTAACTTTGATAGTTGAAGAAACAACTCAGTAACACAGTTGACTGGCTTCTTTGCTGTGAGTGTGTGTGGGAAGAGGAGGACCAAGTGCAGCTGCGTTGTGAGTGATGGATGAATCAACGCGTCAATATAGATCTATAGTGTATAGAAAGAATGTGCCCGAATCCATGTAATTGCCTCACATTGGTAGATCATCAACACGTTCAAATTGTTCATGATTTAATGTCATCGAATCGCCCACCTCTGTCTCCGGACAAATTAGGTGGAACGGAATCAATTCTCACTGTACACCTGACAGTCTCTCACGAAACACAGGTTAAAAAAATGGTACGCAGTATTGTTCTCCTTCACTGACGAGCGCAGTCACAATTAAAATCCAAAATCAAACTGACAGAGAAACTGTGAAGGCAACATAGCTAAGTCATTCACAAAGAAATGAAATCCACTCACCTTCTGTAGACTGGTTGGGTTCAGTTGTGTTTTGTCGATGATCTTAATTGCAACCTGTGGGAAAACAAAAAACCTGTTCAATTCTCTCTGCAACATAGATGTATTTTCAAATAAAACCACCACGTGAGTGAGAAATGTAGAGCATGGCCTGAACCTTGCAGCACCTGGACCGTGATGCTATTGGATTAGCAAGTGTATTACCCACACGCGCTTGTGTGCGTCTGATCAGTGACAGACGTTAGATGAGTTTAGATCTACCAAATGACTCTTTCCACATCCTGTGTCCAGGATTACTGAAGTCATTCACCTCACTTTGTTCCTGAGCAAACACCAAGTTTCAGTTTAGTTGCAGGGTTTTGGCTGATATGAGTTGCCATATCTAGTATACCAGGACCTGTGGCAGCCAGAGAGTGAGTGAACATAAAAGAAAAGCACCCACAGACAAGGTGGTGTGTGACTTGTGATCATGAGAGAGGATCATGTCGGCTCTCACATGCTCGAGCCAGCAGCAGATATGAGGATTGTGGACGGAGTCTGGCAGGGTCATCCACTCAGTCAGCATGAATGTAGGTCAGTGATTTAGCCAGAAGACAGACAAGTGTTTATAAGACGCAGACAAAGGAGGGACGTGACTGGACTACGAGGCAGGATTGCCTAGAAGTATAAATAAATGAAAGGATTTTGAAAGGGCGCGTTTTATTCCACCTTTCATTACAGGAGCATGTGAGGGACCCTGCCAAGGATGTTCTCCTGAGCAAACATGAGAAGCATGCGGGACATGAATGAGAAGAGGAAGCATGGTTGTTATGGTTTTCATGACTTTGTGTACACAACAGGGCCGACTTTAATGTCAATCATATTCATCCATCAATGACACACTTCTACTAGATATTCCAGCTGACTTTGGTTCTCGTTAAGACAATATTAAATTACAGCTGAGGACACTACTTTCATTACAGAAACTAAAATGAAGAGTGGGACTAGTTCAAGTCCAGGGCTCTATTGACAGAGAACAGGGTTCTATTCCATTTCTCTATTCAGTGTACCTGTTCTTATTTTGGTTAAGTATGGCAACAGCATTAATCCACAGCTGTAGTCACATATTTACATGTTCTTTGGGTGTACGTACCTCTCTGCCGGTCAGAATGTGTCTGGCCAGTTTCACTTTGGCGAAGTTTCCTTTGCCGATGGTTTTGAGAAGACGGTAGTTCCCAATATGCGGCTGCTCGTCCGAGCACAAGGCGATGGAGTTCCGACACCGGGCGCCGAGTGAGCGGCTCGACCATCCGGTGCCCTTCTCCGAGCGGCTGGCTGAGAGTGAGGTGTGCTGAGGAAGACAGCAGAGCAAGACGTCAGGTTTACAGTTAAAAAAAAAAAAACACACACACATGAAACCAACACGATTTGTCTGGCATTCACTTCCAAAAAATGAATCTTGGATCTTCTGTTTTTTGGGGAATTGGTCTTCATGAACAAACTTCTGCCACTCCAACTAATAACAACACCGCCACTATATGTTCCTTATAGACTGTCCTCGTGTTTCAGACTGAAGTAGGCATAAAGAAATCTGGATTCAGACCATTACACCTTCACAACAAAATCTTGTGAGCGACAATAACTTCAAGTGGTGTGAAGTTTCACCCCACACTCTTAAAAAAAAACATTTTTTTCAGCAACAAATATATCTGAAGAAACACTCCAATGAGTGAAGAACAACCAATGAACAGACACCAGTCTTGTAACACAAACTGAATTGAAACCACATTCCCACCTCCCCAGGTCAAGTTTGATGATGGGTTCTGAGACGTTCCTGTTCCAGACTACAGACAGGGATTCATCATTGTTATATGTTGATATCACCGTGGCAGGCTTTCTTCGTGTCTCAATGAAAAACCTCATCATCCTGTTTCACTCTCTGAGAGGCATCACCTTGTTAAAGGTGGTGACATCATTAGTGATGCAATGATTAAATCACCCATGTTCCAAGCAGCTCAGTTCAGCCCATAATGTGACCTTCACCAGAGTCCTACATCTATGGGACTTGATAGGCTGTTTTTCTCAGATGACATTCTTTCTCAAATTTTGGCACCAAAGGCACGTGGAAGCTATTTTATGGATATGATTGTCCACTATAATATTATTACATCTTGTTTATTTGTTATATCACAAAGTGTCCTGACTACAGCACGGTAATACATAACCAAACATCGGTTTCTTGCCTCATCATCCACCACTACTGAAAATGTGAATGGAACCTGGCCATAAATTCAAGTTATTACAGACAACCTCTTCCAAGTGATTGTGCTAAAAAAGAAGAAAAATGTTTGGAAATCTATCTTTTTTTCCCCATCAGGTTGAGAACAGACCTCAGGGCTTTTTGCCACCATCAACAAATTTTGGATCAAACTCTAAAATACAATTCGTGACAACGGGTTTCCGGAAAAGATCAGATGTTTTTCTCTCCAACAATGGGGTTGTGTGTACCTCACCAGAGCGAAGATGAGCAGAGGGCAGAGCATGTAGCCAGTGCGTTTCACAAGACAAACTCATGACCATTCCGCAGACAAAATGCACTGCCTTTAAATGGAGTTAAGCACATCACCTCCGGATGAACTTCATCTGGTAACACACAGATGATCATCAGACCGGACGATCTAGTGTGAAATCCGCAGCTTCCCACTCTCAGAGGCTTTTACACATTTGTTGGCAAAGCAATGTTCTTGCCCAACACCTCTGAGCGAGTGTGTTGTTGCAAAGCTTTTACTGGTAATGACTATTTGGACATTCAGACGGCATCACATCACCAATAAACCCTGAATCGACCCTAATCCCAGACTCCCTTTGTGAGACGTCTCTGACCTGAAACAGGCGCGAGAAGAATAGATCAGAAGTTGTAAAAAGGATTTTCAAGTTGGATTGGAGCTGTGAATCTGCTCTAATCCCAAATCCCACAATTCAGATTAAACATACAGCCGCGAATCGCAGCAGCAGTTCTTGGGAAGTGCTACAAGAAGGAAACTAATGAAATGTCTTTCAGTCCCAATCAAGCTGCTTCCCCCAAGTCATGAATTCCTGATGAGTCTTTCACCTTCAACACTTTCTCAGCCCTCCCCCGAAGGTTCACCCTTTCCCTGGATGGTCCCATCCCCCAGACAAATCAATTTGCTCTCTCTAGTCCTCTCACCACTCCTGGACCCGCCCTGTCTTTTGTCTTGCGCCACTATTTTCATTTTTAGCGCCCCGGAATCAACTGAGGTTCCAATTCACACCCGGGTCTCCCCTCCCCCTCGCGAAATGTGCAATCTCCTAGACGAACACATTCCAACCCCTCACTCTCTTCTGTTTGTGTGATTCATAAGATATAAAGGTGGTGAGTTGCACAGCGAAGCGAGGCAGTATCTGATGATATTGGTCCCATCATCAATATCTTGATGGTATTGCTTCCCCCCCAGACTTGTTCAGGATCGAGGGCCCTGGTGAGTCGTCTATGGGAATATCAACGCCTTTTGACAGGATTGTTTAAGAGGTGTCCCAACCCTACCTGAAGGCCCCACACCCCATGAATCTAGTCCTCAAAGAGGTTCTCTTCTTCGACTGTCCTCCTCACTATCATTTATATCAGTGTCCTTCTGAGACACTTTGTTTCTCCATCTTTCACACCCAAACCAACAGCACTCACCCACGTCTTGCAGCCGCGGACACATATTTTGACCAATCAAATGAAACTCACAGCTTGAATTGGCGATTTCTAAAAATAAATCCTATTCAGTTATTGTGGAAAACAGTTGGAAAAATTGGGTGTCCTCAAGGCATCTTGCTTACCCAATAAGTAGGCCGGCCCATTTTCAGTACAAGGCACCCCTGTATTCCATGCTAGGTAATACACTGAGCCAGGCACAGGCCCAGCCACAGTCTATTAAATTTGGTGTGTTCAGACAGTATATTTTCAGACCAATTGAAAGAGCTGATCAGAACCCTGGCCAGGTTGTGAAACTTAATTCTGGGTTGCAGTCTGAATATAATTGTCCACTGTAAATCAGCCAACCAGTCTGATGAACAGCAATTTGGTCTTCGTGGAGGCAAAAATTTGTTTTGTTTTTGTTCTTCACTCGTCTTCATGTTTGGTGTCACGATGTCGACTTAAGCTGAACTCCTTCAATACAAACACTGACTCATGCAGTAAAACAAAAGTTCTGTGAAGAACAAACATACATATATTGGCATTCTCATTTTCTTTTTCTGACATTTAGAAACCCACATTTTAAAATGTTGTAGCGGAAACGCAGCCTGTTACCAAGTGGCAGGAGGGTCGACACTTAATAACTTTGATCATCTCTCAAAACTTGAGGGCCACACACAGAATATGCCATACATGCCTTGATTGAGACCTCGTGGCCTTGACCACTACAGCACTTTTCGCCACCCGGACATAAACTGAAATCAAAACGAATGAAGACTCATTAATCTAATTCTAGAGTGGAAGTTCCAGCTTGCATCCGCTCATGTTATTAATAGTGCATCAGAGAAGACGGAAGACACACCAGTGTGTTATGCAACAATGACATGACTCACTCATCTGTCACCCGATAAAATCCACGAGTTTTTTAAATCCTTGCCAGTTCACCAAGAATGACAGCTGGACGTCATCTCAGTGGTGTGACAGTCAGATGGCGACATTGCGAAAACAATTACTGCGTCAAGAGTAGAATTCACTCCCTGATGCACAGGAGACCACGGTCATGTGCTGTCAGAGCCACTTGACCACCAGGGCTAGCTATATCCCAATGGTAATAAAAGAGAAGTAAGAGTTCCCTTTCACCAGTAACTTTAGCTATGTTGAGGAACCCCACAACACCCCCTCGACCAGCACAGAGATGCAGACAGATAGCTGAATAACAGCATTGAGAGACGCAAACAAAATTATTGATTCACAGCGATACAAAACCATTATAACAATCTTGGGCTTAAATCGACTCAATCAGTTTTTAACCCAAATTGCAATCTATTTTAGAGAAAAATAACAGTATTCCATTTGGCAGATTTTATAATCAAATGAGTGAAAGGCACCACCTCCACCAGTCTCAAGTCCATTGATGCACATTATCGTTCCTAACTTCAGGTGAGCACTGGAGAGAACCTTTGCGCCATACACAAGGCGTCAATACATGTTCCATATCTTTAAGAAAACACATCATCAAAGCACATCATTTCTGAAAAGCAGTGACAAACATAACCTCAGATTTTCACAGGAAATACCTCAGTAAATAAAACTGCAACACACGTGTTGAAGGCTTATAAATGAACAAATAAGAGATGCAACCTCTCAATGATTGGAGAGGTTATTACAGCACGAGGTAGAAAACCCATTTTAAACTGCTAAAATCTTGTTTAACAATACAGTCCCCATTCCAAGATCAACAGCGACAGGAAATCACTTTCTTGATCAAATCCTCTGGATCCGAACAACATCGGCAAAAGCATGCAGCAGCTTTGTGCGTTTGCATGATTGGGATTCTTCCGGAGTCAATGCTAGACAGCAGAACACAAATGCACATGAATGGAAGATGATAGTTATCAGGCAGCACACTATTCACTAATCCAGGAGTTAACAGCTTCAGAAATCAGTATCTGACTTCATGTGTTAAAAGCACTTCCCCTTTATACTGAAGATACTATCGAGGCTGTAAGCGAGTCTTGTTTTTGTGAGGAGTGTTTCATGAACTCAAAAGCAGCCTAACACAAGACGACCCTTTGACGCTATCATGGCTGACAGAGGCCAAAAGGTCTATGCAGGCAGAGGGGTGGACCAACATGTGGAGCCTGAAGAGAACTTTGGTGCAGATGAGGCTGTCGGCCTGCCTGTGGCAAAACCTGGCCAATGCCCAGGTATTGAACTATAGGGCCACAACGTAATGTGGTTTGGTCAGAAAAATCCTTCAAATTCAGCTTGGAACTTTCAGCTGTGAAAGCAACACAAACACACAATGCTAACTCCAGTACACTAGTTCAGGGTCTACATGTAACTTCAGCCAAGCACAATGTTGCTATGTTTGGAATTGAAGTAGTAGGACTATCTGAACACACAGCTGATCTTATTCAGCTTATTTAGTTTTTAGGTCCTATTGTTTCTTATGCTTTTAGTCATGTCATATTGAAGTTCACGTTATCGTTGCGCCTTTTGAATTGTTTCGTTTTGCTCTTTAAATTTTAGTTTTTGTTTGAAAACAGAAATATTTAAAATGTTACAGAAACTGTTTTTTTGTATCACAGTGCTTTGAATTTGTTTAATTAATCTATTGACATCACTTTGCTGCAAACGTGTTCGTCTGAACGTGTTGTATATGCATGGGGACTATTTGTACCTACTATGGTAAAGAAACCACCGAGGTTCTGTGTGAGCCAACAGAACAACAGGCCTATATCACTGACCTATTTCTGGCCAGTGATCAGTCGTCGGAATCCGATTGCATAACCCAGGTTTCGTGAGGTGTTACTTGAGTAGCATGTCATCACATTTCAAAATGGTGTTGATCCCCAGCCGGCACGGAGACTTGCTTCCAATGTTTAATGCAAATCCAGAACAACGGACATGTTCCGGAGGATGTGACTGTTCAAGGTCTCACTGACGGTCCAACACCCTTTGGGTATGTTACAGGTACCACACACTGCAGTGGTACACAGCCAAAACATCTGACATTCATGACCTGATGTAGTAGGTCACACACATGCCTCCTCACACATACCAATGAGCCATGACCAGCTGTGCACCAGCAAACCTTGCCCACCACACACTTTGGCAACAAACATGTTTATTACTGAAGCAGTAGTTTAGAAGGATAGTCATATTCGTAGTTTTACCGCAGAGTGAGACAGCTCTCCCTCAGTCACGGTTGAAGACAATTTGTATTGATTTTCAAGTTTCACATTTTCTACACAAAGAGCACACGTTTAATCTTAATTAAATTTAGGGTGTATGTCCTTAATCCATCACAGAGACAGACAACTACTCACACAGAGACAAAGAACGCTGGTTTTTGGATGTAAATGAGAGTCTCAGGAGAAAATCCACAAATAATGGAGGGAAAAGGATTCACAGAAAAAGCTCATCACCCAGTCAGTCATCTTTAGGAAACACGCCTCTCGGAGTCGATCACATGGGAAGACTATTGCTGCGTCAGCATTCACGTGCGATGTTAAACCTCCAAACAATGGGCCGCACCCTCGGGGGGTGGAGGGGCGTCCCGCTCTGGCGCGTGTGCTGGCCCGTCACTATGTACATGAGGGTGTGTGTGCGTGAGTGTGTGCGCAGGATGTGTGACGGTGAGGAACTGCTATAACCTTGGGTGCAACTCAACCATACAGCTTCCTCTTTGGTCCTCGATGACATCAGAGCGGCCAAACTGTCCCAACAACAAACACACACAACTATGCCTTCATGATGAAAACAGATGAGTCATCATCTGAATGTTTTAGTTCATACGAGTGTAAGGTACAAGTGGACATACTATCACGGTATCAAACTCATTGAGTACACCCACAGTGATGCCATTATGACCACAAGACAGCTGCTGTCTCACATCTACATGGGTCAACCTGTCGGCTTCACCCAACTTGTCTGTCCCACATCAAACATGCATGTTTCCATCAGTGCATGATGTGTTTGAGCTGTATCACTTGTCTTTACAGTCAGTTTAGTTTGCCTACACCTGGCTCATGGAGGCTCATGCTGCTGACCACTGCAGCAGTTTTAAGAAGCATGGTGGTCATAATGAATAGATAGAGGCTGCATAACATATCGTTATAAAAACAAAAAAAATGCCTTGATCAACAGCAAAAAACTAAACCTTTTTTGTATTTCAAACAAGAAATAAAGTATTACCAGGTTGCATTCACACATACTGCATTTATAAGAAATAAAATGTAAGTATGTCATGCAGTTCGGTATGTGGAGATCAACAGGAAGTAAACGTGTCACTTCCTGAGCCGAGGATTGACGTCTGCGATGACAACAGACATGTCACAAGTTTACTGGTAAGTTGAGACAAAAGTCACAATGAAGCCGTGCGTTCTGAAGGAATAAAACTTTGACACATAAATATGACTGGTGACCAGATATACATCCATACACCCACTAAAAGATGCCTAAACCTCCCTCTGATACATTGATAATTCAGGGCAGGTGTAGTTCTACTTTGAAGCTCTCCTGGACGATAAAGCTTCTCAGAAGTGTCTCTTCAAACGTTTGGTCACAACGTTGGAATTGTGATGTTACATTTGACATGCAGAACTTAAATTCTCCGGAGTCATTGACTAAAATAATGTGACTGCATTACTGAATAACTTAAATCCAACCCTTCATGAAAAAGGAAACAAAATACGAAAAAGTGTTGTGGGTGGGGTTAATTTAAAGTCTAGGGTCGCACCTGGTGATTCTTCAAACCTTTTATAGGAAGAGCTTTGACTCTGGGTGAATCAAAAAGATGCTTATATCGCAGCTCCTCTTCAACAGAGGATCATCTCCCCCTGTTATGCAAAACTGTTGTTCAAAATAACTCCAGAATTTGTCAACAAGCTTTGAATCTTGTAATCCACCTGCTTCTCGTAAATCCTCTACTGCAGCATAAACACACCCAAAATGTAAGTGATGCAAATGACGGAGGTTTTGTCTAAAATGGTCACGAGGCTTCATGCCGTGCGTCATAAGACAGCTAACAACATAATAAGTAATGTTAGAATTTGAACAAACTGATTCCTTACTGGAGGACAGAAGTTTCACATGCAAAGCAAATCCAATGAGAGAAGATTCTCGACTTCAGACACCTCACGCAGCACGCCAGTGGACGCGCTGTTCTCTGAATAAAACCAGACTCGGTTCATTTCCACCAGCCAGACAGTGAGTCAGACGATTTGGGCTGTGAAGCTGCTGCCTCGCTCGCGAGTGCTGAGAACCTCCTGAGGGCAGACGGATCGTGGTTTGATTGAAACACTAATCATTCGTTCGTTTCTCTGCCAAATCGAGAGAAGCATCAATCTCAACAGCCTCATGTCAGCTGTGTGATTAACATTCTTCTAACATGAAAGGCCCTTAACAACAAACATGCCAGGAACAAACTCCAGTCACCACAACTGCACTAGTCGACTCCTTCACTGTCCGCAGTGGCAAGTGCCCACTGTACCTTGGGAGAAAACAGCAGTGAACCCTCAGCAGACTGCTGAAACAAAAGTACTAAAACAAAACAAAGAATCACGCTTCCCACGTCTTTGGTGAAGAGGCAGCATGGGGGGCACTTTCCAATGCCATTTTCAGCAAAAATGTTAGAAAACAAATCAACGATGAAAAGGCCTGTATGAGGCTTAGAAATGCTCACACAAACAAAATAAAAAAACAACAAAGATTGTGTTCACAGATGGGCGGGCCTGAAGGACAACATCCAGCATTTTGTGAGCCAAGTTTTATCAAGTAAAGTCCACGTTTTTCTTCACACAGTCTTACATTAACACCAAAAGTTAGTTATGAATTCATCAAAGTTTACAATACATGAGAGAGTTACATTGTAATGTTCTTGCAACAAGCAAAGAAGACACTGGAGCGCAAGTTCAAGCAAGAAGCTTGAGCGCCGTGGAACATCAGCATAACAGGCGGAACATGGAAACAGAGGAGGGTGTCCCGCAGCTCAATTTTAGGATCCCGTCTTGACAAGAACTGCTCCCCACCTTGACTTCACAACAACAGGCAATATAAAGACATATTCTGCACCTCTTTCGCTCGCTGACACAAGGCTACACTGAGGCATGAGCTGACGGAACACAGACTCGTAAACTTGAGCGCTGCAGACACATGAACATCATGAACCACAACACCACCTTTTGCAGGTTCTACTCTCCAGTCTGCTTTTGCCAATGTGACGGCTTTTGGTGTTAAAGACTGAGGTACGAGAAACAGGGCTTTTGACACCCTCTTTCTCAGAAAGTTGTTGTCCGGCTTGGCCAGTGTGTGTGTCTACTCTCAGGACCAGCCCAGATAATGCTCTTATCACCAACAACTGTAATTGTATCAGGATGTTTTAAGGTGTTTTAACTCAAGCACCACCAGAAGCACTGTTGAGTAGAATCACAGTATCACTGTGTCTGCTAATAGACAACACCATCTCATGAACAAAGGCTAATGTTTCTCTAAATACGAATCAATATCTTCACCAGCTGAGAATGTTTTTTTTTTTTTGCAAATAGCACCTTAGTTAGGAGAAAAAGAGAGAAGCCTATAAACACACTAATGACCTCTTGTTTGTTGAGTTCTCCAAATACGATTAGCGCCAGGAATCAGAGCACACAGAGCTCAAGAGGACGAGCACCAGACGTTGTTAGCTAGCAGCTCCTCCCGCCTCGGGTGCGACATCATCTGACTCCAGTATGCAAACTGTAACTGGATTCTTCAGCGTGGACAGACGGGAACAGCAAACTCACTCTGTGTTTGGAGATCAGCTGTGTTACTCAGCACGTCTCCGCGGCCCTCAGACCCAGCTGAGTGAAGGGTCACATTTATTCTACAGCAGGTCGAAGCGCTGAGTCACTACTTGGCTTGACATCACTCTCTCGGTTCTCTGTTGCCATGAGAGCTGGGATGCAAAAATCAGGGATTCTGGGATAACTATCCAGACAGTAAATAAACAATGACTTGGCTCCATGACTCAGATTAAGGTCCAAATCCAGCAAAACACCTGGACGGTCAGTTACTTTCTGCCATAGTCTATTTACTTTTACGTTTATTTATGCGTATTTGTCGCATTTATTACACACGACACACTCAGCCATCTAAACTTCATAATGTTGAGTCTTGTTCCCTGAAAATATTAATTCATATGAAAAAGCACCAATTATTGTGAAAAATTTGAGCATTTTTGGGCAAGAAGGCAGCTATTAAGCTTACTGAAGCTTCCACTGAACAGCAGATGAGAGTGCAGACCAGATCACCCAGATACCTCCCTTGAAATATGCAACAACGTATTGCACCTTAAATTCTGACTCACATCACATCCCCCTCATCTGCCGCTGTGGCAGCCTTTCTTGTTCTTTTTTAATCTGACCTTTGTCAACCATTTCTACCGTCAACAAGTCTTTGAGACCAACCAGATGCGACACGATCACCTTGGCCCAGCTTCAAGCCGGAAATTTCCTGTTAACAACCCGCAGCCAGAGCCTGTGGGCTACTGTCTTTTCTGTAACTCAAAACACATTTGGGCCGAGCGGGTGACTCTACAGAACAGTGCACATTAGCTAGGCTTAATTTTCTACTCTCTTAGTACGTACACCCATCACTCAGCGAGCAGCAGACTTCAGCAGTTTGCGGCTGTTTATAGGGTGTGAAACAGAGGCCAGCTCGATCCGAGCCACTGGCTAACTTAACAAGTCACGACAGGGAACTGGAGAATCTTTAGCATGTCCTCGGAACAAAAAACCAGGTACTGCCCTGCTGAGGGAAACACACATCTGTGCATGTGAGCACAAGAAATCACCCACACCTACGACAACAGTTCTCCGTCAGATTAACACAAATACAAAGAAGCTCACGACATGCCTGGAAGACAGCAGTTCAATCCCAGACTTCAGCGACAAACAGAACAGGCAACCCAGAAAGTCTGTTATTACACGTCCGTTGTTAAACAGCGGTGGAAGACTAAATATCAGAGCAATTTTTATGTGGACAAAACAGTGACAGCTAGAGTTGCACGAACAGAGCAGGGAAGCACTGATTGGAACACTGCTTAACCCTGTTCAAGTCTGGACTTCAGCTGCTCAGGACCGTCCAGAAGAAGTCGCCTTTCAAGCAGAATCTGTGATCTTTAAGATTGCAACTCATTGTTTGGCTGTGGGCTTTTCCCTAAAAGTGGATTTATTTAAATGAATAAATTCATTGTTGAATAGTAACATTTAGGAAACCTCGTTGAGAAAATAACATTACATAATGTTTCCAGTCACACCATAAAATACTTTGATGAAACCATTCATGTTTGTGACATAAGCACTTCAAAAGCCACTAATAAAGTGCCCTTTCATGGGAAACTTGGTTGAAGCGAATCTCACAAATCTCTTCAATTGAATCAATGTGGGAAAAAAAAGTCATCCGGCCCAAACTGACCTCATGTTGTCCACTTTTGGAATGTGTTTTGTTGGTTTAGAACGAAAACTCAAATATTAGTCAGTGTCATGTTGACAAGAAGGGACAAGATAATATGATAATATAATGATATAATATGATAATAGAAAATAGTAGAATAGTAGAAAAGACAATAGATGCATAAATTGGGGTATATACATACAAAATACAATGCACAAAGTACTGAGTAACTTTTGTAGTTTTGTGTGTCCTCACAGGGGCCACATAAAAGCATGAAATCACCAGGCTTAAGGAAGAAAGAGATTTCCTTATGAGGCGTACCTATGCTCTGGTTGGTTCAAGTCACAGTCCATTCCTAAAACTGCTGGCTCGTTCAGTTCCATCCGTAAGACTGGTTCCTACTTATATCTGCCCTTCTTTGATACCTGCAGTCATTTTGGTTTCCATCCCACGCGTCCCACCTGCCATTCTAAATGTGACTCAGAGTTATAAATACAGAGTGTAATCAAACAAAACGCTGGAGACACAGAGGGAGATGTTTTCTGATGTTTGCTTTGTTCCTGACAAAGACACCAGCAGGACACGCCAGGCGGGTCTGACACAGCAGATTCTCAACATCCGACCTGCACACAAGGTGGAGGGATGCAGACACGCAGAGGAGGGTGATGGAGGACATCAGCAGGGCAGGGTGGGTGCAGGGCAGGAGGGGGGTGGCCTTGCATCAGATACTTTCATTACTGATCTGCAGGTGTGCACCACCTCCCTAAACAGCTGGGATGGACTGAGCTTTTAAAGACCTAAACCCATGTATTCATGTAACTAAGGTATTGTCGTTGGAAGGAAATGATGCGTTCAATGGTCTACTCACATGCTCCGGGTTCCTCTCGTTGCCAGGAAGCGCCGTGCGTAAAGACATTTTGGTCCCTGAGATTGTTCCGCCGGCCGGGAGAGAATGCTTAATCACCAAGAACACACCGAGACGAGCCTCTTCCGCCCGTCAGTACCACCAGGAATCAAACAATCAGCTTCTCTCCTCATACAATCCTCATTGTCACGGTCCGTGAAGGCAGCACAGATCACCAACACGGTGATTCAGCTTAAGCGGATGAAGGTTGGCTACATCTGGTGTCGTTCAGCATCACGGCTGATCATGAAACAATAGTCCAGACTGCTTCACCGCCCGCTTCCTCCCGGTTTGGCCCCACTATGGCACCATCCCGGCGGCTCGTTAACGCAGCACTGATTCTGGTTAGTTCTCAGATAGCGGCTCGCTAGTGAGGGTTAAAAGGGAAAACAGACACCTCACTGTTCGCTCGCTCGCTCGCTCATAAGTTCCCACACTTCACCAGGCAGGAAGGACGTAAGAAAACAGCCAACAAGTCGACATATCACCGGACAGAAGACAGAAAAAAGCGGATCCGGTTCTTCCTCTTTCCTCGTCCTCCGCCGTTTAGCTTCTCTCGTGGGTTGAAACTGCCGCCGCGCTGAATGAAAAGCCGCCCACAGAGCGACGGATAACAGTGGGCAGACGTCTCCCGAGTGTGGCAGACATATCACTCGGTTTCCGATAGGAAGACGGCGATAAAAAGAAAGACTTCTTCTCCCCCTCTCGGCTCCGCCACCGGAGAAAGACCGACGTCAACGATGTCGCGCACGCGCACACCCAACACGCGCCGCTCTCCTCCAGTGACCGTGATGCGTTCAGGGACTGAACAAAAAGATCCGTATCTACACGCTTGTTACAACATATCTCAATAATCATGAGCAACGCGTTACTTGCGCCATAATTTTTGTTGGGATAAGCATGTTAACAAACCTTTAGAACGACAAATATAAAGAGTTAGAATATTGGAAAGAAAACATTAATAAAGCCACTTCTGGTCTCTCTCCTCCTTAAACACACCGTCGTTGCCCCCTGATGGTAAAAAACTGAATCAAGTAAACCGCACCGCTCATCTACTTTTGGGCGACAGCGACGTGAACTTTTTATAGAAGATCCGGGATGACAATTGGGTCACATTTCTACTTAAGATGTGTCCAGATTTTCACCTTCATCTGCGAGATACATGACCTATGACCTCGTGGTAGAGCCTCAATAATCGCAGTCAGAAAGACAATGATTAAACTTTTACATTCCTGGATTAACATACTCTAAACATCTCTGTTTGGATTGTTTGTTTCTGTTTGAATGTGCATCCAAAAATGTTTCTGCCTTCAATTCTTCAAAAATAATTTGAGCCTGAATATGTTGAGAATCTGGAATTTTTAGTTTAAAAGTAGCCTGCACATGTATAGTTACAATTGTGTCACATAGTATTTGACGCACTTGATCCAGCATGAGGGCGCACGCAGTGTGGACGTCAGCATGGACGTTGTTCATTGATAGCGGCACTGATTGAATTACTTTATGGATTTCCTGGTGAATTCTTCAGCTGTCAATTGAGGTTTGGGAGAAGAAACATTATATAATCACACTGGTCAACATCACAAGATGAATTAAATAAATCAAGAGGAGCTTTTGTATCTATGTCCTCACACAGGGACTAAGATTTTGTTTTGTAGTGAAGAGGTCAAAAGTGAGTACAAACACAATGAGTCGTCTCAAAAACATGGAGGGAATGGGTTAATGTCACTGACCTGCATTGATCTGGACCTGTTGGAACGAACCCAGGGCCTCATCCTTCCCACCGGAGCGGACCCAGCAAGGCAGAGAACAGACGCGCAGAGAGAGAAGCTTTCACAGCTGCTGAGAGAAACAGTGCTGCAAAGAACAATGACGGTCCAGAAGTTCTGAAACAACCAGCGTCACCGGATCCAGCCCGGTCAGCTGTGCCTGGAACAATTAGAGGATGAAAAAGCAGAGAGCGCCAACCAGTCGATAGATCTAACAGACAAATGAAAACACACATCGCTGAGTGTGTGCCGTGGAGCCAGGATTGATCCGTGCTGACCCAGAGGACAGGGAGCTGGACCAGCTCTGAGGAGGCTCAGACGGATGCTGACATCGCAACATGACCACTGCGTGTGTTTTCAGTGAATTATGAGGTCTGGCCAATTTAGCTGGTGAAAACGAACCATTCAGTCAAAAAGTGGTGCGGTTTCATGGGATGTAACATTTTTGAGGTTATTGGAGCATTTAACACTTTATTTAGTTCCAGATGACCGCTCAGATTCCCGTTTTCTTGTGTTTCATGTATAGCATCACATCACATTTTTTTTTGCTGATCATCTCTGATGCGGCTGCAGTTGGGGCTCCAGAGTGGTAACATCTATAAGTCACTTGTCAGCCGAAGAAGCACTTGTGGTCCTTCAGGTTCCTGAGGTAGGAGAAGCTCTTGCCGCACTGGTCACACATGTACGGCTTCTCTCCGGTGTGGATCTGTTTGTGGGCCTTCAGGCTGCTCCCCTGGTTGAAGCTGCGGCCGCATGTGTCGCAGCTGTACGGTTTCTCCCCCGTGTGGATCCGCTGGTGTCGAGTCAGGTTGCCGGAGTTGCTGAAACTTTTCAAGCAGATGTCGCAGCTGAAGGGCTTCTCACCTGTGTGGACCACCTGAGGCGGAGATCAGGACGACTGCATTACGACATGAAAACTTTGGTTCCTAGATATCAATTAATAATTCACAATATGCCAAGGTTGCAGTCGTTTTCATCACATATAAAACATGTTGTGTACTGTAAATATAAACTCATCACCTGGTGCGACTTGAGGCTGCAGTGTTGGGTGAACATGCGTCCGCAGATGTCGCAGGAGAACGGCTTCTCTCCGCTGTGCACCTTCTGGTGAATCTTCAGATAGCTGGATGATGTGAAGCTCTTCCCACAGAGGCTGCAATCGTATGGTCTCTCCAGCATGTGGTCCTGCTGGTGCGTGCGCAGCTCCGTGATGGTGTTGAGCTTCAGGCCGCACAGAGAGCAGTTACATGGGATGGAGGCCGCATGCGAGTGTATGTGTGTGCGCAGTGAGTCCACGCAAGCCATGGCTATGCCACACACCACACAGGAGTGCTCTCGGGTGTGCGAGGCCATCTGGTGCAACTTCAGAGCCCGTTTGTGCATGTAGCACTTCCCGCAGGTGTCGCATTTGAAGGGGCGCTCGCCGGTGTGGATCCTCCGGTGACCCTTCAGAGTGTCCACCTGAGTGAAGCTCTTTCCACACGTGTCGCACCTGTACGGCTTCTCCCCCGTGTGTATCCGTAGGTGGCGCTGCAGGTTACTCTGGCCGGAGAAGCTCTTGTTGCAGTGCTGACATTTAAAGCCCCTCTCTCCTGTGTGGACCCTCTGGTGCATCTTCAGTCCGTGGGCTCTGTAGAAGCTCTTGTTGCACTGATCACAGTGGAAGGGCCGCTTCTCTGAGTGCAGGCTCTGGTGGTTCTTCAGCAGCTGCTTCAGGGTGAAGCCTTTGCCACAGATGTCACAGGTGTGTGGTCTCTCACCTGGGGGCGGGGACAAAGTCAGGTGTTGTCAAAGAGTCGCATCACTCTCAGGCTGAGCACTCACTTGAGTGGAGGAGCATGTGAGTGTCGAGGTTTCGCAGGACGGAGAACTCTCGGCCACACAGAGGGCAGCGGTGGGGTTTCTTTGACTGCAGCGCTTTGCTCTTCCCAGAGAGATTCATCCGCCTGACTCGCATGCTGGATTTGATGGAGAATTCTGGCTCATCTTCGTCTGGATCTTCTACCTGTAACGATTTTTGTATAGATCGCAACGGTCAGGATTCAAGGGCTTCTGGTCTCCTTAATTCCTGATGCAGTTTTGTGTCGGCATGTTCATCCTCACTGCTGACCAATCGACAACATTTTTAATGGATCCAACTCACCTGGTAGTCCGGGTCATCCTCCTCCTCCATCTGGGTCTCCTGCTTCACTGCCAGAACACTTCCCTGGGTTAAGAAGGAGAGGAAGAGTTGGTGCAGCCTTCTAATACTTCCTCTGAACTGACTCTGGCTCTAGATAAAAGCTGTTCAACACACTGAGTAAAAACAGTCCAACAACCTCAAGCTTCTAGCAGAAAACTGAATTAATCGCTACAATGTCAGAAGAATCTCATTCACTTTTGCAATTTAATATTTGACACCAGAATGATCAGTTGAAGTTGAAACATCTGATTCCATCTTGAAGCTTTCCAAACTTGAATTTTCCATCCAGCCGCACAAACAAAATTCGTTCTCCTTCATCATAGATTTTTGGTAGTAATGACATCACATCGTGCCACATGGTGCACTGACAAATGTTCACTGTGAAAAACATTGCATGACTGATATGGGTTATTTGGATCATTTGTTCTGTAATTAACTAGATTAAATAAATGTTTAATACATTAATTTAATCTAGTCCCAGTCCTTGAAGGATCATAATTTCTGTATGCTATCACGTCAAAGTGAGAAAGCGGACCAACATTTAATCTAGTCCTTTCTGACCCTCCGTTCCTGTAGAGGTAAATAAATACGTTTCAGGTCTGATGCCACAGTTTTGGAAACATGAAATGATGAGGAAAAGATTCAAATTTCCAGGTCGATGAAGTCACACAGCAAAGTGACACAGTGTCTCAGTCTGCGGCTGAAACTTTACCTGCTCGGTGCAGTCTTCGGATAGAGCGATGGCTGAGCTTGGCACTTCAGCAGCTGAGAAAGAAAGATGATGGTACTGTAAACATCAGCAACTCTGTCGCCCTTTCACGCTCATTTCATATGAAATAAAGGATGCAAAGGAAGCTAAACTGACTCATTATTTATCAAGACCATAGTTCAGGTCTGCTTTATTTATTAAAGCTTCAGAAGTTTTATCCATCAAAATAAACATGGAGCTTTTTCTGATTTTCATCAAATAATCCATCTAAAACACTTAAAACCGTTACGCTTTATTAGAACTTATAATATTAAGCTCACACAAGCAACATTTTTCCTAATTTTCATTCATTATTTGTCACAGATGACCTGAACAACACTCACCAGAGTCTCCCTGCTCTTCCTCACGTTGTTTGACTGACGCGTCTGTTACGACCAGCTCCTCCACCACAGACTTGCCTCCCTCCAGCATCACCTTCAGCTCAGCCTCAGCCAGGTCCAGTTTCCTCCTCAGCTCCTCAATCTCAGAAGCCCTTTGTGTCACCTGAAGCAGCAGAACAGATTAGGAACCCAGGTCCCACTCAGTGAAGATAAAAAAGAGGGGCATGTGTACTCACTTCTGAACGAAGGAGAGAAGAAAACTCGAGGAAGAGCTGGCAGATCTTCTCCACAGCATCTTGAGCTAGCGTGGACATGATGATAGTGAGCTGGACCACCTGAAGGAGCGCAACAGTACATTCTTTGAAAGTGATGTCGAGTTGTAATTTGAGCATGAAGCAGCATCTCATGTTATGAAAACACAGGCTCTGACATCAGATGGGTCTTAACTGATTGGTGTTATATTATCTATTTATATTATTGGAAAGTACATTCGATGTCGCACAAACAAGGGTGTTTTGTTGGGACGGAATAAAGAAAGGTAAACTTGGTCTATAATTACACCAACATTAACACATCCGAAATTATGAAACCATTTCGGATTACTGTACATTTGAAGCAAAAGTAGCAAAACTGCACCAGCACATTGTAACAATGCGCGTGCAGGTTTACAAAGTTTTCTGAAGCGCTATGCCGATAACGTGTATAGATATACAACTACCAGACAAGCTGATCAACCCAAGCATTCATTTATAGGTGTAACTGAAAACCAAACCCTACCCACGAAACGTTACGTAGCACAAGTGAGCGTTTAAGCAGCCACATACAGCGTAAACTATATCATTATTAGCATTTCAGAGCGTTCGAAAGCTAACGTGGCTTGCTAGCTCATGTTCGTCTATGCTCAGCTGGTTGCCCGGACCATTGCCAGACGCGGCACTTGCAACTTTTTTTGTTATGAAAATTAGGTTTACCTTTTCGTCCGCTTGTGTATTTTCAATGACACATGATAAATCAGTTCGTATTGAGTCGGAACCGCCGAAAACTTTGTTCATTTCTGCGACGGTTGAGTTCACCATGGTCTCCAAAATGGCACCGACGTGCACCTCCAGCTCCGTCATTGTGATTCAACTGTGAAAGATAAAATACATTAAATGTTGAATGGACGTTGCGATGGACAACGACCAAAGACAGGTAAATAAAGACTGTAACTAAAAGTCTGTTTACTTCCGGGTTGTGATCGCTTCACAATAAAGGTGCTGGTGTTACTTTGCTGGCTTCAAAATAAAAGTACCGGAAGGAAGTTCGACAAATTATCTTGGAAAGCAGATTTAGATTAGACAAAACGTCGTTTTTATTATAGCAATAATAAGTAACGTAATACAGACCATACATTACAAAATGTGTTCAGCACTTTTTCTAAAACAGTTGCAGAACTGATAAGGTAAATCATCTTGATCACAGTGCCAGTCACACCTGTCCTCTCCAAGTCCATTGTCGCATGACTGGAAAGCCTTTCCTTAAATTGAGGATGACAAGACTGAGCAGACATGTTTCTTTAGCAGCCTCGAGTCAGAAAATTTGCCTCCACATTCGCTGCATGCGTACGGTCTTTCCCCCGTGTGAACCTGCATGTGGAACTTTACGTGCCCGAGCTGCCGGAACCGAACCCCACAGACCTCGCACTCGTACGGTTTCTCTCCGGTGTGGATCCGCAGGTGCCTCAGGTAGTTGGTGTAGATCCTGAAGGCCTTCCCACAGTGCTCGCACCGGTGAGGCTTCTCTCCGGTGTGTTGGAGTTGGTGTGACTTCAGGGCGTGAAGGATGATGAACCGCTTGCCACACACGTCACAACCGAACGGTTTCTCCCCTGAGTGAGTCCTCCGGTGGTAGTCAAAGGTGGCTTTGTAGAGGAAGGACTTGCCACAGGTGTCACAGTGGTACCGCAGCCGAGCAACGTGGACCAGCTCGTGCCTCTTCAGCGAGCTGGCCGAGTGGAATCCTTTGCGACAGGTCTTGCAGCTGAACGCTGTCACTTCCACTGTCGTTTTGTCCCGGCGGTAGATGACCCTACGGTTAGTTTGCCCACCAGCTCGTCTTCTGATCACCTGCCCGTTGGCCTCGTCATGAACAGCACTCTGGTGTTTCTGCAGCTGGCAGTTATACAGAAAAGTCTTCCCACACAGGTCGCACATAAAGGACTTGGAAGCTCCATGAAGGAGCATGTGAGCCTTCAGCTTATTGTCCTGTATGAAGGCTTTGCCACAGACTTTGCACTGGAATGGCCTCTCACCTGTGTGGATGCGCATGTGCCTCTTCAGGTTGTGACGGAGGGTGAATCCTGCCCCGCAGGTGTCACACGTGAACGTCTTCCCTCGGTGGACAGACTGATGCGTCCGGAGCGATCTCCTCTTCCTGAAAGTTTTGCCACACTCGCCGCAGGTGTGCGGCTGCTCACCAGTGTGAATGCTTCTGTGACACCGCAGCGAGACGGCGTGTCTAAAACTCTCACCGCAGTCGCCGCACTTGTGTGGCTTCTCTTCGCTGTGCACCACCAGGTGAGCCTGCAGAGTCTGTTTCGTTTTGAAGCCCTTCCTGCAGGTGGGGCAGACGAACGGTCTCGCTTCGTTATGGGCAACACGGTGAGTCTTGAAGGTCGCCTTGGTCTTGAAGGTCTTCTCGCAGAGGTCACATTTGAATGTTTCCTCACGCTTCTCCTCGTGGCGCAGCAGGTGAGCCTCAAACACGGCGGCACTCTTAAACTGCCGGGAGCACTGGCTGCAGGTCAGCGGCTGGTTGTGGGTGTTCATGTGCGTTGTCAAGTGAAACTGTCGGCTGAAACTCTTGTTGCAGAGCTCACACACAAAGGTTTTCCCTTTCTTCAGGACGGTCTGTGGACCATCAGTACTTTGACTCTGCAAGGTTGTGGTGAAATTCTCTGCTGCAACAGCACACAAAATGTGATCTAGCAAGAATCGCAAACATCGTTTCCAGTCTTCTTCCACTCACCACATGCACTGTGAAGCTCCAGTCCTGCACCAGCAGATGACGATTCTGGATCCCTCTTCACAGATTCCTCTGTTGTTCTTGACAACTTCCCGAAAGGCTTCAATGTATAAACCAAACCGGTGTGCTCAAACAGGACTGGACAACCGCTGAGAACACTCTCTCTCCACTGTGTGGCGGTTTCCAAACTCTCGGTTACCATTTTCAGGTCACACTCCAACGTCTCCACTCTGGCGTTCTGACTCACACTCTCTTTATGCAGAAGAGAGATGAGCTGTGAGACCATTGTTTGGATTTTCCTCATTGCCTCTCGAGCCAAAAGTTCCACAATGTGGTTTATGTCTGCCTGTGAGCAGGGAAATGTTTATTAATGGAGGGAAAAGATTCTAAGATCCTTCAGTAAAAACTGTGGAAGCTGGACACACTGAAGCACTGTGACCTCAGCAAACACTGTGATTCGTGATTGAAAATAACGACGCACCTGCTTCATTTTGTTCAGTTCAGTATGATAAAATAAAAACATAACTGGCAAAAATTCTTATCACTCTACGAAATTTGAAAGAGAAGTTTACGTAAATCGATTTAATGTTTAAAAAATTATAATACGAGCGAAGTGAAATTCCACATACCTTTTTCAACAACGTCCGTTTAGCGAACGCTAAGGCTTAAGGCTTATTCTTCACAGACAGGCTGCTTATCATCAGTGAAACTAGTTAACGTTTTCAATCGCTTGAGTTATTTATGATAGCAGCTTGAGCTACAGCTATGCTAAGTAGCGCTGCTACGCCGCCATCTTTGTTACAGCACTTCTGTTTCATGACTACTCTCACTTCGCAGCATCTCTGACCAGAACTGCTTCTCCATAGGTCACTCTAAAAACCTTCTAAAAACAGATGTATCGATCAACAACAACAACAACCTACCGTCAAACACATAATGCATTCGCTCACCTTCTTTTTAAACAGACAACATTCGTGTTTTTCGATATCAAATGCAGCGCAGATTACGGTCTCGATTATGGACTTGACTTGCGAGCAAAACACTTTCTCCATCCTCTTCACGTCAATATTGTCATACGCTTTTTCCAACTACTCCTTAGCGTTATTTACAAACGACATCCGGATATGGAGTCTTTTCAAAGTAAAAGTGGGTAACTTGCGTTGGTCCCCTTTCAAAGTAAAAATCTGCCCTGTACTCAGACGGGAAATAAAACATACGTTTTTGACTTCATAAACAGATATTTTCTGCTCTTGAGTCAATACTGATATGCAAGGAAGACAAAACATGAAGAGAATTCCACGACTGACCTTTTGAGCCAGCATATTTGAAGACAACTAGAGTCAGCAGCAATATTAAAGCACTTTTATTCACAAAAATAACTTGGAGATTTACGTTTCTACTGCTGGGACAACATCACAGATGTTTTTTTTTAACTTCTACATATCTAACACATCTGAAAAATATTTGCCTCTTTTCTCAGCAGTATTCAGAGCGCGTCTTATTCATCTGTATTTTGGGGACTAGCACATAACCTTTAGCACATCATCACAACTGTGCTTCTTAAGCTGCCTGGAGTCGGAGAAGCCACGGTTGCAGCGCTGACAGCTGTAGAGCTTCTGCCCTGTGTGGATCTGCATATGCGCCTTCAGCTGGTTGGACTGATGGAACTTCTTGTGGCAGATAATGCACTCGAACGGTTTCTCCCCCGTGTGGATCCGCAAGTGTCGGTAGAAGTTTCCATCTGTTCTGAATGTCTTGCCGCACTGGTCGCACTTGTATGGCTTCTCTCCTGTGTGTATGCGGTCGTGTTGCTTTAGGCTGCCGGCGTTGAAGAATCTCTTCCCGCACTCTTCGCACTCGTAGGGTTTCTCACCGGTGTGGCTCCTCTGGTGGTAGTTGAAGGAGTATTTGTTGTGGAAGCTCTTCCCGCAGAGGGCACAGCTGAACTCTTTGTGCTCGCTGTGGCCCTTCTCGTGCAGCTTGAGGGAAGTGGCAGCACTGAACGTGTGGAGGCATATTTTGCAGGTGAACGGTTTGTCCAGCATCTTGTTCCTCTGCCTCTGAGGTGTCTGTTTGCCCACTTCCTCCCTGTTTTCATGCACAAACTTCTGGTGGATCTGCAGCCTGCAGTTGAAGAGAAAAGTCTTCCCACAGAGGTCGCACATGAAGGGCTTGGTGGCTCCATGGATCAGCATGTGCGACTTCAGCTTGTTCTTATCCGAGAAGCTCTTCCCACAGTCCTGGCAGGAGAACGGCTTCTCCCCAGTGTGGATGCGCAGGTGTCTCTTCAGGTTGTTGTTGAGACTGAATCTTGCTCCACAGACGTGGCAGGTGAATGGTTTCTCTCCAGTGTGGACCACGCTGTGTCTCTTCAGCGCCGTTCCGGTCCTATATGACTTGTTACACACGGTGCAAACAAACGGTGAGATGCCGGTGTGCTTCCTCTTGTGCACGGTGAGTGAGTGGGCGTACTTAAAGGACTCCTCACACATGGAGCACTTGTACTTCTTGGTGTTTGTGTGGACCATCTGATGAAACCTCAGCGTGTCTTTACTCTTGAACTCCTTCCCGCATGTGGCACAGCTGAAGGGTCTCTCCTCAGAGTGCACCACCATGTGACACCGCAGCTGCACCATCGTCCGGCATACCTTGTCACAAATTTGGCACTTCACCATTTGATTCCATTTCTCGTGACGCATCAGGTGATTTTCCAGCGATTGCTTGATCCTGAAGGTTTTGCCGCACTTGGTGCAGGCGAACGGCTTGGGCTCTTTGAGCTGCTGGTGTCGCTTCAGGTGGTTCTGTAGAGACTCTTCACTGCGGTAGGATTTCTTACACTGCGTACACGGGAAGGGCAGAGGACCTTTGTCATCTTTGTCCTCTTCGTGACACTGAAGGTGCCTCTCCAGTGACTTCTCCTCCAGGAAGCTTTTGTCACAGAGTTCGCATGGGAATGGCGTCTTGTGGACCTTTATGTGCTTGTTCAACTCCCCTTTCAAGTGAAAACTGGCGTTGCACTCATCGCAGAAAAACCTTTTCACAGTCCTCGGCTCCTTTTTTCTCAGCTTCCGTCCCTCCTCCTCTGGCTTCACCTCTTCAGGACTTCCGTCTTCAGCAGCTGCAGAAGAAATAAAGCAAATACAAACAGTCAAGGTGTGTAGTTAGACCAACACTCTCTGTCTCTTCTCAAACGCAGTAGTGTGTCATTAAATCAGTCAAATATATGTTGACCTCTGATGTCTGCTCCTCGTGCCACTCATTAAGACTTTTATTTCAAATAAATGCTACTGGCAAATTCTTAATTTATCTATACAACAGCACGTTTAAGTCATTTTGCTAATTGAATGAAGCAGCATCTTTTACTCTATCTCACTTCTACATCTACATATATGCCTGTAGAATTTAATGAGATGTTTCCAGGGCAGGATTTTTTTTTTTCTGTTGACAGGATTTATTGTTTTCCAGCAGATATACAGATGTCGGGATAGGAAATGGAAATAAAATGTGGATCAGTGCATCCCAACAATATGGACGACTGTCTGTAAGGTCATGTGTGGCTGCCACATGGTCACCTGCAGATCATTAACCAGGGGGACAGCCTTTACGTCTGTGGAAAGTCCATACATAGCAACAAAAAGCAGTCGAAGATCCGGACTTATGAAACTGCCAATGAAAAGACCTCTATCTTACTTGGGTCCTTTTTGGAGACTGCTTGCAACGTCCGCCTCCTTCTGCGTGTGGAGCCCTGGCTAGCTGGGACCTACAGTACACGAGGATTGCAAATCAACCACCATACAGCACATAGACAAAAGATTATGAATCATTATCAATGCATCAAATTAACTGAATCCAACACTTCACCTGAGCTGCATCCTGGCTACTGATGGAGCCAGAGTCGTGTTGAGGAGAGGAATCTGGAGAGGCTGCTGCCAGCTGGATGAGCTGCGGAGATCCTGGGGTGCCTGCGGTGTCCTCACGAGCAGCGGTAGCATGGGGGGTATCTTCACCTCCTCTAGATGTTGTCGGGGCAGTGGCTTGGCCCCCTGTCGAGATAAACAGCCCATCACTTTGTGTCATCCATTAAATAACGGGTACATGATGATGAACCACACTTCACATACTTTTCAGAATATCAACACTGACCTTTAGTCTGCTGCTGAACTTGTCTCTGGACAGAATGAGCCTTTTCTCCATCACTGATGCATTTCAGCTGCTTCTCCAGCAGCTCCATGTCTCGGCCCAGTTGACCCACTCTGGCTTCCAACTCCTGCTCCAGCTGCCCGGCTTTCCTCTCCATCACGTCCTCCAGCTGCTCCACCTTAGCCCTCAGCGCTTCATTCTCCTCCAAGAGCTCAGAGGAAAGCTCGGAGAAAAGGCTGTGGATCTGAAGAACCAGACGGCTTTGGATCTCGCGGATCTCCTCGAGCTTCATCTCCTGCGGCTCTCCCGCACACACTTCCCTGAACACGGTCACTGTTCCCTGGAAAGCTACCTCGACGAGCGAGGCCACTTCGCTGCTGAATCTCGCCTCCATGGTGGGCGGCTAACACTCGAGCCTTTTAGCTGCACTTGCTTTCGCACTTAAACAAAAGTTAAGTTAAAGCCAGACGCAGAACTACTCACATTTCTGGGTGTTAGCATGTAGCTCTGTAGCGTCGACCTGTTTACCTCTGAAGTCTTTCCGTGAGTGGCCCTTCTGCTGGGCACGACGGTGGAAGGTAGCGCCACCTTCAGCTCCGGAGGGTGCACTTCGCCATTATTACACAGTCGTTCGTAGATACCATTCCAATGGACGCATTCAATTTTATTGTGTCCGAGGCGACATACAAGATGTAAATAAGATAAGAAGAAAAAATAAGATCTGAACAACAGCATAAAAATGCAGCTCATAATATACCAAACAACAACATATGATGATGAAATTCAAACGTTAACATTACATTCTTCTTTTCAAATGTTCTGTCAGTCTTTTAGAAGCACTAGCTACAGTTCACCGAGCGACCCAAACCTGCGTATGAAAATGATGGTTAGGGTATAGTTCGCTGGAAGATTTTTCAAGTTTGTCCACAGAGGAGATTGAAGCCTTGTCTTGAGCCTTCACGTGAGCGCACCTCGTCCTAGCCCATCTTTTGACCAGAGTAGTGGCAGGAAAAAATTTGTCCCACTGAAAACAATGTAGTTCACCTGCCAGGCCTGTATGTGGCACATGCGCACTAAAACATATTGATGGAAATTACATCAAGGAGTGGTTGGTGTGGACTTTGGCAAGAAACGTGTCTCCTATGGACACGAAAGCAGCGTTTTCTCAGCTATCCACTCTGAGAGGACAAGATGCCACTTCATGTACTCCAGCATCTCTTTCAAGTGGGTCCACCAAGGTTTGTCGGGTCTCCGACTAGTACTGGGATGATAGAAACAGAGCTGCTTCAGACACTAAAGAACAAACAGCATCAAAAAGTTAGCACAAAACTATAAGGTCTCTCACCGTCTTGCACCTTCATGAGGAGAGCTTAGCCTGGAGGTCCTCCACCTCACAGCGGAGGATCTGGTTCTCCTCCCGGATCTTCAGAGCCTGCTCCTCCAGGGTCTTCTTGGATGTCATCACCAGTTTGAAGAGCTGCTCCTGCAGATGCGTGAGTGTCTGCTCCGGCTCTCGGTTGTGGCAGTCCTGGATCTGTTTCAGCTGAGAGTCCAACTTCTGCAGCTCCCTCCTCACTTCCGCTAGCCGCCGATCCGACTGAAGCTTCCGCTGTTGACAGTTCTTCAGCTGAGCTTTCAGCGCCGCATCCTTCACCAGCACATCACGCATGCACTTCTTCTGTTTGTCACTAAGAATGGCCCTACTCTGCCCATCCATGTTATGGTGAGCTCACACACTGGACCTTCTTATATCAAGTTTGTTTTTGATGCAGGGACATTAAAGGTGATGGTTCAGGCGTTTGGCTGGAGTCACCAAGTCGGTTAGTGGAGGAGTCAGACTAACCAAGATGAAAGACAGTGGTTACAGAATTAGGTCATCAAGTTGAGGCCTCAAATCTCAGTATATAGCAGGATAAAACCCGAAACTGGGAACATTTGGAACAGCTTCTTAAGAACAGTCTTGTGTGGCGCTCCTGCCTGAAAGGCTTCAGGTCCTCACCCTCTTCATTGATGCCCACACCATTGAATTTTCAGTCGCCCATCCAACAGGAAGATTTATTGGATGCACATTGATAAAGCTGGACTCCTGCTACTCTGAGACGCAGTCACGCTGGGCTGCGGCTGCCTAACAGTCCACTTAATTAAAAGTTCTTCCAACTTGTGAGGAGAAACCAGATGCATGAATTCTGGCCTGTCACGGTGAGGAACGAGTCTCTGTATTCTGTTCCGAGATTGCACTTGTGAGACTTATCAAATGAAGGCTCACTGGAAAGAAAATCCCTGCGTAGGCCCAATCTTCAAGTCACATAATGCACTACAACTGAAACTATTCATCATACATTCACACAACATTTAGTCCATGAATGTTTTATTTCTTGAAGCATTGTCATGAGCAGTTTGAGACCAGGCGTTGGTTCAAATCAGTTTCATATATGATGACATAACAATGTTTAATTCAGATTATAAAAACAATGATTCTTTCACACGCGCCGCTGGAATTTTCCAAACTTAAATCTTGGAGCGCCAAGCTGGTCAGGAAGCGTACTCGCCCCACACTCCCACCGTCTTCCTGTCCCACTCCGAGGTGGAGAGACATTTGACGAAGAAATGTCCCAGGTCGTGTTTGGAGACGGCTCGTCCTCGAAGCATGTTCTCCGTCACAGAGTACTTCTCTGTGAGCGGGAGATTGTCTGAGGCGAGAAGGAGAGGTTAATTTTACATTTCACATCAGCTGGATCAAACAGGGCTCTGTCCTACTGACCGCCAATGTGGGGAGGCATCACAGCCACGTAGTCCAGTCCAGACTCTTTCAGCACGGTGTACATGCGGTCATGGTCTTCGGTCAACGGGATCATGCGTGGTGGGACCTTAGAACGATCCCACAGCAGGAAGGCTGCAACAGAACAGAGTCAAACAGATCACTAAAACACAGGAGGAAGAAGCCCGTCGTCATCTTAGGGTGAAGGGTCACAGTGTCTCTGAACAAAATAATGGGGTGGGGTCAAGACCACACCTCATGAAGTGGCTGCTGAGGGATCAGTCATTTCTTCTCTTCAACCTCATCCACCTCCTCTTGCTCCTTCTCAAGCTCCTCCAAGACTTCAACCTGCTCTTGCTGCTGGTGCTCCCTCTCAAACTCCTTCAGGTCAAACCTCTCTTCCTCCTCCACAACTTCTTGCTCATATTCTTCTAAATCCTCTGGCTCCGACTCCTGCCCGGTTTCTTCCTCATCCTCATCATCCTGGGAGCTGCTTGAAGACGACTCCTCATCCTTGTCATTTGTATTGAGATCAGAGCTCTGCTCATCTTCATCAAACATTAGGCAGAGGTCATGCAATGACACAGACGCCTCCTTCAGCTCATCACTGATGTAGGAGATCTCAGTCCCCAGGGATTTCAGTTCGGCTGAAAGCTCCTTTTTGAACTGGTTAATTTTCTTCTGGAGCTCCTGCTGCAACATCTCTGCTGCCCTCTGCATTGTGGTCCACTCCGCCTCTATGTCCAGATAACTCGCCGTCTGCTTGGCCACCATGTTGTTCATGCTGATGATGTTCTCTGTGAGGGCCTCTGTCACACTATCGAACCTCCTCTTCACATCTGAGCCAACACCAGCGACCTCAGTGAGTGGGCCGTTCATCTGAACGCTCTCTCCAGAAGTGACGTCTTTGTGCAGGTTTGTGGCATGCCCACCATCTTGGTTAGGATCCTCCACAGACGACTTGAAGGTGAGAGACTTGAGTCTCTGAGCGGAAAAATGACCTTCACAGAGGACCTTCAGTTGGGTGGGAGTGAACACAGCTGCGCCACAGGCGTGGTTGTGATGGACCAGAACTGTTTGAACGGCAGCTCTGCTTAAATCACTCATTTTCTTGGAGGAATACATGCTGATGGAGTTCATTTGATTGAAAGGTTGGACCTCAGCATTGATGCAAAAGTCGAGAGGCGCACATCTCCATTTTGTCTAGAGCCACCTCCCCCTTATATAATGTTGACTGGGATGAAACCATTCATGGTGACGTAATTAAGGCTTCATCTGCCTGTGATGACTTCTACACTAAAGATCCAACCCTCAACAAGATGCTCACATCTTTGGCCACACAATCTTAGAGGCTCCTGTGTCCTCACTCTAGTTTGGACTTGTGAGAGCCAGAATCAACGCACTGGAGCGATTGTTCAATGGCTGCCGTCAACACAGTGGAGGACAGCTTCCTTTGGAAGGCTTCTGGATTAAACTCCCAGATTTCTAATAATAATAATAATAAATAAATCAGAGGAGACCCTGTCTTCTTCTGTATTCTTCTGTATTGCAAAAACGATCGATGCAGAGTACAGAGATGTATGGAGTATATAAATATTACCTAGCTACGGAGCCTATGCAGTCTGTGTCCGATCTGGTTTTAAGTTTTAATACTCCTGCTAAACATTCACGCGACGGTCCTTAAGATCAGGGGTTCTTAACCTGTTTGATCTCGGGGCCCACCATTCCCTGAACAAATGGGTCTCATTCAAGGTTCTTGATTTCATTTGTGATCAATAACCATTTAGACGTAAACAAACCGAAACCTTGTGAAATGACATGAAACCATGTGATCATTGCAAAATATTTGTCATTGAAAGGTCCCACCAGCAGCAGAACCAGGTGCAAGTCGTGTTCGTCAAATTGACTTAAGAAAAAAAGAAAAAAAAACACTTGATGCAAACTGTTGAAAAAAATGGGAAAAACTGAAAAAAGTCTGAAAAAAATACATATAATAAAACCATGCCTAAATATCATGAAATAAAAATAACTCCAAAGAAGGTATACGTAACGAGTAAAGTAAAAAAGTATTGCCATAAAAATTAATTTTCAAAACTGCTTCAACAGATGCTTACTGTTGGGGGCACCATCACTACTGCCACCATATGTGGCTAATGTATTAAAACTGAGCGTCTCTTGGCCATCTAGGAGGCACTCGCGGCCCAACCAAGGGCCCCAGCCATATGGTTAAGAATCACTCATTTAGATCATCGGTGTGTGAGGGCTTTCACGTTAAGACGACTCTTTTTCTGAGTGTGTCCAGTTGTACCTGACAGGCAGCCGACGACTTTACGGATCCCCCGGGTCTTCATGGCCTCCACAATGTTTCTGGTGCCCTCGGACATCATGGTGGTGGCGTCTGATGGGAGAAGACCACGGTGAGTCAGACACATAGGCAGTTAGCATCATCACAACCTGTTGTAGTTCATAAAGAAGCAGACCTGCTTGAATACTTCAGGAATACACATCCTTGCCACTCTGTAATACGGCTGTACATTGGCAGGTAACTTGGAATACAACACAAATCCCGATACAGTGGTGACGGGAAAGTAAGAAAGTGGAAAATCAAATAATGCAGTAAATATTATGTACATGAAAACAAGTGTATTGTTATAACTCGGTCCACTCAGACTTAAATTCTGCAGTCCAACAGAAGATCAGCTTCAGTAGCTTCAGTGTACAGAAGGAAACTGTTATTGCAAGTTGTGGAATGCTACTGCCACCTGCTGTCTCATTGAGTTCATTCCATCAAGCATGATTCAAATGCTATTAAGTGCGGAATTAGGTTAGATTAGACTGATAATAATGGTGTCCTGCACTATGGGTGCATTCCTAGTTCTTACTGAGGTCGTTCCGAGTGCCCAGAATGATGATGACAGCATCCTGTCCCTCCAGGGCCTTCTTCACATCCTCCTTGTTCAGGACGTCTCCCACCACCACCTGGGAAGCCTTGTGGTCACCTGGCAACCTGGTTGGGTCCCGAACTAACACTGTCACGCTGTAACCTGGAGGGAGAGACGTGGACATGAAAGAACCTGACTCTTCCTTGAACTATCACAGAAATCATCGCTAACATCTTCTCAGAAACAACGGATGTCCATGACGTTATTTAAAATACATTTTAGTGGAAGATGGATGAGCAAAAGTGGGATGACGTCAGGTGATTATTAAACTTGTTTTTGTAAGATCCAGTGGCCCCTCCCTCCTGTAGCAGACAAGATAGATACCACCCTTCTGTTATCAGTGTCAAAACCTCCTGTGGAGCCAACTGAACATGACTCAGCTCTTTTCTTGTCTTTCTGAATAAAAAGTATATATATAATTGAGAAACTGTAAATCCTAAAATAAAAAAAAAAAAAACTAAAATATCAATTAATAAAAACGGTTAACTCTTACTTTATCACGTTGTGGTTATTTCAACATTTCATGAATGCACCAGCCACCACATGCAGCAGTCATGCAAAATAAAAGCAACTAAATGCTCGGGTGACTATGATAACAGAGTTGGGGTCAGACAGAGACTCGAGTCAGAAGAGCGACAGCTCTTCGACCCCGGTCCAGGTCGCTCACCTGCAGCTGCCGCCTGTGCCAGCGTCGCCTGCCCGGTCATGCCAGTGGCTCCGAAGATCACCACGTTCTTTATCGACTCCGACATTTTCGCTGAAAACGTTAGCAGAAATATCGCGCAGTGACTGACACTACTGCTCTCACTTCAGGCAAGAGTTTCACTTCAGGTCTTCTGACAGCAGTCCCGCCCCTTTCATTTAAAGTGACAGAGAGATTTTAGGCGCCACAACTGAGAAACTTCAGCTAAGTGTATATCGCAACGATGGTGAGAGAGACTTTCATAACTACTTAGCAATCACACGATACCAATGCATGTTATGATGCAAGTGATGTAAGGTAACATAACCTAAGTCGTCCCACTATCAGTATTTTCGATTGTAATAATAACCTCGAATAATATGAATGAGATATTCTGGCAAGATAGCTATACATTACATTTCATAATGCATATGGTTTTGCAATTTTTTAAAATATTTCTAAATGTTGTAGAAACAAGTGGCTGTATATATTTGACACAATAAATAATATGTTATGATTGTAAGGTGTAACCTTTCAAAAAGTCAGTATAATGTGATTTCACATCTGCTCACTTTATTTCATTTTTGACACAAGAGATTTATTTCAGATCTTTTTTGTCATGTATTCACATGTATTTTCCATGTAAATAGGAACATTTGGACACAGAAGACATTGATAAAATAAAGTGCACGAGATGGTGACTGTCTAAACAGTCTATGTAAGTTTTTTTTTTTTTTTTTTTTTTTTTAACTTTTTTATTATCATTGTATAGTGAAAAACGGACCTTCTCAAATATATAATTCGTAAGATTTGAAGATAAGTATTATAGGCTTTTTTGTTTTTGTTTTACCCATCCTAAACATGTTTCATGCTTGTCATATGAAGTGGGCTTTCTTTTAGCAAATTAATCTTTTTGTATTGTAATATTTTTCCTTTCTACATTTTTAAAAACACATCATGTGAGCACCTTTTGGGGGGAAACTTTAAGTAAATGGCTACGGTGTTAGCAAGTAAGGTCATAACAACACAGGTATTTACAGTGTATCTTCATAAATGCCGTTTGTCCTGAATAGTATAGATAGCTAATATCATGCTCGTGTCTGAGATAACTTACGGGCGAACCCTATACAGCTATATTTGGTGTCCGCTTCTTGACGTCACAGTTTAGTGTTAGTGAGTCAACTGTCCTTTTCCCTTCTATAATTGATACACGGTTTTGCCAAGTTGTTCCTCCGTTAGCACTTCCTCTTCTTTCTTCGTGCAGAATTATTATTTTGACATTGTCATTATTCTTTTTAGAAAAAAAAAAGATAATTGATGTCAAATAATAATTTCAAAATGAGATCACAATCTAGTGAAGTAGCTTCAACTTTATTCGTATACCAAATTAGAAGTGGAAATGTGTGTCAACTGAAACAAATATAACTGTTTTTTTCCGCTTTGTTTTTGAGTACTTAAATCTATCTATCTATCTATCTATCTATCTATCTATCTATCTATCTATCTATCTATCTATCTATCTATCTATCTATCTATCTATCTATCTATCTATGTATCTATCTATCTATCTATCTATCTATCTATCTATCTATCTATCTATATTCTGTCTGAAGTAAAATCCAACTCTTGTCATCACTACAAGTTCTGCAGTTCAGATGTGCGAGTCACTAGAGAGGGTTAACTCACACTCGAGCCCTTGAGCCTTCCTGACGAGATGATCGCGCCCTCTTGTGGCTGAGCTATGCTAATGCACTCTCCCGGTCTTGGCTCGCCGCACCGATGCTGATATTTCTCTCCAGCATCACCAGCGTTAAGGAGGAGGAGGAGGAGGAGGAGGTGGGGAAGGAGGAAGGAGAGGTTGTGTCAGGTGGTTAAGAAAGACCTCTATGGAGATCATCTTCACCGGCTCGCTCCGTCTGCACCGGCCACTGCGGGCTTCCAGCCCAGCGACTCTCCACGACCGCTCACCCGGACGGACCGAGTAACGGAGCAGCCTGCTGGAATAAAAGCGGCTTCCTCCATTGATGAACCCGTCTGCTCAGCGCTTCGACCCGGCCGCGTCTCGGTAAAAACGAGGAATAGAAGACGGTAAATGCTCAATTGCTTTCCCGTATGAAATGTCTTTTATCTTGAAGCGTAGAGTGTGTTGAACGGTGCCTTTGGTTTAGTGCACGGAAGCCGGCCTGCTCGGCTGCAGGGTACCGCAGTGGTTCTCACGCTGTTTGGTGTTGTTTCACGGACATGTGTCAGATGTTGCGGGGCAAGAGAGCGGCTCTCTGAGGCCTGTGGTCCCATCCCCGGATAAATAGGTTACGACGCAGAAGAACGGCCTTTCAGGCGTGACGAATCATCCGAAAGCAAGTCAGTTATTCGAGCAAACTTTTAATTAGAGGTGAATGTGGTCAGACGTTTGGTTCTGCGTTTATCCCCGGGTGATTCATGTCCATGATGACAGTGACGTTCAGGCCTCAACATCATCACTGGGAATATTCATAGTCTAATTCTGATCATCTTTTCTGTGGCCGAATGAGCTCATTGTTTTGCCTGTGAGATGGTCACGGAAGTGCACAAGTGCCCTCCACCTTCTGCTTCTTCAATTTTAGAAGAGGATACTGTCTATTTTTTTTTACTCATTCTGATGTCAGTGTCTCATCAGACTGATCAGTTCAAACAAAAGTGCTGCTGTTTAAAGCGCTTTTCCTGTTTAAGGGATTTGTTGAAGCTATATTGCAGAAATGTAAAGTAAAAAATTAGATTGCTGGGAAAATCAAATTAGTTTGGAGCCAGTTGGACTTGTGTAATGACAGCTGAAGTGAGGTCTGATGGTGATGATTTGTTCAGATATGATCGATGGATGTGAAGAAGAGAGTGCGCTCAGGGTGTCCGAAGCATGTGAAGCATATCATATCAAGACCAGGACGGCGTTTAGAGAGTCAGTCAGTGGATGACTGCCGCATGCTTTAGCTGTGAGTCAGAAAAAATAAACATGGAATAAGCAGTGGACACCCAGATCTTCAATTGGAGACTCTTCATCTCTGGATTACTAACACAACTATCGAATTCTTAAGCAACTAGTTTCTGGTCCATCTATCTCCTTGAACATGAAGCCTGGTGAATGAACCACAGTCTCTGTTTTCAAACTGTCACTACTTCCTGTAACATCTGTAATGTAATGTAATGTAATGTCGCTGCTTTTCAACACCTGAAGTGCCTTGCAAGAGGGTGAGTGAAGTCCTATCTTTAGGTCTGAAATGTAAATATAAGAGGACCTTTAGTTGACTAAGTAGACCAGTAGATCGAACTTGAGGAAGTGCACTTCTTCTGCTGACTCTGAGAAGGAAGCTTGTGAAAGAATGGTCAAGAAAACTTCCAACCATCACATAATCACAATTGTTTTTGTTCCTTCATATCAAGTTATAACCGCCAAATCCCTTTGTTCATCTGAAACCGATGCTGTATATCTGTCTGTGCTGTCCATCAGTCATTGTCCTCCACTGTAACCTTGTCCTGTTAAACTTCTCCTCATGAGCTAAACTGTTAAACTCGCTGTTCTTGTCCTTTCTGGTCCCAACAACCTGAGCATCTTCAACTCTGACTCTTCAAACTCTGCTTCTCTGATCATCATGGCGGCTCACTCTGCTGCTCTGCAAAGCTTCTCGGTTATGGAACACCCCTGTGAGTCTCCTCCACCTGTTCCACCCTGCCTCCACTCTCTTCATCTGGAACTCTATTGCTGGGCCTTCAACATAGGTTCTGAGAAGCCACAGTAGACGGTGAAGTCATTCTTTCAGGGTGTTGCCACCTCAGGCTTTTCCATGTTCTTCGTTGTCATGTCACCATCGGCTGCATCTAGGCTTTAGGAAAGTTTGATGTTCTCTCCAAAGAGTGAGCTACATCATCAATATCTTTAGGAAGAGCAAACTTCGAGAGGAACCGGAGTCAAGGTAGAGAAGAGAAGATACATGATAATGACAGCGTGATGACACTGCTTAGCTTTGTTCATGCTATGATCTGACTAGTCTATTTTTGACTCCTTTATTGTCCTCAAACCTCGAGTGAAATGATGGATGGTCTCCTGCGAAGCATAGGATGCTGCTGCAAGGAGGACTTTACTCAGAGTTGTGTTCTTGCAGAGTCAGATCTGGGCGTTGGCTTGCTTACAGATGTTGTTTCTCTCGGCTGAGGTGAAGTGAGTGAAAGTGACTCAGTGGAACTGTGTGACTTCACGGCAGGGATCAGCTTCTGTTGCTGGAGTACCTACAGCTGAAGTCTTTTTGGGAGCCTAGGATACTTTGTGCCGTCATTTGAGCCAGATTTTCAGACCTGAAAATAACATTCTTTATTTGGCGGATGAGGCTTTAACTCCTGGAAATGAAGGATTTGATTTTATTAGGTGGCTGCTCTTCTCCTCTCTGATGTCACATTGTCGCGCTAAACATAATGTGGATAAGCATCAGAAGTGTTGATGGCCTTGAACAAACAGGGACACTGAGCTGCTGCTGACTTATTCGCTCTGGCAGCTGTCTTTCTTTCCACTGACCCCAGAGGTCAAGTCTGAACAAAAAACCTCCCGACCGATCACCCTCCACACAGTGTCCAAAATATAACGTGAATTGACGAGGAACGGACGGAGGGAGGCCAGCGGTGGGCAGGGAAAAGAGCGAGCGAGGCAGGAGGGACGCTTTCATTGCAACAATGGCGTGTCGTTGATTTACCGTGGTCACTAACCATGATGTGGTGACAGGGAGTGAAGGAGAAGAAAAAGAAGATAACAGTCACACTGGTTCGGATCTCATTGGGCTAAACAGATAATTAGGGCAGGGGAGTCGCAGCTGTAGACCACCACTCACGTTTGTAAAGACAAGAATACAGCTGTAATATCATGTGTCGTGAAATCAAGATTGATACGTTCGTATTTTCATCATCACTGCTCGGGGCGTCAGCTGTGGCTGTTAGAATCCTCGGGAGGAGGCTGGTGTGCCGGTTGGACCTCCCTGCCTCGGGCAGCCTGAACCTTCCCCAGCTGGGTCTGATTATTCGAATCCTTCAGTCACACGCAGACACTCGGACGTGAGAATAATGGGACGCTCACAGTGCTTTTCTGAACAGGGTGACGTCTTTAAAGTGTTCTTCCTCCAGTCTTCAGAGTCTCACCCCAAAGTAGCTGGGGTGTGCTGCAGACCTGCCATGATCCTGAAAGATCAAAATATTTTGTAGTGGTGCACCAATCTTTAAAATGATTGTAAATTGCTCGATTGTCGACATGTATTCCAGTTGTTTGCGACACATCAGACCAGGAGCACCGACAGGCACACATAACAAGAATACATCATACACATAAAGAGATATAGAGCTAACAAAAGGAACTCAGAGAGCATTCAGGTGTTTTTGAGAGTAATATTGCATCAGATTATTATGGTTATTGTGAACACCATATGTATATTTATGAGCCTATAATTTTGACATCATAATTATTATTTTTATTCAACTTAATGTTTATTATTCTGTCATTTTAACCTTTTATTATATTACTGTTCTTAGTGTTGTCATTATTTAACTATATTATTATAGTATTTTTTATTATGATTGTAGTCATTTATGTTATTTATATTTATTTATTATTTATATCCTCATTATTTAGTTATTAACTTGCTTTAATCTCTGGGATAGGCTCCAGCATTCCCAGCAACCTTGAACAGGACTAAGCTATAGTTAACTGAAGATGTATGTATGTCTGTATGTGACATCATTTGTATTATAACCAAAAGAGTAGCTAAATATAAGTAGCTTTATCTAGTTGGGTGGTAAAACTGACCAGTGTCTTGTGCTATACTGTATCTACAGTGATGTCTTTAACAAAACTGTTTGGAAATCAGTGGATAATTCTTACTAGCAATAGCAGCTGGTTAAGCATTTTGTTTTCCATAGTTATCTTCAGAACATTTGTCAAAATGGTCTCAAAATTTAACTCCAAGCTTGGATTATGCACTCAAAACACTGCTAACCTATAATTTATGAGTTTAGTAGATTGAAGTGTGTTGCTGTTGTCGGTTGTGTCTAAACTAGCAGAGAGTATGTAGTTCAGTACATTTAGTCGGGGAATTTCCAAAAGCATACAGGAATGTCATTTATGTTTGTGCTCCGAGGAGAAAAAAACAAAAGGTTTCTTTTGTTATGATTCAGAGTCTTGCTATTTATGTATTCTGACTCTGAACACAAAGCTAACCGTGCTAAAATTAGACTTCAAGAATTAAAAGGCAAGTGAAAACAGCAAGTGAAAACTCTTTTCGGTACATTGTGTTTTAGCTTTACGCTGAGAAGTCTTTCTCAGTGTAGTAAGTGCTTTCACAGACTGGGGCGCTTGCTAACAGCGGAGGGCTAACACTGACACTCAGACTGAATGAAACCTATTTGTTCCAATGAGAGGTAATACACTGCAAGTTCACCCAAAAACAAAACGCAGCCTTTCATCGGAGTTGCAGGTGTTTTAATAATTGATGCTTTAATGCTTCAGCACTTTTCTGTGAACAACAACAGCTCAACTCGGTAAACGCTGTCATATTCTCTTCTTTGACAATACTATCTAAGTGCTTCTACTCTTTTTTTTTAACCCTTTTCTTCAAACTACAACAATTAAATACCACAAAAGTTATTAAAAAAACTATGAGGAATAAATAAAGAAATAAACCTACATACCCCTGGACTGTAATCTCCCCCTCCCCATCCCTGACTCCCCCACAAACACACCTCATCATTTGGCCAGCTGCCACTGTACATACAGTATGCTCTTGTGATTATTTGTTTATGTACTTTTATTTCCTGTCGTTCAGCCAGGTGATGCCTGTAGGCCACCAAAGTGCTGGGTCTTCACTCAGAAAGTCCCTCTTGCATCAGCTGGTGCGACAGAGAAACTCCTGAGAGCTCTGTCGCTCCATTGGAGTCTTGCAGGGCACGCTGACATTTGCGCGAGGTGGTCATGCTGTTCCCCTGCAGCTCAAGTTTAGCTCCCTTCTTGTCTATAACTCGATTTACATGGGAGCACATGACAGAAGAGAACCTCTGGGTCAGTCTTTTTTCAGGGAGCAGTGTTTCTCCTCGAGAGCTGCAGGTGTATCCGTCCTGTGTCACTGAGACCGGGGTTTGTGTGTGCTGAAAGGTTTTTTCTGTGTTGTCCACGGTTTGCTAATTCAACAAGCACATGGAGCTAACAAACCTCTTAGGATCCAAGATTGAAATTAGACGATTTTCATGCCTTTGTGGATCCGGGTCTTTGCCATTGCGGGTGCCATAGTTGTTTTCAGGTGAAATCTCGAGGTGATCCCCATTTCACTAGACATTGGTCATTGGTCGACGCTGCATGGAAGAGTGCTGTTATTGATATTTTTATCCAGACTGAAATGAAGGATGAGTTACAAAGCATTTGACTTACCTGTATATCGAGTAGAGACAAAAAGACAAAATTTGCTCTAAACACAGGAAATACAGTACAGGGTGTTCAAATTATAAAATTTCCCAGGGGTGCTGGCCCCGGACCCTCTTGTTGGCCTTGTGCCTTCAGACCTTGCTGCGCCATATCTAGTGAGCAAATACAAACTTGGGCCACTCTGTCAGATAAAGGCCAGTTGGGGAGACACACGGTGTACACATAATCTTCCACAACTATATATATATATCTAAAGTGAATTACAGATGATAACTTAAGGCTTTTGAATCACTGTAAGTAAGGCTTTGATTTGCAGAACTCTGAGTTACGTGCCTGACACACCAGAGGAAAAATCCCCGGTCATCTCTCTGGGAGCCACGCAGCACTCGTAACGTGATGAAATTAAAAAGGCCTATGTAAGGCATTAATGGATTTCTAATTTGATGGACGGTCGGTGAGCTGCTCGGCTGTCCACTAAAGCATCACCTATTCTTCGTGGTCAAGACTCTCCACTCCTACTTTTATGACTTGTGATGTGCTTGCTGTCACTTTGGATTAGCCCTGCATCCTTGCTGCAGTCGGAGAAGCCTAAGGAACCTACGTTTGGTGATGTCAAACAATGAAGGGCAATTTGTCTGTTGTCGTTTCCAGGCAACAAGACAAGGCTTCATTTTGGGATAACGGGTGGCGACGACGGCCGTTCATTTGTGCAACCCCTCGCTGACAGACCAAGATTTACACTTATTATAAAACTCTTGTGGTCCTAATCGGCTCAGGATCTGGTCATGACTCGGAGTCAGGCAAATGTTTGACTCACTGATGTGGTCCGTGCGTGTTTGCCGAGTGAAGGTGAGGAGAGACGGGGGAGGGGCAGCAGCTGAGACCTCATTAAGTGACGAAACATTTTTCATTCTGGCTTTTTCTGGTGACGGTTCAAGGGCGCGAGCGTGAATAGACATGTTAGTAGTCGGTTCATTACGTGACAGCGAGAAGGCATTGTTAATGTACAGTTTGTACTCTGCTCTTGGGACCCGGTCGCTTTTGTGTTTGGAGAAATAAGTGTTAAATATGGAATGTCAGCAAATGAACTTGCTGGTTTACCCTGAGCTCTATGATGGCCACCACGACCGCAATGGCTCTCTGCCTTGACTATATCCAACCCGATAAAAATTCACACATCATCACAAATCCGAAACGGATGTTGATCTTTTTGGAATTATAAACACAGCACCTCAAGCATCACAGATGAGTTTAGAAACTCGGTGAACAGGGAAGTCAATGGAAAACACAAATTCAGTATTTAATGCAAGCTTTTATTTTCTGATGAGAATCATGCAGGACCTGAATTCACTTGTATCAATGGTTGCAAGACAAGACTTTTATTAAAATTAAGTTTGTAGTCTGAAAAGGAGTCACATTTTCCCTAAGTAGTAATAATGTTTGGTGTATTATTAAAAGGTTCTGATACAAAGTAACAAATCATCTGCAAAAACAGATAAACAATGTTCAACTGCATTGTGAAATACAAATTACAAAAGGTTACAGGTTATTACAAAATATAGGTATAACTTGGAACCAAAGCCAAAATTTAAATATTCTAAGGCAAGTAAATAAGTATCCCCATCAGCAGCATCAGCTACACTCTTCTCCAAGCTTGAAGAGACTTGGTGGATTCTTGAATCAAAGAAGAGATGTTTTCCCTGATGGAGGCTGTCTGTTTCCCAAACTCTGAAGTTAAGTGTTCCATAGTGATGTGCGTTGTTGGTTCGTCATGTAGCAGGGATTGTGAGGCTTGTGATCCATTGTCGGTTTCAAAAGCTGCATAGTTTACCTGCAGCTGGAGTAACAGGCGTTTGGAGTTTGCTGCTCTTGGAATTGCGTATTTTGTTAAGCAGGTTTTCCTCCTTAAGCAAGAGTTTGTTTGCACAAAAGAGAGGGCGTACTGCATATGTAAGCCAGTAGGCAGCACCTGAATTTCAGATATTATACATCAGCATATACATAGATTGCCCAGGCTAATCTTAAAATGTTCTAAGTGAAATATGTGGCAGTGATATCATGTTTGTGCAAGAAAAGCATCATTTAAAATGGTGTTATGGTATTATTAAGTACTTGTTTTGGGACTCAGTTTCGGAAATTGTCAATATTCCGTCACAGTGAATGTTGCAACTGTAAATACCTTTTTTGTGTTGCCTTGAATGGGTCGAGTCAGTACAAACATCCCTCTTGTAATTCTGCCCCATGATGTTGCCGGTATTATCGTAAATTCCTCATCTGAAACTCTACATCTGACAGAAACAGGGTTCCAACCTTAGCTCTCCATGTTTCTATACCAGAGTCGTGTTGCAGCGTTCCACTCATCAGGAGACTCTCCAGGCTAAATGTTCACTAGTTTCCAACCAAGCGTGCATACAGAGATATTGTCCTCCAATGACAGCGGGTTCTGAAAGAGCATGTTTTAGTTACCGTCGGCACATTTGATCTGCAGCTGGAGAAACACAGCGTTTGCTTTTTATCTGCCTCAAATGGAAGACAGAAAGTGTTAGTCAGTACTTACACCAGCTTACGGAGGTGAGGTCACGCTAAACACACGACTCTCAAATCAACAACCGGAACAATCTTCTTTGTCTTGTTTTGATTTAGATTCTATTTTTATCAGCCGTCAGCAGGAGACATCAGTCATAACCAAACTTGTCCTCCTTTGAGTCATCAGATTTATTTTGGGCTTTTTGTGAGATAAAGGTTGGGCAGATGCTCTTTTTGCGTCGTTTGATGGCACTGAAATAGAATCTGCTTGAGTGGAACATCAGATGAAGTTAGACTCCTCGAATCAGAGTTGGTTTATAAAATGCTTTCTCAAAATCAGAGGCAGATTGCCACATTTGTGTGTCTTTTTTTCTCTTATTAAGACATGAGAGTGGACCTGACCTGCCACACCGCTGGACTCACCTCGACCATGATGGAGTTATTACTGTCACCACTGATTTGAAGGAAGCTGCCATGAAATATTGATCATGGAAGGCATGATTATATTTTGTCTGTGTTCCAAGTGGATGGTTTTGAAGGATTTCTCACTGCCTAGTGTGGCTTCTGGGCTCTGCTGCTCGCTCGCCATGCTCCGTTCTGAATTACCAAGCAGTACAAAGCAAACCAGGCTTTAAAAAATTACAATGAAACCTTCAATGATGTTGGTAACTACTAGTAATTCTTAGTGATGGGCCAATGAGGTTTCTGAAACAGTGTCCTTTTTTTCAAAACCCAGTAGGTGGTGCTTTCATTCCAAAAATGATGTGAGATTTCTTTGAAGTGGTTGGGCAAATCCAAAGATTCTAGAACAGACAGTGCCATCTACTGGGCTCTGAATATGAGGACACTGTTTCGTGAAACATAATTTGATATTGTTTTGATTTATTGTTTTATTGTTCATTTGATATAGTTTTATGGTCTCCAGCACCTCTGACATCACATGTGGTTCAGTTTCCATGCTGCAGCCTGGGTTCATTTCCCAGTCTGGGATGTTAGTCATGTCAAAACTCTCTTGAATCTTAGTCTTAGATTTGTTGAGTCATGTGGAAATAGCGGCTTGGCAGAGGTCTGCACTGTCTTAGTCATTTTAAAGTCCTTAATAGTGAGTAATTTATGACATTATATTTTAACATGATACTGACACACAGCTGGTGCCACCAAACTGTTTCTAAATGTCACCAGCATAAACTTTTTATTTTCCCATTTTTGGGCTTTTAAATTACTTGAGAGAATGGATTTAATTTTGCTTTGGATATTAATTCAGAATGATGTCCCTCTAAGCTCGGATGGATTGGTAACTGAGCTTGTTAACACCCGCTCAGTAATAAGTAATATTCTCAGTGTATTGAGGAAGTTAGCTGATGTGTCACCACGTGTCCTTCAGGGTGTCGGCCGCGATGGCTAATGCCTCCCCAGACCTGGACAACGCGGAAGCCCAGCGCCAGCTCAACAACAACAACCGAGCCAACAGCTCAGGTTTCTGGGAGACGGAGTGCACCAGCTCCAAGCTGTTTGAGTGCTCGCGCATCAAGGCCCTGGCAGGTGTGTGGCACCCCCACCCATGGTTCTTCACCTCTCGGACCACTTTAACCTCTTCGTTCCCTGCAGATGAACGAGACGCGGTGCAGAAGAAGACCTTCACCAAATGGGTTAATTCTCATCTAGCCAGAGTTTCCTGTCGCATATCTGACCTCTACAACGACCTGAGAGATGGATACATGCTCACCAGACTGCTGGAGGTTCTCAGTGGGGAGCTGCTGGTATGAGCACACCTAAAGCTTTAATGAGGGAGGAGGAGTCTGAGTCCTTCATTATGCAGTGCTCGTGTATCGGTCACGATCATATGGAAGATGTAATCCTACATTTGTTTGTCTTCTTCACACACTGTTCCTCCCTTCCAACTCATTGTTTATAACAATACGCTTGTGAGTCACCCAGTGACTCTCATGGGCTCCACTGCACATCCTCATGGATGAAAAACAAATGTTGTTCTCTGGTTGCGTCAATGAAAAACAGGTGAAAGTAGACTAAACATTTTGTTTTCCCGCCCCAGCCGAGGCCCACAAGAGGGCGAATGCGGATCCATTGTCTGGAGAATGTTGACAAGGCGCTGCAGTTCCTTAAAGAGCAGAGAGTTCACCTGGAGAACGTCGGGTCTCACGACATCGTCGATGGGAACCACCGACTCACGCTGGGCCTCATCTGGACCATCATCCTACGCTTCCAGGTAAACACAGAACAGAGTGAAAAAAGACAGATGAATCTGTGACCAAGAGTTCTTACTGTGACAAAAGAATGAACGATAAAAAGGCTTTACTATTGACCCATTGTTGGCCCACATCATGGTCGGTGTTAGAGATCTGCTAGAGCTGCTGCATCATCAGCCTGGTCAAAGCTGAGTGTCACTTAGGATCTGATGTTAGTCGCCGTCCAGTCTGGTCCTCCACAAGGACACGCAACCTGCTCCCTACATGCCTGTCCATGCCCTGTATGTCGCACACATGCGCACGCACGTCCCAGATCATCAGCTGCTGTCAGTCCAGCTGAGGCCCAAAGCTGCTCCCGTGCAACCAGCTAGCCGCCGCACGTCATCCACATCTTTGTGGAGGTTTTACGACGCTGCCTAATGGTGGAAGTCTCTTGGGACTCTCTCTGGTCACGCTAGATGCCTCAACCCCCAAAAGGATCATTTAATTAGCATGTAGTCCTGAAGCAATCAACGAGACAGAATGTTGGGGTCAGCTCGGGGGCCACAATTATCTGTTGTGTTTCCAACATGATGGTCATGTTTTCTTATCTATCATCAACATTGAAAAGCTAACAATGCTGTCCCATTGAGATTTGAAGTTGGCTATTCATGATGTAAGCGACATTTTAGATGGTGTATACTTATCTAAGCAAACAAAATGAGTGAATATGGGCTGCTTGCCGGAGGTCTGCACTCTAAGTTAAGATACTCTTATGTAAATTATAAAACAAAAAAAATGGATATGAAAGAAGCTACACAAAAAAATGAAACTGGAGACATGATCAGTTTCACTCCCTCTTCCTGGTTGAAAGTGAGAGTTTGCTCCGTCCAGTCAGCAGTCAAACCACTGCAGTAGCAGAGGGGGAGACGGCGAGAGAGGGGTGAGGTGAGAGGAGGGAGAGACCGGTCTCACACTGGTGGAGGTAAACATTTTTAGCTCAACTTACAAATAATAACAGGCGTTGTTATTTGTGAACTGAACTACAGGGTGTGTGCCGATGCTATTGTTATGTTTTTGACTTCTCCATATACATTTATTTTGTTGTATTTGGACATGCGGCTGATGGTCAGGTAGAGATGGCACCGATCCAGAGGATCCAGAGGATCCAGAGATCCGTCACTGGAACAGTCGATCACAGTTCTTGTTTATAGCGAGTGAAGTGCCACATGTGCGTTTGAAGCCGGTATCAGCTGATTCTGGGGTGTGATGTCCCCAATTACTGCGCATCATGTCACTCTGACGTGATCGGCTGAGAAACTGTCACCCACCATCAAGGCTGGTGATGTGGACCCTCAGCTGTTGTCACGAGTCACTCAGCTTCTCTGGCGCACTCTTAAAAGGGCATGTTTGGTTTCAAATAGTTTGTCACCAGCTGTTTATTGGAACCGTCGCTGCTGTGTTTGGGTCCTGTGATGATTGTGAGTGATTCAGTGCTGTGTACTAGCGACAGTGCTCTGACCATCATCTTCCAGGGTTGATGTTTAGTGGTCACGTGGTCACATGACTTTACCCAATATGGCATCCTGGCCTCAGTTTTGAGTCTGTTAATTCATTTTTAATAACCATTTTTGTAGAAAATTTGATGACAGAGATCAGTTTTTGCACAAATACTGCTGAACCCCAGTGTCAGTCCCTTTTTTGACTCCATGCTGGTGATTCTTCTCTCAGATTCAGGTGATAAAGATAGAGACGGAGGACAACAGAGAAACCCGCTCTGCTAAGGATGCGCTGCTGCTCTGGTGCCAGATGAAGACAGCTGGGTGAGCGACAGAACAGACCATGAACAACGATGTGAAGAGGTTCTTTACGTTGAGGAAGTATGTTCTTTGATTCTTCAGGTATTCTGAGGTCAACATCCAGAACTTCACCACCTGTTGGAGGGACGGCCTGGCCTTCAATGCTCTCATCCACAGACATAGGTGTGAGCCCTTCTTTATCTGTGGATTGGTTTAACAGCTCCACTCACCTCTAATTTGGCAGAGGTTCAGAAAGCTTTTTTTCCGAGCTGAGACTGAGGAGAGCTCCTGATTCTCTATCACTCTTGGTCCAACCCTGTCTCTTCTTCCCCTCCATCCTACTTTGCCTCCAATGATTCCACTTTGTTCTACAGACCCGACCTGATCGAGTTCCACAAACTCACCCGGTCCAATGCAACACACAACCTCCAGCAGGCCTTCAACATCGCAGAGCAACATCTGGGCCTCACCAAACTTCTGGACCCAGAAGGTGAGAGTGCTTCATTTCAAATATTTATCTGTAAACCGAAATGTTCTCTGGATGACCTACGTCTCACTGTACGTTTCTCACTGTACAGATGTGAACACGGAGAACCCAGATGAGAAGTCCATCATCACATACGTGGTCTCCTACTACCACTACTTCTCGAAGATGAAGGCTCTTATTGTGGAGGGCAAGAGGGTTGGCAAGGTAGCTACCGGCACTCGAGTTTAGAATTTGATTTCCTGCTCAGGTTCTCATGAGGGTTCGGTCTTTCTCTCTCAGGTGTTGGAGAAATGTGTCGAGGCAGAGAAGATTGTGAACCGCTACGAAGCTCTGGCCTCCGACCTGCTGGACTGGATCGAGAAAACCATCGCTGTGATCAGCAATCAGAAGTTTGCCAACTCACTGACAGGAGTCCAACAGCAGCTTCAAGCCTTCACAACCTACTGCACCGTCGAAAAGCCTGTCAAGTAACTTTGGATTTCAGTCTGTCCTCTTTTCATCTGCATCTCCCCACGATGCGCAGTTCCGTCTGTGAGGTGCTGAAAATAAAGACACACAGGATGTTGGTTTCTTTCCAGGTTCCAGGAAAAAGGAAATCTTGAAGTTCTACTCTTCACCATCCAAAGTAAACTCAGAGCCAACAACCAGAAGCCCTACGTGCCTCATGAAGGGAAACTTATCTCTGACATCAACAAGGTTGTATGTAGTCGAATAATCCTCCAACCGTCTTACAGTGAAAGGAATCGTAATCCAAACATCTAGTGCTAATTCTTTATCGCAGTATGACGAGCGGTGGAATGGAAGTCAGAAGATACAAGACATAATGTGTGTGAGAGGGAGGTTGCATATCTTTCTTGACCACGTTGGTGCTCTCTTGTTCAGGCATGGGAGCGGCTGGAGAAGGCAGAGCATGAGAGGGGTGTGGCTCTTCGGAAAGAGTTGATTCGTCAGGAAAAACTGGAGGTGCTGGCTCAGCGGTTTGACCACAAAACGACAATGAGACAAGCCTGGCTCAATGAGAACCAGAGACTGGTGTCGCAGGTGACTTGCTTCACAACATTCCCACCAGAGAACAGTCTTTCCATAGTGCAGTCCTTAAACTGAACTCTTAGCAGACTCTTCGAAGAGCTGAAAATGTTTCAATATTCTTCAGTCACTGAAATAATTATTCTATCATTGCATCAATAGATTGAATCTGATACTTCCTTGGTGTAACATGAATGAAATTAAAATACACTCTTATCGGTTTGATAGATCTGCGAGGATTTTCTTCAACATCCAAACGTTCATGAGCACTTCTACCATCAGTGACATTCATTTGCCACTTCATTTTGAAGGGTGCTAAAATGCCCTTTCTCCCTTTCTCAGGACAACTTTGGCTACGACCTTCCTGCCGTGGAGGCAGCGATGAAGAAACATGAGGCGATCGAGGCAGACATTGCGTCATACGAAGAGCGGATCGGTGTGGTGGTGGAACTCTCTGCAGAGATGGAAGTGGAGGGATACTATGACATACGCCGTATCTTGGCTCGTAAGGAGAACATCCTGGGTCAGTGGGCACTTTTAAAGGAGCTTGTGGGAGGCAGGAGGGTCCGACTGGAGAAGAACCTGGCCCTGCAGAAGACCTTCCAGGACATGGTCTACATGATAGACTGGATGGAAGAGACACAGGTAGGTACAGGAGGGTTTTGGGGGAAGAGGAAAAACACGGATGAACTCTTATCCATCCTACAGGTCCAGCTGCTGTCCAAAGACTTTGGGAAGCATCTTCTGGAAGTGGATGACCTGCTGCAGAAGCACAGTCTTCAGGAGGCTGATATCTCTGTTCAGGCCGAACGGGTCGAAACCCTGAACGCTGCTGCGCTCAAATTCACTACCATAGAAGGTATGTGAGACAAAACAGCCGTTGACTATGTCAGTCATGTTAGAGGCCACTGGAGTTCCCTTTCCTGCATTTGTTCTAAAACTGTGATGACACCTGGTTCATCTGATCTTCAAAATTCAGTTGATTAATTGAACACCTTTGTAACTTTTTGAGGTAGAAATGTAGTCAGTGATCTGATTCTTGTTTTCTTGATTTTCGGTCTGAATTTAGGCTCAGCCTAGCTTTGCCTCACACAAGTCACTCAGAGCCTGACTTGTCTTTCTTAGTTGAATCAGCGTCCTTAAAAATGTTACTTCGTTTTTCACAAGAGCTTCACTCTTAAGCTCCTGCGTTGCTCCCGAGATGTGATCGCGGCAGATTTACAGCCGTCTCTGTCTTCCCGTCATGATTGATTTAAAGATTGGGTTTCTTGTTTTTAAGGGTTTAAATGACTTGCTGCGGATTATCTAGCGAAAGTCCTGCGTCAGTCTTCAGAGCGCCCAGGACAAACTGATCAATCACGCTTATCTCTCAAGGTTAAAAGCAGTGCAGCACGCAAAACAAGCGAAAGAAAGGCCACTTCAATTTAGGAAGTTGTTTAAAAAGAATGGACTGTTGGGATTGACAGCGACTCATCTAATATTTGAAGCATCTCTCTTGAATTCCTTCTCTCTTCATTTTGCAGGATACCAACCATGTGACCCTCAGGTCATCTGTAACCGTGTCAACCATGTGTCCTCGTGTCTGGAGGAGCTCAGACTCTTGGCCGCCAAGAGACGCAATGATCTCGAGGAGTCACGGGAGCTGTGGGCCTTTTTCCAGGTTCTTACACAAGTCTGTTAGCTCTGCCTTAGATAGGTTAGATAAGGTTTTGCATGGCTTCCAAGGTAGGATGTCACCATTTTAGGATGTCAAGGATGATTCTTTGTCTTTTTAACCCACAAAACCTTCAACGACTTTAACTTGCCGTGTGGTGTTTGTTCTGGGATAGGAACTGGAGGAGTCTGAGGTGTGGATCCGAGAGAAGAGCTCCATCCTAGGGGCTCAGGGTTACGGGAAGGACCTGAGCAGCGTGCTGAAGTTACTGCAAAAACACAAGACTCTGGCTGGAGAGCTGCTGGCTCACCGCTCACTGCTGCAGGTCTGGACTGAAAGAATCTTACACGATAAACCATAAACCATTTTTTTTGCTGTCCGAGTATGAGTACTGACAATTGAGCACTCGCCGATGCCGAGTACTGATACAAGTACTTAATACTATATTGAGCAACAAGATATAAGCTCAAAGCAGCATCCAAAACCAGGACAACAAAATCTAACTTTCAGAACACCAGTATGGCGCATGCAGCCAGCTACTCTAAAAAAACAGGAAGTCTCTTGACAAAATGAAATGAAGGCGAAGCAGAACGTAATATTTAGTGAAAATCTTTTCTGAAAAAAGTTTTGATTTCATTTCAAAGTAAAAGCTAGAGCTCTTTTTTTAAATTCAGAACACCATCAAGCAAGGAAAGCAGATCCTGAGTGAGAAGAGCTTCGGCACAGCCGGGATCCAGGAGCGGATCATGGATGTAAAAGAGGAGTGGAAGAGTCTGGAGGAGCAGGCAGCAGAGCGACTCGGCCATCTACAGGAGGCGCTCAACTTCTTCCAGTTTTCCACTGAGACCGACGACTTGGTGGCTTGGATGCAGGACGCGTACCGCCTGGTGTCCAGCGAAGACTTTGGCCACGACGAGTACTCGACCCAGTCACTGCTGAAGAAACACAGAGGGGTTAGTGAGGCTGTGGACAAGCATCGGCTTCATGTTGTGGCACTACGGAAACACATGGTGGCGCTGCCTCTGCAATACCGGGAGCAGGATGTGAGTGAAGAAGTACATGAGTTTAGTACTGTCACACTGTACTGTAGCCACTCCGTCCTCTCCTACAGGAGGTGCAGGCTCGGATGACGGAGGTGGAGCAGCTGTACACTGAGGTGGTTGAGGTGGCCGTTCTCCGGCAGCAGTGGCTGCACGACGCCCTGGCAGTCTATCGCATGTTCAGTGAAGTCAACGCCTGCGAGCTGTGGATCGATGAGAAAGAACAGTGGCTGAACAAGATGGAAATCCCTGAGAGAATAGAGGACGTGGAGGTGGTGGCTCACAGGTGAGGAGTAACTCGAGAACAGAAGTTCAGGATGTACTTTCAGAAAAGAAACTTTGTTTCGTTCTCGTTGTCTTTGGATGCAGCTGATACTTAAAGTTAAGTGCAGAAACATCAGCCAACTGAGGGGCAAATTTGTGCAAGCAAATCATGTTCCGAGAATCAATACTGAATTCCTAATGCTCTTCAGTCTTTGTGATACTGCTTTATTTTATTCACATTAGCATAGATTTTAAAGTCTCCAATTGATTTCATTTTATTTAAAGAAGAGCACAAGAGCATTTACTGAGGCAAACTTTTATTTTCCTTTGGTAATCCATTCTCTTTTCGGGGCTATAAGGGGGCAGTAGTTCTTGGAGGCAAAGCAGGGGACCCTGGACAGTTCTGCAGTCCTTCACGGCACGCTTTAAGACTTCCATCAATCACACTCTTGTCTGTGGCTCTGTGGCGCAATGGACAGCGCATTGGACTTCTAGACTGGACAAGTCATTCAAAGGTTGTGGGTTCGAGTCCCACCAGAGTCGATGTGGTGATGCTTTTTACTCCATAATCCAAATGGATTAATGAAGTAGTGTGTGTTTTGTGGGACGAGACCATAGACACTGCTGCATGGAGGCGGGATTCCTCATAGAGGACATAAATTCACCCAAAACTCTAGTCGAACATCTTCTGACGATCTGACGTCCACGCTTGACGACTGCATGATCCACTTCCGTAGTGTCACCTGGAGTGAAACCTTTCACATACAAACCGATTTGTTTCAGGTTTGAGTCTCTGGACCAGGAGATGAACAGCCTGATGGGAAGAATCCTGGATGTCAACCAGATCGTCCAGCAGCTCCTGGACGGGGGCCACCCCTCCTCTTCCGAGGTCCGGGGGTGTCAGGATCACCTCAACTCCAGGTAGTCATTCCACACTGAGGATGAGAGTTGATGTGCAGCTCACTTGAGTTTCAGTTGTACATGATAGTCAGAGTTGAAATCATATTCACTGCCATGAAAAAGACTAAGATGTGTTAAGGTTTTGAAAAAGGAGCACATAATAGCTGAGTGACAGGCAATAAAAAGAATGTGTGATGGCCGAGGAGGGTTCTTAGTGTTTGTGGGCAACAGATGTTCCAAATCCTTGGTTATGATCATCACCACTGACCCTCTGTCTGAAGAGCCAACACGTGAGAGAGAGCTGCAGTAAATGTGACCATGTCACACACGTAAGAGTGACACAGTTTTGACTTCTGATCAGTCACCGCCAGTGTCATGTTTCTCATCATTTTCCTGTAAGTGTTGCGTGTGCTTGGTCACATTGCTCTGTATATTGAGAGACCTCACACAGGAAATAAGCTTATGGTAACGCAGTGTGATGTCTGACTGCTAGACAATGCAAATGAAGATATCATCAGAACAGAGAGCTGCTGTGCATCACGTTTGATTGATGTTTCACTCTATAATATCCATGTCTTATATGATATTCGTCAACTATTTAGTTTGAGATAAGATAAACATTGATTTAAAAAGAAGTGTTTCAAGTTCCTCATCTTCCAGCGCTATTAGGGTGCTGTGCAAGCACAGAAAGTGTGAGATGACGTGTGACCTGTATATCCACTTGGAGCAGTTTGTTTCATAACAAAATTCTAATTACTGGGGTATCTGGACCTTGAATTTAAGTACAGGATTCTAGTGTAAAGCGTAAATGTCATCTTTGGAATTCACTGCGTTCTTATATATCTCACCGTGGACAAATGGGGGGTGCCCTGTGGTGGCCACTCCCAAAGTTGGCCACTGAGGGGTGGGCCGCAAAGCCTCATCCTAAGGGCCACACATAGGCCGGGGCCGCTTGGCTAATGGATAATCTTAATGTCAACTCAATTATAATGGCCCACTCTTCATCCTCAAATTGATGATTCGACTTGCGGGGTCCGACCACACGGTCCTCACATAGGCCTAAGATCCTCACAAGTAAGGATAAACCACGAACACACACAGACAAACACACACACACACACAAACACAGTCAGTGTGAAGCTTATTTTGGTATAGTTTTGGCCCACAGGCTTGTGGAGTTGAACCTCATCCATCATAACCAGGTGGGTCTCAGTCTCATGACCAGTGGTCCCAGGGTGACCATCTGTTCTGGCTGCCTCTCGCTGGACTGGCAAGAGGACCGCTAGCTTCCACGGTGTCTCTTTAATGTCAATGTGTTCTGCATTGTTGCTGCACACCGACCGGGAACATCTCTCTGTCTTGTGAACTGAGTGGTGGAGGTCTGTGGGTTTCTATATCGATGATCCAGGAAACAGACTGATGGTATTTCGCCATCAGACCCAAGCCGCTCTGGCTCTTGTCACTTTAGCCCACTGTCACCGCCTGCAGGGTCTTCAGTCTGCTGCCCATTACCTCACCTCCGTCACGAGGACTTGGTTGGTGTGTGTTTTTGGCACCTGCCGAAACACACTCAGCAGCCGAGCTCTGCAGTGTCTCTCAGACGTCAGGTCCTCAGTGCAAAATAAACCCCTCGTCCCTTCACGCTGGCTTTCATGACATGATTTCTGACGCTCTCACAATCACTGTTTAATAAGGTCACAATCTGTATCTCCATCCCAGGTGGAACAGCATTGTGGAGCTGGTGGAGCAGAAGAAAGACCTGCTGGACTCTATGATGCGGCTGCAGAACTACCTGCTCGAATGTGCCGAGATCAAGTCGCAGATCCAGGACAAGAGAAAAGCCATTGACACCACTCAGTACGTTGGGAGTGACCTGGGGGGAGTCATGGCCCTGCAAAGACGTCTTTCCACCATGGAGGGGGCGCTGTCAGTGCTGGAGCCCAAACTGTTGCACCTGCAGGTGAGGAAGGACGAGGGGCGGGTGATGGGGAGAAACTCAAACTTCAGTTGGTTAAATGTCATTTTGCATATACAGGAAGAAGCAGAGCATCTGGCGTCGGTACATCCGGGTCGGACCATGGAGGTTCTGATGCAGTTTGATGGTATCAGCGTGGAGTGGGAGGAGCTGAAGCGGACCCTGCAGGGCTGCGAGGACTCGTTGACGGTGGCCAGTAGGCTGCAGAGCTTCATACAGGTAAGGAGGAGCAGGGTGAGCCCAAGCAGAGACGCAAGTGGTGGGAGTGTGTCCTGTGAATGCTCAGAAGTTAACACTCACTCTTGTCCTCAGGACCTGGACTCCTTCCTCACCTGGCTGGTCCAGACACAGTCCTCAGCTGCTTCAGATCAGTTGCCCAATGACCTGGAAGAAGCTGAGAAGCTCATCAACAAACACGCAGCTCTCAAGGAGGAGATCGGACGGTGAGCGCTCAGCAGATCTTCGTGAGTTTGTCTGTCACTGAGCATAACAGACGGCCTCCTGGCTGCAGGTATGAAGAAGACTACGAGCGGCTGCAGGCCATGAACGAGCTGCTGGAGTCTGAGGAGGCTCCTCTTCCTCAGGCGGCGCTGCAGCAGTGGCTCCAAAAACTGGACGTCGGCTGGAACAAGCTGCTGGAGATGTGGGAGAGTCGGAGGGAGGTTCTGGTCCAGGCCCACATTTTCCACCTCTTCCTGAGAGATGTGAAACAGGCTGAATCCTTCATCAACAACCAGGTGAAGCGAGGTTGATGTGGCGGGTGTTGCTCAGCTGCACCACTCACCGCCTCTGCCACGACCCCTTACAGGAGTCGGCCCTCGCTCACGTGGAGCTGCCCACCACGGTGGAAACCGTCGAGGCGGCCATCAAGAAGCACAAGGACTTCACCACCACGATGGAGCTGAACCTTCACAGAATCAAGGCTGTGATCGAGGCCGGGGAGAGTCTGATCAGCCAAAACAACATCTACTCTGAACGCATCAGGGAGCGCATCGACACGCTGGCCAGCAGGTACCCTGCCCAAGACTTATTTCACCTGTCCATCCGATGCATCGTGGAGGTTTATATGTCGGATTATATACTGTGGAAAATTAACCGTCCACGTTTTCAGGAACGTGTGCTCTTATTCACTACAGTCTGACTCACCAGAAATCACAATTTCCTGAACCCTCTGAGCGTGTGCCCAGTGCGTTCATGTTCGTGGTAATTCCTCAAGGCACGTTCGAGTGCCGAAATTTGTCCATGTTTTGAGGCAAGGTTTTCTGGTAAATGTGTTTAATAAACACATGAATCACATCAATATTTTCATGCAATATGAAACATGATTCAAAACAGAAGTATTCATTTAAATTAAGCAGTGCTGAGATTAATGTGATTAAAAATCGTCATCATTTGGCTGCACTCGACTGTATTTAACAATACAGTTGAACAGGAAAACAGGAAATATAATCTTAGTCCAAAGGTGAACTCATTTTTGTCTGTTAAATATTGCTGACTAGGTTTTTGTGTTCTTCGCTGATGTGGCCCGCTCAGCTCCGGTCAAGCTGACGGAGCTGTCAGGAACAAAGATGAAGCATCTGCCCACAAATGTAATAAAACAGCGGCGACGTGAGGAGACAAAGACGAGCGGCTGAGCAGAACAGTCGACTCTGTTTGGACCAGAACTGACACCTGACCATGAAATCTATGTGATGTGAAGTGTTGGTGTGTGCGTGGAATGATGGGGGTTGGGTTGTGTGTGTGTGTGTGCGTGTGTGTGTGTTAGGTGGGGGTTGGGGGTATTTTCTTGGCTCTTCAACAAAAAGATTGTGGAAAACATGAATCTAAGCTCACATTTTTATTCACACTGGATGTTACACAACACAATCCTAACATGCTCAGAAATGTGTGTACGAGTAAATAGACAAGTCATTTAACATACACACAGTATTATTTAGCATTTCATTATTTGTTTTGCAAAGTAAAAACTATTAATAAGGGCGAGTGTCCTTCTGATTTTATATATATATATATATAACTTCAAATATGGTCAGCTATCATCTAATCTAATTTACTTGTGCACAGGTGGCAGCAGTGACTGTAGTTAGAGACGTAGCATCAATGAAAGAAGACACTCAGGGTGCTTGTTTCATCTTTCTGTTGTAGAGAAGAAACAGTCTGACAGTCTCTGTTGTGTGCAGTTAAGGAACGCCCAACGGAGCCATGACTTCACTTCATATTTTTGTGAATGCTCGATAGTGGGTCCATATTTCCACCTAGAAACACCATTCGAAACACCATTCGTTTTTTCATCACACCAGCCTCGAACAACATGAGAAATGGTCAAAAAGTGTGATGAAGATCTCTAGAGTACAGCAGAGGAGAAAAGTAAAGTCAAAGTTATGTATTGATTTGATCGCTTGATCTGGAAGTGGAGGTGTATTTGTATCAGCGGATATGAATTTCTAAAATGATTTTTTTTCAGCATCAAAAGGGATTGAATTTTAAATACCATCAAATTTTTAGCACTGCCATTCTTTTGTGTAAAATATATTAAATATAAAATTTTGAAATTTGATGAAAAGGAAAATTCAGTAGCAAAATAGCAATCTAAAATAAAAATTCTATAGCAGAAATTCAGTATAAAATTTTTTAATACAAATATTGTTGTGTGCCCAACCCGTAGAATACATTAGATTAGATCACCATGTACATTTGAGTGTGGTCTTTCTTGGTGGCCTTTTTAAGGTGAGGGTCAAAGCAAGATTCACCTCAACTCTGGGTGAGGGACGTTTTGGAATACTAATACACTGCAAAAATCATGTTGGTCGTTTCAGTCCAGGATCAGACGCCGAGTTCTGCGTGAATATTAGCAAATGAAACACAAGATAATTCAGTATCAATGTACAAATTCTGTTAAAGATAACCACGTGAGTCTTATGGAGTAATTAAAAATGCTCTCTTTGTTCTCTCCCAGGGGGAACCGAAACAGAGGAATGGCTCAGCAGTGGCTGGAAAAGCTAAATGACCAGTGGGAGCTGCAGAGGTTTCTGCAGGACTGTCATGAGGTAGGAGCTGTGGAACTGACCGCAGGGAAACTCCCCTCACTGCTTCTGTGTGTAGCTCTGAAACAACTTCAGAGTCACCGTTCACAGAGCAGCGCAACACAAATGTTCACTAAGATGTCTTCACATTCAGAAAGGAAAGACACATGGCTGGTGCCACAGTTCAGTGAAGCCACCGGATGCCTGATCGTAGTGCTCTAAAACCTCACCTCCTTTCATCTTCAAACCTGCAGAGTCACTGGAATCTTCCTGGTCCGGGACCTTGTTTAGTTTCTCCAACTTTTTCCCTGCAGCTGAATTATTCATCTGCTCCTCATCACTAATTCAGAAACCAGAGTGTATTCGACAGCACGTGTGTGTGTGTTGTGGTGGTCAGCCGTCAGGGTGTGTCCGTTTGCTCTGCAACATTTACCTTTAGTTTGTGGAAGTGATCCAGCTTCATCACATTGTTACTGACAACCTTGTGTAATCAATGTGCTCTGACTGTCTGGAGCCTCGATCGATGAGGTTGGAGAGGTCGGCAAAGTGCTTTTGGAACCCCAAATGATGGCTTTTTGCATTTCTCCGTGCTCTCTTCTGAGAAGGTGTCACTACCTTTGACCCCTTTAGACACCTTTAAAGTGCTTTCTCTTTTATCGGACTGACCATCTGTTTTAGGAGTGAGTGGTTCAACTGGCCGACTCCTCCTGCCGTCTCCTACCGTAGCTTCATGTGCGTGCTACGCTCCTTCCTGATATCCCTGCCAAACCAAAAGTATGGCATCGACGAGCAGCTTGCCTGCAGCATGTGTGGTGACTGGCCGCTGTTAGACTTCAACAATGTTTATTAAGCCTGAAGAGAGCCAATGCAACAGACAGACAATCAGAAGAACCAAGGGAGCCACTGAACCAGCAGAGAAAACTCGGGGTGAAACTGAGGAACGATGGAGTGGAACAATCCAAACACACTCCAGCTGACATCGGTGGCCGATGTGCTGATAGCTGATGGGATCCAGCCTGGTCTCATTATCTGTGAAGGTGGACAGAACGGGGCACAGATTTTGAGCATTTGGTGGAACTCTTCTGTTGGTTTGTGCGAACACAGGCTTCTAATAGGGTTTACATCTGGACTACAACCCTCACGTTCCGACAGCACCTGAATCTCTGGTTCAGCCCACATCCCTCCTTCTTCTTCCTTGTCAATGCTTGCGACAGCAAGTCGGTCTCTTAACCTGTCTTGATCATCCTCCCTGGTCACACCTCCTGTCTCAACCTCAGGTGCATGTTCCCTGACCCTCCATGTGTCCAAACCATCTGAGTCCTCCTTAACCTTGTCTCCAATCTTCTGCATGAGCGGTTCCTAATCCCAATCCAATATTGTCCTCTAACATAACCTGAATATCTGCAGCTGGATTAGACCAGTCCTGTCTGTATACTTGCAGGAAATGGTTAGATTTTCAAAGAACAGGAAGTAGGTCCAGGTCCACCATAATCACTTCCAATTCAGAACATCCAGACCTCATGATATGAGCTTAAACAGTTTCTCTAATTTAGACTAAAGCAAAGCCCTGATTTATGATTGACAGCAACTGTGTGCTTTGCTGAGGCGTGTTAATTGAGTGGCAGCGCTTCTTGTCGACACAAAACAAAACGTTCCAGTTTAGCTCCTGCTTTTTACTTTTGTGCATGGGGTGTTTTGGTGCAGAGCAAGGCTTGGTGCGTCCCAGGGAGCGACATGAGTTTATTATCACCCTGACCCTCTGCGACCTCACTCATGTCAGCCCCCGAAAACGTGTGCTTGTCTGACACCTTCAGCGTCTGACGGTGACCGACCCGTGCAGGTTAGCCTAGAAATCCACCACTCAGAGTGGAGCTGCGTTCCGTCCTGTGATCGTCATCCCTCCGCCTGCTCGCTCTCCTCTTGTTGCCTCACCACTGCAGCAGTATCATCCTGAAAGTGAGAGCACAGCTGCTGGGGACTGCAGCAGAGCATGGAGAGGGCAGGAAGCGGGCTGAAGAGCCGTTATGAGCTCTCACTCATTGTTCACTCTCATTCCCTTTTCCTGTTCTTTTCCTGCCATCACACAATTTCAGGAACCCCACCACCTCCACCTCAGCATCATTATCTCCCTGCATCCCCTGCCCCCCAAAATCCCAGGCGGAAGCTCCGCCCCCTCCTCTCCTCCACTCCACCTCTGCTCCAATCAGCCGGCTTGGGCTCAAACCAGCCTGTCTGATGAAGGTATGAGGCAGGGGAGGGGCGGCAGTGCACCGGCTCGGCCGCCTTCCATTTTATTGTTTTGGGCAAGAGGATTTTTTTTTCTTCTCATTCTTGCTCTCGTCACTGAGCCGCCCCCATCCCTCCTCCTCTTCCTCCTCCTCCTCACTCTCTGCCTCCAGTGTTGTTGGTGTTTACCCTCGTGCCTCCTTCCTTTTCATCCCAGCGCAGCTTTTGTTTGGTTTCTTTTGGGACATTTTTCCTCTCAGCCTCATTCTGTCTGACTGCGCGGTGTCAGCGGCGAGCCAGCCAGGATGTGGACGTCAGCTGCCGCCTGCAGCTGCCGGAGCCTTGCGGACTCTTCCAGTTAAACACTACCGGTAAAGCAGTGACTGGCTGAGGTGGCGGTGGAAGTGTGAGAATGCAGGTGTGAGGATGTCAGTGCCGGCGCAGCGATGGTGCTGATGCTGACCTAAATATGTTAGCGATGCTGTCTCTCCGTGTGTGTTTACTTCATGCAGCCGGGTCAGGTATGCAGCGTTGGTTCTGTGGGCCAGGGTGATGCTGGCGCGGACATGTGAATGTCTGCTGCCATGCTTGCACATGTGTATGCCCACATTGTTAAATATTCATGCCATGTGTTTGACCTTGCTCCTCTCACTACAGGCTTCTCCCGGTCTGTATTTTCCCACGCACCACATCGGCCAGTTCCTTAGCACTGACCCGTTTAAGTTGATAAAAATGTCTCAAATGTTTCAGGAACAAACCCGGGTAAGATCCGTAATCTCTGCCAACATGTCTGTGCTCCTCTCATCCAGCTGGGCGACTGGGTGTGCGAGAAGATGCTGATGGCGAGGGACGGCAGCCGAGACGAGACCCAAAAGCTCCATAAGAAATGGCTGAAGCACCAGGCCTTTATGGCTGAGCTGGCCCAGAACAAGGAATGGCTGGACAAGATAGAGACGGTGAGTGCTGCTGAAGTTTTGGGTGAAGCTGTTGCATTTAGATTCCACGTTGTTCATGTGACAGAAATACAAGAGGGACAAACTCTGGGCCTGGGGGCCAAATCTGGCCCTCTATGTCACTTAACATAGCCCGCCTGAGCTTGATGACTCGAAATTAGAAACATACTTGAAGTGCACCTCAAAATGTTGACAGTATAAAGATCTGAACTTCACGGCTCAAAAACATGCAGAAAAAAGCGATTTCTCTGAAGATGGAGAGCAGACATGCTTCAGGTCTGAGTTTGTTTGGACTGACAGACTGTTCAATACGTTTTGTTCAGAGTTTAACATGTGCTGCTCTTTTCATCATTATTGTGACGAAAGCTGACATGGTAGTGGCGATATATTGGTCAATATTTATGAATATAATCTAGAGCTATAAATGTTGGACTTGCAAACTAAAAAAACTAAATTTTTCTTTTCTTACACATGAAAAGGCGGATACTAGTGTGTGTCTACAACCGTAAGTCCAAACTGTAAACTGGCGAATCACCTCTAACACCTCAAGACTTAAGGCTCAAGCGTGTCAGCAGCTTAACATGACATGAAACGCGTTGAAAATATCTAGAACAAAAACATCACAGCACACAGGTAAAGAAGGCCTGTATTGAATTCAGGATCAACTTTTGGAGTTGCGCATCATAGTTTTTGTGAAATTATTATTTGCGACGAGAAGATTTTGTTGGCTGATGGACAGAATGCTTCAGTACCCTGGGAGATGATTGGCTCAGTGAGGTAGCATGTGACTTTTGTGACGTGTGTTTGAAGCCCTACCAATGTTCCTGTGACTTTGAAGCTAAGCTCCAGAGGAAGACGCTCACAGAGACAGTGGAACATGTGAAAGGAAGGGAGAGCCTGGTAACGATTTTGGAATGGGGGAGGGAGGTTTTAAAAGCTTAAACATATGAAAGCTAGGTAACTATTAACTGTAACTATAACTGTTTTCAGACTTTATTCTAGGAATCAGATTTTCTTCTGTGTGATCTGATTCTCAGTTTGACACGATTTTTTTGCTTCAAACAAGAGGCGCTGGAATGTCATTAACAAAGTGTGACACAGCCTTCGGCTTCTGCGCGACAAAGAGCCGTTCCTAATGCGACGGAAACAATTGGACCTGCTGAATAGTAGCAGGGATCACACTGTACACGCTGGTGTGGGAGATATTGGAAACTCGTCAGGTTGTCGAGCTCATTAATGGTGCGTGTGAAGTCATTAGTGGGCAGCAGCACTGCAGGTCAAGTTCAGATCCCTCACCTTCTTCCTGAAAGCTGGTGATGAGCACTGAAGGTTGAAGAGATTTCGCCACTGTTGTCGTCCACTGTGGCGTAACCTTTGAGTGGTGCTGCTGCTGCTTTAAACTCATCCATACATTAGGTATAATTACTTTTCTTAGTCTGTGCTTCCTGGTTGTAAAGTGTGTTTGGTTGTAATGTATGCTGAGACTGAAGAGCAGCTGCTGTGCGAGAAGAGCTGGAGCTGTTCATCATCAGGTCCCCGAAGGACGGGATCCCATTTGTTTTTATCTTCCACCGATTTATTGACTCCTTTATTTGACTCACTACATTGTTAAAGAAATAAACATGTAAATGGATTTTTTTTTTAGATTGTAGTCACAAGGTTGTATTTTACGTTGTACAAAAACATAAGGTTTGGTTTTCAGGTTGACTTTCAGTCCATAATTTAGATCAATGTGGAGGCATTTTGAGGCCTAGCACTGTCGAATGTTCAGCACTGACCTACAGATAGCTAACGTATAGCTGAGCTGGTGAAGTTGCAGCAGAGTTGGTCAGGTTCACTCCTCAGTCCTGCTCACTGGTTGTTGCTTAGCAACTCTTAATTTTGAGGCAAGTTTTCAGGATATTTATGTTGTCTGGTTCCTCGTCACGACGCTGGGTGGACGTTTCAGTCAGCATGAGAAGACTTTGTCTCAAAGATACTTACAGTACATGTGATCAGTGTCCTCTTCTCCTCCAGCTGAAAAACCACACTTTGAAGGGCACCAGCACATTGTATTTAGAGGATAGCCAAAAAAAATAACTAAGGAATTAAAAAAATCTTGATAAAATAAAAAAAAAGTTTAGCCAAATTTTCTTGATTGGAAAGCTTTACACCAAGAACTGAAAAAATCTCATAAAAAAACCCCAACTTTTTTGCTTGCAACTTGAAGTGATGATTCTTAAACATGCTTGCATTGATCAGAAAATCTGTCTTTTATTGCTCAATGAGACAAATATTTTTAATTATTTACACTATCTTGATGTGACGAATTTAAAGATAACATTAGATGAAATTTGAGAACTACAAAAGTGATTTATTTTTATACCAACAATCTTTGTATTATATTAATATATTGTGTTTTTAATATTCTGAGTGTAATGAGCCCAAATGCACAGCAGATGGCAGTGACGCTGGGCAGTTCCAATGTCACCCATTACCGACATGAAGAAGAGACAGGCAGGACAAGTTCGAAATGTTGCTAAATCTTTGTGTCACTACAGTCCCGTGAAAGATCATTCAATGCACTGATTTGTGTGGCATTTTATTGAGTCCAACTCTCCGGTTTTTGCTTGTTTTTTTTTGTTGTTTTTTTTTACCGGAGTGGGTCACATGATCGGGTATAACACTGCATTGAAATCAATGAGTTGAAAGTAATACATGCCGTCAATTGAGCTATAACACCAACAATGATTGCTATTGATGCTTTAACCATGTGATCTCAAGATAACCCAGTATAAATCTAATCTAATCTAATCTAAACTAATCTTATCTAAATTTTGACTAGAGACAAAGATGCCCACTTCTGTGGCTGTGTTACTCCAGTCGAGTGTGTTAGCTGCAACACTGAAGGTTCTGAAGAGGAGCTGCAGATGGAATGCAGGTCCAGGATGACAGTGATGTGTGGTGGGTGTATGAAGGACTGACTGTCTTCTGCGTGTGATCAGGGACTTCCCTGCACACGTGTGTAGCACAAGTCATCCGTGGCCTGAAGTCATGTGTCGTCCTTCTTCCTGTACATCCACTGTTGCCCGGCAACAGCCGCCCATCCCTATCTTCCTCCGGTGTGTGAAGGTCATTACTTCTTCCTGGTTTCTGGCCTATTTAACAGGAAGTGATGTAGCAGGTAGAAGTGGGGGCTAAGGGTGTTAATGGAGCTTAGGTTTGCAGTGAGAGTGGAATCAATACCTCTGCTGTTCAGTCACGGCCAGCGGGCTGCAGGATGATCAGCCAAAAATCCTCATCTTGGATCCTTGTTTTAACATGCTGCTGGCTCAGCAAACTTTGCTTTGGTGCAGGTCAAATTGTCTTAGAGGCTCGCCACTTCACTTCCGAATCTGAGTTTTTGTGAACAGCAGGACAAGGTTTAGAGCGGACCAAAGTTATTATAGGGAGGGAAAACTAATGAAAAAATGAATACTGGAATTATAGAATTTTAATTAACTGACACAAAATTAAAACTAAAGTTATTAATAAAACAACAACGGACTGAATCTGCGTAGTCTCTTTACATTACTACTGAAAACTCAATAAAATCATAGTGAAATTGTCCTTCGTTTTGGTCTTTATTTATTTCTTAAAGTAGCATTTTGAGATGATTTAGAATCTATTTATTTTGGTTGGGCCGGTTTTACAACAGTGGTCGGCAGATGCACCATGTCAAGTCCGTGACGTCACTTGTGTTGGTTACTTGACAACGCTGACTAGCACGATGGTAGTCGTTGGGCAAAAGCGTCATCTTTCCAAACTTTTTTACATGGTGTCTTTTGTTGAGTTTTTTTAATACTGACTATTGTTGTATGATTTTTCAATCCAATACCCATTGTTGAAGGAAAAAAAAAACTGAAACTAGTAAAAACTAAACTGTAACTACGCATTTTTCAAAAACTGGAACTCGTTAAAACTAGCCAACCTCATTAAAACTGAATTTGAAAGACAACAATTCCAAACTAAATAGAAACGAAAAGTAAAATAAAAATATCCTAAACTGCTATAACCTTGGAGCGGACTGATGCTCTGAATAATTGTAACTTGTTTGTCTTGAGAATGTAGTGACAGAAAGGTCAGAGACAGCTTGATCAGTCTGTCTGAAGGTTACACGGCATCACGAGTCAAGTGCCAAATCAGAGCGCCTGTTGTTGTCGGCCGTGCTGCAGCCTCCACGATATTTGTCTGCTAGTTAACTAAAAAACTGGAGCATCTTCCGCTGAGCTGCAAAAAGTGAGGGCGAAAGAAACATCTGTCGTTTGAATAATTGACGCTTTGAATCAAAGACGACCCCAGAAGTCTTGAGTTGAAGGTTTGCAATGTTTGACTTCAGAGACCACATCTGCCGGCGCAGGATCCATGTTTGTGTGTTCACACTGGGACAAATCAATCTGGCTCTGATGTGACGACGGACGAAGTGGTGAAGAGAAGTTTCTCCCTCTGACCTCTATAGGGAAATAAGGCCTCCTATAGGACATCTGGCTCCAAATGTGTTCTCAATAATGCATGTGCTTAAGAGTGTACAGCATGCCATGTCCTACTCTACATGTCTCTGCTGCATGCATTAGACTTTGACCTCTGATGGGGTTGACCCTGCCCTGTTCCAGAGGGTGACTTTTGGAAGCCTCACACGTGGTCAGCGCTTCAGCCAGGTTCCTGTGAGAGCTTTTATTTTAGCTGTAGCTGTTCATCTGTTTTCTCTGCTGCCATTCTTCCTATCTGCTGAATAGATAATCTCTCTGGGATTACTTATCAGTTTCTTACGTGTTAGTTCATGTAAGTGTTTGGGTGACGGTGCAGTGCACTAGTGAATTCCACTTTTCAGTTCACATACATTTATGAATGGATTCAGAATCGTCCGAATCACGACCCTTGGAGGCAATATTTGTGGGCAAAATGTCAGCGTTTGGCGGGATATGATGCTGCATGTGCTGTGTAGAGGGGTGGGTGAATGCAGACTAAAGTGATTGGAGGAATTGGCGGGAAAGTCGCGGTGATTGGACAAAACAGCGCCGCCTTGCAAAACTGATTGGAATTGTGTTAATAGTGGCGATCGCAACATTGCCATCTCTTCTAGGGACTGATCCTCAAGGAGCACCAACCTGCTGACCGGCATGTTTTCAGGGTGATCCTGGTTCACTGACGGTCAGTGAAGACCACAGTGGCTGTGGCTGCTGTCCAGTCCTGCTGACTCATCTGATCGATCAGTTTTACACCGCAGGCCCATTGTTGGAGCTTATTCTGTAAATTAGCACACATTGTACATGTTGCCAGAACAGGCTTAGTATCTGATGTCTTTTCGAGCGAGTGCAGGGTGACGATAAGCGGCTCTGATGGACTGACAGTGTGTGTGATGTGGGCTGTAATTAGGGAGCTAATCCGACAGATTATCATCCACTTTCTACAATGGATGGGAGGCAGATTTAGACACACCACTGTCAAAACTTAAAACCCATTTCAATGAAGCCATAATCGTGGTAATGGCAGCCTTCCAGAGAGTTCCAGTGTCACAGCAAGTTTAAGAAGCATTGAAACATGGGTAGAAAGGCTTCGCTCCTTTTTAAAGTCTCTGTTGACTGCGGTTGCTACAATGGATGTCGAAGGGGGTAGAGATGGTGGGCGCTGGCATGATGAGTGTTGGGGTCCAGCTTTGGGAGGGAGAGTGTCTGTTGTGGTGCCTTCCCTCACGCTCACCAGGATCCTGGCAAGGTCCGTAAGGAGGAGAGCGTCACAATGGTTGAGTCTTTAATTCACACATTAAAAAGCTTAATAAATTCTAGGTCTCTCATGGAGGCTCATCTGTTGTTTCATGTTGTGTGGATCACATGTCATTTGAATAATGTGTTGTCAGAGATTAAATCAAACCAGGATGATTTGGATTATTTTTTATGGTGTTCGACGACTTTGCTTCTGAGAATGATAGAAATAAAACAGCAGAAACCTGGAGAGAACTGGACTGGTGCTATAGTCAGAAGGGAAGAGTCAGGTCAACATTTCAGAGATTAACAGAACATTGCTCTTTATTTATGGGATTATACATTTGCGTGATTGAATTGAATTTTTATTGACATGTTATCCTGAAACAAGTTACACTTGTGTCTGGCAAACAGTCACTGGAATGTGGACGGCTCAGGAAAAAGGCTTATAAATTCTGGATTAAAGGGTTCTCGTGAATCAGTTTCAGAGGAGCTCATTGGCTGGAAATGAAACCGGTGTTGTAGGGGGAGAATGGTGTATTCACTCTTGAGATATTGCTTCTTTTAGCAGCAAATTCCCATAAGTTGTCGTGATAAAAGAGGTGTATTCAATTATACAATCAACTCCAGAATCTAAAAATGAGATTAATAATCTGACAGAAGTTTTTAAATTGAGTTAATACTGGAGGAATTTGCAGTGTTCGGTGCCTGAGGTACTTGTGCTCCATTTCTCCAGCTGATGATTCAGGGAGCGCAGCAGAACATGTTCCTCTTTCCACTGCAGACTGGGGGATGTGTGAGTGGGAGTGGGAGCTGTGGGTGACGCTGCCAGAGCCCTCGCTGCAGCGGACGACGCTCCAACTCAATCAGACAGGATGTCAGAGGTTGTTGTGTAACTGAAATAATACCCACGAGGTGACACACTTTCCCTCAGATCCATTTTTTTTTTTTAATTTCTTGCATAAACCAACTGGAGAGAATGGTATGTCGCTTTTTTGGACCGAGCCGGCCTCCTGAAATTTCTTCTGCTGCTGCTCATGTTAACAGTCACCGGCCTGAGCTGAATGGGACGTGGCCGCCTCGGTGAATAATGACTCACTGTTCAAAGCTATTTTACCGTTTTGGCAGGGTCCGAACCGGCCCGACTCCTGCCGGGCACCAAATGCTGCTGAAATCTGCGCTTGCAAAAATAGGTCAAATTATTACACAAGCTTTTTTAAATGTTGTGTACAACACGGACCTGTTATTCTTGTTTGTTTTTTAAATTTTGTTAATTATTCACATCAACAAAAAGACAAGTTCTTGCTGGATGGGTGGGTGGGAGGAGGTCTCCTCTTCTGGAGACAGGGCAGGTGCACTCATTGTGTGTATGTATGTGTGTGTGTTCAGAGTGAGGACATTTTTACAAATTGAGGACATTTTTGTCATTTTTTGGGACGGACCTACTTAATGGGAATCAGTTCTTGACAAACCACTTGGAGCATATGACGACCATATGACTTTGTGAGACATTTGGCTAGACCCTATGAGGTTAAGCCTCGGTTTGAGGATGACAATGTCAAAAATAACCGGGTCATTATAATTGATTGAAGTTGGGTTGGTTAAGATTAGACATTTTTTTCGGATGGTTAGGTTTAGGGGGAAGAGGCTGGGGAAAGGGTTATGGCAATGAGTGGTGTCCCACAAAGATAGTGGCACTGTACAAGACTGTGTTTTAATCCTCAAATTGAAGCTCAAACTTGATGGGTCCGGCAAAGGTCCCCCCCTAAAAAGGTATATTTCCAAGAATTGGTCCCCATACCTTGCACACATACACACACACAAATCATGATTCTCTAACTAGAATCCTTTGCCATGCAGGAGGGCCAGCAGCTGATCCGGGAGAAGCCTGAGCTCAGCCCGGTGGTCCAGCAGAAGCTGGAGGAAATCCGGGAATGCTGGCAGGACCTCGAGAGCACCACTCAGGCCAAAGCCCGGCAGCTCTTCGAGGCCAACAAGGCTGACCTGCTGGTGCAGAGCTATGACAGTCTGGACCAGAGACTGGGTCAGCTGGAGGGCCAGCTGGTATATGTGGACCACGGACAGGACCTCTCCAGTGTCAACCGCCAGCTGAAGAAACTGCAGGTTTGAACAGCTCAAATCCACCCTCAGCCGGTCCCCCATTGCCTTTGAAGTGTCCACCACACCTGCGCGTCATCTGCGTCTGGTTTTGTTTTGTTTCTTGCTTTTATGATTTGATCATGTCACCAGCCATCTCTCGCTCTCCTCTCCCACAGCATGCTGCTTACAGCTTCTTTAGCAGGCTGCCATTAGCTCTGCTTTACCACCTCATCCTCACTGCAGTAGCCAGCCTCCATCTTGGCCAGGGTAACTTCACCACACTACACCTGCCTCTGCAGTCTGCTCCGGCTCCTTCGTCTTCAGCATGTCCAACAACGATGCATAAATCATTCTCCGTGGTCTAAACATCCAGCAATCACAAGCTACCATTCCGTGGTCAGCACGCTTCTCCTGCATCATGTTCTTCTTCCCCTCTGGCCGCAGACGATGGAGTGTCAGATGGAAGAGTGGTATAAGGAGGTGGGGCAACTCCAGGTGCAGGCCGCCTCCATCCCACAGCAGACTCAGGTCAAGGATACAGTCGCTGAGCAGCAGGCAGCCATCGAGGCCCGGATGGTGCGTCTCATCGAACCACTGAAGGAGAGACGGCGGCTGCTGCTGGCGTCCAAGGAGGTCCATCAAGTGGGACGAGACCTGGAGGATGAAATTGTGAGCTTTTCAGTCCACTACACACAAGAAACACGTCCTCTTCAGTCCCTCCTGTGGAGTCCCTCCTGAGTGAAGCTGATTTACTGTTTCAGTTGTGGATTCAAGAGCGCCTCCCAATGGCCATGTCGCAGGAGCACGGATCCTCGCTGCAGGCCGTCCAGCAGCTCATGAAGAAGAACCAGGTGAGAGCACTTAAACTCAAGTTTTGAGTTCCTACTCAGTGGCCCCCGAGAGACTTTGTTGCCAAGAAACTCTTAATGCTGCCAATAAAGGGTTAAGGATGAAATTGTCTCTGCTCCAGACACTCCAGCGGGAACTGCAGGGCCACCGGACCCGGATCGAGGACGTCCTGGACCGAGCTGGGCTCATCGCCTCCATCCGCAGCCCGGAGGCTGACTGTGTGCGGGCGGGTCACGACCAGCTGGCCCAGCTGTGGATGCTGCTGTGGGTGGAGACTGAGAGGAGGCAGCTGGTGCTGGACGCCATGTACCAGGCCCAGCAGTACTACTTTGACACTGCCGAGGTGGAGGCCTGGCTGAGCGAGCAGGAGCTGCATATGATGAACGAGGAGAAGGGCAAGGTGTGTGAGTCTGTGCAGAGTTTGTGTGGAAAAAGTGTGACGCCTCTGTTCCTGCCAGGATGAGCCGAGCACACTGCAGTTGCTGAAGAAACACTTGGTCCTTGAACAAGCCATCGAGGACTACGCAGAAACCATCGGCCTGCTGTCTCAACAGTGTCGGCAGCTGCTGGAGATGGGACACCCAGACTGGTACAGGACCTAAAGGATGAGCCCTGAGAAGTTCTAAGTTGTCTTTACGTACAAGTGTTTCCCTGCTTTGCTTCGCAGCGATCAGATCAGCAAGCGTCAGTCGCAGATCGACCGTCTGTACGTGTCACTGAAGGACCTGGTGGAGGAGAGGAAGAGCCGTCTGGAGCAGCAGTACTGGCTGTATCAGCTCAACCGGGAGGTGGACGAGCTGGAGCAGTGGATCGCCCAGAGGGAGGTCGTGGCCAGCTCCCCTGAGCTGGGTCAGGACTACGAGCATGTCACCGTGAGTGTGTGCCGAGTCACCTGCTTCACATGTACAGGACTGAGAGCCGAAATGCTTTCAGGTTCTGCAGGAGAAGTTCACCGAGTTTGCCTCTGAGACTGGCAGCGTGGGCCAGGAAAGAGTGACAGCCATCAATCAGATGGTGGACGAGCTGATTGACTACGGTCACTCTGAGGCCGCCACCATCGCCGAGTGGAAGGACGGCGTGAATGAGGCCTGGGCCGACCTGCTGGAGCTGATGGAGACTCGAGGTCAGATGCTCGCTGCGTCTCACCAGCTGCACAAGTTCTTCTCCGACTGCAGAGAGGTAAATAGTCAAGTCAAGAAGCTGAGACAAAGCTCTGTGAAATGTAGTTTAAACTGGACCGAGGGATCCGCTCATCATCATGTCTGCTGACACCTGAAGAACTCTGGTGTATTTCAGGCACCGGGTTAAGGTCCAAGCATGAGCCAAGCGCTCAGTTTCTAGTGGTTTCTAGAAAGTGCCTCCAGTGAGTGAAATAAAGTGGTGGAAGACCAACTGAACCATTGGGTTTTTAGGGTGGCCCTCAGGGTGGTGGTGCTGTCCCTGCTGTTTTATTCTCTGTCTGTATAAACTGAGTTGAAAATCACTGATTTTAATTTTTGCTCAGGTTCTGTCGCAGATTGAGGACAAACATCGGAGGCTGCCTGAAGTTCAGCCACGTCAGGGCAGCGCGGCCAACACCAGCAGCCTGCAGAGACTCCTGCACAGCTTCGAGCAGGACATCCAGCTGCTGGTCACTCAGGTGCTGGAACACACTCGCTCGTGAACACACAGGTCCCGTCATAGAAATGACAACCTCCAGTTTATTGAGACATCATGGTGTATTCATGGACAGTTGGTCAACCGAAGTGTGGGAATTAGGTTCCCAAAACAAGTCAAAGTTTGGGTCTTTAGCAGATAAGAAGTCCAAACACAAGCGCTAGATAGGTCAGAGTCTGGAGACATGATATCCTGGTGATGCGTTAGGGACATGCCGCTCCTTTGGAAAATGTCCAGGCTGAATCTATCGACATGTCCGAGATTACTGTGCCTACATGTGTTGAGGTAGAGTTTCATCCTGAAAAAAATGAGATGTTACGCTCACTGAATGGAGCTTCAAGTGAACCCAAGCAAAATAAAGCGTGAAGCATCATGAGCGTCTCGTCATTGCTGCACCTGGACTGAGAAGAGTCACAGAATCACACTTGTCCTTGACGTCACTCTGAATACAAAACTATTTTCCCATCGTTCAGCATTCTGAGCCTCGCGTTTCTTCTCGCCAGGTGCGTCAGCTGCAGGAGAGCGCCGCCCAGCTCAGGACAGTGTATGCTGGTGAGAAGGCGGAGGCCATCGCCTGTCGGGAACACGAGGTGATGCAGTGCTGGAAGGAGCTGCTGACGTCCTGCGAGGAGTGTCGGGTTCACATCACCACAGAGACGGACAAGCTGAGATTTTTCAACATGGTCCGAGACCAGATCATGTGGATGGATTCCATCATTTGCCAGATAGGGACAGGCGAGAAGCCAAGGTGACGCTGTTGATGCTGTTGGGTTGAAGTGGGTAGTTTCCATCAATGTGGTGGAGCTCACATATGTGCCATGATCTGCAGGGATGTGTCGTCAGTGGAGGTGTTGATGAACTATCACCAGAGTCTGAAGAGTGAGGTGGAGGCTCGCAGTCGAGGTGTGGGCGAGTGCATCGAGGTGGGAAAGACCCTGCTGGCTGCCCGCAACCCTGCTGCCGAGGAGGTGAGAAGCATCGATAACAAGATGGGCTGTTGCTGACCCTGCTGTGGACGGAGTGACAGCGATCACCTTCACTCTGCTGTGTCGTCCTGATGGTATTGATTGTGCCTCTCAGATCAGGGAGAAGCTGGACAAGGTCGTTGCTAAGCAACACGAACTGTCTGAGAAGTGGGACAGGCACTGGGAAGTTCTGCAGCAGTGTAAGTGGAGCTTCGGCGAACTCTCCTGAAAAGATCTCAGCGGCTCATGTCTCATGGTTGAACCGCAGTGTTGGAGGTGCACCAGTTCGCTCAGGAGGCGGTGGTGGCCGAGGCCTGGCTGACCGCGCAGGAGCCGCTCATCAACAGCAACGAGCTGGGCGAGAGTGTGGACGAGGTGGAGCAGCTGATCCGCCGCCACGAGGCCTTCCGCAAGGCCGCCGCCACCTGGGAGGAGCGCTTCAGCTCACTGCGAAGACTCACCACAGTACGTACGGTTCAGACCCCACTGTGGTCCCCCGTCAGCCAGTTTTTGCTGTCATGTGTTGAGACTCGATGCTGGTTTGTCTGCAGGTGGAGAAGCTGAGAGCAGAACAGAGCAAACTTCCTCCCACCCCTCTTCTGGGACGCAAAATTTTCCTGGACCCCCAAGATGCCTCTCCGAGTCCGTCCAGCCTCCCGAGACTCCCGCTGGCGCCAGTTACCCGACAGACCATTTACGAACAGAACGAACCCAGCCCTCCGTCGCCCTCACCCGCCACTCCCACTCCCTCCCCGTCATCGGTCGCTCGGCGGCTCGGCTCCACGGTCGCCAACTACACACCTGTGATGAACGGCTCCAGCTACCGCCATGCGCTGGAGCCGCGACACAGTGGCATGGTGGGTGTCGCTGCCGGGCTCGGCAAGCCTGCGCCGTCGTCCATTGCCTCCATTGCTACGGCGGCCATGTTGGTGTCTGCGAACCAGGCGCGGGAAAGCGCCATCACGGCGAGAGAGCAGACAACGAAGGCGATGAGTCACCTCCAGCCAGCTCAGACTAAAGAGCTGGAGGCCAAGGCTTCGCAGTATCTACGGCAGCCCAAAATCAAACACCTGGACGACGCGGTGACGCCGCTGCTGGTGGCCAGTCGGCTGGAGAAGGCGAGAGAGAGGGGGCGGGAGAGAGACCCCATATTGGGGGAGATTGGTAAAGAGAAGGCTGAGGTTGCTGTGATGGCCGAGGTCGTGCTGCACGAGCCGGGCCGCGAGAGGCTGCACAGCGACCCCACCAGAGGAGCGCGGGGGTCGAGGACCGACCCACTTGGTCACGCCGAGCCACAGGTCCAGACGCACCACAGGATTGAGAGGCAGCTGTCCAGTGAGCAGCTGATCCAGGCCCGAAGAGACGAGCTCCCTCAGGAGGTGTGGAGGGAACACGCTGAGAGGAGGGAGAGACGCACGCTGGAAAGGCAGACGTCCAGCGAGCAGGAGGGCCACGGGAGCCACGACAGCCGGCGCCGAGAGAGAGACCGGCACCGGCTAGAGAGACAAGAGTCCAGCGAGCATGACACAGGGAGGGAACACTCGGACAGGCGCTCCGGAGGAGGGTGAGAGCCTTACACTTGGTCTGCATCATCCTACACTGAGGTCATCTACAGCCCTGAGTCATGGAGCCTCTCGGCCTCCTCACCGTGTCCGTGTCCCTTCCTACCATCACAGAGAGAAGAGATCCACGATGGCTGAGATCGTAGAGCAGCTTCAAGAGCGAGAGGCAGCTCAGGTCTGTGTCGAGCTTTGAAATATCATGCTGTGAGAGATTCAAATGATCACGGTCGTGTCCCCTCAGGCTCGGGGCGAGGTCCCACGCATGCCAAATGGCCTCCCAGAGAAGTCTTCCCGTCTGGACAGGCCTCGAGCCAGGGACAGGCCGAAACCACGTCGCCGGCCGAGACCAAAGGAAGCCGGAGAGACCACTCGGCGGTCCAGGTCGGCACCGGCCCAAAGTAGCCCGGCTGTCCCGCAGCCACCGACACATGCTGCACACCACGAGGGCTTCCTGTTCCGCAAACTGGACATCGAGAGCATGAAGAAGAGCACCAACAGGTGGGTGTTCGTGGTCTGAAGGCTGTGATGGATGGGGATGATGTCATCGAGGTCAGGGAAGGAGCTCAGCGAAGTGTAGGAAGTGAGGAATTAAAATCAGCTGACTGGAGACAACTTCTTAAAACTAAAAATCCGATGGAGGCTAAAGCTCTGCAGACACGTTCTGGAGGGACATAAATGTTTCACATTTGAGGTGTATTCTCACCCATCATTGAACTAGCTTCCCTGTGGTTTTCTGAGATGACATCACTTCCTATGTCCAGTTGCTGAGATCATAGCTGCGGCTCGTGACAAGCATGACAGCAACACTGCTTTGTTGCATGATGCTAGCTGGTTATCGAGAGCGCACAAAGCAATAACACTGGATTTTTGTCCCACAACTTCCTGTTTACAGACGTCATCTTATGATACCGCTGGCTTTTTTCTCCATAAAAATATATTTAAAAGAGTCAAAACTGTTAATTCATTGTTTTTAAAACTTGTGTTTCAATGTCAGTATAAATCCAGTACTTATTATTTACAATAACATGGATAATTTAATCGTGTTGCAGCACCATATTCATGCAAAATTCTCATTTTTTTTCAAACCCAAATTTCATTCAGTTCATTGTTAGAATACGTTCTTGACAATGTACTACTAAAACAAAGAGAGTGTGTCTTTAAGTGACCTCACAGCCAGTTGATGACATCACTCAGACTTGCTCTCCTTGGTAGTTAAGATTCAGTCTGTTAAAAGGACATTAACTGTCATATAAGGATAACGCAGTGTTTTCTAATAGATTGCGTTTTGTCTCTAGTATGTTTTGTTCGTTCTGGGGTTTTTCAAAGAAAGAACCTTTTTGTGTGCTCATATTCACGTATGTGGGATGCCTTCAATAATGGCTTGGAGGATACAAAGATGCTGCTGCAGCCTCACTCAGACCAGTGTGTCAGTTGGGCAGAGGAGAACGATGAAATGTGGCGACACAAGCGAGCACAACCCTGCAGTTTCAACATATGTTTACCGGCTGCTAGCTCGATCAACACATGTGCAACCCTGACTAATGGAAATAATTAGTTTCTTCATCATGGATTATGTTATCCGAGGTGTGTCGGATCAAGTCTTGACTTTTATTTCAGGTATGACCAGGCATGCGAGGCGATCACGCATGATGCTTATTGTTGCTTTTGCACAGATGACAAAAGCAGTACCCACCCACACACACACGTTTGTATCTCTGTCCTTGTGGGGACCTCTCTTTGCCGTAAACCTTTCCCCAGCCTGTTCCTCTAAACCTAACCATCCAAAAGACAGGGTTAACCTTAACCAGGACTCTGAACCAAACTGAATCCCGGTTATAATGACCCAGTTATTTTGAAGTCTTCATCCTCAAGCTGAGGCTTGGACTTGTGGGGTCCAGCCAAAGGGCCCCACAAATGCAAGACTTGGTCCCCACAAGTAAATATCTGTACAAGGGACCACACACACACAGACACACTCTAACTGGCTTTGCTTCCTCCAGAGTTACACCAGCAGCACAGTGACTTGCTGCACTGCCCTCTAGTTGCTGGGCTGACATCTCACAGCTAACAGCTCATCTCCCTCCAGCGGTGGATGAGCGGGCTGCCGGACGAATGTCTCACATGTACATGACCGCTTATGTACATGTCAAGGTAACGCACAACATGGAATGGCATCAGGCAAACTGGGAGTATCTTTAGGGCAACGCTGCTTGACTTAGCCAGGGCAATGAAGGTGATACAGATCACGAATCCACTCGACTCTCAAGTGTTTATGTGCAGGTTAATAGTGTACATTGTACAACATTGGTACAAGAGCTGATCTTTGACGTGCTTTATACCGATGCAGAGGATCATGTCTGCTCCCCCCTCAGTTTGATGCGTTAGATTTTAGGGTCCATCCAGCACCACACCTGACACCTCTTCCCTACATCCACCAGATGCTCATTGGTAGCCCTTTTCTTCTTCACCTCCTCATCTGTCCATCACCCTGGGCGGTTGATTTCAAATTTGTTTTCCCTCCCTCAACTTCACTCATCTTTCCTCTCATTCACACACATGACTTTGATTCCTCTCCTCCTCCTCCGTACCCTCACTTCAGATATCTGTATCATCAGCAGACATCATTGTCCAGCCAGACTCCTCCCTAACCTCATCTGTCAGTCACCTTACTACTGGTGCATCCCTCCTGGGCGACGCAGTTCACTCGGCGCTTCGGAAGGTTTTCCAGGAAGGTCCAGCTGTGTAGACACCGCAACACTGGTGTTGATCAGTGTGTGAAATAGAGTGGAAGAAAAGTCCAGAATGAAGGCGTTAGCTCTGCAACCTAGCAACCGATGCTGAGTGAGTTAAATGCAACCTTTGTGAGTGTGTAGCATCAGGGTATTAATCTGCACACAAACAGCTCGCTCTGACTCAAACTGCGTTTGGGATGTGCATGTCAACACGCTCATTAATGCAGACTCAGCTATTTTTTTTTCTTGTGGCTAGAATTCTTTTGAACCAGACTGTTCTCCTCTCTTTCCCTGCTGCTGCTGGTCTCCTCCTCCTCACTAAGGTAAGTCATATATAGTCAGACTAGAGCCCCTCCCTCCCCCGCCCCTCCCTCGGTGTTGTCTGTGTTTGTTCAGCGGTTTGTAAATCCCACCTTCATGGCACTGCTCCACCCCACCTCCACCCTCAGGTGAGTGAGGGTTATCTTAGCAGAAGTGACTATGCATCTCCGCCTGATGGGTCCGGTGCTCCCCCTCTCAACCCCACCTCATCCACACCCTCCTTCTGATCTCCCCCGCCCCGACCATCACCCCTCCCCTCCGCACTACAGCAGGTCTTGGGTCAACCTGTACTGCGTGTTGAACAAAGGAGAGCTGGGCTTCTACAAGGACGCCAAGAACATCACGGCTCCGTACAACAACGAGCCGCTGCTGAACCTGTCCCACTGCCACTGTGACATCACCAACGGCTACAAGAAGAAGAAGAATGTCTTCACACTCAAGTGGGTGTGGATGTCCGCTGCATGTCTTGTAGTTGTTCGTACGTGATGACTGTATTGCGCCCCCCACAGGACGAAGGATGGCAGCGAGTTCCTCTTCCACGCGAAGGATGAGGTGAGTTTCAGGTGTGCGGCTTTTACATGATGTGAGCAGGAAGGTAAAAGTGTGACTCCCCTTCACCGCAGGACGACCTGAAGACGTGGGTGACCAACATCAGCGCCAGTATCTCAGAGCACGAGGAGATTGCCAAATGGGGCCAACCACAACCCACTACCTCATCCACCGACGAGGGCACGCGGAGAGACGGCAGCAAGGCGGACAACCGCTCCGGCGGAAGGGGCTCGGACCGGATCGAGCCGGCGGAGAAGGGGAAGGACAAAGAGCGGGAGAAGGAGCGAGACCGAGGCGAGAGGTCTGAGAAATCCGGCAAGTCAGAAGGAAAGAGGACGGAGAAGTCGAAGAAAAAGTGAACCGCCGCCTGGCGGGGTGTGTTTGAACACTGGAGCGGAGGGGTCGCGGACTGGAAGCCCCCTTCCTCCGGCTCTCCGTCTCCACCTGCAAGTGGCTGAGTGTGGACGGACTGAGGTTCAGACCTTGGAGCTCTCTTCCTCTGCGCCTCCTTGTGACTGCTCTGAGAACAGCAAAGGGCGCGGCGTGAACGCAGGAGTCCCCGCTCCTCGGCTGTAGGGCGATCAACGTAGCTCATGTACCTTTGTTTCTACCAGACGGGCTTGGTGTGTTTCAGTTTGTCGTCTTTATCGTCAGAACATTCTTCACTCTTGTCTCATAGATCCTCCGCAGGCTGAAGACGCTATGCCAAAAACCTCTCCACCTTTTCGTTGGCTTCCTCTGCCCATGTTTATCCTCCAGAATCACCATGGTAGAGACGACCGCTTCTGAGGGCTGAATCTGGAGCGGAAATTAAACAAGTATATTTAACGTAGTACATGATTGATGTAACATAAAAATGGTACGAGAGAGACAGTTGGTGGGAAAACCAGAGCGGAGAAATGCTACAGAAGCCTTGGAAAGGGTGACATATTCACGCTAACAGTTCTCATCACTGTTATTGTTCTGCTCCGAAGCACAGCGTTTTCCCCTTCAGAATCATTTTTGATAGACTTTTTAAACCTCTGGTGTGTGTGTGTGTGAGAGTGTGCGTGCATGTGTGTTGCTCTCTGCTTGCAGGGTCCCATAGCTCTCAGGTTATTTCTGTTAGTGGGAGGTGAAACGTGTGCTCAGTCTTCCAGGCACCATCGCTGAAAAGGCGGGTTCAGAATCAAAGGCGGGATCAGCTGACGGGATGCAAGACGGAGCAGAACTCCAAAAATGTCAGGCTGCATGTTTCTGCTTGGAGTGATGTCTCAAGGTATTTCTGTCAACCGCACATTGCTTTCTGTAGCCTCGCCACGAAGCCATACACCACCTGCAGACTCTTCCAGTGTTCCGGGCACCAGGAGTTTCTAATCTCAAGTTCCATCCTTGTGACTTGAAATCTTCCTCCGTCCTTCGTACGAGCTGTCACAAGTGAAACATCTGGTCTCATTTAAAACACACAACGTCATGTTTGAAAGCCATTGCAATTGTGACTGCCTGTCTGCAGTGGCAAGTACCAGCGCAGGGCAGCACACGACCTGCAGGTTCTGCTGCAACTGAAGGAGAAACGCTCAAGTTCACCTTCTGAATGAAGAATCTTCTGCGGAAGAATGAAGAGTTGATGAAGCGATAGTGCAGATTTCTGGATTTAAAATTCTCTCTTGAGCCGTTCTCCTGAAGGACCAGTGTGTGGAGTTCAGCTGAAGTGGCCCTCATCTGCAAAACTGAGTCCCCACTCTCTTGAGAACAAGTGCAAGACATTCTTTTACAAAGATCTTAGCTCTGAACTGAGTAATATCATGATCGATTCATATTTTTAGTTCCACAATCTTCATAACAATCCAACTGCGTCCCATGTGTAGCTGCAGATCCTCTTGAGTGGAGTGATTCAGAAGAGGTCTGAAGCTGGACCCCATGAATCCCCACGTATGTTGAACACTACACGCTGGTCCTCCATCGTCCCTCAAGAGCTTTATATTTCTTTAATGTCAACACGGTGGAGGTGTGAATGCCGAAACAATGCAATCATTTACGTGCATGTTGGACACAAGGTGGCAGAGTGGGATGTGTGCAGTCCTCTCATCACTGATGGACACATGCAGGACACAGCGTGCAGGGAAACCACGTCCGAGCAGGTTCCCTGGCGCCCCCTGCGTGGTTCACATCAGCCCAGGTGGAATGACAAATAAAAAAAACCTTTGGTCTTTCAATGATGGAGCACTTGGTCTTTTGTTCCATGAAAACAATTTTCCCGGCACAAATCAGGTGACAGTTCTTTTTTCAAATCTCCAGTTACATGAATGAAAACAATGTAAATCAATTGAAGAATGAACTAGAGGTGGTAGTGCCACAGTGTTGAAGCTCAGGAAGGCTGGACCTCTAATGTCTCAGAAGAGGGTTTGTGACATCATCCATCAAAGGCTGCGTGCACGTCTGGGTGCCGCACTCTGATGTGGCGCTCTGCTCACGGACATTTCAAGGAGTCTACTTGAAATCAAGACAAGTTGCAGAAGTTTCAAAGTGAGTGTGGCGGAGCAGCTCTTGAGAGCAAGTTGGTGGAAGGTGGTGGTCTGGAAGCTCAGCTCCAGAGAGGAATTGGGACTGTGAGGAAAAGACTGCTGAGGCCGGAGAATCATCTGAAGGAGGAGCCTGGTCGTAGTCCAGCCTCGTGTTTCAAGCACCCAATGGAACATCTGGGTCAGTGACACAAGGGTACTTTAAAGGAGTTGAGCAGGCAGCAATAATCGAGGAACTTCATACTAGACGTTCCACACCAGGAGAGACGGGGAGAGTGAGAGCGAGCTGGGAAGCAGCAATACACCGAGAGCTAATGGAGGTGCAGGTCCATGAGCACAAGAGACTCAATGATGCCCCCAGGAGAGCCCAGATGGAGAAGGTGCTGCGGATGAAGGAGCTGGAGCGCACTCGCATGTACTTGAGCTTTCAGTTTGATATTGGAGAGCGGGCAGTGAGGCATAGGCTGGAGAACCATGTGCTCCGCTGCCAGGTGGAGACTCTGGTAAAGCACCTTGCTGTTCAAAAGGCTCTGAATGAAAAGATCAGGAGAAAATATGAGAACATGCAGGTGGATGTTCAGAAGGAAAGACCTTCATCACTGGAACTGGTGGCGCTGCTCCAGCGAGAGATCCGGAACCTCCGTGAGGCCCTGTGGAGCTCAGAGAGACAGCTGGAACTTCTGATTCAGAAGAGGGAGCAGGACTGCAGTGGGAGGAACGCTTCCTTGGAGGAGAAGGTGGAGGAGCTGAAAGCCAGAGCGAACAGGATAACCGATCTGTTGCGATCATCCGCCTGAAACATGCCCGACTTAGAGAAATTAACTTCTCTGGTTAAATCGAACTGACTGAAACAAGTTCGGTGTTGTTTTCAGACTGATCCGAGGAGGGCGCAGTCTTCAATAAAGTGCAGTCTATTTGTGCGCGCGCTGTCCCTGTAGTGATCGCTCCTGGCGTTAGCGTGTACAATAAAATATTAAATGGCTACTAAAATGCGATTGTTGTCGCGAGTATAATTCAAATTAACGTACTTGAGCCAACCTTCAAAATAAAAGTGTGCAATTTCTCACGCATTTCTCATATCATCAAAAGTACAACAATACGTGTTAAGTATTAATAAAACTATATATGTTTCCTCTTGAAATGCTCCAAATTCTCAAATTTGTAGGATATCAAAGTTGCTTCTCTGCTCAATAATGTGTCTGTTAGTCTTTTGTTCCATGAAAACTATTTACCAGCACAAATCTGTGGAGTTACTGTGAAGTTCTTCCTTCAAATCTCCAGTTCCATGAATAAAGACAATATAAATCAACTGAAGAATGAGCTACAAAGTTGAAGCTCGTGAACGCGGGAGCTCTGATCTCGCAGACGAGGGTTTGTGACGTCACGCATCAGAGGCTGCGCGAGAGCACTTTGATGTAGCTGTTTGCTGAAGGACGCTTGAAGGAACCAGGCACTTTGAGTTATGTCCGCTTGTGATATCATTAGAAGAACAACAATACGTAAGTAATAGAGGAAAGACGTGAATCTATACAGGCTTGCTTTATTTTGACATCCGTGTTCGATCTTCTGACTTAATTTGAAATTGTCCACCGGAAGTGGTTTCGAATTGGTCGAATACCAAAAGTTGCCCCCCTGCCCCTTGACCGACCGGTATCTCCAGAGTCGCCCAGTTTCTCCGGGTGTGTGAGGAAAACGCGATCTTCTGGGGCCGACATGAGTGGAAACTAACCGTGGTCCTGCTCGCTGATCCGGTAAAACGCTTTTAAATTACGTTTTTACTGATATATAGACGGGTCCATGTGCCCCGGGCCTGAAATGGACATCATTTTTAATTTATCCGACGTGTTCCTGGTGAGATTATGGGCTTCTAAAAGACTGTGTTGACGTTAGTTTGGAGTAATTTAGTTGTCGGTTTCATTTTAGTTAGTACTTTCGTCAGAAAGTGGGGGGCGGGGCTAGTCTTTTGGTGATGTCACCCTCATGAATGCGGCTAATGCTAACTGCTAAATGCTCGATTTATAACGCTGAAGTGAAATAAAGATACAATTCGCGTCACCAGTTAGACCTCATACCATGAAACCATTCTATTCTGTGTGTGGCAATCGTTTCAGAAGTTTTGTTGCCACGTAAGGACCCGGTTTAGGTGACTGTTCGTGCGAGTGCATGCTACATAAAAACGGCATTACCCATAAGCCCCCGCGCTCTAGCCCAACCCCCTTCGCTTTTGGCGACCAAATTAAATCACAGGCGGGAGACGGAGAGTTCGAGTCCCATCCCGGCAGGGCGAGTGGCATTTTTATTGCCTGGAAATCTTAGTTTTATGACCATCCGGCATCCATCCGTCGACGGTCGTAACCGTGCACGGGAACAGCAGACGTTTCGAAGAGTTTATTTCGGGTGGATCCAAGTTAGCCGAGTGACTCCACAGGTGGGTTCCGACACTCTCTCCAACAGGAAAACTTTAGATTCCATCGCTTTTGAATGACTTCGCTCTGCTTTTAAAGTCCACGTCTGGGAGTTTTAGTCGTTAGTGGATCTCTTCGTTTGAGTCACGACGGTGGAATTGTTTCCTCTTCGTGAAACTGTTCTCCCCCACCCCCAATGCTAACTGACTAGCGTGTTAGCTTCAGCGAACTCCTCTGTTCGAGCATTGACCGAGTTGTTTTGTTGAATGTGCTGACGTTTTAAAGGCGAAGCTGATGGAGCAACGGCACGTTTCGGCCATACTCTTACTGATAAATTACACTATAATCGAGACATTTACCTTCTTTTGGTGCGTTTAAGGATCCTTAAACACCCCTATACATCGTAAGCTCAATTAAAAACGTATTATTGAATATTTGGTGCATGCTAATAGTGTATCTGTCCTGCAGTTGTCTAGAATGTATTATGTTTGTGAGTCAAAAGTGGCTTTGTGAAGTTTCGATGGTTCTAAATCCACATTCTGTCTTCACAGGCTCACGATGATCATGAAGGGACAGAAGCGCAAGCTCCCTCAGGACGAGCTGGAGGACATGGAACGCTGCGCCTCGTTGGAGAACCAGCGGCAGTTCATCTTCTCCGTGTCCCTGAACAAGTACCAGCAGAGCCAGGAGCTGCCCGAGCCCAGCCTGCGGCGGTCGGTGCTCATTGCCAACACCCTGAGACAGGTCAGCATGGAGCCCTGCAGCTCGCAGGACGTGCCGGTCCTGGCTGAACTCGACCAGGCTGGAACACCTTCAGGGGCGCCGGCTTGGGAGCATCAGACCGGAGCGGCCCACTCAGGCTCTGCAGCCAGCTGCCCCACCACTGAGCCTGAAGAAGACTGGGAGTCCATGTCCAGCGATCCGGACCTGTCCATCACGGCCGCCATCTCTTCCATCATCACTGCACTGGAGTGTAGCACCGAGCCCTCTGCTGCTCCACGAACCCCCCTGAGGTCTTTGGAGAACCTGGAGCTGCCTCCAGAGATCAAATATGGCATGAGGCTTAACGGGACTTGGGATCGTGAGGAGGAGACCAGCGTGGAGGCGCTGAAGTCTAGCTACCTCCACGATGTTACCATGGAGGATCTGTTCCAGGACATCGACACGTCCCTGCTGGAGAGAGACATGGGGGTTTTGGGTTTGAGGGGCAGCAGCTCGGGAGACGACCTCCTCATGTACCTTCCCACGTTCCCAGCTTCTTCCCAGCCCACCAAGTGCCTTCCGTCCTTCTCCTCCTTTGCGTCACCGTCGTTCTCCTCCCCGTCCTTCTCTGCGCCGCCGTCCTTCTCGGGCCAGAGTCCTCTGAGGGAGGCGCTGGATCTGGACCACCTGATGGAGATTCTGGTGGAGTCTTGATGAAACTGAACTGCACATTTTAAAGACTATTTAGACTATTTTAATGTGGTGAAGAGACTTCCGCGCCCGAGCCTGTCTGCCTGTTTTTTACTGCTGCGCGGTGAGACCGTCGAGTCATTTCAAACGTCCCACGGTCGCCCTGCACAGCCGCGTCAACTGTGGGACTCAAATACATCAATGCAGTATTGTTTACACTGTCCGAAACTGTTGCTACAATGGTTGAATCACTAACGTTACAGAGACCCGGAGTCTGTCAGGGAGTCGTACCAGCGTCCTGCAGCGTTACGCTCATGACGTCAGGGTTTTGTGTCACCGATGTCCTCGTTTTGCACGATATCTACCTGGTGGAGGTGCGGGTGCTTTTCTCCCACAGACGGTCTCTGCCCGACCTACATCCCAAGTCTCGCCTCGTGAGGTTTACGTTCCAATGAAGGAAGCGATCCAACGGCCGCTGCACGACTGAACAGGGTTTTGTGTGTCCTTTTGTTGTCGGCTGGAGTTCTCAGTCAGCTGTTTGAATTCTCAAGTTCTGAGCGGCAGAGAATATGCAGTAGGTGGTGCTAGAGAGACGCGATGAAGACTTTAAGTCTTTATATTTTTTCTTCTCTGACGAGAAGACTAAATGACGAACTGCCATTTTGGGATCAGATCCCAACCAAAACTTTCAGAGGGAAAGTTACAGACGATCACAGCAGGACTCTCCTCGTACAGGTCCTCTTCTGTTTGTATATAGTTCTTTTTTTGTACAGATGTATTTTTGCAGTGCTCCTCTGCAGTGACCTTTTTTTCCCGTCACGTCGCTCCAGCTGGACCCTATTTAAAATGTTTTAAACGTCCGCAGATGTCTGTTGAATATTTATAAAAGCAGTTTTCAATCAATTTGACGTTTAAATGTTTTTTTCACTGAGCTGTTGTCAAACCCTTTTTTTTTTTACCTTTTTTGAAGATGACAGATGTTTGTCAAACTGTAATAAAATGTGAAAACTTGACGAATCTCTTTATTCCGACATAAAAATCAAGCTATTGTTGGGACGTAGTGGGAACTTATGGACAGCAGGGGGCGCTGTTTCTGTTTCTCCTAAATAGACACTGGACTGATCAGGGATTTGAAAACTTAATGTGTGAGCAGCTGGTCATAATGTTCTGGCCTTCCTTCTGCTCGTGACGCTAAATAAAATCTAGATGAAATATACATTTTATTAACAATAATCAGGACAAAATGCTTCAGTTGCAGAAATATTAAAGTGCATCTCGAGTGATGACACAAGAGGGCGGATGACCTATGACCCCCCCCCACAATATTCTGGGTCAAGTTTATCAAATGACAGCAAGTGTGTTTAGATTCAACAACCCGCTCTGTCATGTCAGAGAAAAAAAAAATCTAGAAAACAACTCTCAGATATTTGACCCTCCATTTTGGACTCTGAGATGGTTTGACCTTTGGTTCCTCCAGCAGCTCCGAAGACTCCCTCGATCTGTCAACCCCCAAAAGTGAGTGGTGTCTCAGGTTCCAGGTGTGAGAAGAATGATGGTCAGTGTGGATCTGGAGGACGGATCAGAGTCTCGCTGCTCCAAGAAAGACTCGTCTGAACTGGTCAAACTGTCCGAACCGGCGCCGCTGTTGGGTCACAGACCGGTGACGGAAAGTGAAAATGCTCCTGTGTGTCCGCGTCCTTCACCGGATGTGAGATAAAGAGGCTTGTGATTCAGCCCAGCGGAGGGGGGTCCAGAGTCCGGGCTCAGCCCTTGTTGATGGTGTTATAAGTGGGCTGCGAGCCTGGGTCCAGGGGTCTGCTGGCCGACTTCTCTGCGCTGAGGTCCGGCTTCTGGGCCTCCATGATGGGTGTGTGCTCCTCGTCCTGGTCCGAGTCGTCGCAGCGCGGCAGCTGCAGGTAGGTGGTGAGTCCGTGCAGGTCGGCCAGCATGTGGAAGGTTCTGAGCAGCAGGTACATCATCATCAGACCTGTGAAGAGGTAGACTGGAGGAGAAGGTGAGGGGGGAGAGAGGGGTCACGCCAGGTCATGAGACACCATAGCTCACTACCACTCACCCATGACGCCAACTTGGTACAGAGCCTTGAACCTCTGACCCGGCTGGATGGTGGGGACGAAGTCTCCCAGCCCGATGGTGCACAGCGAGATGAAGCAGAAGTAGACTCCATCCAGGAAAGACCAGGAGCGCTCCAGGATGCTGAAGATGGCCGCTGGGGCCAAGAAGAAACACAGCACCAGCACCAGGAGCAGCAGCGTGAAGTGGACCACGGTGGCCGGGCGCGGCTCTAGACCGGAACGGTGCAGCAGGCTGACCGGGACGTAGACCAGGGGATACATGAGTCTCTGGACGCAGGCCGTCAGGACCAGCATGGTGAAGGGGACGCCGATCAGGGCGTAGACGATGGAGAAGATCTTCCCGCCGTTGGTCAGGGGGACGATGTGGCCGTAACCTGGTGAGAAAACAGACGTTACTGCAGGTCGTTGTAAGCTTTACAACTTTCCAGCGGGGTCCAGAAGGCTCAGTCCTCTCCTCCTTGACAAACATCAGATCTTCTCCAGTCTCACCATCCTGGACCTCAGAACCACCATGGACAACTCAGGCCACGCCTTCCCAGCTGCCACAGCTTATTGTTTTGAATTGTTGATTTGAAGTAAAACAACCATCTCGCTCCATCAACATCTCCTCTGCTGACGCTCTCCTGCACCTCTGACACCAGGACCCCAGCAACGTGGACCTCTGGAAGTCTCACGTCAGAAACACCAGTCCCACAGGCCTGGGGCTTTCGGGACTGATTTTCCAGGCCTTGATAACAAAAGAAACACTTGAGAGATAAAGCCAGAATTGGACTCAGATAAAGTCGTGACTGCTGAGTCATGGTTCCGAGGATCTGCTGCAGATGCATGTCGCGTCACTTCACGCTGTCAGATGTTCAAACATGTGACCTCGACATGCTAACTGTAGCAGCAGTGGAGGCTCCTCAGCATTGACTGGTCTCAGAGAGCAGCAGACGGCTGTGGACGTTGGTCTGAAACCTGCAGAAGCCTTGAGCAACTTATTGACCAAGACGCGGTAGAACCGCAGAGATAACTCGCAGTTGGGTAAATCCAGTTTTGAGATTCAGCACTTGAGTCACGGCATCGTAGAACATTTGACCTGCATTTGCTTCTCAAGCTTGGCTCCTGAGTCTCGAGTCAGAGACCTTCAGGCTCCGGTGCTGCCTAGTAGAGGGTGAGGCTCTGACACCAAGGTGCCAAGAGTCCGAGGTGACTGAGCTCAGCGACCCTTCACACACTTGCGACAGAAGAGTTGACCTGCTGCCCACGAGCATGGTCCCCGGTTCAACTCTCCGGCCACACCAGAAACATGGAGCCCACGACATCACTGCTCCAGAATCTGAGCGAGGGCTCGCGTGTGGTCTGACCATCAACCATGAGGTGGTCATGGTGATGAGGCGGCTGTCCTGACCAGCGTCCACGCTACAGCTTCCTGGGGTCAGGGGATTTCATTACCAGCTGAGTGTTGAGACACGTAGCCGTGTACTGTGTACTAGTGTTGAAGCACATGTGCAGTGAATTGGCAACAGCAGTGTGTGGACAACACTTTTAAATATGGCCAAGACTACTGACTATTTCAATAGTCGACTCTTCACAGACTATCTTAGCGATTGGTCAGCCTGTCGGCGTATGATGCGCACAAGTTGACGGACACGTGACTCGTCTGAAGTGTTGTAAACACTTAAAAAATTGTATGTTTTCACATCCATTTTTATGACAAACATTTCTATCAACAAAAATATGAATATGGTGTGGGAAATATGTCCCGTGTTGATGACATCATCGCTCTATGTTCCACTTCACTTTAATGCAGTTAAGTGGACAAAGGTTTAGTGGGCGTCTTTGCAGTAACACTAGAGTCATGTCCAGTCCAGAAATGCAACTGTGCTGACTATTATTTGTATTTACTAGTGTACTAGTGTATTTACTAGTGTGTTAGTGCTCGGCTACTTCCTGCTCGGGAGACACTCGGCTACTCCCTGCTTGGGTGAAAAGTACAACCAAGAAAACCTTGCATTGACAAAGTTAGTTTTTTTGTTGAGAAGTTTTGAAAAGAAAGCGAGGCGGCATTGTGTGACATCATCAACATGCGGCAGCACAAGCACTTCATGGACTTCTTCACGTGGTGTGATCGGTGTCATTGACTCGAGCAGTCAAGCCGGGACAAGTCGTCCTGCAGTGTTTAGGACCCAGACGGAACCAAGATTGATCTTTTCTAAAGGATTTTCTCACCAATTTGCTGATCGGCGTCTCAAATCTAAGACCAGAGAGACAAGAATCCGTGACTCCTGATACGTCACAGCGATACTGTTCTTCAGCGGTAGCATTTAAGCATGGGCCAGTCACATTACACACAGCAGCACAAATCAGATTGTTCCAGAGCTTCAGAGCAAACCTGGAAGGCTCTGAGTCTCTGCTGCAGCAGTAGCGAACCGTGACTGTAACCGTGATCCTTCTAATGTTTGCCAGTCAAAGCCAGTTCCTGCTGCAGATGGAAGCGTGACAGGCCGTGTTTGCTGTTCCATCCTGCTCTCCTGAACTCGGCCCCTCAGCAGGACGTGGCTCTAATACTGGAACAACGATGAAATTCAATTAGCAAATGTGATCCCCATGACTGACAGCAAGGTCCAGTGCGACAAGTTCCCTCCCAGAAGAAGAGCAGGACCGGCTCCTCTGGTCACTGATGAATCCAAACCACAAAAAACATTTGGGACCACGTGACTTCACTCAAAAACAGAAACATTCTGTTTCACTTTTCACCTCTAAACATTGTTCTCCGTCTTATGTAGAAACCAATGTGGTTTCCACAGGGTTTTAACTTCCTGTCATCGCCCACTACTGGCTGAGAGGTGAAATTACGCAGGTCGGTATCCTGAGTGAAGCAGCATCAACGCACCTGGCTGCACAGACTGGCTCCAGCTTTGTGTGTAAAACTGTAAACTAGTTTCACAGCGACATGAAAACTCTTAAACTCTTAGCACCAAGCAGTACACGGTGGAACCCCTCCACCCGTTAAAGGAAGGGAGAGCAGGGGAGGCTTTCTAAGAGTTTAGATGGTCTCTACTCCGCGAGTCAGACCCGTTCTCTCCTCCCAGGCATGTTGAACCATCACCTCCGACAGAGGCTCCACCTTGAACCACCTTGAGCTGTGACCAATGCCACAGTCAGGACACTACTGCAGCCTGTTACAAGGGCTCAGCTCTGACTGGACGTTTTCTGCTTTACGCTGAATACCGCCGAAAGAGGAAGTGAGCTCAGCAAGACCTGTGGTTTCAGCTGAAGAGAGAAGTGACCGTTTAATGGAAGGTTTCTAAAGAGTCAGTCCTGCGGGCCATGACGATGCTTGGACCTGGACCTGCCCCAGGGCCTCCTCCCGGGGAAACAGTTCACCGCGTAGAGACAAGAAAATAAACAGCTTGGCTAAAGAAACGGTTCATTCAGTTATCACTGAGTATAAAGAAGAATCTCCATCAAACGCTTGCTGATGTCACTGAAACATTCACAAAGTCCTTGACCAGAACCATTTCTCAGACTACAGTCCAGGACCAGAACCACCTCTCAGACTGAAGTCTGGGATCAAAGTCCAGTCCGTTTGTGACCTACTCACTAATAAACTGACTTTCAGCTGTCCCAAACTTAGAAGCACCCGTCCTCATCCACCAAGCTTCACACCAACACGACCTGAACCAGCCATGAGCCAGTGGAGCCAATATGCCTCAGCACTGTGAACAGAAGAAGGGGGCCAGAGGCTGAGAGACTCACCGGCGTCAACCTGCCCGACGCTCCACAATCACCTGAACCTGAGAGGAAGAACACCATGACTCCAAACAAACAAAAATGTTGAGTCCCATCTGCAGATTTTTGTTGAATTAAAATCTCTTCTCTGAAATTTCTTCACTCCTGTAAATGATTCTGTTGAACTCCTGCAACACTAAGGAGTCAAGTCAAGCGTTGGCTCAAATGTATGACTACATGTCATTATACAAAGGAATTATTCTCACTAAAGTCGAGTCAAGTCATTTTCTGTCTAGTTTGTGATTAAAAATAACTGTCTAAGCATTCCACAGCCATAAACAAACCAAATGTTGCCAAAGACAGTTTCACATATTCTATACAACTCCAAAATATCCAGCATTTTCATGTGCATTACCGTCTCCATTGATTTAGTTCAGAAAATATGTTGAAAATTTCAGCCCAATCAATCGTGACGTGCTCAAAGGTGCTGACTTGCATTCCTGTCTTACTTTCTCTATTCTGTTTACACACACACGCATTATATGGCACTAATGTTTAAGCACTGCCAGTGTGACCTCAATATAAAAAGAAAAAAAAACTGAACTTCATTTTACAAACGTTCTGATCTGCCAAAACTAACATCATAGATCAAGGTACAGGAACACATGACTGAGCGTGGAGGCATTTGGTGTCAGTTTGCGCCGTGGTTCCCTGTAAATACTAGTGAAATATAGAGCTGCAACCAGCCATTATTAAGGTAGTCGACTAGTCACTGACTTACAGTTGCTGAGAAGTGTAAAACACATTTACAGACTTTTGAAACAAATTTACAAACTCGTGGAACAGATTTATAGTGAAAGGCATTTCAAAGTAATTTCCAAACGTGAGTTTGTAAATTTGTTTTCAGAGTTTGTGTTTCCAGTGTATGCAAATTTTTACGAAGAATCGTACAGAAAGAGAGGGAACCAAAATACGGATGTGATCTGGAAGTGTTTGTGGGAATCTTCCACTTGTACCAATTGCGGGGCGTCACCATTGGGAGTCGACCAAATGCAGAAAGTTGTGTCAAATTTACAAACTTTACAAACTGGGAAATATACTTACAAACTCAGGAAAAAAATATTCTCTTAAGACATTTGTGAATTTGTATGAAATGTTGTAAGCGTTTCACAATTTGTACATTTGTTCCAAAGGTTTGTAAAAGTGTTTTGCGCTTCTCATTCACAGTACCGACTACCATAACAATGAGCCAACTAGTCGGGTCACGGCAACATGGCTGACTGTATATGTAAAATATAAATTTTCAAAATGATGTAAAAGACTTGCGTCATGTTAGATGTGGTTTTGAAACTTTATACTTCAATTTTATGGCTCACAATGTGGGGTGAAAGCTGTTTGTCCTTTGATGTCGAATGGTTCCATACTTCCAACACTTTTGGGTCGTGGTGGCGCCGGAGCCTTGACATTCCTCCCGTGACATCACGACCAGTTGATTGATGAACTTATTGCCGACTGATTTAATACTCGATGAAGCTCCGGCCCCCCACGTCCCCGGCAGCAACACTGGACCGGACCCGCTCTAAACTGGTAGGTCCACTCCACGTCTCTGACGGATTCCCAGCTCACCCCGTTCATGAAGGCAACCACCAGCAGCTGCCAATAACAAACTCCCAACAGCTGATTCTGGTTCCTCGGACTCGAACCACACACACAGAACTGGGCCCTCAGGCTGAACTTTCACATGGAAACTAAAGAGAGGAGCACGACATGTTGGATGAAAGAACGGTGTCATCAGCGAGGGTTTATTGCGCAACTTTTGTTTTTCTATTTACCTCAGCAACTTAAAGTCAAACGAGCTTGTCGACGCCTAAATGCAAAGACCAAACAGCAATGAAACGACTTGGCAGCGCGACGCGACACGCAGAGGTCTGGCAGCGACTCACCGACGGTGGTGACCAGCGTGTTGGCGAAGAACATGGAGGATGCCAGGTCCCAGTTGGAGGCGCGCGACGAGTTCCGCAGCACCGACAAGCCGCGCTTGTGCGCCCGCAGCACCTTCTCCAGGAACAGGTCGAGGCCGGCGGCGCTCACGCAGCTCTGGTTGAGGAAGCCCTGCTTGAGCAGCTCCACGTCCCGCCGCAGCTTCTCCTCCTCGGGCCGCTCGATGCTGGAGAAGACCAGGGCGCCCAGCAGCAGGTAGATGACGTAGAAGAGGACGAAGCCCGTGAGCAGCAGCCACGACTTGCTGAGCGACAGCATGGCGACCTCACCTCCGGGCACCGGCTGACGAGACGCTCCACTTTCCCTTTCTTCTTCTCCTCCTTGTGGGAACTTTGGAGGGGTTGTCCTAGTTGAACTTGAAGCCCTCCTCCCCCCTCCCACCGTGGGAGGGGTCCAGGAGAGCATCCTGCTGCTGAGCAAACTTCCTGGACTTGTTTTCCTCACACACACACACTCACCAGTGAATCAGTAGCTCTCTTATTAGTCTGAGAGACTGGATGAACACATGACGGAGTCATTTATTCACGGACACTAACTTTAGTCAGTGGGAGGGAACCAGAAATCGATTAAAGCACAGAGGGAACACAACAACTCCTGCACTGTTTGTTCCTCCCGCTGTGTCAAAGCAGGCCCCTCCAGGTCACATCATGAGGCCAGAGCTCCCAGAACCGTTGCTCAACAGTGGAGATTAGAATCATCTGTTCAAGGGAAACGGCTGCGTGGTGAACCAGCCTGCACTAACTGAGATGGTGACCGATACGTCTTGTTGTCTCAGTCTAGAAATGTTCACGTTCAGTCTGCGTTTCTGAAATCTGACGTGTCGTGTCCTTTTCATCCCACTGAACTTTTTCATCCATACAGCCTACAGTTAACTAAAAATGCAGTTTTATTTTGGTATGTGATCCATTCCGTTTGGTTGGAAGGTTCTTCGACTTGAGTCCTGCTCCTCTTCTCCACTGTTATTCTTGACATGGCAAACTCCACCGTCTCAGTCTGCTGCAGCGCCCCCTGTGGTTCAGGTGGTGTAACTAACTGAGGGTTTACAAGTGAACACTGGTGACGGCTCAGCCATGTTGTTTTCTCTCTGCAGGACGCTGACGTGAGCCCTGTGTTGTTGCTGTTCTATATAAAAGTGCAGCTGACTGAGCTGCAGGGTCACAGCGGCAGCTCTTACGCCTGTTTTCCTCCTCGCAGCACAAAGCTCCGTTTGATAACAGATGTTGCAGTGAGCTGCCATGACTCAGCAAATCTTAAAGTCTTAAAGCCGCTGCTCCACTGATCCTGCAGACTCCCGAGTCACAGCGAGTCACATTAGGACCTGAGCGGCAAGACATTCCTCAGGTGACCTTGTCAAGGTCACAGGCCTTGTGAACTCGGTGTGAATCTAATGAAGATGTGAGTTGAACTCTGCTGTTGGAGCATCTGAGCCGCACCTTCACCAGCTGACAGTCAGGTGAGACATTCTTCTGCAGGTTGGACTGAACCTCAGCAGCTTGTCGGGCAAAAACACAGCTTTCATCTGCAGTATCAATTTATTCATCGTCCTCACATCGACTGATCAGAAAATACTTTCTTTTCAGGGTTGTACAAACCGGCAACACGCAGAACAAAGAGGGGGTGAATTCAAACGTCTTCCTCCAGAGGGAACGTGACGTCTTTGGAGACCTGTTTGGCACAAACTGGAAGACGTTTCTGTTTGTCTGAGACGTTCGACTAAAGAAACACATGCAGGGATGTGAACCGACAACAAAAAGCGGATGAGTCCAGTGCTGAGGGACAGAAACCTCACCGACCTGCAGTTACCAATCCAACCACTTGATGCCGATCAAGTGTCTCCGCCGGACGCCATGTTTGTTATGCTGCAGGAAGACAACCCTCTCCTTGGTCTTTCCTGGCATAGTGGAGACCACTCTGGCGCGGAAACATCTCATGGACCCTCAGTGTTTGGCACGACCCCCTCCTTTCTCCTGTGGCTGTCATGTGATCGTCGGCGGAACCTGCCCCGGCAGAACAACCCTCTTCAACAGGCTGGCTGTTTGCCACAGTTTACCACTAGTTTTAATGAGCAGGAAGGTCAGCGTCTGTCCCACACACCAAGCCGAGAGGGCATGGCGGCCCGAACATTAATCTGGCACATGAAGCTCGGAAGAATTTGGCTCCAAAAACGAGTTATGGAATCATCAGAACAGTGCCGAAAGTGGGGGGAGAATGTGGCTAAACGTTACTCAGTGTTTGTGTTTCCTCCTTCCACATCGAGCGTAGAGTGGTTGGGACGTGTAACTGCAGGCGCGTGACAGAGCGACTGATGCTAGAACTGAAGCGGTGAACAGGTTGTGTTGTTAAAAAAGCTCCGGTCCGCCGGGGTCATGTGATCAAAGGAGAGTCCGGTGAAAGCGTCCGGAACTGGATCTGAACGGTGCAGTTGTTCACTCGGCGCAGTTCCTGTTGTAGTCGCACGACAAGCGGCGCTTGGCCGCCACGATCTGACTGTGGCGACTGGCTGAGGACAGGCCAGGGGAGGGGCGGCGGTTGGCCGGCCACGGGGCGGGTCTGCTGTCCTGGGACACACAGAAACATGGGAAATTCACCTTCAAATCAGACTCTTTTTAGGACCCTGGGAGCACAGACGGGTCCACCTCACACTGTGGTTGCATCATTAACTGACCACGCTGAACACCGGCTCCTCCAGCAGAGAAAACCTGGTTCAGAACCAGCTCTAATCTGGACGGAAACAGAGACAAGGACAGCGGCAGCGCGCCCTCTTGTGGCCGCTCGTGGGAACTCACCTGACGCGGCCTCTCCAGGCGCAGCGTCCTCAGCAGCAGCTCACGCGACGCACCGCTCGCGCGCTTGTTTCTCTCGACGATCATTTTGTTCAGGTCGTGGAAGCCGTCGAGGAGGCTGCGGGAGACACACGAGTCGGTGACTTCGGACCTTTGTTTCTGCCACAATCAGACGCTTTTATTCTTCTCTGCTGTTGTTTTCAGTTTAACAACATATTCCATATTAAATCTGACATGAACAAAAACCTTGTTTCAGCTTCAAGCACTTCTACTATAAGTTCATTACTATTATTATTATTGTCATTGTTGTCATTGTTGTCGAGCACACATTTAGGCGGAACTGATGAAGGTTTCTCCAGTTGTTTCTCACTTCTGACCTTCTGATAATAACACTATTCCATCCTTTCGAGCATGTAACTGCTTATGCACCAGCGTCAGATTTAATGTCAGGTGCCAGTATTTTTCATATATGGAACGTGAATTGAAAATATTGTAAGAGTTGGGGGGTTGACACCACTCCTTGGATGGTCAGTGATAAACAGTCATGGTGAATTTGTATTTTATGACTAAAAATAATTAAAATAAAATGGCATATCATTCACATTATTGCACCATTTTCCCTATAAATTTTTCACCAATTCCACTCTGATCAGTCGTTTTTAAAAAATGTTCACCAATACCTGAAATATCTGGCATTGAATATTAGTCTGGAACAGTTAAAAAAAAGAAATCGATGCATTTTCAAAAGGCAGATTAAAGAGCAGCTCCCACAGACTCTCTTTACAGGACTCAATAAAGCATCTGAAGCCAGCGTGGACTTGTGGTTAAACATTTTGTGAAAAATCGTCTTCAAACTGGCATCTAAGAGCACAACAACTCGCCCATTGACTACTTGAGTGTTAAGATCAGTCCAGTGATGACGACACCACATGAGTCAAACTTGTCTCACCGCTTGTGTTGTCCGGCTCCACACTGCAGGATCTGGGTCAGAGTCGGAACCGGGTCAAGCTCGGACGGGGAACCACGACTGGGCGGCGGGGGGAAAGCTTGAGTGAAGAGACTCGCCTGCAGGAGAAACATCGGCTGTTACCATGACGATCACCGACATCGCGGGAGAGAGGAGAACAGCGACATCGCGTGGTGAAACTGGGAACTGACACTAAGTAAATAAAGTGAACTATTTGACCTTCGTTTTGTATGTTCTTGAAGGTTTATTTTATATTTTAGCACCATATTATATACATCAAAAATTATTTTGGCTCAAACTAAAATATTAATTAATAGCATGGAAATAATTCAAGAAATTTAACATTTAGTTCAGAAAGGTGGAGTTAATTTAAATCAAACACACATTGAAAAATATTAATATATCAAAAGCAACAGTCCTGATATAAAGTTTAATCGACCCATATATAACTTGTGAAAGTAAAACTAAAATCAAACAAAATTTCAATTTATTTAAATCAAAGATATAAGATATATGCAGAACTGTGAGAATTCTAAAGCGGCTCAGACCTGCAGCATTTCAAGCTTCACTGTGGTGTAAAAATGCGAAAAAAAAAAGATCCAAAGGAGCAGCTCCTGGATTCTTGCTCCAACATCTACGACTCTACAACTGTAGTGTGTCCTGGTTCTGTCTGACAGCCCTAACTTTGGACCCCTCCACGCTGTGACGCCTCTTCACTCCCTCACAGCCTCGTGTCTGAACCGTCTGTCCCTCAGACCGATAAAATAAACAGTGTCTGAAGAGGGCCTGCGATTATCACATGCCGAATCTTCTCTGCTCCTCCGGCGGCTTCGTTTTGCTCCTAACTCAGTCAGCAGTCCTCTGGGAGTCACTTCCTGCTCCCCCCTCCCTCCAAGGTTGTTCCTCTTTCAACATTAAAAACCTCTTGACGGCGACTCACTTGAATCCAGGGGAGTTAAGACAGGTTCCTGGAAAGCTGCAGTCACATGGAAGTCTTGGAGACGCTCCTGAGCTCACCTGCTCAGCTCAGCAGCCACTTCCAGCTTCAGAACCACTCGGGACTGCCTCAGTGAGAAGTGTAGGTGTAGCAGGAAATGCACCACAGACACCTCCAGAATATATGGGCTCATTGTTTCAGAGCCGGGGGAGTTTGGATGAAGCCCATCAACAGTATAAGTCGTCAAGGCAAAATGTCCCCCGTCATCAGGACAGAATCAGAGGGGGACGCTTCAGAGTTTGTTGAGCAAAGACTTGTAAGGAACTGGACAAGCCAGCTGTAAGGGCTAGCGCCTGGTTCGCTCGACCACACAAGGGCTTCCACATTCTGTTATTGAAGGTTAACAAAAGTCATTACCAGATTGTGGCTCCGCCCCCTCCTCTCCTCCACTGCTGGCCACCACGGTCCCGAAGCTTCTCCGGATCCCTCAGCCGTCGGAGGAAACGCGGTCCAGGAGTCGTCGGTGAGTGAGGCACTCTGTGTCCAGTCGGGCGTCCACGCCGACGAGCCGCCTGTGAGCAGGAAGAAACACAGTAAGAACCGGACCTGGAGTCCACGGAGCGGACTTGCTGAAGAATGACACGAGGAGAGTGGCAAGTTTGGAGCAGGTAAAGTTGAGACAGGTCCAAGGAGAGTCATGTCCTGCAATCAAGGCAGCGACTCGAACACGGCACTCGTGCGATTTACACCACTTTCTCTGTCACCCACTGACCCACAAGTCTAATCACAGCTGATTAACGGCGACTGAGCGGCGACCGCGTCGGGAATCCAGGTCAATCTGGAGCCGCCGTGCGCTCAGGCGACGCTAACGCCCGGCGACAGCTCTCCTTCAGCCTCTGACCGCAGCAGGCACTGCAGTTGTCAGAGCTGCTGATGACTGTCACTGAGACATGAGGTAAAAACACAACAATACTTTGATACTTTGTAGTCGCAAATACTCAACAAAACACCATGAGGAGTGTTCAGTACTGCTTGGTCACAAAAGATCACAATGACAACAATGAAAAGACTCCTTAACATCCTGATCAACAGCTGCAAATGTGTGTGTAGATTTGAACATTGTATATAAACACCTATAAACGTTTACAGCTAAAGGTTCAGGGTTTGAACTGTGTAAACACGGTTCGTTCCTTCCCTCAGCTGAGTGATGTGTTCAGGTGCAGCTCGGAACTTCCAACTATTAGGCCTATCAACGTTTGCTCTGATTCACAAGGCTAGTTTTGGTTTGATTTGAGGTGTATTTGCTTGGTTTGACGGAGTCTGGCACTAGAACATCTGCTTCACTTTAAAGGTCAACATGACAGAGAAGTACAACTCACCGCCAAGTTGAGGCACCGGGTCGGTCTCGGGGTGGCTCCACGCCAGCTCACCCTCCGCCTGCATGAAGACCCCGAAGTCATCTTCTCCTTCGTCCCTCCGCTCCTCCTCCTCACCCGGCGTCTCCTCCGAGTTCTCCAGCTCCCTGCACTCTGTCTTGCTCCCGTCTCTGACTCCTTGGCCGGTCCTCCTGACACCCCGCCTCTCCTCCTCCAGACGGGGCGGGCCGGTTGCCATGACTCCCGGGGGAGCAGGATTAGCCAGTGTGAGTGAGTGCAGGAGATCAGCAACATTAGTGGCTCCTTCCTTGCTCAACAACGTTTCCCGCTCTCCACTGCTCCTCTCGGCCTCCTCCGACCTCTGAACCTCTTCATCACCCTCCTGTTCTTCCAGCTGACACGTCTCATCACCATCATCCAGCAGTTCTGCACCGCCTCCTTCTCTCTCACCACAGTCTCTCACAATCTTCTGATCTTGAGCCTCCAGCCCCCTTCTTCTTTGCTCCTCATCCTGAAGAAGAAACTCAGATTTCTTCTCCTCATATAGGTCCACCGCTTCCTGCTGTAAACCATCTCCCTCTTGTATCCACAGATTTGTGTCACTCTCAAGGAGGCAGGTGCTGCCCCCTGCAGGTGGGGAGGAAACTTGACAGTGGTCTTGCAGCTCCTTCTTTGGCATCAGATCAAGAGGAATGTTTAAATCTCCAGCTCGAGATTCTGTGATTCCAGGGTCTACGTTCACGTCAGCGGGGCACTGATGGAGGTCCAGGTTTGAAATGTGCAGACCAGATCCCTGAGATTCATCCTTCAGGTTGGTTTGGGTTTCCCAGCTGGAACTTCCCACACCCTTTCTGAGTCCGGTTCTGGAGGAGCCACACTGGTCCAGCTTCTCCTTTGGCTCAGGACCATTTTGGACATCACACACAGTAGAAGGGCACATGAGATGGTTTCTGGCCTCATCGTCTTCAGTTTGACTGACGTGGTCAGAGTCACAGTTTGACAGAGGCAGACACCTGCTCCTTTGCTCTTCCACTCTTCCAACCTCCTTCAGTCCGTTAAAGGTTCTTGACTCTCCAGAAGTCACCACATTGCTGAACGATACAGAGACGCCAAAACCATCAGCAGGAGTATCTTCACTTTGCTGCTCTCCTGGCTCATGGTTGTCCTCCAGAGGAACCTTCAAGAGTTTTTGAGGTGTGATTACATCTTCAGCTGGGGATTTCATCATGTCTGAGTTAGGATCTACAGTTTGGGTCTTCTGGTCCTCCTCATGGTGGCACTGCTGAGTCTCCACATCGTGGTCGGGCGAGAGGAAACGAGATGAAGAACACAGACTGAAGTCTTCTGTCAAACCAACGCAGCTCAGAGTTCCTTCACTCTGATCTTCGTCCCGACTTCTCTGTGATCCATTTTCAGAAACAGCTTCATTGCCGGATGGAGGACTTGCTCCTTCCTGTTCTCTGCGTCCTTTGTCCTGCTCTTCCTGTCGCCCTCCTTCACTGCGCCGCCTCTCTTTGCTAAGCCCAGCTTTCTCTCGCCCGGCAGTGTTGCAGGGCTTTCTCCATCTCCGTCCCGAGCGCACTCTGACCCGGTTCGCTCCGGTCTGGACCTGTACACCCGGGTCCCTCCTTCCTGCTTCCTTGCCGCCTCCAGTCTTCCCTCTCAGCCATCCTCCGACGGCGCTAGTGGTCCCACCGGAACCGGGCTTTGCCGTCGAGTACAAGCAGCTTCCTTTCTCAGTCCGCAGGAAAAGACACTGGGTCTGCGTTTTCCCGTTTCCCTCTGAGGTCTTCAAGGTGGCCACGGTAACCAGCGCACCGATCCCGGACTGTCGGGCATCCATCCCCAGCGGGAGTCCGTACCCCATGCTGCCCCACTCCCCACTCAGGTACACGTCAGCAGGGCGTGGGCAGCACAAGGAACTCCTTTGTGGTGGCGGTTCTAAAGGCGCCTGACTTCCACCGACGGGCTTCCTGCGGTTCTTGGAGCACAGGGCCCAGGCCCGCAGACCCCTGATGAGCGGCAGATCCCCCAGCTCAAGTCGGCCTGGGAACGGAAGCGCAACTCTGGAGCACTTCTGCAGCATCTCACGCGTGGACCCCGACATGCCGAGGCACGGGTAGTTGTTGTTGTTATTCTGCTGGAGCATGCTGCTGGTTCTGGGCCTCATTTATGATTTATGGTTCTGTCCGAGCACTTCTTATCATGAAGCGGCTCCAGTCCTGCTCCCTTCTCCGGATGAAAGTGCAATCTAATTCTCAGGGTAGCTCCTCCTTTATTCATCGACTGGAGGAGGAAAAGTGTCCGACATCTCGCCCCGGTTCTCCTGACACGGGAACCCTCAGTGCCGACAAGCAGCTGCAGAGTCGATAACAAGAGGTCTGTTTTCTTCCAGGCTCACTGTCGGCATCTTCAAAAACCTCTCATTACCGACTCACAACAACAACCTGCAGGGAAGAGAAACAAAACCAGAGTGAGACAAGAACTCCTCACACACACACACACACACACACACACACACACACACACACACACACACACACACACACAGCAGCACCAGAGCGAGGGAGTCACTTGACCTGGACATGTCAGTTGACCTGCAAAAAATCTAATGCAGAACATCCCTTCATATCTAGAGTCCTGTGGTCAGACAGAAAACACGCTACAAAGACAACAATCTAATTTCAGGGTGCAAGAGTCACCTGACAACCAGAGAATATCTCACCTGAGTAAACGGAAGAAACAAGAGTGTCAATGTTGAGAATGTTTCAGTCAGCTGCTACTCCCAGCTAGCCAGGGTCACAAGTTACCTGTTACCTGTGGCCTTGCATCATGTCATGCGGCCAAATGCAGGTAAAGAATGTGTTCACGTGGCGCCTACTGATGACATCACACTCCTCCAACGTTGAACCACTTTCAATCATCAGACAAAACAGTAGTGCTGTTTCAAAACACACCTGTATTGACACAAAGACAACAAACAAAGGCACTTTCTGCCAAAGTGTCGCCAAAACAAGAGGTTAGTGACTGTGGCCATAGTAGGAAATTGTAGGAAGTAGTTGTCTAAACAGGAAGTAGCAGAGGTGAATACCCATCAGGAAGAAGCTGCATGCCACCAAAACAAGTAGCCAAGCGACAGGAAGTCGCCGAGTGTCGCCCAAACATGAAATAGTAAAGAGTTGCCTGGACAGGAAGTAGTTGCATGTCACCTGAACAGGAAGTGGCTTAGTGTTGTCCCAACAGGAAGTAGTTCCATGTCACCCAGACAGGAAGTAGCTTAGTGTTGCCTGAACACTGAGGCCTGATCTACTGTAGTATATGCTACAGTACTGTGTATCTGCTGTTTTTTGTCAACAAAATCAACACAGTCACCACCACGGAGCACGACGTCTGTTCTTTCTGTGGACACACGCGTGTAGTAAAAATTCCAGAGGAAAATCAGAGAAACCACGCAGGTGAAAATATTTCCGTACTGAGCTCTGTGATCCGTGAGAGGCTCAGAGTGAAGCCAGTTCATTCAGCAGTCCACACATGGATGAATACTATTACAGTCTGTTCAGAGCTCAGGAGGACAGGAAGAGGACGTAGACGAGGTTGTCACCGCGTCGTCTTCCTGAGACTCAGAGTAGCGCCTCAGCAGTCCACATGGTTCAAGTGAACTCGGTACCTTCACTTTCGAGCTCCAGGACCGGGTGAACGGAACGGAACCAGCACGGCACAGATGAGCTTAGAGGGGTCGTCGTGAGTGGGGGGGTCAAAGTCGTGCACAGGAAGTTAATGTTTGGCTCGTTCCACCCACGCAGGCCGCGGAACCACGCGTCTCTCCGGCTTCACCACCCGAACCGGAATCTATAAATAACCCGTCGATGCTCCACATCAGCGACGGGATCAACACGATCCAGCCCAGACCCGAGTCCCGCCCGCGAGTCTTGGATGGAGCCTCACCTTCCACCGCTGGTCTCCATCACATATCCAGGATCAGCGGAGTAACACACGCCATGAATGAATGCGAACCTCGCCCGTGCGCGTCAGCTCCATCTCTGCTGCCGCATCTTCCCGCAGTCGCCTCCGGAGCTGCTGATGACGAGACGCAAGCGGACCAGCAGCCCACTCACGTGTGTGGCGGCGGAGCAGTGCCACGCACGCAGGAGCGGTGTATGGCAGCCGGTTAATGCCACACTCTCCCTACCACGGCGCAGAGCTGGGAGTGACGGGATGAACGCCGAATCGGCTTGAACGTCAACGGTTGATAGCGTCACATCACTGTAGAATACACATTTATTTATAGCAAAAACGGCATCATTTTATATGAGCCCTGTAGTTGGAAAGCAATTGCTTGCAAAACTGAAATGATTTAACATGAAAAGATAGATGCATTGACCTTACAAATGGCTATTAAGTGTGTCTAAATTAAAGCAAATTTGTCAGTCGAATAAACAAGTCTAGAGGACTTCCAGAAGAATCCACCAGGATTTCTGTGACTGACACACAGAACATGAAGGAGTTTCAGTGACACACCCTCGCTGTGTTTGGTGTGTCTTTTGATCGGCCTCATAAACAGAAGCAGAACATCACAGAAACTTTTTGCTGGTCTGACTCTTTCGGGGCCTAGTACCGACCTGACACAGCCACTATGTCGGCCCTCACCTCTCTCTACTGTACGCGTTTGTCCTTGAAGGTGCAGAATCTGTATGACTGTCGCGACGCTCTCCCGCCTCGGCGTGGCACTGTTCTTCTGCCATACAGGGCTAATCTCTCATCACACACTCGACCTGGCAATCGACGTCACACAGCATCGCACACAATGAGAAGACGTCATAGTTGGACACAGTTCCTTTGAGCCATTACATTAACAGTCAGAAGGGGTCAGTGGTGATCACCAGTGGTGAGGACGAGGCGTGTGTGAGTGAGTGTGTGTGTGGGGGGGAAGAGAAATAACCAACAGACTCCAGGAAACGTTCACATCTGTGGAGCATTTTTTTTTTAATTCACAGAACATTTTGGCTGAAACAATCTTCCCAAATCGTATCTGACGAAACACTTAAAAGCCTGGTTTAAAATAAACACAATCAAAGACTCCAGTTATTCTCCGTGCTACTGAACGCATCACTACTCGCTTTCCAGCGTCCAAACTGAAATCGTGAAAACTGGTGTACAAACCAAGTCACGCAAAAGTAGAAGCGCGTTCTTCCCGAAATCCTCAGCTCTCAAACTCAGTAGTATTCTAAAGTTCGTCCAAACGACTCGATATCATGCCAAAACACGTACAAAACATAGTCCTAAAAGTTATAAATGAGCATAGCAGCGATTGGGCCGAAGTCTCTGAGAGCAATCTGAAACCAGAAGGTCGCAGGTTTGATCCCGACAGCATAGAGAGAGAGCGTGACTCGCTCGAGAGCAGCTTTGAATGTAACTCTACAGTGCAGTGAAACCTGGAGAAAAGACAAGACCAGCTGCAAAAACACCCTCCCGCCTCTGAATATGAAAATAATTACAGAAGTTTCTGTTTTATTTACACGATAAAATTGGCCGGTGATGAAAGCGGAAAGTTGATGGTGAAAAACTCCAGCATCTTAAAACAGCCAGAACAAAGTGGGAGAAGTACTGACGACTAAACTAACACAACTCAAGGGCAGTTACAAAAATAACCACGTTTAAAAAGATATTTATAGAGTGACTCTTCTGCTGAGTTTTTACTGCAGCAAAAGAAATATAAAGACTCAAGCGAGTGTCGCGTGTTCAAGGTACAAAAACACCGCAACCTCAACAGCTAAAACGTTGATACAGCGTCTCTAGAAATCCGTCACCTGGGTCACTTTGGTGGTGGAGGTTTCACCTGTTCGTGTTTCCTTGGTTACCACCTGTCGTGTGATTCTTGTGGTCTTGGTTACCATGCTGAGAGACCCCTCTTCCGTGGAGGACACCTGCTGTTCTGTGGACATTTCCCGGGTGGTGAAGTCCATCCCTGAGGCGTGAAAGCTGTAAGACCCAGAGACGTCCACGTCGCCGCCCACCTCGCCTCTCCGTTGGGCCTGAGGAGATCCTTCTGGAGTTATCTGAAGGAAGCCTGGAGAGGAAGAGCAGTGGAGAGGAGGAGGAGGAGGAAAACAGACAGAAAGACAGAAGAAGAGGAGGGTGAAGTTCAGTCTTTGCAGCGAAAAAGAATGAGACACAACACATGGTTACATTCAAGAAGTCTCCAAACGGTGATCACATACCGAAGTATATTCACAGCACATAGAACTACAACAGTTACATGACAGAGGAGACAAAGTATCTTCTGGAAGATTTCATTTTCACTTATTCATATTTTCATTACCCCAGATTGCTTATTGTCAAACCATACCTAAGAGGCCAACAGCTTTACTCTGCTAAATCAAGTGGTTTGTTGATGATGCAACAACAGTATTTGTGACGAACCGCTAGGAATAAAGGAGTCTGTCAGGTCTTCAGTCGCAACACTTTCAAACCAACACTGTAATAACAGCTGTTCTGATTTGGAAAACTGGCATGCCTCATCCTTACCTGTGGCGTGTGGCTTGAGTGTGAATTTGGGGACTTTGAACCAGGGTGAAGACTCCCCTTCCTCAGTTTTGCTCTCTACTTCACTCCAGCTCTGAACCTTTGATGAACTGATGGTAAACCCAACGGGGGACTCTGAGCTGTCCCTGTCCAGCATGTCAGTCCTGGCATGGGGTGACACCAGTCCTGGAGAAGATTCTCCACTCAAGGCCAAAGAGGTCAACTTGCTTGAGCTGACTTTTGGTTCTCCTTCCATAGACTCCACATTCACAAACATCTCCTTCATTGGTGACACCATCCTGCCATAGGGGGAAGTTACCTCTACTTCTGGGAGCTTGATTTTGCCACTGAATGGTCCTTCATTGTCCGGTGAAACAATGGAAGCACCAAAGACTTGATCTTTAGGACCAACATCAAGTGAAGAAGACTGTGTGGTGGAAAACAACACGTTGGTCTTGACTCTTTGTCCCTCCCAAACATGCATTTCCTTTTCGGACTTCTCCGAGGTTGTCTTGGTGTTCATTTTTGGTACCTTCACCTTGACTCCCCCTCTCTCACCCTCGGCCACTGGCTCGTCTGTTTGTGGATTTACCAATACAAAAACAGCTTTCTTTACTTTGGGAATTTTAGGACCCTCATACTGGAAGTCCGACCCATGAATATCCAATCTTTCTTCAGCGGAAGCGAGAGATGGCAATGGGATGCCAAATTTGGGTATTTTAACCTTCTTTCCCTTTCCTGTGGGAACGTCATCGTCATCTGTTGATGTCACAATATCAAAATCAATATCTGGAATTCTGGGTACTTTGGAACTGATACTTGCAGATGGTAGTTCATGTTCTGCTCTTGATACTGGGGTCACTGAGCCGGACTTGACTGTTGGACCTGTGGTGGGTATCGTAACTTCTGGAACCTGTCCCTTCATATGGCCCTGAACGTCTGAGGCACCATTGTGTGCTGAAATGGATGGACCAGAGACTTCAATTCTTTTCTCAGTATTTGGTGTCTCAGCAGTCACAGTGGGATTTTTTGGCATTCCGATCTTGAATTTTGCTCCCTTTACCTTAGGTCCCTTTCCTTTGAATTTTGTTTCTTTGTCTCTATCTTTTTTTCTGTCTTTCCCCCTCTTCCCTTGGTGAAGTCCCAAATCTAGTTCCAAGTCCGCCGTGGGACTTGCAATGTCAAGTGTTGGCATTTTGAGCTTAAGTCCCTTGTGACTGCCTTCAGCATCAGTTTCTTTAATAGTTGTATCAAGTGATGCATCAACATCAAGATCTGATGACTTTTGTTGTGCAGATTGGAGTTCTGGAACTGCAGGTTTCTTGCCTCTGATTCCCATTTTTAATTCAGATACCTCTGTAGCTTTACTTTTTGGAAGTATAATGTCGACTCTTGGCATTTGGAATTCACCACTGTCCACGTCCATCTCCACCTCCGGGCCTTTCACGGTGGGTTTACCTTTAGGAAGGGATAAATCAACTTTGGGCATCTTGAATAGGCTGTCCTCTGCTTCTGGATCCATCATTTCATATGTCATGGAAAGGCTTGAATCTGGGGTTCCATTTTTCCCTTTAGGGAGTGAAAGACTAACTGAAGGCATACTGACTTGTGGTAACTTAAACTTTGGCCCTCTGCTGTCCTCATTAGCAATTTCAAACGTACCTTTCTGAATAGAAACTTCAGCGTCAGGTGTTTGAATTGAACCATCAGATCTAGCCTTCAGTTCAATATCAGAGGCATCAATTTCTCCTTTAGACCTGCTCTTAGCATGTGCCTTTGACTTCATTTTTGGCAATGACGCATCCAGGTCTACAGAGGGAATGGACACAGAAACTGATGGTGTTTTTGGAATCTTAAGGCTCCCTTCTGATGCTTTGACCTTTGGCAAAAGGACCTCACTCTCTGGAGTTGTACTGGAAGATAACGAGAGCTCAACAGAGGGCATTTTCACCCGACCTGTACCTTCCTTTCCAGAACCTGTCTGACCTAGATCTCTTTCTTTGGAGCCAAATCTTGCAAGAGATATTTTAGGCAATTTGATAGTGACATCTGGTGCATGTAAACCACTCTTCCCTTCCAAATTTACTTTACCATCACCTTCACCATCTAAGGAAGGGCCTTTTGGAGATACTTGAAACTGTGGGAATTTTACTTTGTACTTCGACGTATCACCTTGGACGTCAACAAAGGTTTCCGGAGATATTTGTGGACATTTTACATCGTACATCATTTTAGTATCCACGTCAGAACCAGGGGAATACTTCATTTTGGGTTTGACATTGAGATTGGGATTGGGCAGCTCAAAACTTCCCCCAGAAGATGGCCGACTACCTTCTGCTTTCAGGAGTTCCACTTCCACATCATCAACATTAGGCTTAGTCAGACTGAAGTCAAGATTTACCTTGGGAGCAGAAATGTCAACCTTTGGAAGTTTAACGTTGGAAATTTGACCGATATCAACAGACGGCAAATGAAACTTTCCTCCTTTGTGTTTCGACGCTTCAATGACGCCTCCAACATCTATGTCAAGACTTTCCACATCGAGACCACCTTCAAGTTTTCCTTTTGGAAGCGTTACATCGACATCTGGCATTTCCATCTTTCCTTTGATCTCAGGTCCTTCCAAATTAGCATCAATGGTTGGGAAATTGACCTTTGGTAGGGACAGATCGACTTTGGGCATTTTAAACTTTCCTCCTTTTAGTTCAGGGCCCTCAACATTAATGTCTCCTTCAATTTTCCCTTTGGGAAGTGACACATCCACACTCGGAACATCAATCTGTCCTTTCACATCCGGTCCTTCCAAATTGGCATCAATACTTGGAAGATTAACCTTTGGCAAAGAAACGTCAAATTTAGGCATTTTGAACTTTCCTCCCTTCATCTTGGGGCCTTCTACATCAATGGCTCCTTCAAGCTTTCCTTTGGGAAGGGAAATATCCACAGATGGGATATTGATCTTTCCGCCTTTCAAGTCAGGACCCTCAAGGTTGACGTCTAGTTCTGGAGATTTGATTTTGGGACCAGAAATATCCAGAGACGGCATGTTGAACTCACCACCTTTTATTTCGGGGCCCTCAAGGTTGAGTTCTGGTCCCTTGGCCTTCACCTTTGGAAGAGAGATATCCACAGAGGGGAGATGGAATTTTCCACCTTTTCCAGAAGGACCTTCAATTTCAATATCCCCTCCAGCTTTTCCTTTAGGGAGGGAGATGTCCAAGTCTGGCATATCGATCTTAGGTCCTTTGAAGTCGGGACCTTTAAATTTAAAGTCACCCTCTGGTAGCTTCACTTTTGGCATGTTGACATCGAATGTCGGCATCTTGAACTTGCCCCCCTTCAATTCTGGACCCTCCACATCCAGTTTTCCTTTTGGAAGTGTTACATCGACATCTGGCATTTCCATCTTTCCTTTGACCTCAGGTCCTTCCAAATTAGCATCAATGGTTGGGAAATTGACCTTTGGTAGAGACAGATCGACTTTGGGCATTTTAAACTTTCCTCCTTTTAGTTCAGGGCCCTCAACATTAATGTCTCCTTCAATTTTCCCTTTGGGTAGTGACACATCCACACTCGGAACATCAATCTTTCCTTTCACATCCGGTCCTTCCAAATTGGCATCAATACTTGGAAGATTAACCTTTGGCAAAGAAACGTCAAATTTAGGCATTTTGAACTTTCCTCCCTTCATCTTGGGGCCTTCAACATCAATGTCTCCTTCAAGCTTTCCTTTGGGAAGGGAAATATCCACAGATGGGATATTGACCTTTCCGCCTTTCAAGTCAGGACCCTGAAGGTTGACGTCTAGTTCTGGAGATTTAATTTTGGGACCAGAAATATCCAGAGACGGCATGTTGAACTCACCGCCTTTTATTTCGGGGCCCTCAAGGTTGAGTTCTGGTCCCTCGGCCTTCACTTTTGGAAGAGAGATATCCACAGACGGGAGATGGAATTTTCCACCCTTTCCAGAAGGACCTTCAATTTCAATATCCCCTCCAGCTTTTCCTTTAGGGAGGGAGATGTCCAAGTCTGGCATATCGATCTTAGGTCCTTTGAAGTCGGGACCTTTAAATTTAAAGTCACCCTCTGGTAGCTTCACTTTTGGCATGTTGACATCGAATGTCGGCATCTTGAACTTGCCCCCCTTCAATTCTGGACCCTCCACATCCAGTTTACCTTTTGGAAGTGTTACATCGACACCTGGCATTTCCATCTTTCCTTTGACCTCAGGTCCTTCCAAATTAGCATCAATGGTTGGGAAATTGACCTTTGGTAGGGACAGATCGACTTTGGGCATTTTAAACTTTCCTCCTTTTAGTTCAGGGCCCTCAACATTAATGTCTCCTTCAATTTTCCCTTTGGGAAGTGACACATCCACACTCGGAACATCAATCTTTCCTTTCACATCCGGTCCTTCCAAATTGGCATCAATACTTGGAAGATTAACCTTTGGCAAAGAAACGTCAAATTTAGGCATTTTGAACTTTCCTCCCTTCATCTTGGGGCCTTCTACATCAATGTCTCCTTCAAGCTTTCCTTTGGGAAGGGAAATATCCACAGATGGGATATTGATCTTTCCGCCTTTCAAGTCAGGACCCTCAAGGTTGACGTCTAGTTCTGGAGATTTGATTTTGGGACCAGAAATATCCAGAGACGGCATGTTGAACTCACCACCTTTTATTTCGGGGCCCTCAAGGTTGAGTTCTGGTCCCTTGGCCTTCACCTTTGGAAGAGAGATATCCACAGAGGGGAGATGGAATTTTCCACCTTTTCCAGAAGGACCTTCAATTTCAATATCCCCTCCAGCTTTTCCTTTAGGGAGGGATATGTCCAAGTCTGGCATATCGATCTTAGGTCCTTTGAAGTTGGGACCTTTAAATTTAAAGTCACCCTCTGGTAGCTTCACTTTTGGCATGTTGACATCGAATGTCGGCATCTTGAACTTGCCCCCCTTCAATTCTGGACCCTCCACATCCAGTTTTCCTTTTGGAAGTGTTACATCGACATCTGGCATTTCCATCTTTCCTTTGATCTCAGGTCCTTCCAAATTAGCATCAATGGTTGGGAAATTGACCTTTGGTAGGGACAGATCGACTTTGGGCATTTTAAACTTTCCTCCTTTTAGTTCAGGGCCCTCAACATTAATGTCTCCTTCAATTTTCCCTTTGGGAAGTGACACATCCACACTCGGAACATCAATCTTTCCTTTCACATCCGGTCCTTCCAAATTGGCATCAATACTTGGAAGATTAACCTTTGGCAAAGAAACGTCAAATTTAGGCATTTTGAACTTTCCTCCCTTCATCTTGGGGCCTTCAACATCAATGTCTCCTTCAAGCTTTCCTTTGGGAAGGGAAATATCCACAGATGGGATATTGATCTTTCCGCCTTTCAAGTCAGGACCCTCAAGGTTGACGTCTAGTTCTGGAGATTTGATTTTGGGACCAGAAATATCCAGAGACGGCATGTTGAACTCACCGCCTTTTATTTCGGGGCCCTCAAGGTTGAGTTCTGGTCCCTTGGCCTTCACCTTTGGAAGAGAGATATCCACAGAGGGGAGATGGAATTTTCCACCTTTTCCAGAAGGACCTTCAATTTCAATATCCCCTCCAGCTTTTCCTTTAGGGAGGGAGATGTCCAAGTCTGGCATATCGATCTTAGGTCCTTTGAAGTCGGGACCTTTAAATTTAAAGTCACCCTCTGGTAGCTTCACTTTTGGCATGTTGACATCGAATGTCGGCATCTTGAACTTGCCCCCCTTCAATTCTGGACCCTCCACATCCAGTTTTCCTTTTGGAAGTGTTACATCGACATCTGGCATTTCCATCTTTCCTTTGACCTCAGGTCCTTCCAAATTAGCATCAATGGTTGGGAAATTGACCTTTGGTAGGGACAGATCGACTTTGGGCATTTTAAACTTTCCTCCTTTTAGTTCAGGGCCCTCAACATTAATGTCTCCTTCAATTTTCCCTTTGGGAAGTGACACATCCACACTCGGAACATCAATCTTTCCTTTCACATCCGGTCCTTCCAAATTGGCATCAATACTTGGAAGATTAACCTTTGGCAAAGAAACGTCAAATTTAGGCATTTTGAACTTTCCTCCCTTCATCTTGGGGCCTTCAACATCAATGTCTCCTTCAAGCTTTCCTTTGGGAAGGGAAATATCCACAGATGGGATATTGATCTTTCCGCCTTTCAAGTCAGGACCCTCAAGGTTGACGTCTAGTTCTGGAGATTTGATTTTGGGACCAGAAATATCCAGAGACGGCATGTTGAACTCACCGCCTTTTATTTCGGGGCCCTCAAGGTTGAGTTCTGGTCCCTTGGCCTTCACCTTTGGAAGAGAGATATCCACAGAGGGGAGATGGAATTTTCCACCTTTTCCAGAAGGACCTTCAATTTCAATATCCCCTCCAGCTTTTCCTTTAGGGAGGGAGATGTCCAAGTCTGGCATATCGATCTTAGGTCCTTTGAAGTCGGGACCTTTAAATTTAAAGTCACCCTCTGGTAGCTTCACTTTTGGCATGTTGACATCGAATGTCGGCATCTTGAACTTGCCCCCCTTCAATTCTGGACCCTCCACATCCAGTTTACCTTTTGGAAGTGTTACATCGACATCTGGCATTTCCATCTTTCCTTTGACCTCAGGTCCTTCCAAATTAGCATCAATGGTTGGGAAATTGACCTTTGGTAGGGACAGATCGACTTTGGGCATTTTAAACTTTCCTCCTTTTAGTTCAGGGCCCTCAACATTAATGTCTCCTTCAATTTTCCCTTTGGGAAGTGACACATCCACACTCGGAACATCAATCTGTCCTTTCACATCCGGTCCTTCCAAATTGGCATCAATACTTGGAAGATTAACCTTTGGCAAAGAAACGTCAAATTTAGGCATTTTGAACTTTCCTCCCTTCATCTTGGGGCCTTCTACATCAATGGCTCCTTCAAGCTTTCCTTTGGGAAGGGAAATATCCACAGATGGGATATTGATCTTTCCGCCTTTCAAGTCAGGACCCTCAAGGTTGACGTCTAGTTCTGGAGATTTGATTTTGGGACCAGAAATATCCAGAGACGGCATGTTGAACTCACCACCTTTTATTTCGGGGCCCTCAAGGTTGAGTTCTGGTCCCTTGGCCTTCACCTTTGGAAGAGAGATATCCACAGAGGGGAGATGGAATTTTCCACCTTTTCCAGAAGGACCTTCAATTTCAATATCCCCTCCAGCTTTTCCTTTAGGGAGGGAGATGTCCAAGTCTGGCATATCGATCTTAGGTCCTTTGAAGTCGGGACCTTTAAATTTAAAGTCACCCTCTGGTAGCTTCACTTTTGGCATGTTGACATCGAATGTCGGCATCTTGAACTTGCCCCCCTTCAAATCTGGACCCTCCACATCCAGTTTACCTTTTGGAAGTGTTACATCGACACCTGGCATTTCCATCTTTCCTTTGACCTCAGGTCCTTCCAAATTAGCATCAATGGTTGGGAAATTGACCTTTGGTAGGGACAGATCGACTTTGGGCATTTTAAACTTTCCTCCTTTTAGTTCAGGGCCCTCAACATTAATGTCTCCTTCAATTTTCCCTTTGGGAAGTGACACATCCACACTCGGAACATCAATCTTTCCTTTCACATCCGGTCCTTCCAAATTGGCATCAATACTTGGAAGATTAACGTTTGGCAAAGAAACGTCAAATTTAGGCATTTTGAACTTTCCTCCCTTCATCTTGGGGCCTTCTACATCAATGTCTCCTTCAAGCTTTCCTTTGGGAAGGGAAATATCCACAGATGGGATATTGATCTTTCCGCCTTTCAAGTCAGGACCCTCAAGGTTGACGTCTAGTTCTGGAGATTTGATTTTGGGACCAGAAATATCCAGAGACGGCATGTTGAACTCACCACCTTTTATTTCGGGGCCCTCAAGGTTGAGTTCTGGTCCCTTGGCCTTCACCTTTGGAAGAGAGATATCCACAGAGGGGAGATGGAATTTTCCACCTTTTCCAGAAGGACCTTCAATTTCAATATCCCCTCCAGCTTTTCCTTTAGGGAGGGAGATGTCCAAGTCTGGCATATCGATCTTAGGTCCTTTGAAGTCGGGACCTTTAAATTTAAAGTCACCCTCTGGTAGCTTCACTTTTGGCATGTTGACATCGAATGTCGGCATCTTGAACTTGCCCCCCTTCAATTCTGGACCCTCCACATCCAGTTTACCTTTTGGAAGTGTTACATCGACATCTGGCATTTCCATCTTTCCTTTGACCTCAGGTCCTTCCAAATTAGCATCAATGGTTGGGAAATTGACCTTTGGTAGGGACAGATCGACTTTGGGCATTTTAAACTTTCCTCCTTTTAGTTCAGGGCCCTCAACATTAATGTCTCCTTCAATTTTCCCTTTGGGAAGTGACACATCCACACTCGGAACATCAATCTGTCCTTTCACATCCGGTCCTTCCAAATTGGCATCAATACTTGGAAGATTAACCTTTGGCAAAGAAACGTCAAATTTAGGCATTTTGAACTTTCCTCCCTTCATCTTGGGGCCTTCTACATCAATGGCTCCTTCAAGCTTTCCTTTGGGAAGGGAAATATCCACAGATGGGATATTGATCTTTCCGCCTTTCAAGTCAGGACCCTCAAGGTTGACGTCTAGTTCTGGAGATTTGATTTTGGGACCAGAAATATCCAGAGACGGCATGTTGAACTCACCACCTTTTATTTCGGGGCCCTCAAGGTTGAGTTCTGGTCCCTTGGCCTTCACCTTTGGAAGAGAGATATCCACAGAGGGGAGATGGAATTTTCCACCTTTTCCAGAAGGACCTTCAATTTCAATATCCCCTCCAGCTTTTCCTTTAGGGAGGGAGATGTCCAAGTCTGGCATATCGATCTTAGGTCCTTTGAAGTCGGGACCTTTAAATTTAAAGTCACCCTCTGGTAGCTTCACTTTTGGCATGTTGACATCGAATGTCGGCATCTTGAACTTGCCCCCCTTCAAATCTGGACCCTCCACATCCAGTTTACCTTTTGGAAGTGTTACATCGACACCTGGCATTTCCATCTTTCCTTTGACCTCAGGTCCTTCCAAATTAGCATCAATGGTTGGGAAATTGACCTTTGGTAGGGACAGATCGACTTTGGGCATTTTAAACTTTCCTCCTTTTAGTTCAGGGCCCTCAACATTAATGTCTCCTTCAATTTTCCCTTTGGGAAGTGACACATCCACACTCGGAACATCAATCTTTCCTTTCACATCCGGTCCTTCCAAATTGGCATCAATACTTGGAAGATTAACGTTTGGCAAAGAAACGTCAAATTTAGGCATTTTGAACTTTCCTCCCTTCATCTTGGGGCCTTCTACATCAATGTCTCCTTCAAGCTTTCCTTTGGGAAGGGAAATATCCACAGATGGGATATTGATCTTTCCGCCTTTCAAGTCAGGACCCTCAAGGTTGACGTCTAGTTCTGGAGATTTGATTTTGGGACCAGAAATATCCAGAGACGGCATGTTGAACTCACCACCTTTTATTTCGGGGCCCTCAAGGTTGAGTTCTGGTCCCTTGGCCTTCACCTTTGGAAGAGAGATATCCACAGAGGGGAGATGGAATTTTCCACCTTTTCCAGAAGGACCTTCAATTTCAATATCCCCTCCAGCTTTTCCTTTAGGGAGGGAGATGTCCAAGTCTGGCATATCGATCTTAGGTCCTTTGAAGTCGGGACCTTTAAATTTAAAGTCACCCTCTGGTAGCTTCACTTTTGGCATGTTGACATCGAATGTCGGCATCTTGAACTTGCCCCCCTTCAATTCTGGACCCTCCACATCCAGTTTACCTTTTGGAAGTGTTACATCGACATCTGGCATTTCCATCTTTCCTTTGACCTCAGGTCCTTCCAAATTAGCATCAATGGTTGGGAAATTGACCTTTGGTAGGGACAGATCGACTTTGGGCATTTTAAACTTTCCTCCTTTTAGTTCAGGGCCCTCAACATTAATGTCTCCTTCAATTTTCCCTTTGGGAAGTGACACATCCACACTCGGAACATCAATCTTTCCTTTCACATCCGGTCCTTCCAAATTGGCATCAATACTTGGAAGATTAACCTTTGGCAAAGAAACGTCAAATTTAGGCATTTTGAACTTTCCTCCCTTCATCTTGGGGCCTTCTACATCAATGTCTCCTTCAAGCTTTCCTTTGGGAAGGGAAATATCCACAGATGGGATATTGATCTTTCCGCCTTTCAAGTCAGGACCCTCAAGGTTGACGTCTAGTTCTGGAGATTTGATTTTGGGACCAGAAATATCCAGAGACGGCATGTTGAACTCACCGCCTTTTATTTCGGGACCCTCAAGGTTGAGTTCTGGTCCCTTGGCCTTCACCTTTGGAAGAGAGATATCCACAGAGGGGAGATGGAATTTTCCACCTTTTCCAGAAGGACCTTCAATTTCAATATCCCCTCCAGCTTTTCCTTTAGGGAGGGAGATGTCCAAGTCTGGCATATCGATCTTAGGTCCTTTGAAGTCGGGACCTTTAAATTTAAAGTCACCCTCTGGTAGCTTCACTTTTGGCATGTTGACATCGAATGTCGGCATCTTGAACTTGCCCCCCTTCAATTCTGGACCCTCCACATCCAGTTTACCTTTTGGAAGTGTTACATCGACATCTGGCATTTCCATCTTTCCTTTGACCTCAGGTCCTTCCAAATTAGCATCAATGGTTGGGAAATTGACCTTTGGTACGGACAGATCGACTTTGGGCATTTTAAACTTTCCTCCTTTTAGTTCAGGGACCTCAACATTAATGTTTCCTTCAATTTTCCCTTTGGGAAGTGACACATCCACACTCGGAACATCAATCTTTCCTTTCACATCCGGTCCTTCCAAATTGGCATCAATACTTGGAAGATTAACCTTTGGCAAAGAAACGTCAAATTTAGGCATTTTGAACTTTCCTCCCTTCATCTTGGGGCCTTCTACATCAATGTCTCCTTCAAGCTTTCCTTTGGGAAGGGAAATATCCACAGATGGGATATTGACCTTTCCGCCTTTCAAGTCAGGACCCTCAAGGTTGACGTCTAGTTCTGGAGATTTGATTTTGGGACCAGAAATATCCAGAGACGGCATGTTGAACTCACCGCCTTTTATTTCGGGACCCTCAAGGTTGAGTTCTGGTCCCTTGGCCTTCACCTTTGGAAGAGAGATATCCACAGAGGGGAGATGGAATTTTCCACCTTTTCCAGAAGGACCTTCAATTTCAATATCCCCTCCAGCTTTTCCTTTAGGGAGGGAGATGTCCAAGTCTGGCATATCGATCTTAGGTCCTTTGAAGTCGGGACCTTTAAATTTAAAGTCACCCTCTGGTAGCTTCACTTTTGGCATGTTGACATCGAATGTCGGCATCTTGAACTTGCCCCCCTTCAATTCTGGACCCTCCACATCCAGTTTACCTTTTGGAAGTGTTACATCGACATCTGGCATTTCCATCTTTCCTTTGATCTCAGGTCCTTCCAAATTAGCATCAATGGTTGGGAAATTGACCTTTGGTAGGGACAGATCGACTTTGGGCATTTTAAACTTTCCTCCTTTTAGTTCAGGGCCCTCAACATTAATGTCTCCTTCAATTTTCCCTTTGGGAAGTGACACATCCACACTCGGAACATCAATCTTTCCCTTCACATCCGGTCCTTCCAAATTGGCATCAATACTTGGAAGATTAACATTTGGCAAAGAAACGTCAAATTTAGGCATTTTGAACTTTCCTCCCTTCATCTTGGGGCCTTCAACATCAATGTCTCCATCAAGCTTTCCTTTGGGAAGGGAAATATCCACAGATGGGATATCGATCTTTCCGCCTTTCAAGTCAGGACCCTCAAGGTTGACGTCTAGTTCTGGAGATTTGATTTTGGGACCAGAAATATCCAGTGACGGCATGTTGAACTCACTGCCTTTTATTTCGGGACCCTCAAGGTTGAGTTCTGGTCCCTTGGCCTTCACCTTTGGAAGAGAGATATCCACAGAGGGGAGATGAAATTTTCCACCTTTTCCAGAAGGACCTTCAATTTCAATATCCCCTCCAGCTTTTCCTTTAGGGAGGGAGATGTCCAAGTCTGGCATATCGATCTTAGGTCCTTTGAAGTCGGGACCTTTAAATTTAAAGTCACCCTCTGGTAGCTTCACTTTTGGCATGTTGACATCGAATGTCGGCATCTTGAACTTGCCCCCCTTCAATTCTGGACCCTCCACATCCAGTTTACCTTTTGGAAGTGTTACATCGACATCTGGCATTTCCATCTTTCCTTTGATCTCGGGTCCTTCCAAATTAGCATCAATGGTTGGGAAATTGACCTTTGGTTGGGACAGATCGACTTTGGGCATTTTAAACTTTCCTCCTTTTAGTTCAGGGCCCTCAACATTAATGTCTCCTTCAATTTTCCCTTTGGGAAGTGACACATCCACACTCGGAACATCAATCTTTCCTTTCACATCCGGTCCTTCCAAATTGGCATCAATACTTGGAAGATTAACCTTTGGCAAAGAAACGTCAAATTTAGGCATTTTGAACTTTCCTCCCTTCATCTTGGGGCCTTCAACATCAATGTCTCCTTCAAGCTTTCCTTTGGGAAGGGAAATATCCACAGATGGGATATTGATCTTTCCGCCTTTCAAGTCAGGACCCTCAAGGTTGACGTCTAGTTCTGGAGATTTGATTTTGGGACCAGAAATATCCAGAGACGGTATACTGAACTCTGCTCTTTCAATTTCTTTCATCTTCGGTACTTCGACATGAATGTTATCGCCAATCTTTCCTGTGGGATGAGAAACATTGACAGAAGGGATATCTATTCTTACCCCTTTCAGTTCTGGACCCACAAGGTTGACATCTTGGTCTGGAAATTGGATTGCAGTGGCTTGGCCTCTCAAACGAACATTTACGTCTGGCAGGTTCGATTTTGGCAGTTTTGTGTCAAAATCAGGCAATCTGAACTTTCCATCTCCACCCATGTATTGCCCCATATCCACATCTGTGTCTCCACTTTTTATCTTTGGAATAGATATTTCTAACAAGTCTGTTTTTAATTCACCTCCAGCTCCAACTCCTTTTGAATTGTCAACAGTGATGCTCCTCTTGGGCATTGTGCTCTTCAAAGTGCACTTCACTTCACCTGATTTGCTTCCTTCAACCCCAAGGTCATGCACAGAAATGTCAGTGGCTGGAAGTGTGATGTCAGTCTTGGTATCACTTTCTTTGCTTGAGACATCTATGTCTCCTGTTCCAGTAACCTTTGGGGATAAAATATCCACTGTCGGGGTTTTCACTGTGCCAGAAACGCCTTGTAGCTTTGCTTCCTTTGAAAACTTTATGTCAGCTGTAGGAATTTTCATCCCCTCTCCTTTTATGTTAAAATCACCATCAAACTCATCTGAGTGACGTGACAGTCGCACTCTGGGTAGTCGGAGCTTTGGAATTCTCAGCTTCCCATCTCCCTTTTCAACATTCCCGTCAAATTTTGCCTTTGGACCTGCAGTATCAACCAGTTTTCTCGTTTCAATTTTTGGGGCTGGCCTTCGCTTCGCAGTTTCAACATTCACATCTAATTTTGCCTTTGGAACTACAACATCTACCTTTCCACTGGCATCAATCTTTGGGGCTGGCCTTCGCTTCGCAGTTGGCAAATGTACCCCAACTTGTGCAGACGGCAGTGCAAAATCTACATCTGTTGAATTTGCCTTTGTGCCTGCTTTTGCAACATCCATATTGCTTTCTTTATCACAAGCCAAACTGAATTCACCTGATGGTTGTAGGACTTTCATACTCGGCTTTGTAAACTCCAAACATCCAGTTCCTGTAGCTGAGCCAGAAGTTGTCTCTTTGGTCTTTGGATAGTTAATTCCAAACTTGTATCCTTTCCCCTTAGATTTAACTTTGGCTCCAGTGACCTTAGGTGCAGATATTTCCACTCCTCCCTTTAGTTCCCCAGTGTCAGTGCCAACTGAACTTTTTCTTTTCAGGTCAAGGAATCTGGGAAGCAAGAAGAAAACAGATGTATACGTATTACGTAGTTTACATTTTAAGCTGGTCCAAAACACTTCGACGTATGGTCCTGTATGCTCAAACCTTTGGCAAACCTGTGATTAGATTAGATATTCTTTGTAAAGAGTAAACATAAGCAGGTATTAACCCAACCTGATTTTCCTCTTTGCCTTTTCTGCCGGGGCTCCAGCTCCTTTTGTGTCCATCTCTCCACTCCACCTTTGTTTGAATTTAGGAAGCGAAAACTCAACATCCATGTCACCGAACTCCAATTTGGGGGGTGTTTCCTCTATCACAATTTCCTCTTTACGCTTCAGCCTCTTCAGTCCAAAGCGTCCACCTCTCTTCTTCTTGGCCTTAAAAGTCTTGATGCCCTTCACACTCTGCAACACACATAGACTACCATCTGTACACATCTGTTGGGTGCAGGCTGCATCCTACGTTAACAAATTCTGTGAATTTATTTCGTCATTTGATTCACTATTTATCTTTCAATCTAACCAGGATACTAGAGCCGGAACAAAAATTCGACAAAATTAGGTTTGATTTGCTCGGCGATAGTCAATATTCACAGACTCTTATATCCTTACATCCCTTCTCGACACGCACCTGCACGTAAACACCTTGAGAACAGAACTGGTATGATAACTAATAGTAGTGGTCACCAGGATTCTGTAGGATGAAGTCAAATCACAATAGAACAAACTCAGCTGGCATGATGCAGCCTGTTGTGCAGAGGCAGGAAAGGATCCTTGACTCTTGGAGTGTTGTGGAGGCATTCAGAGGTCACGCGGCCAAGGTACCTGGAGCTCAGTGTTCTGACAGAACCGAAGAGTAGCGACAAGGTGAGGACCAATGCTGGCAGCTGGAGGGGTGCAACAACTTCTTTGACATGGAAGACTGGCTTACGATCTTCCCTGCCTCTCCTTACGGGAAGAGCGCGGGGAAAAACAAATGAAATCTAGACTGTCTGGGGAAGACAATATTTTAACTCTTCCCACCATGTTTGTGTTGCACAGTCATTTGCTGCTGAAATTTTGTCCCAAATATTGGGGTGACCCAACATGTTGGACAACCAGGGGAATGTGCATGATACACACGTCCTAAAACACACTGACACCAGTTCAGCCTTGGTCCTGCTTGATAGCCTCCCCTTGAATTTGTTTCATAGTTATGTACACATGTAACAAAAAAAAAAGATAAATAAATAAATTACCATTTTGGCCAACTTGGCTTTGGGACCCTTGATGTCCACACTGGGCACTCGGGGCCGCAGGGTGCCCTCAGCTCCAGGAATCGTCCTCTTCACCAGAAAGCTGACTTTATAAGGCTCCGCACATTGAAGGATCTTGAGAGCGTCTTCATACTTGACATTGTCGAAGTAGACCTTAGCACTCAGCAGCTGGTCACCTATGGGAAGAATGCTGTCCATATCAAACTTTCTTAATGTTTCCTGAAGAAGATATATCAACACTGAATTGAACTCAGAGTATAAATCAAGCTAGATTGAAGACATAATGAAGCTGAAAGTGTAATTCTCAGTTACCTTGTTGAAGGCTGAGATGTTTTGCCGCAGGAGAATCTTTCAGGACATCTTTAATAAAAATCCCTTTCTGGCCGCCACCGGTCACACTGTAGCCGCTTGCTCCAGCCTCGGCCTCTGTCTCCACCACTATCTCCACCGGCTTGGAGTCTTCCTCTTCAGGCTGACAAACACAGACGTCACATCTTACAAACTCAGACACAGACCAGCCACACACTTCAGGCTCACCTTCTGCTCCACAGTGGGTTCGGGGTCCATTTCTGGTTGTGCCAGGTTCGAGGTTGACCCTCTCAGGAGGTTTCTCTTCTGACTTAGCACCAGCTTTAACTCTGCATGGAGTTTCTGCCTCTGCTCCTGAGCACAGACACAAACATCTCAGAGAAGTGATGTTTCCCCCTGGCTTTGGGACGATGGTGAATTCTGCCCATAAGTCGGAATGCTTGTGCTAGAAAGAAAGAGTTTCAAGAGGGTTGCCATCAGTTGTTTGCATTGTGACAAACCTGCCATTATCTTTGTCCACAGAGAACATGGCATTTCCCACATGCTACAGGCAGTGATGGAGAAGTCGTGTGGCATAGCTGCAAGAATGACTGGGTCGTGTGGAGTCTCGAGGAAATGACCTGGATTTAACGTGTTCTACTTGAACTATAGTGGACTTCTGTGTGGCTGAACACAATAAGGGACGGCCCTGGTTGTGAAATACTGAAACCAGTTTAGTGTTTCAAAACCAGCTGAAGCCATGTATCTTTTGCTCTCGAAGACATGTATTTTGGCAGTTTCAGATTGGAGACATTCAAATAATTAAATTTTTATGTATCTGCTATAAAGCATTGATTGAACATTTTCTGTGAAACGCTTCATGGACTATGCAGTGTATGATGTGAACAGTGGGGGTCTCACTATTCTCTCTGGGCTCTCCGGTTCGTCTGCTGGGCCGCTGTGGTGAGGGCTGCGTTGCGGGACAGAGGGGGATCTCTTGGAGGGGGGAGACCGCTTCCTATCTTTCACCTGCACACAACAGCAGGTGTAAATGTTGGGAGAGAGAGGGTTTGTTAAACTGATGGGTCTGTCCCATCGATCTGCTGACTTACAGCTGGGTCTCTGGTCTGGCTGAACACATGTCCGTCCTCCTGCTCTCTGTCAGAGTCTGCAACACAAACACTGGATGAACTGGATGAACTTTCGGACATCAAACATCAAAGTTGAGTTTATATTTTCTTCGATGACTCGTTCAGCTTCAGTGAAGTTTATAAACCACTGATTTCACAAAGCTCTTTGAAGGTGCTCTGAAACCTTGAGTTCAAATAATCACGTTTGTTTCAGCTGGTTTATATTGTTTGGGGTTCGGAGAAGGAACTTAATTATTTATGAAACGTTTGATATCAGTGGTGAGCAGTTTCCAGCAGCCGCAGAGTTCCTGGGTGAAAGTGTACAATAATCATGTGATGACCACAAACAACAACACATTAATTTATTAGTGGCACAGGCAAAAACACGTGTTTGGAGAATAAGAAAGTTTATAAGATAAACAATAGTATTCAAGATGGAAAAATAACTTTCAAAAAAATCAATAATAGACTTATTTGGAATAATTGTTCTAAAATAAAAAAAAAATCCAAATTTAATTTTAAATTTAAAAAATGGTGCACCGTTTGTTTCTAAAACATTTATGCAAACGAAGATAAGCAGCAATGTTATTGCGCTCCATCTACACGCCGCTAGCATGGCAGGCGTACTGTATCATGTGAAAGTTTGGTGTCAGGTGACCGTGTATGTCGGGAGTGTGGCATTCCAGCCTGCATCACGACTGTTGCCCTCAGGCTTGATGGACTGTGTTTCAGACTACAGTGTTTGCGGCTGTCAGTGAGTCCCGTTATTGAGTCCAGGACAGTTTCTGAAAGTGCGTAGTGCCTAGATAGTGAACAGATAGTGAATCCTTTACAGATATTATCTGTCCACTGGATGGTTGTTTGGTAACACCAACCATCGACCAGTCATGTGGACCAGCAGGCCTCTCCTGTGTGGCCTCATAGTTGGCTGAGATAACTGAGATACTCCTAACTACACAGTCAACAGCCTCTAGAATGTGTGATATGCGTGATGAAAAACAGCCATTCAGTGGACTGAAAACAGCCATGTAAAGAGGCGGTTAGACATGATAAACAGACCAGAGCGAGAGTGAGCTGTTGACTGTCACCATGAATAGAATACTGGCATTTCTCTTGTAGCTAAAAGAACTCGCCATACAGAGACTCAAGGTAGACCTGATTTTTGGTGCAAGCATTGGGGTCTTTGACAGCTGAGCTTTTATGTGACCCTGAAGAAATTGACACATTGACGGAAGAATAAAGGCAATCTAATCTAAGGCGGACGCAAGCCGCCCGAGAACACTCACAACCTGAGCTTTCACCAGTGTGTCAAGGTTCACAGAAGAATTGTGCTCTTGTGTCATTGCTAGTTCAGGAACATAACTATTTCACCGTGGGATCAATATCATTAGCTTCCTCAGTCTGGCAGCCATGTGATTACATTTGAAGTGCCGCAGCGTAGCTTAGCGTGTGTATATTTGTGTAACTGAGGATGGCTGTTTGGGTGCAGGTTTCAGGTATCTGGCGGGTCACAGGAACACATCGCTCACATTCTGGACTGTGCTGCCAGCAGCAAAGAGACTTGGACCAGGCCAGCAGAACAAGACGTCTCCTGTGTTGTTGTGACAACATTTACATCTCGATCAGAGGCTTTCAATGACTGGCCGGTGGGCCACGTGTGGTCTGGGTGCAAAATCGATTGAGGTCTGAGCTGAAGAATTTTGGGGGGGAAATGCACCTTGATGATTTCCGATAGTAGCATTGACAGTGAAAGCAACACAAGTATATATCACATGTTGTAATGACAGAAAGCCTGAATAACTATTTTATTGTCCTGCATGTTTCTCTGAAGCGATGAGTGTCAGCTCTACGATGGACAGGCAACAGCAGGTGGACGAGCTGAAGCACACGTTGGACATAGAAGAGGAAGTGAGGTGTGCTAGTGTGGACCAAGAAAAGGGAATGGTTTTCAAATTCTTTTTTCTTTTTTTTTTTTTTCAATTTAGCGCAAACTACCGGTTGGACGACCCACATCCAACTCCAGAGAAAATGATGACAACAGAAGGTGGGCGGGGCATCCTGGACAGGTCGCTTGCCAGAAGCACAACCTCTCACACCGGTAGACAGAACAGAACGTTACAGGTGAGCCAGGGTGGAGGTTTTAGACTTTTGAGTCAGAGGACATTGGAGTGGAAAGATCAGTCAATACACTGATACTTGGAGTAGATGCTGCCCACCATACCCTAATGTAAGATGGATTTTTTTTAACTGTTGTTTTCACGTCTCAAAAAGTCATATGCATATCCTCAAGTTCATACCAAACTCCCCCAAGAGCGTCTGAGTGTTCTCTACCTCCACATCAGGAAATCCCGGGTTGACATTAAGAGCACTAAGTGTGAGGTCAGATGAGGTTGGTGAAGGTGTCCACCCCCCTCGGTGAGTCAGTGATGTTGTAATTGACCGGTCGGGGCAGAACCAAGTGGCAGTCAAGAGAAAACACCCACCATCTGCTCACAGGGAGGATGATAATGTTTCCTGGCTGTCGGAGGTCTGTGATTTATTTGTGGTTCCAGTTATTATCATCACAGGCCCGATATAGAACAGACACTTACATAAGAAGGGGCACACACTCACTCTCTCGCTCACACACACGCACAGGTTTGTCCTACCATTCTTGTGGGGATGGTGAGACAAAACACATGAGTAACCTTAACCAGGACTCAAAACCCAATAATGACCCCGTTATTTTTAAGCCCTCATCCTCAAATTGAAGCTTAACCTTGTGGGGTCCAGCAAAAGGGCCCCACGAAGGCATTAGGGTCCCACAAGGAGGTGTTTCCCCCCAAATTGCTCCTCGGTAGAATAGATAAGCTTAAACACACTGCCAGTTTCCATCACATTTACTGTTATCAGAAGTAAGTCTCCTTGGCATTCCCATCTAAATAAGACTTCCAAGTTTGCACTTGTTAGTTTTTAGTCCTGTATTTCAAAAGAAAAAAAAACAAGAAGGCATTACTGTAAAACTCCTGCCTTTTATGCTCAAGTACGCAACACTTCTGACATCTGTATGAAAAGCGTACAGATTTGAGCACATGCTGTTCCAGGTCTACAGGGCCCAGAACATCTTTCGGCCTCTCCAGAGATAAGATCCTGAAAACAAGACCCGCCTGTAGACGTGAGCCCCTGCCCAGGAAGTGCCACTATGTAAACAGGAAGGTGATATTTTCGACCAATGATTTGACTGACACACAGTAGTTCTGGGAGGACACCGATATATTTGAAAAATAATTTTGTTTACTTGACATTCTTCCTGGAGAGGACTCCAGCTTCAACCACTTTAGGGGGAAGTTGTCATCCTCCTTAGAAGGAAAAACGACTCTTGACCCGTCTTCCTGATGTGAACTTGAACCTGCCTAGACTCTTGACCAGGACCGCCCAAATTCCGTCGCCAGGAAGTTACAGCGATCATCCATCATCCACTCAGTCAAGGAAAGATGTTTTGCTCCTTAGTATCCCATGCTCTGATTAACTATAGCGAACAACTTAACTGTAGCCGGTTTGTGTCCCGTCAGTTGCGCTAACACAGTAAGATAGTTGTGTACACAGTACACAGTACACAGACTGCTGATCTATTTATTTATTTGATATTCTTTACTCTTCTATATGCCTTCTTTGTCTTTTCCCTACAGGAGACTCCACCTTCACCTAACTTCATCATCCTCGGGTCACATCTTCATGTCCTCCTCATGAACATGTTCTCTTCTTCATCTCCAGCATGCTGAGCTCATCTGTGTCTCTCAACATCTGTGCTAACCAACTTTGTCTCTAAACTTATGGCACTGATATACACATTTCTGTCTATTCTCCCAATGAGAATCTTCATCTCTGACCTGTCGAACTCTGACTCCTGGGTCACAGACAGAACTGCCTTTCTTCTTTAGGGATGAAATGCAGCATAATCTGAAGTTTATTTGATTATTTTGGTTTGTCTTTCAGGACGTTCAATGATTGACAAAAAATATATTTCCACTAAGCTGCAGACATTTACACTCACTTTATTATGATTATTATTATAATAATTATTATGATGATCATGATGATTGTTATCATTATTAAACGATCAACTTCATTGTTTTCCTTGGCTCATTCGGTTGTTATATATGCTCTTTCAGTCTGACTGGTTTACTATATTGTGTGTAACACTTTTTCAGAAGTCACAACAGATCCAAAAATGTACTGTGAAAGGTTGGGCAGGTCACGATGACATCTGAGATGCTTGCACTTCCTGCTTCAAACAAACATCAGCCGGCTGAAGATCAGCAGCTGTGACTCGACCAAGTTTTCCTGTCAGAGCAGGACATGATGAAAATGTACCTACAACTGCGCTACAACCAGACAAACAGCTCAAACCCAGAGGTGTAAAAAGTTATTTTCAACTTTCAACCAAGAGCCACAGAGCTGAGTTCCAACATTCCTGCCTCTGGGTCTCCAGATAGCAACACACCCGCTGAGAACCACAGCCTCCAACACTGAACGTTGTTGCTCTTCAAATCAAAGTTAGCGCCACCTGTTATGTTTATCTAAACTTCAGAGAGACCCAGTGGACCAGGTTTGAGAAGGTGGCTTGAGGGTCCTCCGTGCACGTCGGACATACCTCGGCAGAGGGGGCCAGCTCTGAGGTGCTGCCCGAAATTGGGGAGCAACAGATCCTATGACAGTCACACTGCAGCTGTCGCATGCGTGTAACATTAAGACCCTGGAATCTGAAGTAGCTGCAATCAGCCACCAGGAGTTCCAACCCTCCATTTTAAGTTTGAATCAAGTCAAACTAACAAGTTGTTTATGAAGAGAGCGCCACCATATCAGGCAGGTGCTTTGTACATCACCTAGTAAAATAATAAACAGATGAAGTTTGGTTTTGGGAGGGTTTCTGCCCCTAAAACACTGGATCTCCTGCAGCACTGTTGAGGTCAAAACTTTTTGTGATGTGTCAACATCCCTTCTCTCTCTGTCTCCGAATTATATGTGGAATACAACTCCAACACAACAATCAACTGATGCATTTGACTGAACTGGACATTTAAACAACATTCCCACCGGTGTTCTAAGATTAAAAAAAATAAACACAACAAGAAAACCCATTTTAGTTTCAGCATGCTTGAATGGGTTTGGTTGAATATGTCAGACATACATCTAACCGTGTGTCTAGGTTGGTTTTGGTACTGCTAAATTGAAAGTCATAGCGACATTCCCCGCTCCAAATAGTCCTCCCAAATCCAGAATGCTCAAGTGTTTGTGATGGCATGCTGGAATAAACACAGGCTGCAGCTGTCTGACGGGCAAACACGGTCTCAGCATTTACACAGCGTGCCATTGTTGCGCTCTCCAAAGTCAGCAGTCTGCATGAGCTGTCATGAGTGACCTCAGCGGCAGCCGAAATCACACAGTACCAGACAGTAACGTATCAGGTTCTGCCCTACCTTATTCCTCCTGCTGTTGCCACCTCCACCTGCAGACACCTCCTCTTCTAAACTAATGCTTGGTATTTTAAACGTTCCTCCCTCTCTGTCTACACAGGCGGCCCCCTGTCACCAGCCAGACTGTTGCTCCCCTCACTGACACTTCAGGTCGACCCGCGACTCTGGCATCTCCAGGAGGGACGGGTCAACACCCATGATTGGTCAGAGAGATGCCCCCTTATTAGGAGGGAAGGAGGAGGGGCAGTCCAGCGCTAAGGAGGGAGAAGAATGGAATAATAAAGTTTGGAAAATAGTGGCGTGTTTGTCTCCAAGGCCTCTGTGAGTCATGGAATGTCCACAGTGGACTGATGAAGATATTTGTCACCTTCTTTCATATTCTGTTATCCAGCTGGATTCTCATGTTTCCATTGTAAATCAACTCACCATGTATTATTGAAATAATCCATGAAACACTCAGTCAGTCAGTTGGAAAGTGCTATATGAATAAATGATATTCTGATTGATCTTTCCAAGTCTGAAACAGCTCTCGCTAATGTCTCCTCGTCTCGCTCAGCCCTGCAGATGCTTCACCCTGCCTGCACTCAGACTGGCTGCCGTGTGCTGCATCTCTTGCACCACAGTCCTAAATATGTCAGCCTCTGTAGAGTTTTAATTATCGCGGCAGGGTCTCCATGTCTTTGTGCTTCTCAGATGTATTCGGTGTGGAAGTCTCAGCCTTGTTCTACGTCTAAAAACACTTCTAGTGCAACCATTCTTCCTTGTATTTGAGCCATTTGATTCATTTGTCCGGTTTGTCCTCAAAGCTCACTGTAGCCCACTTGAATAAGGATTTCACCAGCTTTGAAAATCCTGACTTGAGACTTGGAGGAGCTGACCCTCGTCCATCTAGGCTCAGGTTATTGGCTCATCCGAGTCCTTTGGGACCTGCTGACCAAGAGGTTCCAGGCAACTTAATTAAAGCATTCCACTAATAGGGTGAAGGTCTTTGATGGTAAGTGGGAATTGTCGCACAACTTTTTAACAAGTTTAACACAACAAAAATGGGAGCATTTGTTGGTTGCTTCTTGTACAAATGTGGTTTGTCAACCTAGGCCTGAGCTGATGAGGCAGTTGTGGAGGGTTGCGAGGGGCACAATGAGACCTGTTTTCACCTCCGCCCAGGAGGTAGTGACATTGTCTGTGTCTGCTGTCAAAGATAGGAGTTTGATGCTGTAAATATTTGGTGTGTCTTGGACGGGAGAAAGTGCATTTGTGGTCGTCCTCCAGGAACTACCAGCTGTCTCCTCGCTCGGTGGAGGTCTGCAGAGTGATTTTCTGGTAGAGTTAGTGGTTACACATCTTTCAAAGTCTGGCTAGTGACCTACTGCAGGGTTTCAGTTCAGTTGAATCAGATAAATCCCTCTGTGGCTTGAGCACCATTAGTCGGGAGAAACTCTCTCAGTCCTGCAGGTCACCGCAGGCTACGTCTACTGGCCATAACAAAACTCTCTCACAGCTCAACAAATGCTAAACAACCATAGACAAATTCTACTCAGAATAATGGGTCATAATAGCTGAGCCAAAGCTACTTGAGGTCGGGACAAGTGGCTGTAAACTTTTGATCACTAATATACTAATTGCAGACTGGGACGGTTTCCAAACTATCGTTCGCCTTGTGCGACTCATAGATAATGATCCTGGACAAAAGCCTGGACGAAGGTTCCAATAAGAAACGCCCCAGGGAGTTATTTTTAACCTGAAGGGTTAAATATAGTTTTTGCAGGCCTTGGATCTTATTTTAGAGAAAGAGTCACGCTTCCTGCTCAGAGGCGCAGCTGTTGTTGTGGAAAAGTGAGTGCTTGACACAATAGTCAATGAAGTGAAATGAAGGGTGAGATGTTCCAAATCTGTCTTCTTGCTGGTGGTTCTTTTCAATGCAGGGTGAGAAAGTCGTCCCATAAGGACTCTGGCATGAGCGACTGGCTTCAGTTGGAATGAGGATCATCTCCATACTGACTTTGGAATGTCTGACTTCCTCACTTAGACCTCACAAATCTGGAGGAAGGAACCTCACGCTGCATGATGATCATGCCGTCCTGTGTCGACATTTAAGTGGCTGGAAACCTTGTCTCAGCTCTCCATGTTTAAGTTAACTCCTGTTGAATCATTTTAAAGTTATTCCCCAGACTCTGCAGCTTAAGACTTCTAAACATGTTCTATTCTAAAAGGGGTAAATTGTTAAGTTAAATTCCGGGGACTTGCACTTCCACCATCAGTGACTACACCACATGACTTTTATTAGCAGTCTGGAGCAGCAGAGGAGAGCAGGAAAACATGTCCCAGACCTTCCCAGAGAGACTTCCTCCTGTCTTGGAATCTAACTGTCATCTGATCTTCTCTGTAATCTCATCTCCAGTTTAATTCATTTAGATTCCAGAGCGATTTTATCACTCGTTGCCAATTTTTTCTGGGCTGCCTCCACTCCTGGCTGGGAAACACTCTGCTCTGAGTTGGTTTCAGTCATATCTTTTCATCGTCTTCAGTCACCAGGGAACTTCCCTCCATCCGCTACTAAATTTACCAGAGGTGTTCCACAAGGATCTATTTTAGGTCGGATTCTATTTTGCATCTACATGCCAACTCTTGGCCTATCTTTTCACTGACGATACAGAGAGTCCACCACCTTCAGCTGGACCAATCATATACTTTCCCTCACCAAACTCTGCTCAGTTCTCTGATAGCATACTCCCTCCCATGTCCAAAAACAAAACTCATCTGAAGATCAATAAGATATGATCGTAATTGTTTCCATCTTGCCAGGAAAACCGTAAAACAGAGAACTATCTTTTTTAAGAAGCAGCTTCTGGACTCTGAGTTTCACAAGCTGTAGATCATACATCAACCCCTAGGCGCTGATGCGATGAAGTGGCGGTGACTCACACTGGACGTGCTGTCAGTGCAGCAGAGGCTGCCAACACCACGTCAGCTAACAGAGTCATTGTTGCTCAAAGACCGGCTTTAGTTCGAGTCCGTCAAAGACAAACATGCCGGGTGTGACCGACCAACATCACTCAAAGGATTCTCCTCTCAGTTCACTCAAGCGTCGTGAGATTCAACGGTTTTTCTTCTAGTTGTCATCAAAGCTGCTGACTGTTAAAGAGTTTGAAAATTAAAGAATGAATGTTGGTAAGCTTCTTTGTAAGACAGAAGATTGAATTTGTGTATCAAGCCACAACACAAGGTCATTAAAATCGACTCATTCATTCATTCCTTCTCCTACCATGTCATGAGCTGCTTCCCAACAGCCCTGACAGAGGAACTTGAGATGATCCCAAGACAGAGTCAAAGCTCGGAGGGTGGGAAACCCTTCGAAAAGAATACGACTGTTAACATCCTTACAAGCGTCCACAGCTAATCTGACTGAGAACGGGCTGCTCTACTCTGAGTCTCTCCAGGCGACTGAGCTCCTCTGTGGCTCTTATCTTGTGAACTCTGACTGATCCAGGTTCATGAGCATCAATGAGGGTCTGACAGAAAACTGATTCTTCTCTCTGGTACCAGCTGCTTTTGCCAGACCTCCAGATCAGCCCAATGCCTACTCCATCTGTACATCCAGTTCAATGGTGAGTGTCAATTCCTGGAGGGGACTTCGGGTCAGACCCAGGACCGGGTGACCTGTCACATGACCACTCACAGAGGCATAGAGGTAGTGAAACATTTGTAAACGTCTCAAATGAACAGGTGAATGGATGAAGTCTAATATTAGTTCCGCCCACTCTATAGGGCCAATAATCAGTGTCAGAAAAAAAGTAGTAACAATGTAAATTGTTTTCTTGTTTGACTAAAAATTAAAGTTCCACTGAGTTCAAGTCAAGTCAGTCAGTCAAGTGAGGACAGTGACCTTTCTCACAGTAACCAAATGTAGGAACAGGTAGATAGGGATAGATAGGGAACGTCACAGCTTCGATGTTACACTGTCACAATGAAAACTGAATCTACACTTCATGACTTGCAGATTCATGAAGCGTAGACCATCTGACCTGCGTTGGAGGAGGGTGTCCAGGTGACTCTGAATATTCCACGGAGACACTCACACATGGTCTGCAGGTCACTGGAGGGAACGCGTCGAGAGAGCAGCCCGCTCGTGGGCCTCAGGTCTGGAAGCTTTAAGGGGCGTCAGAGCTGGAGGAGGCTGCTGGAAGTGGTCCGGAGGTCCGAGAGACTGTTTGGGCCCCGAACACGAGCTGCACAGTCAGGTGGATTAGACAGAGAAAGGGAGAGTGTGAGAGGGTGGAGGGGTCACAGGGTGGGGATAGAGCGCTGATGGAGATATTCTCTTCCACTAAACACACAATTGAGCTTGCTTTTTTTGTCATATTGGGTACTTGTCAGTCATTACAAGGCAATAAAGTGAAGTGCTGAATTGTGTGTGCAGTTGAGAAATCAAGGTTGAAGACTTTATCTTTCTTCAGCATGTCTTCAGTGACTGAAATGACCTCCTCACTGAGACACACACCAGGAAACATTAGCTGAGAGTGAAGCTTCTGCAGACTTCCACAACTCCATGGAATTATTTTAAACAGATCATAAGTTTTTGTTGACATGCTCTTCAATAACGTGTTTAGGGGGCAGCAGCAGACGGGTGTACTGGCCGTGTGTTTGCATGAGTGGACAGTCAGCACTTTGCTGCGTCCCCCACAAAGCCCCTTCCATTGTGAGTGAGGCGGAGGGCTTTAGTCCCGGTGCTGCTGGGCCTTTTCATGAGGCTTAGCGGGCCTGAGTGCTGGATGACTGTCAGGCACGACTCGTGTTCACATAACACTTGTGCTCCGAGACGCCACTGTGATGTTCTTCTGAAGAACCTACTGCTCTAATCCGAGTCCCTGGAGGACGACAGAACACCAAACCCCATCTCTGCAGACACATATTTGTTCTGGAGTTTTCAAAATGCTTTGTAGAAAAAGGGCAACAAACGGAGACTCTGCGTAGGTTGAAATAGAACCTGATTTTCTGATAGATCTGGAGTGGAGTGAAATAAGGTCTATAGAAAAATATGCCACCAGTAGGGGGCAGAACTCTCTTCACATGGCCATAATCACACCTGTCATGTCCAGCCCAGAATGGAATGGAATCACCATACAGTCCATGGCCACCAGGGGGACATGTCCTGTTTTTATAACTGATGACACATTCTATATTTCGGCCACCCCAAATGATAAATCTTCACTAATTTAATGGCAAAATTGATAATTTTGAATCAACAGTGGGTGCCACGCCGGAACTGTAATTAATTTATCTTTATTAAAGTATCACAAGATTAATAGCATTTGTTCATACTGTTTAAGTTGTGTAATATCTCTGCATTATATTAATATTTCCGCAATAATCAGCCTCCAATAAACTTCACCAAATGAGTCATTTGGGTTTCATAGTGAACAAAAGTCTCAACTTGAGAGACAAGATAAGGTTTGTCACCAACGCCCACTGCGGGTCGCTGGATTGATGTGAGGGTGGGGGTCCCGGTGGGTAACAGGCGGACAGAAATAACCTCCTGGGTTGGGCTCTGCCGCATTCCTCCGTGCCTGACGAGACTAAATAGTTCACACTCTTTTAGGTGACATGCTGGTGATGCCACAGGAGATGTGTGTGTGTGTGTGTGTGGCTTTAGTGAGTGCACTTTAGTGTTATCCATGAGAGGAGTGCTGGGTTGAGTGTTCTAAGTAGATCTCTAATATCACTAAGAAGATTATCATACGCTGCACAAATGTACGATATTACTGCCACTTAAGTCAAGATATATTCCCTGTTCAAGTCAGCAGGATTATAATAAGGTAATTCTATACTAGGAAAAGGTTGAAATACAGTGTTGGCCTATGACCCATCAGCGTAAGTGTGTACTTTAGAAGCATAAAAACGTGGTTTACTGTAGAATGAAGTAGAGACGCACGACAGTACTGGGTGATCATGGCTGGCAAAGGTCAGAGGTCATCCATACTTCTTTACAACATTCAGACAACAAGGTTGGATAACTAATACACAACGTTGTTCAGGAGTGTTCAGAGTGTAAAGTAGTAGGGACGACCTTTGACCTTTACTACTTCCGATCCAACAGTTTTGATTGTGTGCTTCGTGTCACTGCCATTCATACTTCATTCTTTATCGACTTTGAAATGCAAATTGACTTTTGATTTGTCTCCACCTTTTGAATGAACCCATCGCTTGTTGATGACATCACAAGTCAATAGAATGGACAAAGATTGGACAAAGACTCATGCAGTGACAGTAGATGGTCAGCCTGTTCCTGGACTGAGCTGAACAGGCTGAACACTAGAACGATTCTTCTGTCAGCAAGGAGAAAGAAGAACCTGCTGGGTTCATTGTAGAGATAGCTGTTTCACTGTGAAAATCTGGACTTGCTTGGTGTGAAATCACTGTAGACCCATGATGAAGTCTTGAAAGGGGAGCGCTCTTGAGATGTTTGTTTCATGTCTGGCCCCGTGCTAATCTTCAGCGGCCAGAATCCATTATCCATGATCAAAAGTTCCTCTCGTGCTTTGTGGGTCATCGTGAGGAAGCCATTTTTAGAGTTTGAATAGAATGAGAATTCATTATAGACAGCTCAATATAGCTGCAAGCGAGTCGCTCTCATCATTGGCTGGTCCACCTCCAGTCACAATAGCAGTTTGTTCTTTCATCTCGCAACTCAAATGAGTGTGGCCAACAACAACAAGACCGCCTCATTGGCTGAAACAATGATTGCTGAAGACTGACCTGTTGACTGAGAGATGTTACGTTTGTGGCAGGAGAGGCTCAGAGTGGAGCTGCTGCTTCTTCACACTGAGAGCGCCATCTTTGTTTCCTGCGCCGGCTGAGTTCCTTCTCTACCTCACCTGAACGTTGACACAACACCGGTCATTGAAACATCAAAACCCAAAGTGGGTTCTACAGCTATGAAGGCCGTATGAAACGTTCTCAACACTGGTATGAATAAAGTGCAACAGAAACACAGTGGAAAACATTAAAATCTGAAGTTTATTTGAGCAAAAATTCTCAGCTGCTCGGAGTTCATCCCTCATTGGTCCGAGATTGTGGATTAAATAAGAGGTTTCCAGCCCCAGAACCTGTCTTCCCTGAGATGAGCGCTGATCGTTAAAAACAGTGATAAAGTAAAAAAGCAGTTCAGACTTTTGAGTTTCATGAGGCCTCCAGCCCAAACACGGTGCCTTTGTCTGACTCTCACCTGAGTGTGAGGCTGAGCAGCGCCTCCTAGTGTTCCTAGCTGGATGTACCAGATTCCTCTGCTGCTGTGGCTCGTGTTCAAAACACTCTTGATAGAGCTGGTGGCTGATTGAGACTTGAAAAGCTACCTATGTGGTCTGGACCTCCAACTGCAGTGATTCCGGGGGCTTCACCCTCCAGTGCGGTTTGAGAACTGTCTTTCTTCTAGAGTCATCGAGTCACGTCGTTCACCTTGTTGAGGAAAGCCTCGAGTTGAATTAAAAGGTGCAGAACGGGATCAGGGATCTGATGGTGCGTGGTAGAGAATCCTAGCACAAGTCTTTGATGTTGGTGTCCTGGGTCAGAGGAGAGCTGTAGGCAGAGGTCCAGTCCCTCTCAAAAACGTCTCTGAGTTGGGCCTGGACAGTCGGCTGTGCCGATTGTGACCCGGTCTGGTTGACGACCAAAGCTGAACCTGCCGTGTTGATGAAGTAGTCCCCGGACCAGTTGGACGTTCCTGCAGGCGAAAGGAGACGCTCTGACCCAGATCACACAGACATGGAGGTGTGGGGTCTCACCTATGTAGGCGACCTTGTCGGTCACCATGTACTTGTTGTGGTTGACCCTGGCGAAGGGAATCTCCTTCTGCTTTGGGTTGCTGGGAACCACAAAGAGTCTCTGCAAGAGGAAGAGAACGTTGGTGAACAGAGGTTTCAGATTTCGGGGCATAGATGGACCACGTACCACTTGGATGTCCAGTTTGCTCTTCACATCTTGAAGAGAGGCCAGAGACTTCAGGAAGGGGAACATGACCGGCTGAGTGCTGCCCCAGCAGCTGATCAGCAGACGAACTTTGATCCGGTGCTCGTACGCCATTCGTCGCAGCTGTGTGTCAATGTCAGCCCAGTACCTGCAGGGGCAACGCATGCTTATTATGAGTCACAAGTGTTATACAGATTTTGTGCTTCTGATTCTGATTCTGATCAGCTGAGCCACAACGCACTTTGTTATTCGGTATAACGCAGCCTCTGTATGCAGATGTGACCCGTTAGCTACACTTACAGACTGTTTTTTCTTCATATTGAGGTGTAAAACCTTTCCTGTCTCCGCACTGGACCGTGGTAGAGTGTCACAGGGGAGGTGCTCCTCGACACCTTGGTTTCTTACTTTGTCACAGCCAAACTGCACAGAAGCGCACATTCAGAGCTGGACACGCACCGGGCACCTCTTCACTTCTGGAGAGACGTCACTCACTCGGCAACCCCTCCCACATGCAGCGGCCACACACACTCTACATTCACTCCTACAAAAGCCTATTTTAAGGCTTGGAACGTATTATTTATTTTTCCATTAATTGTAATGGGAAAAAAAAAAAGATTCAGATTTCGAACGAATCACTTCTCGAACGGCCGTCTGGAACGGATTGTGGTCGAGAACCGAGGTCGGCTTGTAATGGAAAGGCAGAGAAGAAGGGTTGTGAAATTACGAAAAGCGCCACCCTCTGACAGTTCAAGGGAAGACACGTTTCATAGACATACTTTTTAGGATAGGAGAACTCCATGGTGGGCAGGTAATTCATCACGGCAATGTAAATGAAGCTCTCAGCATCTCCAATGACACTGAGCACAGACTGAAGGTCGGATGTCCGGCCGGTTGCACAGAAGGATGGCGGTGAGCTCTATTGAAAGACAACAAAAGTCATGAGCTGAGTTCTGTTCAGAAGGCCACGGCTGGGTGGAGAACCAGAAGAGCAGCAGCCTGAAATAAACTCTCCTGAATAATCAATATTCTCTTCCAGTCATGAATGACTTAAGACAACGCAACTTGTTGCAGGATCAGATAAAAGAATATCACCACAGTGAAGAAATGTGACTGGTGGTCGGGGGTGACTCACCGACAGGTAGACGCTGGACAGCGTGTTGTTAAGCTGCAGCTGGAGCGGCGTGTCTTTGTTGTAGAGCGTGGAGAAACTGCTGGGCCATGGGGACGGGATGGAGCCGCTCTCTCCCAGGTACCAGTAGGCTTCGAAGATCTTCTCCAGGTCTGTCGCCAGGCAGCTACAGTCGTAGACCACTGCACCCAGCTCCTTCACCTGCATGGCATTTGCAGACATGAAGAAAGCAAAAGGGCTCCCTCCCAAGACTAAACACAGATGAGTTCTCCCATCCTTCTTCATTTGTACATGTGACTACTATCTTTTTTAGAAATGGAAATAACTCCTATAATATCAAGTTATCTTGGATATCATCTTCTCATGGGTGAAGGTCGCAAGGTTTTTTAATGGGATAACAACCTGTAGAATTAGTTCAGTTCAGAGACCTGAGTCAGGGACCTCCAGTCCATATTGGCACTTCCGATGTAGATGTGCTTCTTGTCCACCACCCAGAACTTGGTGTGCAGGACTCCAGTGGTGAGCTCCTTCATGTTCACCGTCATGATTTGAGCTCCTGAAACATGAGAGTTGATGTCAATGACGGTAAAGGCTTTGCAGCTGTAGCCGGAGGTTGAGTTCCTAACAAATCACCAGAGTCAGTCAAATACTGAGCTGTAAAAACCTGTTTCAATGTCGTGAATGATGTCGTGTGTCTTGACATAATCATGTTGTCCACAGTCACATTTGTGTCACCTGAATCTCTGAGCCGCTTCAAGTCCTCTTGTCCTTTACCCGCCGATGGCTTGCTCACAGCGATGCGGACAGACAACTTTCCAGAGATGTCAACAAGGTTCTTGAGGACGGCCTCTCCCTTGGGATCAACAAATGTGACAGTTCAAATCTGCTTTATTAAGAGTTGTCATGCTTTTGTTACTTTACGGGTCACTCAATCTCAGGTCATTGGAGTACTTGAAAAGGTTTTCAACTTGATGTAAGGAGAGGAAAGGGAGGAAAACGAGATGATCTGAGTCCACATAAAACCAACAAAGGTCAACAAAAGCAAGCATTCAAGTTTCAGTGTGAAGATTTTTGAAAATAACTATGTATTTAATCATTTTCAGAAATGTAATCCTTTTGGCACCAACTTGAACCCATTTATTGCAGCTTATATAATAATAACAACAATAATAAAGCATTATTTCATAGCACATGTTAGAACGCTATTCTCAAAGCTCTTTACAAGCAAAATAGTGAAGAGCGCTGTCACTTGCTCAACCACGAATGTGGTCTTGAGCAAGCGAAAACGAAGGCAATATTAGGAGGTTAATGCATAACTGCAGGCCAATAACAGTGAGGTTTTAGCAGAGATTTAAAGGGGGCGGCGCACGTTGTGTTTCAGATCTCCTCTGGCAGACTGTTCCAGAGTGGAGGAGTGACAGAAAAGGCTCTGTCACCTCAAGATTTGAGTCTAGACTTGGGGACAACTCGCAGAGACCCACCTGAGGATCTGACGGTCCTGGCTGGCTCATATGGGGTCAGCAGTTCTACAATGTAGTCGGGGGTCAGGTCAGACGAGCTTTAAAAGTTGGTTAGGTTAGTTAGGTCAATAAGTCTTAGGTCTGTCAAGGGAGCCAGTGAAACTAACACTGGCGTGATGCGCTGCTGTCGGTTAGAGCCAGTTAGAAGCCCTGCTGCTGAGTTCTGAACCAGCAGGGGGTGTGAGAAAGATCCAGGAGGGAGAACACGAATGCATGAATTGAAATAAGTTTTTATAAGTCGGCATGGGTTTGATTTTAGAGACCATTTTCAGCTGGAAGAAACAGGACTGCACTGTAGACATTGTTTAAATGCAAGGTCAAAAGAAAGTGTGTGTGTGTTTTAAATATATATTGAATACAAATCGATAAAACAATGAGGCGGGAATAAAAGAGACCGTTTTGCGATGAGATGAAAAATGGTGTAGTTCAGGATTTGTGCTTGAAAATAACAACCTGAGCGGCGGTGGGTTCATCAGTGCCAGTGTCCTTGTTGGTAAGGGTCCAGTAGAAGGAAGCGATGTCCACACTGTTGTGAGCTTGGCTCATCAGGTCCATCCAGGCCTGGTAGATGGCAGGATGACTGACGCTGGAGTTGAACTCCAGACCCTCCGGGATGCTTTCTACCAGTGAGATCCTGACAAGTGGACCAGAAACTTGCGTTTTTTTTTTTACACAATCAAACTAAACTATTTCACAAATTGCCTTGAACCAACACAGTGATCTGTGCCTCTACAGGCCCGTGTGCCGTGTGGTCAATCTCATAAGCGTTCACAAACACTGGCATGGTCAAACATGACGGGATTCTGGCTTCATTTGGACCCAAGCAGAAGGTCGTACCTGCAGGGGTCCGTGCAGGACTCGCTCTGAGGCAGCCTGAAGCTGCTGCTCTGGGTCGGACACGCTGGTGGCACGTCTGGTGTCAGGAGATTGATGAGAGCGGTGACACCAAGCAGAAGGGTGCTGACGACTGCCAGAGCCAGCACACTGCGAGAGTACTGGAAGAGAAGGGGTTTTGAAATGATTCATTTCTGCATAACAAAAAAAAATTCGGTGGCTAGGACGTACCATCTGTGCCTTTCTGTGGGACTCCTGCCTCCTCATCTCCAGGTCCAACAACTATATACACAGAGAAACAACACTGATGGAATCTACTTTTTGAAATAATATAATACATATAAGACACAAGCATGATCAAATGTTAGTGTCCTGTGATTTGGAAAAAAAAAGCAATATAAAAGTCAATATTAAAAACAAGCAAATGAAAAAACTAGTTTATTTATGAGAATGTATTTTTCAAACCAAATATAAATGATATAACAGATTGTTAAGATGCAAGTTATATATCCGTTCTCTTCAGAATTACATTTTTAAGAAGCATCTTTTCTTAAATTCAGGTATGATTTTTAATGTTAATATAAATCTTAATCAAAACCACGATGAGTTCACAAACTTTGCCCCATGTCTGTGGGACACTTAACTTAAATGTTTCTCATCAGTTGTCGTACTTGAGCAAGAGGAGCGTTAAAAACAAAAAAGTAATTTAACTGGTTCGAAAATGGTTCGCAACTGGACATTTGTGAGGTCACTTTTTAAATCAGAGAAAAGCGAAGCTCAGATAAGAGCATCTGAAGACAGAGCCATATATTTACCGGGTCATAATTGATGTCAGACTTCATGGCTCAGGTTTGATTTCAGTCCTGACGGATCAAATCAGCTGGTCCCGTGACTCTGACAACAAAGTGGAAGACACCAATGAGCAGATTGAAATAGTTCCGAGTAAGAGTGAAAGAAAAATAGCGCTGCAGTAATTCTCAGAAACGTGACCTACTTTATGGATGCAATTAAACAGCAACACAACACTTCCCGATGTGACTCTTTTATATGAAATACATCGTTGTTGAGCTGCTTTTCTAGTTAGGCTGCCAATGTACAGTGAACACGTAGCTGGGGGGGAAACTCCATTGTTGCCGCACCAGAGAGAATGTTCTCCACGGCCATTGTGTCCGAAGGGAAAAAAGCCGAGCGCACTTTCGCTGCAAATGACACACTTCGCGTGAACACCATTTGCCAAGTGAGCTACCCATGGCGACACTTAAGAGGAAGTTTGCAAACCAAGCAACTGCTCCCATGACTATTATTTTGCAGCAGTGTGATCCACTTCCCATTTTAGCTCTGATTGACCAATAACAGAGGTTATTCTAAGTTAGATGCCCAACTAACTACAGACATCACGACGCGCCGAGCATCACATTAACGGGATCAACTAATAATTTTGTACATATCATGAATGACTAACTGTTTTTTTCTGCGAAGAGGTTTCAGGGCGTGTGTCACAAGTTTTAACGCTGCTAATGTCCTGAGGGGACCGTTCCGAGAAACGCTAGATGGACAGTAAATAACCTGACATTAGTTGTTGTTCCTTCCTGCCAATTTGAAGATATTACAATCACTTAAAAAGTCAATGAAATCATCAGAATATGTGCCTGAAAATGCAACTTTTGAGGCGTGGGTGATTTTATTTTAAATGCAAGAGCATGGGTGGCAACTCAATCACGGCAGCGGCCAAGTTTTCAGAGAAGCAGGCTGAATGGTATTTACTATAACAGGCACTCCTTTTACTGGATGTACACAGGCCATTTAAACATAAAACGCTAGCGGTCAGAACCGTAATACATACGTTGCCTTCACCAGCGTCTCTGCAACACTTAAGAGATAAGATCTTCACCTTACTTTTTTCCACTTTTTGGAAAAAAGTAAGAGCGTCTTTTTTGATAATGTTTCAATTATTTAAAAAATAATAAGATAAGATAAAAGATAAGATAAAATATTATTTAGTAATCTCTGCTTCACTTTCGGGTGTTAGCATTACTTTGGGGTTTAAAACTTTTTGTTCTTAAAAAAAGAACTATTGTAAATGGTGACTCAGTGTCAAAACCTAGCAAAGTAATTTAAAAACTATACGGTGGGAGAAAAATAGTCGATCTGGTTTAAGTGAATCGACGTGTGTAGCGAGTTAAGAAAGTGTTATGGTGACATTCTAAAGCGGTTATCCCATTTTTCTCCATTACAAAAACAGCCATTTTAGCGAAATATTTAAGGTCAGGGAATCATAAAGTAAACAGTTGTACATACCTAACATTATATACGTTCATACAGTATATCATTACATTGAATCTTGCGAGACCAAACAGTTCAGTAAAATGTGCAAATAAAATGAATGACGTCAGAAGAACCCGAAATTAGAAATAATAGCATAGAACTCAGAGAACTGAGAACACACTGAGCAGGTAGCCGGTGGCTGACTACGTTGATAAAATGTGACTCATAAACATATAGAGTGCAACGGTGACAATAACAAAACGCTGACAGGAAATGCAATACTAGCATGAGTTGCTGACAGAGCGAGACCGTCTTAACAAAACAAGGTACCTTTGAACAGTCAGCTCACCTCCGAACATTCGTCCACACCGTCGCAAATTCCTCACCGAACAGCGTTGAGTTCTTCCAGTCACGCTCATCCACTAATCAATGGGCTAACTGTTATAGAAAAAGAGAGCTTGGTCGGTTTAAAATGTTCTGTTCGTACAAACCCCGGGGCACTTTCCTTGAAGCGAGGGGTCATGTGACCAAACTGAGCCAGCCAATAGGATGAGAGGTATCTTCGTGACGCAAGAGGCGAATTGCAACCATGTAGTTCTTACTTCTGGCCAGAAGATGTCAGTGTTGGCTCAGCGTAACCTCAGCAGCGCTTCGATAGGCGAAGTTATTTACAATTACACACAACAGATCAGTCAACAGTTAACAATGGGTCGTTGTTTTAGTGCTTAATAATCACAGACTGGGACAACAATGGCTGTTTGAATGCTGGTATACACTGATGAGGCTATTTAAACTCAGTTACTGTGCTTCACTGTGATTTCACGCGGTATTATAAACAAGAATTGTTATTTTGAAATCGTGGTTGCTGCTGAAAGTAGCTGGTGTTGTCAAACAGACCAGGCTCCAGAATCTTAGCTCTCACTTCACTTTCACAAGAACACGACCCAAATAAAGTTGTCACGCCACTGGTTTACTTTTCTGTCCCTCTGCTCGCTGCACCGAGATCAAGAAACCGCTGTGCAACCCGCTTGAATTAAATTCTAAGTCAAATTTAATATAACTTATTATTGAATTAATAATATCTCACGATATTTGCTTTATATTTGCTTTCACTCGGGGCCCTCCTCTGCTGCCATCGTGTACAAGACAGTATTTCAAAATCATCAGAACAATTCACAGGAGCTACAGTCAGGAAGGAGTCTCCATCACCATGATGTTTGCTGATGATCTTTTGATTTGAACATGCTAGAAAGAATATGGAGGAAGGAGTGATGGAGCAGAGCTGGACTGAGATGAAGTAGGTGAAAAGGTCGGATCAGAGCCGACCCTTCTCATCCTGGTCATGGGCTGTTTGTCCCTCTTCCCTCTGGCAGGAGGCTACGGTCCATCCAGACCAGAACCTCCCGTCACGGGAACAGCTTCTTCCCCTAAGCCATCAGACTGTTAAATTTGTGATCAGCCTTTGTTATTTAATTTAATTTAATTTAATTTAATTTAATTTAATTTAATTTAATTTAATTTAATTTTATTTCGAAGCACTTTCCTAGTTGGTGGAATCCCCACTGACCATGGCAATAAATTCTATTCTGATTCTGACTCTGAAAAAGAGAGTGCAGGCAGGGTGGCAAATGAATGCTAGAGAAGCTTTATATGTGGTCATGATCCAGGGTCAGAGTTAGATGAGCCAGAGATGAAGATACTGAGGACAATATGAGAATATCAGACAGACATGTGGAGAAGTTTGGAAACAAAGTTAGGGAGGACAGATGGACCACCAATATTGGAGATGAAGAAGAGGGGAACAACCAGTGAGGTTCATGGCAAAGGAAGGCAAGGAAGAACGGAGGCGGAATTCATCTTCTAATATAGATTCCTGTCTCACAGTGACTTGCTCTCCTCTTTGTAAAATAAGACTCTCGTTCCTGTTGACAGTTTACCACTTCACTCTCACCTTAATCAATAAGCTGCCGTGCAAACACCGGGGAATGAATCCTGCTGATTAAAAGCAGAAGGACATGTCAGTGACACTGTTTAATACCGACATAATGACTTGACTTCTGAGATAATCTCAAGCGTCCTCAAACAGACAAACACAATGATGAACTTTCACTCAACTTCTAGCATTATGAGCAGATTAAAGCGGATCATTAGTCGTAGAGGAGAGCAAATATTGTCTTTGAGCCTGTGCAAGCAGCTTGATGACATCCGCAGCAAGAAGAGCTAAACGAAATATTCTTTGATGCTTTCCCAGAGCAAAATTCTGCTCCCAGGTGAACCGCTGGCTCTGGGGAGACCCGGGCCACGCTGGAGCTCTGTTCTAGTAGGAGAGGACCTCATGTACGGCCGGCTTAACACTTGGCAGGTGTGAAAGTTTCATGCAGGTTAGATGGACACAACAAAGATCCAGGACCCCAGGGTGATGGAGAAACCCACACCCAGATGAGGGTCACATACGAAGCCTTTCATTTTTAAATTCATACTGATTTGTACTGTCCATAATAATAATGCAGGCACCGTAAATATATCTGCATTGATTATTGAAATATATTCACTTCCGATTGATTATATAATTATTTCTCTTTGACCCATCCTTGACCTTTGACCCCACGCCAGAAAACAACTCAGGACTTTAAAAATAAAGTACTACATTTTCATTCATCATGTTCGCAGTTCATTTTATATTTAATCTTTAACATCTTCTTGCAGTGAATTATTCAATATATTAGGGACACCCAACTTCAAAATACATTGAACTAAACAAACAAAAAAAAGTAATCCAATAGATGAGAAGAATAAAAAAGATGAATCTATAAAATTCTTTTTTTCATTGTTTCTGAACAGCGTTCTAAAAAGTGCAACACAAATAAAGCTACATTCATCTTATTATTTATATTATTATCATTATTATTACTTCTACCACTACTCCGTAACCTTTCGTTTACATTCTTCCAGCAGAGGTCGCTAGAGAGTCACCGTCGACCAGGAGCGATGGGCTTCCTCTGGCACACGAATGTTCCACGCGTAGACTCCAGAACTGAGAAGATCGTTTCTTAATTCAGATGTGAGATTGAGGAACGAGGGGGAATGCGAACTTCAGTGTCGGTCACATTTCCTTTTGTTGCTGCTTGATAAGAGAGAGTCGAAGAATTCGACTTTATCTCAGTTTACTCACATACTCCGCGTTCTTTCTCCTCCACGGTGAAAGAACGGCTCCGCTCTGCTACGACTTTACCCTTCTCCACGCTTTTATTTTGAAGGGAGCGTGGTAATTGCAAATGAAAATAAATAAACCCCGTTGATTGATCGATGACGCTGAAGGAGATCGTGAACTTCGCGTTCTGTTCCCAGCATCACTGAGATCTTATTAATGATCAACTGTTGGCTGTATGGTTTGGATTTAATTTGGTGTAGGTGTGTTCGTGAGTCACTTTTGAGTCACAAACATCCCGGTGAAGAGCTTTTAAGGGTTGTTATAAAACTACATCACATAATGAAACACTCGGGTTCTGGAGAAAAACAGACCACAACAAAGCCAAATAACAAAGATGGTTAACAGTTTAAAACAAAAAAATTAGTTAAAATCAAAACAACAAATTAACAATGAGAAATATTGCTCTCCATTTATGCTTTTCCACTTGTTCGGTTTCTAAGAAATTTCTCCTGATGAAGAGCAGTTCTGTTTCGAGTCTCTCCTGGAAGACTGAGCTCCTCACTGACAGTCCCTGCAGAGAAACCTGTCTCTGTGATCCTGTTCTCTGGGTCGCAGACCAAGAAGGAAAAACTCGAGCAATCTTGTTATGAAATCCATAGCCATCCCATGATGTCATGTGACCGTGTGAGTTTCAAATATTTCATGTTGAGTGAATGTGATGATAGGGATCGAACCACACGCGACCTCGTCATGTTCTGTTGTCCTATTTGTCATGGCCCAAAGACACAAAACCGCTGTGTCCTCACCATGCGGTTCAAGGCTTCGTCTGTCCAGCGCTCCGGGCCGTGGGTGGCTGGATCCAATCCCAGACTCTCAAGGGGTGAAAGTTCTGAGTCTGTCACAGCGTGTTCAGAGACTCACTCACACACACACACGGAGCACCCAAAAAAGATCAGTGTGGTTTTGACCATGGGAGGAAACCAGAGTGTTAACACAAGCAGTTGGAGAACATACTAACTCAGTGATGTCTCCGACGTTAGGTTTGAAGGGTTATATTGTAAACCCACACGTTTCTATCTCTATTGTTGTGGTGACCTCTCATTGCCATCACCCTTTCCCCAGCTTCTGACCCTAAACCTAACCATCCAAACCTAACCTTAAGCAGGACTGAAACCCAGTTATAATGACCCAGTTATTTTGAAGTTTTAATCCTGAAATTGAGACATGGATTTGTGGGGTTCAGATGAAATGCTCCCCACAAAGGCAGGGTCCTCACAGGGAGGTGTTTTGTTCCCCACAAGTGAGGGTAAACCAGGTGTACACAGACACACAGACACAGCCAGGATGCAGGAGGAAGCGGCTGGAGAGGCTCCTCCTGGTTGAGGGATTTATGACCGGACTAACGTTCCACCTGACGACCTGCAGACATCACCTGTTTGAGTTGGAGATGAGCTGAACATGACAGCTGGTTAGGAAACACTCTGAAGTCCTCTGAAGAGTCTTAATCTCAACTGTTAAAAGACTAGCAGACCTCAGTGACAACAGTTTAGAAAATAAAACACAAACCCTTCACTTATACATTTATACTGTATAAGTCACAGGGAGTTGTGTTGTGTGACATTAAAGACAAAACATGCTCAAATCATTTCATTTGTACCAAAGATGATACCGAGAAGACCATGATAAGGTCATAAATCTAATAACCGGCAGCAAAACACATTTAAGACCAACAAAGGGTGTTATTAAGTGCAAAAACAAAGGACAGAAGCTGAAGTGAAATTGATTTTGACGAGGAGCCAGTTGTTTCTGATCTACCCACAGTGAGCTGGACTCTGTCACCGGGGAGCCAGGGGGACGGGTCGTGTGTGGGAGGTTCCACGGTCACAGCGCTGAGACTTGTGCGGGACTGGTCGTCGGGCGAACGAACAGGCGGTTCAGCTGCAGGTGAAGGCTGATTGATAACCTGGAAAGTGTGCCGGGGGTCAAAGACTGAGGAGGGGAGGGGGGTCGCGCTGATGAGTCACAGCCAAGATGTCAGGGACCAGCAGCTCTGGTGCGTGAGTTTGGGAAGGTTTACAAGAGGATGAATATGTGGAGGCTTCTGTCAAGATAAAAATGATAAGTCATGTTTCAGCATTACGACCTCTGTTAGAACAGAGGCTCCGGCAGGGTCGAGGGGGCAACACTCATCCTAACCGCAGAACCCTGGAGGAGTATCGATGCTTCAGTTGAACTGGAGTAATAAACTCTCCTGGGTCTGTCCCAGTGCCTCCTCTGAAACTGCTCACTTCAGTCACAGACCCGCAAGAACACATAGCAGTAGGGACCAAAGAACTCCAAATCTAAAGAGTTTTTTTTGTGTTCAAAATAATAAAAAAGTAAATAAAGATGTGAAAAAAAGAAAAAAATCCATCCAAAAGGAAGTTAAAAAATGCAGAAGCTCAGCTTACTTTTAAACATCTTATTCACTAAAAATAAATAACATATAAATAAATAATAAATAAAAGATTGACTCTGACTTCACTCTTGCAGTTTTAAACATGTTGGACTTTTTACAGTCTCCACCCCGTCAGACGTTTTATAAAAGTCATCTTCCCCTCACATTTTCTCAAAAAAATTCTGAAAGAATTGGCCGTTCCCCTGAAAATATATTTTATCCAGCTTTTATAACTAGCTTAATTGCAAACTCATATTTCCTCCTTTTGTTTCCTTCAATCTAGGAAAGTTTGTCCCGTTTTCCAGCAGGTCAAAGTCTGAGTGGCCCTCAGAGGTGAGAATCATGGGCTAGAAATGTAAATAAAAATGAAAAATTCTATAACAAAAAGACAATAAATCTTAAAATCGGCTGTTAAATTATTAAATCAAATAAATGAATTTATATTCAACATTGTTGAGAAACAACATAGAATAAAATTGATGTGTCCAGTCCAAAACAAGTGAGTGTGTTGTTGAATAAAAAGGTAATAATAAAATGTATTGTGTATTTTGGTGCATGAAACAAACAAAGGCAGGCCTCCACGCTGAAACATGACTCCTGGCTTGCGTGACCCGTTTGGCCCCAGGCTAGAAGTGACTGGTGGGCCAGTCGTTAACCATTTAAGATCAATTAGCCAACTCTTCCAACAGAAAGCCAGGGCCGAAGTCGTCTGTCGACTTTTCACTCGCTTTGGGCCATCGGCTGCTGTGACAGTTGGGAGGCGGAGTCTGGAGAGGGAGCTGTCACGGTCGAAGACCATTTTCATCCCGACTGGAACTTTTCCACTGAAGCTGCGTCTGTTCTGGGCCTCGACCCAGGAGGGCCGGGGCTGAAGCTGCCACTCCAATCCTGAAGGCAGGCGAGTGACGCTCACCTCAGCAAGAGTCTTGCTGAAGGAATGGAGATGAAAAATAGAGAAGGTCTGCTGAGGGCCCATAACACCATAAAGATAAAGTCTAGACACACTCCGTCTGTAAATTCCTTCTGAGATAACTTTTGTTGTGAATTGCTGCTGTGGATATGAAAGATGATAACAAGCTTTTATGAGTCTCCGGATTCCGAATCAGGTGGTTCTGGGTCTCTGCAGGTTCACGTCAGGATTCCTCTTCACGAAACGTTCTTCTTTAAATGAAGTGTGCCGCAGCTGACGATTCTTCCTGCAGTCCTCCCTCGCATACGGCCGACATGTTTGAGTGGAGAGAGACAGCGAGCTCCCTCTGGCACTCCGGATTCTTCCCTCTGTAGCTGAGTCATACTCCACTCACAAAATAAATGAACAAGTTAAATTTGTCAAACACAAATTAAAACTTGATTTGAAATACTACTTTACATGCATCAAACCTGAAGCCCGAGGGCCTGGAGCCAGCCGTCATCTTGTTCTACATGGTCGACAAGAGCTTGACAAACCACTGAAAACACATAGACTGCCAGATCAATGAAAGAGGGACAGCGGATGAAAATGAACACGCTTTCTTTTGCGCTAAAGACTGAAAAATGACCATAACGCTCGGACTACTGAGTGCACATGATTGACTGCAGTTCCATGCAGAGCATAGCCAGACTAAGCGTCATGTTCTCCTGGTTTACATGCAGTGGAGATAAGTCCAATTACTGAGTAATGTACCTCTGTGTGTGGGGTGGCGCCATGGGCTCTTCAGTCCTTACGGTTTCTATGACCGTAGTGCAGTCCTTCTCAAATTTTATTTATTTCAGGCAAATTGATGCACTTTAAGTCTTTTCTGTTGTGTTTATAAAGCATTGTTTTATTGTAAGTTGCTTTATATTCATTTCTTTTTTCTTTTCTTTAATGTTAACAAGGATACAATGTTATGCAGAGGTGTACTTATAATAATTTTGTAGACAAACGATACTATTTACGGAGGCGGTGGAGAGCTGGGGGGGGGCACGAAACGTTTACTTCTCCTTGAAGGGTGCAACAGAAGGAAGAGCAATGAAAGCTGACAGGTAGCGAGGAGCCGTTTCAGACTGTTATACTGAACTCTGTAGACAGCTGACTGATTAAGCAGTTTAACTTGAGAGGTCCAGAATCAGCGCGTCTTAGTGTCAGCTGTCATCATCGCCTAGCCCGCTCAAACTACTCGGCTACGTGCTAGCTTAGTTGCGCTATTAACCACATTATCCAAGTCGTGTAGCCTGACTTAGAGACATTAAAATTTCTCTCCAGCAGTCGGATTAAGCTGTTATAAACAGCCTAAAAGTCCGATTTTAGTCGGACTGGGTCCAGAAAACGACCAGAACTGGTCGTTTTCTGGACCCAGCCAGTATAAGCTGCACCCACTAAATTGGGAAGAAAATAGATTTTGTGTGCATGTAGGTTTGGTTCTGGTTAAGGTTAGCTATGTGTTTTGTATAGGTTTAGGGTGAGAGGCTGGGGAAAGGGTTGTGGCAATGACCCCACAAAGATAGGAATACAGAGGTGTGTGTGCGCGTGTGTGCAGGTCAGCTCAGGCTGGTAACTGATTACCCAATGTGGTGGAACCAGGTCTGCGTGTTGCTGAAAGGGCTGGAGAGGAGCGGGCTTGTCCCCCGCCGACTCTCCAGCTTCAGGAGTTCAGCCTTTAATCTCTAATAACCTCAAACCTTACACCGACCAAGAGTGCTCAGGATTTCCGCCGCATTGTCGCGCTCAAACCGCGCTTTTGTCTCGCTAAGACACTAGAAAAACAGAGCTGGGCAGCCCGGCTCTCCAAGAATCTTCTCTTTGGACAAACAAGAGTTGTCAGAAGGTTTTGGGTTTCACACTGAAGGATTCGTTCTGAAGTGAAATTTGGGATTTATCCAACATTCATGCTAGTTTATCACTGCGACCCGAAGAGGCAACATAAAATTAGACTTCTCTGGGGCAAACAAAACACTAGGAAAAATAAGCAAAAATCAACAATATTTAAAAATAAACTGTTTACATTTAAATGCTCAAAATAAAATGGGACACCACAAAATAATATAATTATCTAGCATTTATGTAAATAAAAGTTAGTTCCTGAGAAATAAAAGTGGAAATTGCACAACTTTTTTTTTTTTCTCGAGAATCATTGATGATATGAAAAAAATATATACATAGTTTGATTGATGATTCTCGAGGAAAAAAAAATCATACATTGTCCCTTATTTCAAAACAAAAAGTTGTGCCATTTATATATATATATATATATATATATATATATATATGTATATATATATATATATATATATGTCTACATCAGTATTGCTATGGCACTTTTTAGGACGAGGAAGTGAAGCCAAAGTGCTGAGGTCAAAGGTGAGAGTGGCTGCCATGGCAACAAGCCCTTTCAGGTCAGTATCAGGATCTTATCTGCAAACGTGTCTCTGTCAGCGTCCAGATCGATGACCATTCCATTCCTCAAAATGAAGTCAAAAGTAGAAAACAATCTGTTTCTCTGCTGTGTTTTGGTTTGTTTGTGCGTGAGTCGGTGGGTCTTGCAGGTGAGCGGCCCACAGGTACGGGCGTGTTGCATCACTCTGAGTTTTGGGAGCGTTTTATCTGCTGGAGGAATTTCCCACACGCGGGTCAATAACACCCAGTTTCTGCCCATTTTTGTTAATCATTATTCCGCATGAGGAGATGCAGCTGCAGATCTGGAGCTGTAACGTCTGCAGCTGCATGAACCACTTTTCCGTCGCTGGAGCTTTAAATCTTTTATTACAGTTGATAACACACAGCCTTCCAGGTTTACTATGACAGAACACATATAACAATATTTATGCGGTGAAACAAAAGTACACAGAGCTGCAGGAGAACTTTGAGGTGTCTGGTTATATTTATTAAACTCTAGAAACATTTTTGACTGTGCATCCATTTCTGGAGGCTTCACAATTGATTTGTGATCTGAACTTACTGGAACTGATGTAGCCAAAGTGTGGCTTGGGGGCCACTTGTGTCTATTTGCCTGTATTTATGCGGCCCTCGAGAGAAACAGATCATCTAAAAAAAAATCATGAATTCACATTTAAATTTCTTGAATTTCTCATGACCCTTTGTTGGTCTTAAATGTCTTACACCAGATTTTATCTCTATTTTCTTCATATAATATCATACTATAGATTTATATTATAATAATATAATAAAATGTTCATTTCCATTTTCACGCCCCTCAAGGTACAGTATCTTTCAATATTTGTGATTAATATGCATAGTCTTTGAATAAAATAAAATATCCATAATAATAAAATTAAAAAATATATATTGGTCCAACTAATTACACGCTTTACTATTTTCTTGAATATTTTAGCGACAGAATTGAAATTAAATTTTACATTTTTCATTTTGATTCAAGACTTTTTCTTCTGTCCTGCTGTCTTGACTACCACAAGGCCCCTTTCAACAATCACAGTATCTAATGTGGCCTTTTAATTTAATATTCAATTGCCCACCACCAGAACGTTGGATGCAGACGCTGCAACGTTCTTTGTCGGTCACAACATCAAGACAGTAAACATCTCGCATAAAATGACCTGGTGGCCTGGATTTGGTCCCCGAACCTTGGGCTTGACACCTGATAAACACTCAAGTGCCTGCCTCCTTCCTGGTGGTTGATATTGCAATGGTGGCGTTTCGGTCCAGGGAAAAGCAGGGGGCGCTCCTGAGCACCTGTCTGGTGGCATCAGACAAAATAGGTCAGATGATAAAGGTTCTTCTTCTGTCCTGGATGCACCACAGTTGAGGTGGTCGGTGGCAATAGGGTGTTTTGTCAAAGCTCTCGTCCATGTGGAAGGACCGGTCTCACCCTCGAGGTGTGACATCACTGAGCACGGACAGACTGATGTACAATAGCATGTTGTCCATCAACCCCCCAACATCAACCGAATATTATCTAATAATAAAACCCAAACGTTTCAATAGAAACTTGGTGTTTAACAGCAGTTTTCACTTCCAATACTAGCGTGCTACATTCCATTCATTCCTCTGCCTGTTGAATCATCTGCCATCTCTGTAATAACCTTTGCATATATAGATAATATTTGTCATCATGTGACATCATAAGGTTAGAGTTGCTGTCTTCTTCCTGCTGCTGACGTCACCGCTCGACACAAGCGCCATCAAGATGTTGCCTTTAACCACCTTCCTGAAACCCAATCTGTCTCCCCTCTTATCAGTGTGGCCCCCCCACCGCCCCCACCGCACCGGCCCACCTGTAGCGCCGGGCCACATCGCTGCTGTCACTCATTAACCAGGACTTCCTTTTATCAGAGCCCAGACGGCCCCAGGTCAGTGCCCGGCCCACGGTTCTGATGCGGCTCTTTAACTGTATTTCTGATAACCATGAAGATCAGGAAGCACTTTACTTGTGAACAGTCATGTTGTGTTTTCCTGCTCGGGAGCGCGGTGCCGTGAGCCCTCACGGCGCCCAGGTGACATCCGGCTCTGACGCAGGCGACATGACTCACTTGGTTCTGTGGAGTTGGAAACCGATCGATGGTTTTCTCAGAATCCTGTCAGGGAAGTCTCGGAATATTGACCTGCGCCATTATTCCGTACCGTCAAGCTGTCAGTCAAATAGTGGAGGAAAGCTGCCTTCATGTTCAGCATAAACAATGAATGGTGTGTTCCTGTCTGCTGCAGGTGGGATACACTGGTGTTAAAACCATGTTGGAAGAGACACCCGCTCCAGGTGGAGTGACCTTGCTGGCCTCTTCGATCAATAAAAAGTCGTGTGGGTGTCTGAACTGGACCTGGACCTGGAGATGAGTTCTGTTTCGCGTGAGACAGAACATGACTGTGGCATCGCGTCATCGTAAACTATTGCTCCTCAACCCTAAAACCATGCCATGCGAGGAGCACAGTATGGGCTACCTCACCTTATCATAAGTTACAACATTCATGGCATCTTCTATGGAGCCGGATAAATTCTTGTTTGATCTCTGGACCTCGTCTCTGGGTCGTCTTAGGTGGTCTTGACTACAACACTAGTAAAGGATGAAGCAGAAGAAGAGTCTTGTTACACGTAGCCTTCTGAAGCTCATTGACTAGGACTGAAATGTCGGTGTGTCTTCTCGTCTTCTAATGCAGCCCCATGGAACTCTTCCAGAGAGCAGTGGGAGAAGGTTCTTCAAGCTCACCAATTTGTGTGGAGGAGCATGCAGAGCAACTGAAGTCCAGTCAGACCCTGACTTGGTCACCTACGAGAAGGCCCGGAACCACCTCTGAAGGTGTGTCCCAGAGCTGATGTTAGCTGCAGTCTGAAGCTACGAAGCTCTGACCATTGGTTCAAGCTCCACGAACAAGGTGTCTCATACCAACCTGAGTGAGACGTCATCACTTCCTGTCCAACAGGAAGTTCTCCATATGACCCAGGTGGGCCGCCTGCTGGTGGTCCTCCGTGTGGTGGAGTGCAGCGCCCTGTGAACTGATGCCACAGTAGATAGAGACCTCCATGCCGAGAGTGTTTGATGTTGACACACACTTCACGTCAGTTTTGGTGCCACCTGAGAGCTGAACCTTTCCAGGATCCAATGTCCCATATTGGCGTTCTCATTTGTGCTGTGAGTGAGTTTCTCCCGGAGACTCGTGTCACTGAGGCGGAGGACAGAAGGTGAGCTGTCCAATCATTAATGAGGCAGGTATGCCCGTGTTGTTATCAGCCGGCCGAGAGCCGAGCCCTGAGCTGGAGAACAACAAAAATACCTTATCAGCGGAGGTGGGCCGCGAGACCTGCAGGTGAACCAGCGAGCGGGGCTGCAGGAAGAAAGGGGAACAAACACTGATAAAAGCTGAAGCACAACTCGGGCCAAGTGTTGAGACTCTGCACTTTGAAGTTGAAAGATGTTGAGAATTAATGGATATTTATGGGAATAATGGATGAATAAGAATGAGTCCAGGTGACTGACAAGTGTTAGCGGCGCACGCAGTCACAAAAGATCTCAACACAAGAGCGTCTTTGATGTGAGAGGATGGAGGTAGTTCCAGGGTCGCCCAGTGTCGTGAGTGTCGAGTTCCTGTATTTTTGGGTGATGTTTTGGAGCGTACGATGGACAGATGAGAGTGCTATAGCACCCCCAGGCCTGAGCTCTTGGTATCGGTCTGTTGTGGTGAAGAAAGAGCTGAGCCAGGAGACAAGCTGAAGCTCCTCTGATTCCTCCTCTCACCTGTGGTTACCAGTTTTGTAGAGTTTTCTCTGTCGTCCTCTGCATCAAGAGAGGTCTGTCCAGGGTGCCCGCTGCATCTCACCCGGTGCAGCTGGGACAGGCCATTGGGGAACATGGGGCTGAGCAAAGGATGGATGTGAGGGCTATTGTTTTCATCAGTCACCTGCAAACACACACACACACACACACACCTCACAGTTGGCGATTAAACAAGGGTGGAGTTTGGGGCAGGGTCACATTTAGGATTTTAACTGATCCCATCAAACCTATCAACTGTGCTTGTGTGTGTGAGTGCATGTGTTTGCACAGTAGTAAAAACCTGAAAGGACCCTCCACCTCCTCCGCTACATCATTCTCTCTTCATAAGCCGTCCCACCAAACCTCCTGGAACACCCAGGTGTGACCTCACGCACACACACACACGCACACACACACACACACACACACACACACACACACACACACACACACACACACACACACACGCACACACACACTCACACACACTCACACGCACACGCACACACACACACACACACACACACACACACACACACACATTCCCTATTTTTGTGAGGACCTCTCATTGCCATAACCCTTCACCCGGCCTCACAACTGAAACAACCAAAACACATGGCTAACCTTAACCAGGACTCTGAACCCAACTGAAACCCAATTACAATAAACTGCTTTTACTGAGGTTGTAACCCTCCAAACCCTATGAGGACAGGCTGAAATGTCCTCACAAGAAGGTGGCTTGTCAAGATTTGGTACTCACATGTAAGGCATGCCCACCCACACCTTCAGAAAGACATGCACATAAACAGGCAGGGACACACAGCAGTGCAAAGAGCGGCACGACAAACGCACACTAATATGCAGCCATTAACACAAGTGACCAACACTAACAAACACAAATGGGACACACACACGTGCATTGTGTGGGAGGGAGAGAGAGAGAGTGTCTGTGGGTTCCCTGCTCTGATAGATAGAGCTGGTGCTATTAGCTCAGTGCCAGGTGAGTCTGTAGGTAAACACAGCAGACAATAGCTCTGGCCCATCTCCTCCTGCAGCCTGGTTTTGTCAAAGCCAGTCATTGTCCTGCCACGTGTGCGTGTGTGTGTGTGTGTGTGTTGGGGGTGAGACTCCAGCCTTCTTTCTGGAGCGTTGTCTAGAGACAGTTATGTTTCCAGAATCATCGGAAAGCAAACCAGGAGAAGCACAGGTGACGCCACACACCTGGAGTTTGGATTATCATGGACGTGTCACGGTGTGATGAAGTGTCATTCTGTTAGAAAGTAGGGGACTGGTACTCTGTCTGACAGCAAGCAGCAAGCAATCCCTTTCATATGAGTTATTAGCTCAGTAATTTGACTCTGCATCCCTCTTATAGACTAGATTTCACATTCAGTAATCTGGATTAGCAAAACCATTGTCTCATTATTGTGACTAAACCTGAATTTATTTCACTCAGAATTTCGTTCCAATGACTGAGGCTGTCACTTTGAGTGTGAAATAAAGAATACTCTGATCTATCATCTTATCTAGTGCATGGCGTGGCAGCACCAGATCGGGGGTCGACTTTGAGATGAGACGCCTCTGGAGAAGATGAGAGAGAGATGTTTCATGTGTTTGAGGGTCGGGTCTGACTCGTGAGTGATGAGCAGCTCCGTGTCCTGCTGGGCAGTGACGAGAACATCCCAGAGCGGAGAGCATCCAGCACCTCCCTCCTCTTCCTAGCCACCATATTGTGCAAACACACCGTGTCAACAGCTGGGGTGAGAGTGTGTGTGCGCGTCGCGCTGTCTGCCACATGCAGGTCGACCTATCGTACAGAGAGATACACAATCCCAGACAAATCTGAAATTGTGTTTTTGAGATGCTAAGCCATAAAAGTCGACGTCCCTCATTTTAACCCTGTGACTTCTTCACCTCTCATACCCCAGTTCCCCCCCTCCCCTCCACCCCGTTTCTCCTCCTTCCACACCCGTCCCTATTCATCCCAGTGCAAACACTTGTCAGTGGTGCGGGAACAAAGCACAGATGAATAATGGCAGTAAAATGTCAGCGTTTCATCATGACCACCGCCTCCTCCTCTCTCCGCCGGCCTCGGCCGAGCCCGTAGTCAAACATTAACCAGCCGCCATGGCACCTGAGCCGGGAACAATGGACAGAAACTGGGAGGAGGAACCTGAGCTGGAGGTGGGTACGAAGGACGGGTTACGAAAGACGGAAAAGGCCCCGTCATGCAGAAGGAAGAATTATTCCAGCCAGATGTTCCTCAGGACGATCATCAGAACCAGCCCACTTCCTCCATCACTCATTGAAGCACTACCTTACTGATGAGTTATTCAAGTACTAATAATACTACCACTGCGTCCTCAATAATTTTAACTATTAACTATTTAATAGTTAATATTTCTATTTATTATTAACTCATTTAGCAAAATGTACCTAGCACTACTTCGCCAACTTCTACTGCTATTTCTACAACGACTACAGCAATTTCTACAACAAATACTACTACTTCTACTACTAGTATGATTTCCACGACTAAAACTACTCTATTTCCACTACAATTACTGCGACTACTAGAAAGACCTTAATACATTTGGCAGTGAGACGTTGGAACAAATTGAAAATCAAAGTATACATTTGTATTTAGTATTTCATAAGAGAAAATGGTTCCAAGACTCATGCAAGGACACAGTACTATGTACGCATTACCATGTGTTGGTATTGCAACTACAGCCCTCACTACGACTGCAACTAATATTATTAAGAGGGCTGTTGTTTATACCAACAGTGCTGGTGCTGAGACTGCAAGCACTGTGAGTGTAACCAGTGTCTCTGCTACAATTGCACTTCCTATTGAAGTAGACACTTTTTTTTACCATTACTGCAACTGCTAATTATACTCCAAATTTGTATTGCTTCTAATCCCTTATTGTGGGTAGTGCAACTACTTCAACCACAATAGCTAGTGCTCATTCAAACACAAATACTACAAATACCACTAACGTTACCAGTACTATTACACTGAAGAGGTAGATACTGTTGCTTCTCTTTAGTTTGACTACTACTTCCACTGCTGTTGGAACAGCAAATACTACTAAAACAGCGTCTATCACTGCTATTGCTACTGTTGGTTTTTGTTCCTCTTCTAATACTAGTAATACAATTTTTATTGCCAGTGATGTAAAACTAAACAAAAACTTAATCTAAATTAATTGTTTAGTGTTGCTCGGTACTGATAGAAAGTAAACATATGCTGAAGTGAAAAAGTGAAGTTGCTAGATAGAAAATGAGTCAGTACAAAACTATACTTTCTACCGCAAATACTGCTCCTACTAATACAAATAAGATTACAGAAACTAGTACTCCTACTGCAACACTAATCATATAAACAGTTTTTACTATGGCTGCTATTTAGAGTACTGCCAGTACTAGCAGGCTCTACTACGGCTGATGACAATAACAACAATGTTAAAAATGAAATAACAAACTCTTCTTCTTTGAAGGGTTATAGGTGTCAACACATTTTTGAACTCTTTTCATGTCGACTATTCAAGATGGCGGCTGCTGGAAGTCAGGTGTCTGAAATAACCCTGTGGAGCTCAGCGCAGCCGTTACTGGATCTTCAGAGTCTGTGTGCAGGTCTCTGTCCAGGTCTGGGACCAGGTCTGTGTCCAGACCCAGGTATAAATAGCCTGGTGTTCTATCTCTCTGGCGGGCCCCTCGCTCACACTGACACCTTTGTACCTGCGACCTGCCAGATGAGACCAAAATTAAACTGGCACTAATCGCGGCTGAGGAGGAGATGTTTTGCAGCGGGAGAGAGACGAGCAGGGCCGCCTGGAGCGCTCCGAAATCTGAGGTCAGTCCCAGCTGCAGATCTGGACTCTGCTGGATGGAAGCTGTCTCTGAGAAGATGTGAGAGGAACATGTGGAGAGGCGAAGATAGGGAGGTCCAGTTTGGACACGTGGAGTTAGACCAGGAATGTTGGAGATGAAGAGGAGGAGGAAGGCAACAAACAAGGTTCATGATGGAAGAGGACAGAGGAGATGAAAATGACGATGAAATCATCGACTCATACTCAAAATAAAATCAGGACAAACTATTAAACACAACAACAAATGACTGGACCACTTCCAGCGCTCAGACTTCACCATCCGAGGGCTCTTGAGGAAGAAGAAAATTAAAATACAACTTGTTTTAATGACACATCAGGTGATAATTTATTGCTTCCTTTCTTTATTTTTCTCTCTCTCTTTCTTCATAAAGGTTTCATCTTTTAGCTTTATTTTTCTTACTTGCTTCTCCTCTTCCTTTTCTATTTGTTCTTTTTTCTATCCTCCATACTTTCTTTCCTTCATTCTTGCTTTCTTTCTTGTCACATAATTTTTCTTTTTCTTGATCTTTTTTGTTCTCATTGTTTTCCTTTTTTCTTACTCTGTCTAGCTTTCTTTCTTTCTTCACAAACATTTCATGTCATTTTTCTTTTCTTGTATCTTAATTTTTCTCCCATTCTTCTCCTCTTTCTTTCCTTTTTGTCTTATTTTTTCTTCCCCGTCCTTTTTTCCTTCGGTTCAATAGTTTCAGGTTGTTTTTCTTTTCTTTTATCTTTCTTTTCCTTTCACCTTTCTTTCTTTCCTCAGTTTATTTTTCATGAAAGGTCCTTTTTTTGTGCTTTTACTTTTTGTTTTCTTCTTTCTTTCTTTCAATTTTCCCCAATAGTTTTCCCATGAAAGCATCACTTCTTCTTTCCCATTAAATGAGTGCTTATTCTTCTCTTGATCGTTGGTTCGTGCAGACTTCTCTTTACCCATTTGAGGTTCACGTCTTCAGGAGACGGTGGCCCATAACTGTTACTCAGCATAAGGCCGTCTCAGAGAGGGAAACCCGAAGCCCGTTCAGCTTCACACTGACTCCATTTCATCAGACCTGTCGTGGCCTGCAAGGAAAACAAACCTCTCGAATGTTCAAAGTTTCATTTTTAATCGTCCCATCTTGAAAAAAAACACTGGTTTTGGTGCACCAGGTGAAATCTAAGAGCCGAGGAACTAAATTTAGCTGCTGCAGTCGTTTATTTATCCTGATGTGTCATTTTTCTTTCCTGAGAAGAGAATCACTGGGCTCTTTCACTCCCCAAGTTTTTATAGAGAACCACCATGGCAACCAGAAGCCTTCAAAGACCCGTCCGCTTTCTGGGCGTGTAGGACGAGTCCGGGGGGGGTGAGTCGGCTGAGACGGGTGGGGTGATCCTGTTAAGCCAGATGAGGAGGAGGTGGTGGGGGTGGGCTCGGCTGCGTAAATAAGATGTCTATTTCATGGAGCGGATGTTTTGAAGGAAATAGACGGAGGATGTAGCAGCACTGACTGGACTCTCTGACTCGGCTGGAACTGGAGCGGCTCTGTTCTGCTGCTCACCTGTACCTGTGAGGGGAACTTTCTGTGACAGCCTCGCTCTCTCCCCCCCTTCTCCTCACACGCTGGTCCGATAGCAAGAGAGAATGTGTGTAAACTTCACTGCATTCCATTATGTCAGGAACCTTGTTGAGATGTTCCTCAGTCAGAGTGGACATGAGTTTTCTTCAAATGAAGAGAAGCTTTGGTTCAACTGTGAATGACAGCAGCGAGGATCAGTCAAACTGTCTGAGTCAGTGGCTCTGGTCCATCAAGACTTGAAAATATTGACACATGATTTGAATATTATTTTATGCTTATTCAGCTCATTATTTGGAAGAATTTTGGAGGAAACCGGATCATCTCTTGTGATCAAAAACTTGTAATATTGCCTCAAAATCGTTGGTCGTACATTCGTCATCATTAGCTGACACAGCCTCCGGACTCCGCCACAGGACTCCTCATCACTGCGACTCATCTCCGAGGCAGGACGTCCACATACCTTCCTGTCACAGGTCACTGCTACAGGGTGTCTCCCACTGGCCCGGAACATCTCAAGCCAGCCTGGCTGTCAAACTGCGTCCCCCTCAACCCTCCCGCGATCCACGCTGTTCCCACGCTCACGTTCCCTGGTGTTGAGAGTGAATATTGGAGATTCCAAATTCTGGAGGTAAAGGCTTGGGATGCGACCCCAACCCTCCACATGTTGTTGCTCAAAATTGGTTTTGTTATGTTGTGTGCCCCTAGTGTTTCCTATACGTATGACGCAAGTTCCAGGTTAGGAATTATCATTGGGTGGGCAGCACATGGTCTGCGGGCCACAGGCTTGATGCCCCTTTCCTAGACCTAGGTTGCGTCCCACTTCTCACCCTAACACTCATTTTTGACCCCAACACTTGGTTTTGCATGTTCACGTCTAAGTGTTGTGTGTCCCAATACTCCTAAGACCGAGGGCACTCGCCACTTGAAATGATCCGTTCAAACCGAGCTCCCGATCTGACTTGAAACAAAGTGAGAATATGAAGTGTGGATAGATTTCCAGGATACCGAAGTACTTTATTTAAAAACAATGTTAGCTAGGACAACAGGGACATTTTAGTAACAAGGACTACTCTTCCGTTTGTTTACATTAGCGAGCCAAATGGTCTCCCGTGTCCGACAACATGAACAATACAACATGTATGTACAACAGTATGTTTTTATTTCTTCTCAACAAACAACAGTCAGCTAGCATCCAGGCTGACGTGAACATCATCATACCTCCAACAGATCTATCACCGCAACATAGCGCCCATTTCTTCTCCGTTGGTTCACCAAACCAAGTGAGATGATCAGCGCCGATGCAAGAGGTTGCAAAAACGCTGGAGTTGGCATTTCCAAAACGTCTCCAACACTGGATATGCAGGAAACAAAACACAGCGTGGCATTCAAAGACACATAGTCTTTACGCGTGATGTCATGAAGTGTTACCCCAATTCTTAGGGAAGTCAGTTCACTTCACTTCGTCGTTGGAGGGCACTTCATAGTGGAGGCCACTCCAAACCAAGGGCTAGTGTTAGGGGGAGAAATGGGACACAGCCCTAATCTTATCCCGAGCCCATAAACTGATGAACTGATTTTCATGAGCCATGTGAACCCACATGGTCCGAGACACTGTTGGTCCAGATGCATCAGTGGACAGGGATGAATGATGGGACTTGGGGGTCACCCACCTGTCTGAAATTGCCAGCTACATTTGGAATCCTGAGTGATCTGATCTCAGTGTGACACATGGGAAATGAAAGTGGATTAAAAAGAACTGATGATTAATCACAGACTTTCATCTCTTGAACCTCTGGTGCTCCTTCACTAAAGGGGCGCTACACAAGTCCAGCTCAGGTCTGACAACAGTCTTTCGATTGGTAAAGTTGCTAAAAAGTGGCTTTGAATGAGACCAACTCACATGGATCCATCTGTGAGTCCTATTATTCAAGACTTCCCCACGTTGAGCTGTTTTACAGCCCCGAGTTGGTCTCAGCACGTCTGCGGTTTGGGCAAATACCAGCAGCAGCACAATAGTCAGAAACGAAAGGATTTATTAGGTCAATTGAGTGGTGTTTTCTTCTCCGGCGAGAACTGGTCTGACCTTTTTGACTTGAACCGGGTCCTTTGAAAAAGCCTCTCACCTCACTGTTTATCCTGCTATTTATGTCCTCGTGTGGGGAAGCGGTGTGTGTGTTTTCGCAGGATGTGTGCACAGTGTGTGTGTGTTCGCATCTCGCCTTGGCAATATTTGAGCGTGCGAGAGTCCACACTCGTCATCTCACCGACGTTACATCCACATGTCGATGTTCTCCTCCCAAGAAACACGCGCTTTCAGAGCGGCTAGCGTAGCTGCCGTGACTCGATCGTGCAGATGACATCATTTGTGCCATAAAGAATGCGGCCTTTTAGTCTGATGTTCGTGAGTCACACACTGATGAGTGACATCATCACTTACTCTTACTGAGATGTTGGTCCCCACGTGCTCCTTGACCTACCTCCCAGCTTTGTTCAGGAGTAAAGCTGGGTCTCCTCCTTCAGTCTCACCTCCATCTCTGTCTGAAATTTTACCTGTTAATCTGAGTCGACTGGTCCTGGGTCCCTGCTGTCTCTCACCCTGGGTGGCTGGGATCGCCCCCCAGCCCAGCACCCTCACTTCTCAGACTCACATAGACTCACGCCTGCAGGCTGAAAATGAACCGCAGCACGGCCCACAACTCCACCACGCTACCCTGCACTTGACATTGAATAATGTTTCTTTGTCGTCAAATAATGTGGCTGCTTTTGATTCTCAGCGCAAACTTTACATTTGGAATCTAAAAGAAGGTGGAGTGAAACTGCTGGAGCAGAAAACGTGCAGCAAGGGAGCTGTCGGTCCTGAGCAAACATGGCAGCACCAGGACAGGACCGGTTCAACCGGTCACTTCAGTACTCCGCCGGCAATTAAAGGCAGGTTGAAGGGAAAATTCGGAGCAGCTCCAATTGATCCACGATATTTCATCCAGCTCTTTCTCTGCCTCTCGGCGGATGTCGGAGCATAAGCAAATATTGACTCGTCCAATTTCCGTTCCTGGTTTGATAACTCAAGGAGAAAATGAAGATCAAGACTCCTTGCAAGGAGGACGACACACGTGTGAATCCACCTCACATACATGACCGAGACAGAGACGGGGACAGAAGTCTGAAACAAAACATGGATCACCTGACACACCTGCTGCTCCTCTGCCGCGTCGGCTCTTTGTTTGAAGCTGAATGAGAGCGAGAGGAACGTCTGTTTGCTTGAGAAGACAATGAAATATTATTGTCTATTTAGAGAAACAGATGAGGAGGAGAGAACCAGACGAAGACGCTGCATCAGCCATGAAGTGAGTTCAGAGCATTTGTTCGCAGTGAACCGCTTTGTGTGTCATTCATGTTCCATTATAAAGTATAAAGCAGAAACCAGCAAAGGAACAACACATTGCTGTTTACCTTTATTTTGTTGGCTTTAACTCCCACAGATGTTCCTCTTGCTACATCTGTGTTTCATTCCTCCAGGGTGAAGCCCGGCGGCTAAAGAACAAACACGTCATCACGCGAAACAACCAACAAACTGTTTGTTTTACATTGGAAATGCAAATCTTTATGTTGATGTAAGTGTCTTTCTGTTTCACATGGCTGTCTTTCGAATATTTAAACAGTGCGACTGTAAGTCAGGTTTGTGTGATGTGAGAGTTGAATCTACACCCGTTTTCTTTTCCATCGCAACGAAGCAACAGCTGAATGCTAGCTTACGTTGCTATACTTGGACTACTGTGAAGACATCAAAGAAGTTTTTAAGCACAGGTTTAAGACTCAGGTGCTGTTTACACAGAGACAGAAACTGCCACCACTTTACGTCAGATGCGGACCACTTTTACAAATGGGGTTTAGAGAGGTGACAATGTCGGCTTTGTTGCCGTGTAAACCCTCCACTGGAAACGCTGCCACTTCAGTTGTGCATGTCACCCACTCATATGGGTCAATAGGCTCCTACCACCTCTGTAAAGGGGACCACATGCATATGATGCACACATATCTGATGCACTTCCATGTTAGGTGTTGCGTTTCCATTTAGACTCGCTTGGTCTCCTTCATCTTTCCCTCTATTCCACTTCAGGTCAAGTCACCGTGTAGTTAAGTTCCCTCTCGTGTGGTCACCATCAAGTCACTGTCGAGTCGTCATCCCACCATGTCAAATTTAGTCAAGTCTTGTCTCGTCAAGTCATTGCCCAGTCATCGTCTTGTCAAGTCTCCCATCGGGTCACGTAACCATCTAGTCAAATCCTGTCTCGTCTAGTTACCGTCAAGTAGTCATTGCATTTTGTCAAGTTAAGTCAAGTCTTATCACATCATTTCTCGTCTCGTCAAGTCATCGTCATCATCCAGTCATTGTCTCGTCTTGTGAAGTCTCCATATCGTGTCAAGTAATCGTCGAGTTCCGTCAAGTCATCTCCCCATGTCAAATTAAGTCAAATCCTGTCTCGTCAAGTCCTCGCCCAGTCATCGTCTTGTCAAGTCTCCACATCAGGTCAAGTAACCATCTAGTCAAGTCTAGTTACCATCAAGTCGTCATCTCAGTTCGTCAAGATAAATCAAGTCTTGTCTCATCAGGTCTCGTCACGCCAAGTCATCCCGTCATTGTCTTGTCAAGTTAAGTCAAGTCTTTTCTCGCCTTGTCAGGTTTTGTCCTCACCCTCTTGTGGTGGTTTTTGTTTGGGATTAATCTGTCCCAACTATATCCCATCATCATCATATTGAAATCAGATTGAAACATGAAGATATGGCCTCATAACTTGGGTCTCCTCTCATAGTCACGTCAGATAGTGTGACGTTTGGCGTGTGGGAACGTAGTAGTGGGAACCAACTGGTCCTCATGAATGAGTGACATCTATTCATTATATCATTTTCAGTCAGTCGAACCACAACTCCAGCCTCTTCAAGCAAACTTCTGGAACACCATGATGTCATGGTCCAGCTGATGTTCAAGTACGTGGTCCAACAGGATTTGATAAACCAAAGTTCAAAACTTAAAGTGCAAATATCTGACTGGTTTTGACAAATACAAATCTGAAAGCCCTCGAGTCTGAGCATTCAAGAATTAGGGTCACTGTTCTGAACTTTCACAAAGCTTTAGGCTCTCTGGGCGACAAGGATTAGCTCTGAAAATGGCCCTGAAACCAGACTTTGAACGCGTCTGATCCAGACAATACTGTGTTTAAGGAACAAAAGATCATCTCTCTCCAGGAAGTGAAAAATCCAGAATATCTCAGCACTGCTAGTCGTCCACCATCTCACCAACAAAAGAACGTCACGCGACAGAAGTCATTTTTATAGTTCTAATCTGCAATTCAAATTGATCTTTAGGCTCACTTGTTTGACTTGCACACAGTTATTGCAAACAGATGACAGAAAAAACTGCCCTTGAAAGAAGTAAACAAACACAGATGACAAGTCTTTACTTCATCTCCGATGATGCTCGATTTGTTCCCCGTCCTGCTTGTCGGCTTTGCCGTGTCAAACACTGTTGTGGAGCCCCGACCCGCCACTGAGGTCCTCGATAATGTGTGAATATTGACGACTCAGCACGCGTCGGCATGCGCGTCTCTGTGTGTCTTCAGGAGTCTGCGCCGCTGCCACGCGATACTTAAATAAACGAGAGGAGCCCACATTTGTTTAAGCATCTGGAGCTGGAGGAGAGAAACCCGTCCGTCAATGTTGAGTCAGGAAACCACTTTACATTTTCGTCCAACTTCTGCCTCTGTGGTCGACTTCGCCTGATCAGGTGTCAAAACCACTTTACATTTTCGTCCAACTTCTGCCTCTGTGGTCGACTTCGCCTGATCAGGTGTCAAAATCTAGCCTCAGAGTGTCGCCCAGAAGGTGTGTCACTGCAGCACGTGACGTGGAGACACTTGTCACGCTACTCGCTCACATGTAGTCACTGGTTTCCAGCGACAAAAGTGAATTTCAAGTTGCGTTTAAAAAGTAAATCAAGTGGCAAGAGTCGGGACTTCAGTAAGTGGAAAGCCAAATTGGAGGCAGAATTGCTTTTACTGACTTTATCAACTAAGGCTTGGATTCCACTGTCTCCAGGTCCATCAGATCATTAAGAAGAGCTACAGCAGCAGGTCTCATAACAGCTGGCTGCTTATCACCTGATACTGACTGCGACTAAGCTAGCATGTAGCCAAGTAGCTCAACTATGACCGGACTGTGTGATGTGTGGCTGCGTGAGCTTCAGCTACGTAGCAGAAGTAAACAAACGTATTCACTCCTCACTGATGTTTGTGGTGAACATAAACCTGATATCAGCTGTGTTGATCGGTCAATCTGAAATGGCTCCTCGCTACCTGTCAACTTTGCCTGTTCTTCTTCTACGGACAGCTGAACTGGAAGGACTGAACAGTGCCCCACCCCTCGTCACTGAAGGGATTCCAGGCTGCGGCCCAGTTATCAGAATCTTTGGCCAAGAGGCTTTGAAAGTGACAAGCGCCCTCTGACCTCCAGAATCAACGTTTGTTCGACCTTGTTCGACACTGGTTTGACTCCAGAGAGGTTCTTGAATGTATCCATGGGAGTGAGAATGATATCCAACTTGTTGGATTCCTCAGGTTTTGCCACGCATAATGATTATACAAGTAACATCCGGCTTACGACCTGCTCGACTTACGTTCACCCGTACTTACGACCACAGCCAGCGGATGCATTTTTCTTTTTTATGTCTGGCACCGCAGCACGTAGCAGCCTGACATCGCGTGCAACAGTTACGGCAGCGCAGTATCCCAGCATCTCACTCACACAGCGATCTACCACTACAGTAGCACCTATAACCATCGCATCGGCTATTTTGAATGGCATTCGACTTATGTCCAATCTGACTTACGGCCGGTTGGTCGGAACCGATCCCGGTGGTAAGTCAGATTAGAACAGTCAGAAGGGAACAAACACAGTCCTGGCTATCGATCATGCTCATCAGAGCGATCAATGAGATGAGTCATGGTTGTTTATGGTGCCGTCAGAGCTCCCTGGGACACTGGGTGGTTTGAAGAGCCTGTAGATACAAAGATTAGGCTAGATGGACCTTTGTGAGAGAATTATCGTGAGCAGGGATATGAGGAGCGACGTCTCGCTGCTCAGTCTGGACCAAGCTGCAGCTACAGGTGGAGGACTCAGGTGTCAGCAGGAGACGGGTCAGGTGGAGGGAGGGAAGACGATGCTCTGAGTCATGCATCTGTACACACTGTTAGCTCGGCGATCACCCTCACAGTTCCTGGAAGAAAGCACGCTGACGCGACTCCAGGATGTAGCAGGCTTGCCCTGAACATGTGCGTGTGTAGGTGTGTGTGTTACACTCCCATTTAAGCTGTCAGATACATACACAAATAACTGAGAAACTCTACCATCTTGACTAGTTTTGAGGTTTCGCCCAAAGAAAAAGTCTTTCTTCATTTCTTCGACGTCCGAAATTCCACTGTGTTTCACTGAGTGAGTCTGGGACAGTTACCAATTGCGCCACAGTTCCAGGATCAGTTTTGAGCTTTACTAAGGACAGTGCTTCACAGACACCAACATTGTCTCGGGGGCTTTGTCTCCTCAGATGCTGGAACATGGCCAGGAGACGTTGTGTGACAATTCCAAACAAACATTGCATGGTAGACCAGACAGCAACAAGATGTTCTGGTGGTTGAGTGTAACTTCTTGTCCCTCTCTGCCGGGCCGTGGATCCGGTCCAACTCGTCCGTCGTATCAGCATCGTGTTCAGTTCCATTTGTTCAACAGTGACGAACTTTGAGTGAAGTTTGCTTTGTTTTTCAACTACTGTTTTGTTGTTTGTGCTCCCGGCTTGGTGTTTTCATTGTGTGATGATAAATTGTTTGTGTTTGTCTGCAAATGTGTGACCATTTCCAACGTCTTCTTTTTCCACACCCACTAGCTGGCGGGACTCCAGCTCCGAGTTCTGACATGACTTCTGGGGTCACTGAGGGATGAGTGATGGAGAAAGACCTGGAGAAGAGGCACGTTGATGGAGGTGGTCAGAGTTGAGTTACTGGGCAGAAAGACTTGGCTGCAGACAAGCAAGACGAGCAGGACGCCAAAATGACCCAAGAGAAACGACCATCCGTCCCTCATGACCTCCACAATGTTCTTGTTGTCTTCATTCTTAGACACCCACCATTCAACCTGCTCTAACAAAAGCGGCTGACTGAATCAACACTGCAGTAAAAGCACAATTTTGAGACTGGATAAAAAGCTGTCATACGTGCTAAAGAAAGTTGACACGCAGCCGACTTCACAGAGCAAACAACCTTCCAGCCTCCAGGTGGTTCGTGCTCCCATTAGAAAATCAAACAGTCTGAAGGACAGGAGCGATCACAGAGCCTGTCGTGGCTCCTTTAGCTCAGACGGTTCTCAAAGTTATAACTCGAGAATAATTCATGAGAACTGCAGGGTGAAGACTCAAAGGTGAAGTTGTCTGATGGAGAAACATTGACATTCTTAAAGGGTGAATTCAGGAACCTGAAATGGTACTTCCTCTCTGGTTGGCCTTGAAACCTTGAGTTATGTTCTTCATCGATGTAACTGAGCAAAGACGTTCTGTTTATGTTTTAATGTGAGAGAATGGAGACTGTGGGAGGAAGGTGTAAGGTCTCAGAAGTCCCTCAACAAAAATCAAACGAGCGTGGAGGTTCTTCTTGAGCCTTCTTGGAAGGATGAGAATCATCTTCCTGTGGAGGTCCAGCAGTCTGGTGATGACCTGGTGAGAATATCAGAGGACATGTGGAGAGATTCGGAGACAAAGTGATGTCCCAATGGTTTGGTCACGTGAAGAGGAAGACAGTGAAAATGTTGAAGGTGAAGAAGAGGAGGTCATGATGGATGAGGACATGACGAGAATAGTCTATGAGTCACTCACTGGCTTGAACCGCCTCGACCAGACATTCTGTCACGAAGCTGAGGGGAAGCGCGGCATCACAAACCGAACCTTCCGAAACCCGACATTTCCAAATAAAAAAAGAGCTTGAAGAAAGTCAGTGAAAATCTTGAGTTGTGGCTGACGAGATTCTAAATATAAACCTGTCAAAAGGTTGCTTTGTAAACCCCCACGGAGAGGGAGGAGGGAGGAAGGGAGCGGGGGGGGTTGGAATGGAGACTGAGCTGTTTTAATTGTGATGATTTACACACGCTATTCTAAAGGACATCGCACGTTCACATCGCTGGCTCAGACTGAGGTTGCCGTTGTTTCACTCTGGGAGATTTCATTCCTGACCAGAGAGCAACATTTCAACATTTCAGAGCAACATTGTTCACATCCTCTTGCATCAAGACCTGCTGGCAAACTGCTTGTTCCCGAGATGATTCTGTCATTTTCGCCCTTTAAAAACTTTATTTACATTTGCTGACCTTGCTAATTTGACTTCTTCTTCCACTGTGTGTCTCCCTGACCCAGGAAAAACACGGCTAAAACCCAAGCCAGAACTTGATGCTCAATGCCGCTCTTTCACTCGGACCATTGGATCAGCAGCATGAGCTCAGGTGTTCAGTCATACCAGACCAAACTTGGGAAACATTTGTGGCCGAGATTTGGGTGAAGTGGAGAAAGCCTTGTCGGTCAATGGTGTTTCCGAATGTCGGAATTAATATATTCACTTTCACCAGCCAAACATGTTTTTATCCATCATTTCTGTGAACTAACTTACTTAATTTTTTTCATTTTTTTTTTAATTTAGACTCATATTATTATTATTATTATTATTATTATTATTATTATTATTATTATTATTATTATTATTGTGTGTGTTTCTCTGTAAATACTTATTATTCTATTTCCTACTTGAAAATCTCGGTGAGTCACCATCGGCCGGAAACAAATTCCCTATATGTTAAAACATACTTGGCAATACAGCTGATCCTGATTCCTGATTCAAGTTAATAGAAGATTAAAAAAGAAAAATTCTATGGAATGACAGGCAATGAATTAGTGGATAAAAACAGAAATAAATGAGGAGATAAAAGTGGGAAAAGGCTTAATTGATGATTTAAGTGATCAATATTTACAGGAATGTAAATGTAAATAAAAGAATACTGCCTCCTTTGTCATCTTCAACAAGTCTATTTCAGGCTACTAGGTCACTAGGGACCTATCCCACTCATGCATGGAAAGGCATGATGCTAACTTGCTAACAGCTGCTCATGAAGACCAGGGAATCTGGAGGAGTTGGGGCAGAGGTGGGTTGTAAGACTGAATAGAGAAACCCGAGTGTCATGCTCAGGACATGAACTTAAAACGCCACTCCAGATTCCTGGTCGTCCTGGTGCCCATTGTTGTTTACTGGCTTCTTTACAACAAATGTTTGTTGTTTGTGGTGCTGCTGAGATAAATACCAAAAACCCAAATACTCGCGAGAGGAAGAGGGTAGCAGAGATGGTCCGTGTCGAGGGAGAAATTCCCGTCATGAGCTGCAGGACAGGCGCTGCTCTCTCCGACCCATGAAAGGTGCGATTGTCCGGCGGCTTCCCTGAGCCAGGAAAGTTCCCCCCCGGCGGCGGTCGCGGCCCCCTCTATCTGCCAGGAACGCAGAGAGAAACGCAGCACTGGTTATGTTAGATACCGCGACCGGGAGGAGGGGGTGAGGGTGGGGGGGTGTTAAAAACAGCTGCTTTTCTATGTGTGTTATAAATACCTGAGAGAAACACACATTTAGGGGACACAGGACACACACATGTGGGAGGACAGCGGGGCCCTAAACCAGGCCATCGGCTCACAGCGCCTGAATGCAAAGAGGGGCAACTCAAGAGTGTTTATTTTGACAGGGGGGAGCTAGAGTGAGGGAGGGGCCGTCAATGAGATGACGGCAATAGGTGGAGAAGTCTTGAGAGACAAGTCTCGTCTTCTGACCTCAGCCTGAGTCTCTCCGGTCTGATGCACAGACCGACTGCAGGTCTGCCCTGTGGCCTCCACCCAGGTGGACACGTCTGTAAAACCTTCTCGATAAGTTTCTTTCTGAAGACAGATGGATTGGTCTGGTGGAGCCACACATGAGTGGGTCATGAACACACAGACACGTGTTGAACTCAAGGCCTCGGGGCCCATTCAGCTGGTTAATACGGCTCTAAAGATCCAAAAACTCTGCATGTCGAGTGTTCAGTCTTTGCCCTTCGACATGGAAACAAGAGAAGATTATAGATGTTGAGTATTAATCTGGAAAGTTCTGTAGAAGTACTGACGACCCGCACTGTCCCTTGTGAGTCGGAGAGGGTGAGTGATCCGGGAGTCATGGAGCCTGAGGAGAAGAAGAAGTTTGTTTCGACCCCACATCAAACTTACAGCTCTGCTTTTTCCACGTGGTGTCAGAGTTTGAGCGAGGAGAAGAATGCTAGGCCTTATGCTAATGTTAGCCTCCAACAATTAGACTGTTAAATACATTTTATTGACATGTGGCCGTTGGTGTGATGACTTTGACACCTCTCTTCTGAGGAACAGTCATAAATGGAAGAAAAATAGTAAATGATCTCTGAGAAAAAAATAGCAGGAGAGAAGTGCAAAGTCCGGCAGCAACTCTGAAGGAAACGCTCCTGACTTCAGTCTGATCACTTCCGCTCTTTATTTTTCATGAATTCCATCGCAAAGTGCTCGGCTGCAGGTGACGTTTCCTTGGAACGATTCGCTGCACAAAAACATGTGGCAGGAAGTGTCAGTGGGCAAACAGAGAAACGTCCAACAAGTTTTGTGGCTGGAGGCGCCGTCACCTTGTTGGGACTGCTGACTGACTCCTGCCCCCGAGCAGCTCCACTGAACTGACACAAGCACACAACCTCAAGACAAACTTCAAATGTGCGCGCAGGAAGAGCTGCTGGGAACAGACGGAAGGAAGGTTGACCGCATCACTGGCCGATACTGTCAAAGTGACATCCATGTACCGAAAATATTTCACCTGATCCTGGCAGTCAAAATGTAACAGGTGATTTTTAACAAGATCTTTTGGCCAAACTTCCAAACATACCTGACTTACTTCAATATGGTCCTCATGAGGTCGGCGCAAAACCCCAACACGAATTACCATCTTCTTCTAATCCACATTTATTTCATCATTCATGAGCATCTGAATTGTAAATATAGCTCATCAGGTATTTTGTTGCTCTATACTTTCCTTCCTCCTCTGCGTGTCTGGTTTTCTTTCTCCAAAGATAGTCACAACACAATATGAAACAAAATTCTTTGATTGAGTGATGTTCATTTTAAAAGGATTTCAATTCAATATTTATATTTATCTTGATAATCTTTACCTGAGGTGTATATGAAACGAACAAAATAATAATATTAGATAATAAAAAATAGGAGGATAGAATAGCCTTCTCAGACCCTGAGGTCCCCTGGTCAGCATCAAAAACTCATGGAGAAGCCTCTCTTAGTGATGATCACCTTGTCGTGCAGCTTTTTATGCACATGCTGTTTTATCTCACCTCTGGCCACTTTTGATCTTTCATGTCTTCGATTTTTATTGACAGTTTTTCATCTCAGCACTAATAATTTCATACATGTTATAAAGATATGATTTCTTGATGGTGTTTTTTATTCAAAACTCATCTGAACTAACTGACAGTTATTGGATTTGACTGTTAAAAGCACAGTGGTAATTTAAGTGTTTTTGACCGTTTTTTTTTGTGGTGTTTGTGGAGGGAGGTGAAACTGAGCCAGTGATGGTCATTGATCAAGTCATGTCTTAGTAGGACACAGACAAACACAATGTTGCAAACACAACAGCTGTTTTTTTTTTAAAACAAATACTGCTGAGAGTCAACAGCAGTTTGTTTGAACCAAAGTGTGGAGAGTCGTTATTGTTGGGGGCTCCACTTGCTCCACATTCATTATATCTCTGTAAAAAGCAGTTAAGCAATTTTAACATCATGTCAAAGTTGAAATAAGTCCTCTCTCTTTTGACCAGCGAGGTGTCGACGCGAAATTCAGAACTATTTACAACAGCGTCTTTACGATAAAGAGTTGGTAAGGAATAAATGGGTGTGCGAAAGGTCTCGACCTTTGACCTTGAAGATGAATCTGATTGAGAACTTTGAATATCAAATTTGGGAAGCTCTGTAGAAAGAAAAAAAGGGGGAGGGGTCGATTGGGTATGCAAATATGTAAATGCTGTAGCCGGGGGGCGAGAGTGAGTCAGAGTTTGCTTCTCTGTGACTGCGTCATGAGGAGATCTGAGGGGGCGGGCGGGTGCTGCTGGTGGAGGGGAGGGGGGTGTGAAGCTGGAGGCTAGTGACTGTATTCAAATACACGGTGGGGCGACCCCGGGGGGCTAACTGATCCTGCCCCACCAGCACATCAGCTATGTTTGCTCTTCAGTGGGAGAAGTGACTTCGGAGTGTCGGCGACGTCGACAGGCCGGGCGGAATGAAGAGCGGCGTTGAATCACTCCGCCAAAGTGAGAGTGACCTCGGCTCTCATCAAGGAGAATCTGACGTTTGTGTTGTTGAGCGTGACTGTTGGAGTCATGTGAAGAAGACGCGTGTCTTCCTGGTTTAACACTGGAGCACAATTCACCCAGAGTTCTGAGTTCTCATGACTGAAATGCTTCCAAACGGCGTGTGGAAACATTCAAAATGTTAATGTCATTTAGGAAGTCACAATAATAATAATAATGAAAGAATTTCATTCTGATATTTGAGGAAAATTGTTTATCCTCAATGTTTCCCTCATTTTTATTTATTTGTTTATTTATGTCACTGTTTTCATTTGATTTGTTTTTTTGTCATGTCAGACTGCAGTGGGAGTCACATGGTCTCATGTTACAGTTTCTGCAGTGGGCTCACAGTCACACTTGCACAAGTGCACACAGTTACACACGCAAGAACACACACATGCACTCATTCATGTTGGTATTTCTATCTTTGTGGGGACATTCCCCAGCCTCTCCCCCTAAACCTAACCATTCAAAAACACATGGCGAACCTGAACCAGGACTCTGAACCAAACTGAAACCCAGTTGTTACGACCCAGTTATTTTGAAGTCTTCATCCATGAATTTGTTGTTACGACCCAGTTATTTTGAAGTCTTCATCCATGAATTTAGGCTTGGACTTGTGAGGTCCAACCAAATGGTTCCCACAAAGGCATAAGGGCGCCGCAAGGAGGTGGTTTGTCAACAATTGGTCCCCACAAGTGAGGATAAACCAGGTACAGAAACGCTCACGAAGAGCAAAGATGCTCTCATAGAACCGGAGCAGGTGTTTTCCAAAGTCGCTCGGCAGGAACACGTCAGTGAGTGTGTTCTGTTGTGTATCAATGGTTCACAGTTGGGTTTTGGGTCGAACTGGGTCATCAAAACCCGAGGAATCTACCTGAGGAGCAGGTGAGGTGGCGACAAAGTGCTCGTGAGCTGCCCCAGTCAGCTTGTTCAGGTGGCACATGGCTCTCTGAGGGTGGGGGGGCAGGGTCGGGGGGTGGGGAGCAGTAATCTGGCCCAGCTGCATCTGAGCTGCAGCTGCTAATTGGTGCTAACCAGGGGGGCTCTGATGGAGGTGGAGGAAAAACAAATCGATGACAGTAGCAGGTTGGTGAAAGTGAGCGGGAGCTCAGAATTCCTCTGGAGGATGTTGATGAGGGGGCGGTGGAGGTCGTCCTCGGGGGGTGTTGGGGGGTTTTGGGGGGTGTGGACCTCCACTATCAGGGTGATGGAAAGTACAGTCACAGATAGTAAACCAGCATGAGTGGGAGCACCTGTGTGCGAGCTGTGGATAGATGTGGTGGCCACACGCTGATGCTTGTGCTCCATGTCGAACACATACAACTCGTGTCAGAAACCCGTTAGAGGTGAGGCCGAGCGAAGTCAAACAGCCGGTCGAGTCCTGGATTGATGCCCACAAGTCGAAATAATGATTTGTTTTCTAAACAAAGTGCTTCAGAGATGAAACACAGTGGCGGAGATTAACACACAACAAAGGAACGAGTGAAGATAAAAATCTCCACGCTGGGATTTCCATTGCCTCGGGGCCCGAGCTGAGAGGGACCCAACCGGAGATGGACCCCAGTGAGCGGTTGGGAGCCACTTCGCAGTGTTGAGACCAAAGCTCTGGAAACAAGCCTTCATTCCTCAGACACAGGTGCCTCTCTTTCCCACATGAGAGGCCACTGACCACTGCAGAGTTTTGCCCACAGGTGACGCCAACTTCTTCCCTGTTCAGTGGGGGGGAAACTGCTCTACGGTAAAAGGTCTCGTGGATGAAACATCTCACATCTGTCTGCTCCAACATCCTGCCTCCTCCTGCAGTGTGTGTGTTTATGCATCCAGCTGTACACACACACAGTTAATGAACTCTAAGTGCCTGGCTGCAGTTGTCATGGTGGTGCGACCGTCTTCAGTCAAAGGCCACATAACAGACTGATCTGGGCTCAGTCGGGAACTTGGAGGAGGAGGAGGATGGTGAAGAGCATCTCACGTTCTCGTCATCACTTCCACTTCTGTGACTTGGAAAACATTCAGTGTGATTACACACTAACAATTTCAATAATAATGATAATTTATTGAATAATTTGATTTATATGTCATGTACTTACTCAAAGAACACAATAAGTTACTCACTAGCTCACTAAATGAATACGTAATTTATTCCATTTAGACACTGAATTATTTAACCTTATCTAAGAAACTTAATTATGAGAGAAAATATAAAATAATGTCTAAATTATCATTTCAATTTAAAACAGAAATTCACTGATACAAGTTCCACAGTATTGAGTACTGAGGTGAGTCGCCTTCCCAAATTCCCATCCTTCTTTGTCCGTTTTTTTAGGAGTTCCCAGGTGAATTTTGGAAGTGAATTTAGACACAGAGGGTAACGATATGAATATATTTCATGTGACTGGGTGGGTTGGGTTTGGAACCGGGGCCTCGAGTTGGATACCCGTCCAAAAAAGACGGCAATTTCCGAAGGTGTGAGGATGAAACACAGAGTCGACTGTTCTGTGAACAATGACATGTTTCATGCGTCTCATGTAACTGAAAATGAGCCAAGCATACTGACGCATGAGCGTGCACGCTCTCTCACGCACAGACACACACACGCACACCTAACAGGAAACCGGTAATAGGTGGAGTCTCTTACACACCTGTGATGACTGATAAGATAACTGCAGGAGTGGGTGTGCGACCAGCTCGTCTGCCTCGCCGCATAATAGCTCATAACCTTGAGCTTATCGACCAATCACAAGCCACCGGAAACACTCACTTTCTTATTTATCATTTATAGAGGGCGACACTGCAGCATCACAGGGGAGACTCGCTCTCATTTCATTTTTGGTTGGACTCCCAGTGTGTCAAAGTCAGGGGCCTGGGGCCTAGAACTCTCAAGTGCCGGGGCCCCTGAGGACTCCATATGGACGTGGCGGTGTCAAAATTAAATTCAAGATATATTTAAGGTGCATTATCGTGGTTTCAGCAAGAAAGAGAAATGAGAGCCTGTCAGGGAGGGACTTGCATGCAGGACCGGACCGGTCATGGGAGAAGAGATTGGTCATCATCGTGGTGGTTATCTGCTTGGGTTTAGGATCTTAAAAAGGCCCAAAACTGAGACCTCTGTCTGATGTTTTCAGGGGTTGTACTTTTGATCATCTCCAGTCGGGGTCTGAGACTTCAGGGTCGCTCACAGGTTTGGAGGAGACCAGTGTTGAGAGTCTACATAGACCAAAGCCAAGACTGACATCAGGCTGAATCGAGAAGCTCAAGTCTATCTGTTGCATCAAGAATCACGTTTATTTCCGACTGCAAGAGTAGCAGCAGCTGTTCTTTCATGATAAATCAACAACTGAAATGCTCAAATGGAAGAAACTAGAGTTTGTTCTGCACTCAGTTTGGTCTCTGTATTGCCTGGTCTCGACAAGGTCTTGACCTCAACACCAGTTGTCACGATGCTAAGATTGCTAACTTGATATCGACACTAGCATAGCTTTCACTAGCATGAATAGCAGAGGAACCATGGATAAATAATAAATTCACTAAAATAATAAATAGCTGCGTCATTCTTCATCATCAACAGAATAAAACACATTTGACTCACAATACGGTGCTAATGGCTGATAGCTGCAGCGAATGGAGAATAGCAAAAGCACATTCATTGAGCAGCGAGTTTACTGCAGCTAGTGTTAGCCACAGCTGATGCAGTAGCTAAATAGATGTTCAGAGAATAGGTCTCATAGGTCCCAGGTTCCAGTTCAGGCAGCCAGGTAACTGATGAGCGGGAGCTTTGCAAACCTGTCGGGACTCGTGATGATGGCCAGGATGCTGGTGGGCGCCAGTGGTATCGGTGCTATGCCGATACTTTTGGGATGATATATGTTTTTGGCTGCAGGTGTGTGAAGTCGGAGCGAGAAGTTTCTGCCTTGTGGTCAAACCGATGCCACCCAGGAAGCTTCAGAGAAACCCTCAGCTCTGCCTCATCTTGAGAGGCCGGCGTGCGTCCTTGCACTTTGACTCCTCACCAAGCACAGCGCACCTGAACTCTGGAGAGATTCCTTCAGTTTTCTCTTCGCGTCAAACACAAACATGAGATGGTGACGATCGCTGCTGTGTGAGGACGGATTGCGAGGAAGACAGCTGTGACTTGGCAAACATGCTCCCGACCGTGATTACCTGCCGCAAATATTTGCTGCAAATCTGATATTTTGTGTTTACAGCTGATACAACCTGGGATGGTGGCGCATCACAGTGGCACCTTCCCAACACCCTGAGTGGCCCGGCGGTGGCCCAGCGGTGGCCTGGGGACGGACGGCTTCCTGTCAGACGAAGCAGGAAGTCGTCCTGCTCACATGAGCCGAGACTGGACTGCATCTCAGATGGTTCCACCTGATTGAGCTTTTCCAAAGAACGGAGATGTCGGTCAGATTGTATCACTGTCTGAACTGCTGTTTCTCACGGATGACTGGAGGCCATGGACGGGTACTCAGCACACACACTACTGCTTGATTTGAGTTTTCAAGGAAGAGGCGACAACATCATTGATGTTCCTGTGAGCCCCAAGATTCCTACGATAGAACATAACAGAATACACGAAACACGTCCTCGTAGAGGTCCAAAAGCTTCCATAATACCCGAGCTGTGAAAGCTCCAACCCTGTGGCGCAGGAGCTCTATGAGGTCTCTGATGAACCTATGCAGGATCACTGCAATGTTTGTGTTGGAAGACATCACACTGGTAACAAACTGATGGACGGGGAAATATCTTCTCACCCATCATCCATCTCTCCAGTCGAAACATGAAAATAAACCAAGGTCAAATTGAGAAGAATGTTCGGGCATCCTGCTGAGAAGCTGGTTCTCCAAGCCTGGACTTCCCCGGCTCTTCTCTCCGCTTGTGTTTCTTTGTCTCTGATTCACACGTCAGTGGACAGCGGTGGCTGATGGACCCACACGCTGACCCGACACATGCAGCCCACATGTTGGAGAACATTCCTGAGGGTCTCGTCACAACCAGGGAGCTTTTGTGTGTCTTCACACTATCCTGTCACCCTGTCCCGCTTCACAGGTGCTGTTGTTCTGGAGACACCACCACTGAAACATGGAGGCACTTCATCTAGACGATTCCCAGCTTCTCTTTCTGGACATCTCACCACAGCGGATGGTCTAAGTGGACCATCATGGAGCAGATTTGAGGGACAGAGAGCAGCAGATGGAGGGAGACTTGAGGAACGTAGACATGAAACTAGCAAAAACAGCTGAGAACTTCTGGGAAATAGTCAAATGAATCATGGAACCATAAAATCTTCAGCATGGAGCATCTTCTGGCCACACCTTCATGTCCTCTCTCTCCACCTCCAACCTTTGTGGAACCTTCTTGACCAGTGAAGAGGGCAGATGGAACCGAACTCCTGAGAATGTTCTCCTCCTCAGTCCAGTTCAGATGTTTACCTGTGAGCGTCAGAGCGCTTTGACACTTCTTATGAAATCCGTCGGCGCCGCGCGTCATCAAAACACAGACGCCGGAGCTTGTAAAGTTGCAGCGAGATAACTAACTTATCAGTTGAAGATGGAAATGGGTCAACACCTACACTCACTGGGTCGAGTCCCGCGATGGCGGTACACAACGTGGCACTTCCAATTCCCCCACCTAAGACGTCGCACCCAGGCTGCTGGTGAACAGGCCGAGGTGTCGATAAACAGCCACAAGACGACTTTGTCACCGCAGCATTTTTACAAAGGAGGCAGACGTTGTGTCAGACCGGTTTGTTGTGCTGCTCTTTTAAATAAAGTTGACATTGCTGTCAGCTGCTTTGTACTTTTTGCATGCTCCAAAATACTTCATAATGCTTCAACTTCTTTTGTCATAAAAGTGGCAGCAGAGTGAACCTTCGCAACCCAGTATAAAAAAGCTTTCTCGGATTCACATGGCTGCTCCGATCGATAGTGTCCTCTCTGTCACACACTCACACACACACACACACACACTCTCTTTATCTCTGGCTCTTTGCAACACGGGCGACTGAAAGAGCAAAGTCCACTCACTTATCTGGACGCTGCTGACCAGTGGAGCGCACGCTGCCTGGCCGGCCGTCTGTCTAACAAAAGCATTTCCTCTAATAAAAGTTATAATTATCAACCGCACTTCGTGTGGCGCCGGTGATTTGCATTGCAAAACTTCATTAGCATGGGCAGCTAATGAACAGAGAAACACACAGGGTGTGAATACTGGTGCTGGGGGGGGGGAGAAGACCTCGCCAGTCGTACGTGTCACCACCTCTGCTCTTCAAACGGCCGTGGTCTCACCTGACCCCTCACCTGTCGCTGGCTCAATCACCCACGACCTTCTCAATTATGAGATTAGCATCAGCAGTTATGAAAGAATATACATATTTAATGGTGTTCATTTTGAGCCATTTGCGTGCGGCGGCGCTCCAACAGTCCCTCCTCTGTCTGTCATCTCCGCTCATCTATTTACCAGGAAAAAAGGGAGAGTATAGCCTGAGGTTAGAACTGTTAGTGCATCTTTCCTCCGCTGCCTGTCGTCCTCTCCCTCCTGTCTCGCTGCGTCGACTCCCTTTCCTCAGGCAATAACAAGTGTAAACACAAGATCCAGCGAACAGGATCCAGGATGCTGGGCTCCATTTGCACATCTTGAAAACACGCACCACCCTTCTTTTAAAATTCACTCGCTTTTCTCTGGGTTTTAATCTCACCCGGGTTTTAATCTTTATATCTTTATTACTACGGCTTCATATAGTAAAAATAACTGAGCAAACAGCAGACTACAGTACAAATAAATACGGACATGTTTGCCTGAAGAAAATGTTGAACGAGAAGAGATTAAAATAAATAATGTTAAAATGCGGCAATGAAAACAAGGCAAGAAAAGATAAATAAAAAGAGGCCATGATTATTTTAGAGCAGAGGATACAAAGGAAAGTATAAAACAAAGAATACTTTTTTAGCACTTTGTAGCGGTCGTCTTCTACGCATGTAGTTAAATTAAAGTTAAAATTCAATGAAAATGAATTAATAAGTAAGTTTTCACAAGAAGATAGTTGTCAACATGAAATGTCATATATATAAATAATATATATAAAATATATAGTATAGTAATATATATAAAATATTTTTCGTTCTACTCTGCACTCTGGTTTCCTCCCACAGTCCAGCTTGTATGAAGCTTGTATTTGTAACTGAGAGGTGGGCAAAGCGCGGCCCTGGGGCCACATGTGTGAAACTACAAAATAAATAGACGAATATTGAAAAATCATCTTGTAATAAAGTGCTTTTATGTCCTATATTTATATTTCAATTATTCAAGTTGTTCACCACTTAAAAAGATCTTCCAGTATTTATGATTTATATATATATTTATAAATATTTGAATGAAATGTATATACATTTAAATAACATTTAATGACGCAACATATTTTAAGCAAGTAATCACAAGATATCAAAATTGATGTTACATTTAAGACTTCTATTCTTCTGGTGTCTTGAGGGCCCCTCGCAGCAGTCACTTTCGTTAACGTGGACCCCGTAACTGCGTGGCCCTGCTCTGAATGGCCTGGTGACCCGTGCCTCCCTGGCTAGCCAGGTCAGGAAGGCAGGTGTCCAGTGATGCATCACTCTGAGTACGTATCTCAGCGTCCATGTTTCTCCAGCAGGTGTGTTCATCCGAACCCGCCGCCACCTCCAGCGCCGCCTGAGGACGACACCCGGACGAGCCGCCAGACTGCTGCACCGCAGGAGACAAATATCATTAACCCCTGCGCTGCCGCCACCACTTGGACTTCGCAAACTTTTCCAGACCAAAGTTGTCATGCAAAATCACTATGCAAATACAACGCACTTCCGTGTCGAGTTCCGCAGCATCACTGCAAGTCCATCCGACTCAGTCGACCACTCCGATGCTTCTGCTGCACGTCCAGTTCTAGTGGAGGAAAAGCAACTTCAGACCTGGTTCCTTTATTCCTGGTCTGAGCCTAGCTGCTTCAGGATCAACATCCAGAGTTAAAGCAGAACTGCACAACAGCAGAAGTGAAATAGCTGAATTGATAAGCAATAAAAACATTTGAAGTAGTAGTTCCTGAAGACACCATAGATGTACACACATGACCGTAGTCACAGATGTATTTGTTGAAGTAATAATACACATATTTGTTGCTTCACGTGTTGCATTCGCAGCAGTAGTAAAAGAAATGCAAGTAATGTTCAAAGTTGTGTTGCAGCTGAAGGAGAGGAACTAAGCGTGGAGAAAATACAGTAGAAGAAGACAACTACTACTACAACTACTACAACTACTACTGGCAGTACTGATGTAAAATGGAAGTGGTGATTGTACTGTACTACTATCAGGAGAACAGAAAGTAGAAGCAGTGTTGTAGTAAAACTTGTGATAATAGTTGAAGAGGTAGTTTGAGTGGTATTAATAGTAGTTTGTATTGTAGCTGTGAATAAGTGGGAGGAATATACAACACAGGTAGTTTATATATTATATAAACTACCTGTTTATAGTAGTTTATATAAACAGGTAGTTTATATAATTATTATATAATATATATATATATTATATATTATGTATATAATATATAATATATAAACTACGCATGCAGGTAGTTTATATAGTATATATTATATATTATATAAACTAAAAAACAAAAGTAGAACGTCAAGTTGGAGGTACAATGGGGGAAGAATTAATTGGAGTAGATGCAGAATAGATACAATGGTAGTATTAGTCATTGAAATACACATTTATTAAGTTGTAGTTTTAACTGCTGGAGAGAAAGCGGTTGTAGAATAGTACAAGAAGTAGAAGTATGACTCAACAAAGCCACTTAAAGCCACAAGTCAGTACGTTTCAGGTGTTGGTGTAGTACTGCGTTAGAGGTGAAGTAGTGTTGTGGAAGCAGGTGTATTACTTTGTAATACTGGTGGAAAAAGACAGTGCTATATTAAAAACAAGGCAGATGCTGAGAGGCTCCTCAGCAGATGCAGTGGAACTCAGAGTTGGTCTCACAGCGGTCGTCACGGCAACAAGCACATTAGCGTTTCGACTTCAAGAACTGGAAGAGCAGCAGGGGAACGTATTTATTTACTCTTGATCAAACTCACCTGCTGTGTGTGGAGCTCATGATTCATCGTGCCGCGGCGCTCGTCGGCGTGATGGCGTCAGGAAGGAGGTGCCGGCGCTGTCGCTCACATTTCACTCAGCACCGAGCTTTGTGACAACAAGTTCATAAAACCTCATGACCGAGATGTTTGTGTTGTCAGCGGTGTTCCATCTCAGAGCGCCTCAGCGGCATCAGTCAGAGACTCACGGTAGAGCAACCGTTTTGCCTTTTAAAAATGGGTCAACTATGAAGTACTATGACTGTACTGTTGCAGTGGGAGTAGCTGTTGAGGTACACACAGTTGTAGACTAGTAAACTAGTAGTGGTGGGAGCTGTTGTATGAGTGATTGTAGTAGTTGTGTTTGGTCGTATCAAGGTAGTACAAGTACTAGTAACATGTTTCACTTGATAGTTCATGCGAGCAGCTGTCCCCCAGTGGACCTGGAAGTGGAGCGACCATCACCTGGTGTTCTGTGTGTATTTTTAGACCCACATTTATTGATGCGCTGTCGTAAACCAGGCGAGAGCTTCAGAGTCTCTGCAGCAACCAGACACCCAGGGATCATGAATGAGCTGGACACCAGGAGGATGGAAGAGCTGAAGGTCACGTCGCGACATGCCAAGGTTGAGGCATGAGGATGTGAAGACATACAGGCGCTAGTGCAGGACAATGTGGGGACACAGAAACACAGAGATGAAGAAGCAGCGGAGGCAAGAAGACACGTTACAGTGGTCCAGGTGCTGCAGATATTCATCGATGCTTCCTCTTATTGGCTTGTAATCATTAACTTCACCACCAGAGCACTTCTCCTGCTGCCGATATGCCACTGACACGACTACACACAGCAGGAGCACCTCAGGAGAGAGAATGGTGGTGACAGTAGTGAGGAGCAGCAGGGAGAACGTGGAGTAGAAGTCAATGTCCACTGGTTACAGCAGTCGAGGATGAGAGTCATGAGACTCTGACCTCAGAATAAATCATAAATCACAATGAATATATCTTTTTAAAAAGTAGATCTGTTGATCTGTTGTGTTTTTCCTCTTGATCCCGCTCCAAGAGAGCAGTAAACAGATGTGAGTTTTAAATCATACAATGAAATAGTCTCAGAATAAACGGGTCAATTATACTGACATCTATTGTTTAATATTTCACTTGTGGGGATTTTTCATTCTTATTGCCATTTGAAAATTATTAAGTAATATTCTTGATATTTATTGTGGAATTCAAATGTTTTTTTCAGTTGGACGTTTACTATTTTGTATGATCATTTTTAAAAGATAGTTTTTCTTTATTATTTGTTGTCCAATTTTTGCATTGAACTCCAAGTGAATGAGTTTAACAGGATACAAAATTTAGATGACCAATTTATTATAGCTTCTGATGTGTGAAGATTGTTTTGTCAATGCAATGCATCAATTTTTTTTTAAGTTGGGAAATAAGTAAATATTTCAAATGCATCATATATGTAAATATATAAATGTAATTCGAAAAAATATTTTTTATATCATTTTAATAGCAGTCAACCACAATTTCAATAACATTGTGTCTTTTCTGGATTATTTTTAAAATAAAATATAATTTTCTGTTTGAATTGTATTTATTTTTTGAATTACTAATATACTTTACTGTAACATTTAATTTGACCCTTTTTTCCCCTGAGTTCCACCCCATTCCATACGACATGCAAACCAAACACTTGAAGGGAAAAGAAACAACACAGGCACAGTTTTCTCCCCATTTTTGCCTTTTTTAATAAGAAAGAGGAAAAGGAACGAATCACAGTTAAAACCAGCAGAACAACAAAAGAATATATTATATCGACACACTCGGGAACGAAGCCACGTAGCTTAAATAAGACTTTTTTTTTCCTTTCCGAAAGCTAGAAAAATACGCAGGGGGTCATGTGACCTGCTCCTTCACTCGGCGATTGATCTGCGATCAGGCTGAAGAGGGGGCCTTTATTTTGACAGTGATGGAGGTGTGATACAGCGTGACAGGAGAGAGGGAGGGGGTCTTCAGCATTGTTGTAACTCGCACACACTCGCTCGCACACACTCACTCACTCACTCACACACACTATCAGCCCACCAGGAGCTCCAGAGTGCAAAGGTCTGTATGTAAATCCTCCCGTCTCTCCTCCCTCCACTGTCTCAGTAACCCGCCATTTTCTCCCAAAGCGTTGGTCACTTCAGGTCGAAGGTAACAGCAGCTTCCTCCGACGCGCTTCTACCACAGTTTCCTTCCATAGCTGCGAGGACAAAATGGCTTTTTCTTCATATCGACCAAAAACAACAAACGCAGGCTGAGAAACGCTGTAACACGACTGCAGTAACCGGAAACTCCTTCTCTTCCGTTTCACAAAAGAACCTCGTGTTCGGGTCGTAACTGATAAACAGAAGATATATTAAAATTTATTCCTTTCATAAATAGATGCAAATACCCCCCTCCCCCCGCGCGGCCCCTCCGCAGCCGCTATTTTACACTTTGTACATCAGCGGTGGTGCGGACACAGATCCTGACTTCTGCGTCCACTCGCGGTCAGACGGGTCTCACCGCCGTCCCGCCTCAGTCCTCTTAAAGTCACAAGTCCAGCAAAGGTGGCGGCTGAAGCTTCAGAAGACGAAGGGGGTCCGTCAGCACCTCGGCCCACTAGGAGGCGTTGAGCACCGAGCGGCTGTACAGAGTTTGGTAGTAGGCCCCAGAGTCCATGCTGGCCGGACCCGGACTGTCGTAGATCTGCTTGGCCGCCACCGGAGAGCCGCCGGTGTAGCCGTTGTAGGCCATCACCTGGTCCTGGTAGGACTTGAGGTCCATCTTCTGCTCGTTCGACATGAGGTTGGTGATGGAGAAGGGGTGGTTGAAGTTGTAGTGGGGGTCCAGGGACTTAAGGTCGCTCTGGAGGTCGAGGTGCTGCATGGAGCTGGGGAGGAGGTGGGTGCTGCCCCCTAAAGACTGGGAGTGGAGCAGCGGGTTGATGGGGGAGGATGTGGAGGAGAGGGACATGGAGGATGGAGGGAGGGATGGGGTGGAGGAAGAGGAGGGCAGGGACACCGGCGGGCTGTGGAGGTGCGAGGACGACAGTGGCGGGCAGTCCAGCGACACCAGCGAGTTCCGGGAGAGCGGCTGGTCGTCGGAGGACCCGGGGTGGGAGTTGTCAGAGTGGGCCGAGTCGGCGCCCTCCGAGCCGCCGCCCGGACTGCGGTCCTCCATGTGGTCTGCGCTGTGGCCCCCCTTGGCGGCGGCCTCCTTTGCCGCCTTCTTGGCCATCTTGTCCTCAATCTTGAAGCGCTTCTGGCGCCGCAGGTAGCAGCCGTTCTCGAACATGTTGCCCGACTGCGGGTGCAGAGTCCAGTAGGAACCCTTGCCCGGTTTGTCAGGTGAGCGGGCCACCTTCACGAAGCAGTCGTTGAAGGACAGCGAGTGCCGGATGGAGTTCTGCCAGCGCTGCTGGTTCTCGCGGTAGTACGGGAACAGGTCCATGATCCACTGGTAGATCTCGTTGAGGGTCAGCATCTTGCTGTTGCTCTGCTGGATCGCCATGGTGATGAGCGAGATGTAGGAGTAGGGCGGCTTGGCGTGGGTCAGGGAGCGGCGGTAGGGCTTGGGCGGCATCTCCTTCGGTCCTGCTCGGTTCAGGGTGGCAGTGGACGGATACCCAAGCTGGCTCATGGGTTGGCCCATGTTCTGGTAGTGGGACAGCGAGCTCAGAGACCCAGGACCGGCTGGACCCAACTGCGTCAGGGAACTGGAGGTGAGGGAGGAGGTCACCGGGGAGAGGGGCATGTGGGTCGGACCGGAACTCATGGAGGCCAGAGGGGAGCTGCTGAGGCCTGAGGTGGAGTAGGCCATGTTCATGCCCGCAGGAGACGCCGTGGCTGGGTTCAGGTTGATGTAGCCCAAACTCGAGTTCATAGTGCTGGGAGAGGAATACATCTGTAGAGAGGAGCAGAAAGTCAGTCTCAGTCGCGATCCAAAATAACACACACATGGGTTCTGGGTTCGGCTCAGAAGGTGATTTCGGGGGGAAGCGGCTGCTGATCAATGAACAATGAAGTTCTCAGTGCGCGGAGTTTTCACACGCACACGCTAAGCTGCAAGTGCGTAAAAAGCGCGTCACGGAGACTCGCGGCCTTCAGCGCGTGGAAAAAACGGCAAGATATTTAAAAAAAAAACTTGAAATCTCATCTCAATTGGATTGTAATAAAAACGGAGAAAAGGATTCCAAGAATCGACCAGGAGCCGATGAGATTAAAAGCCCGCGTCACTAGTTAACGATTGTCAGACTTGTTAATTTCATCAGCCGCTTCTTTCTCACCTCCGCTGATCCGATTAAAGAAAACTTGAATATTTAACGGCCTCGCACCTTTTCTTCAGACGAACAAACGGGAGAAACAGCCCGGTTTTTAATCTTCTAATAGCAGCCCAAACTTTTAAATTGTGGACTCAGATGGTGCGTTCACGTGTGGACAAATGTTCAAAACTAACGGGGTTTGACATGGAATTTATAGACTTTAACATCTCGGACACTTTTCATTGTATTTTTTAGCGTTAAATGATTTGAATTTGATGACGATGTTCAGCGTTTTAACGGTGTGACTGAACTGTAAAAGCGGAGAAGGAAGCGCTCACCTCGCTGGCCTCGCTGTAGAAAGTATTCCACTCAGGTAGATCGTGGGTTTCCATCTTCACTGAGCTCAACATCCCCAACTAAAGTTCTGCAGGAGAAGTCTGGTCGATCCGCGACGACTTTTCTTCAAAACGGAAGGCGGAGAATAAATATAAAATCCGTGGGCGCAGCTCTCCGGGTGATTCTACAGGGGCCCCCCGTCACTCCTCCATAGTTTCACGACTTTTCTCTGAACAGATGTTTCTCAGGACAGTTGGGAGACCGCGGCGACGTGTGTCTGACAGGAGCAGCAGCGCAAACACGACCCAGGACTGGCCCGGCCCGCGCTTATAAAGAGTAGGGTCCCGCCCCGATCCTGACATTTGAATGTCTGGATCCAGGAAGAGGCCCCGGGCCGATGTGGCCCCCTGGCGTGCTGTATATTGGCCCGGCGGCCACCCGGACAACCCTGCCAGGACCTCGGAGTGTGTTCAACCGACAACCCTGACGTCACTTTCTCATCGGCCCACATGCGTATTAATCCGCATTTATTGCGGGATGGAAGCGACGCGCCCGCGTGGTAGTCGTTAATTGTCTCGGGGGCAGCGAGGCTTTTTTAACACTTCACAGGTGAATTTGGTTGCGGTGATAACCGACCACAGATGGTGGTTGTTGATAATCAAATTATTTGTAATAGTCCCGCTGAACCACAAAAGCGAGCCGCGGCGACGCGCCGGTGCATTATGTCGCAGTTTGAAATATTTGAATATTCATGTGAGAAGATTTGTGTTGCAGTTGTGGCCAAATGTGGGATGAAAACACGCTTGTTGTGTGGCTCAACTAATCTTTAACAGGCGGGACGCGTATCAGAATTCTTCCACGCGTTCTTTCAACTGTTTTCAACAGAAAATCGTCTCAATTTTAAAAATAAAAAATACTAATATTTATTGTCGTTGTTTTGACAAGTTTTGCGCTCCAGAAAGGAAACTACTTTACTGAAACTTAAGCAGCATTTTTGCGTTGTTATAAATAGATTTTTTAAAAATTGTTGTTTGTTAAAAAGTAGAAAACAGACATATTCTGGTTACCATAAAAATAACTCCATCACCAACTACTACAACTGCATCTGACTGCATCTACAAAATTGTTATTCCCATTACTACTACTATTACTACTATTATTATTAGCCCTGCTGTATCTTTCACCTGCTCTACTTTAATAATACTGCGACAGTTACTACCTCCTCTGTCATCTGTGAGAGACTCATATTAGCGGCTCAGATCCCAGACCTGTCCAGCAAGGTGGAACACTCTGGCAGGGGAACATCTTGGCAGTGAGAACTGAAGCGGTGGAGAATATTGAATTACTTTAATCCTCAGAATCATGAAGCGACACCATGAAGACCAGCGAACGTTAGAGCGGCACTTTTAACTCCACTGTGACGTCATCGGGCGTCACAGGTGTAAACATAAATGTTGACTAAGTTGGGAGTAAACAGGTCCGAAATGGAGCCCACAGGTGTCTGACATGAGCGGAGATAAAGAAGGGATCAGTCGTTCAAACTGAAGCACTTGAATTTGACATGATTCTTCTCAGACTAGCTTCCGGCTCGTCTCTGAGACGGTCTGGTGGAAGCATGTCGGGAAGATCCGGTGGATCTGAGGGTCTCAGAAGCTGGAGATAGCTCCGTGGACCTGAAACATAGCCCTTGTGGGAGGAACTCAGGTATCACCAGCTGGATTAGGATGTCGAACCCCTGAAATCGCAGGGGGTGACTGACTTGGACAGTGTTCTGGGTTGGACTCGCCATGGACCTGAGAGTCGCCCACTCAGGTTGGAGGGGTCATGACCTCTGCTAGTTACAGAAGTTTGTCTTGTAGGTGTGGACTTCAGTTGCCATGTATTTCTCACAGTCAAGGTACCACTATTTCTAGCATAGTTACTGTCATCCCAGTACTTCTACAAGTACTATATACACAGCCACTTATTACAACCATTACCACTGTCACTAGTAGCACTGCTACTACACACTACTGCTGCAATTACTACACAGAAGATCTTTGTACTGCAGATCCTACGACTTGTAGTAATTCTGCGGTGAAAACACTTTCTTCTACCCCAGTAAGCACTGCCAATACTCTGGCTACTTCAAGTACAACTTAATCTGCTGCCACTCATACTTTAACTACTTTAGTACTTTTATTTTTGCTTACTGATCTGACAATCCTCCACCCCTAAGCAATAGTACTAAGACCCCTGTAGCTGCACCTCATATGTACGAGTACTACTACAGTATAATAATAATAATAATAATAATAATAATAATAAGGGGGATTCGGCGCAGTTAGAGAGCATGCGTGGGTTCGACTGCTCCCACGCACACGACGTGGTGAGACGGCGTGGAATACACATCAGGCCACGACAGACGGAACAGTGAATGTCAATGGTTCCGCTAATGGCGAGTGAATGGAGATGTAATTGATGCGCAGGCAGGAGGTCGGCGGGATTAGTGGACAGGAAGGAACCAGCGGCACCAACAGCTGCTCCGATCACTCGCTCCGATCCCCGATCATTGCCACGGTGCTGCTGTTGCGTTCACGGCCAAATATGAAATTCCGCTGCACCTCCAGACAGAACTACCTTTTTTATCCAGGCCGCTCGGCGGTTGATCACGTGGTCGGCAGAAAAGTAGACGAGGATCTGTTTGCAAGAGTCGATTAAGTCGCAGATTGACGTGACACCACAGTGTTTGTCGTGATGTAATTAAGGTGAGCAGAACCGGTTCTGACTCTGCAGAGGAGCAGCTTGTAATCTCAACTCCAGGATCCGAAGTGTGACCGTTAATTCCAGAATAAGGATCTTTCTCCAATAAACCCTTCAAACGGAGCGCACCGATCCGCTTTCATTGATCATCAACATTTACCTTTAAACGACACCAATTCGATGCTTCATAACTCACCAAAAACAGTTTTGTTTTAACTGTTTTAAAATGCAGAACTGGACAAAATTTAAATCCAAGCTAAATAATCTGTCTCTCTACAAACTTTATTAGTTGTTAGTTATTTATTATTTATTTGTTGAAAAAAATATTCACGGACCCAAGTGTGATTTTTATTGATCATTCTTTGCATTCTTAAATAATATTTGGAGATTTTTTTCAAGTGAAACTGTTAAAAGAATCCAAAAAACGCTATGATGCGTTCAAAGACGATTTTTCAGCCACAAAATGCTCATCGTAAAATGGAAACTCTGACCCGATTAAACGTGAGAAACAGGTTGATCGCGAAGCAACTGTGACCATAAAACAACAGCATGTGTCACCTTGCTAAAATAAACATGATTATGGGAGCCGAGCCTGTGACGTCACGCTATTACCATTCATTGAATTATGACTTTCTTCCCCCAACTCGCACTCGGTCTCTGCGGGCCGTTGTTTCAATGCCAATAGGCCTCCGCCGTCCATTAACACCTCTATAATTGGTTTAACAAAAGATTTAATGAGGCGGCGCTGTAATGGAGGAAGTGACAGATCGGGCGGCCGCTCATCTTCCTCCTCCTCCTCCTCTTCTTCATCATAGCCGCACATCCTCCTCAGCAGGATCAGGTCTAACTGTAGGACTAACGTGACGATTTATTAAAAAAAAAAAAAAGTTCAGCTGTTCTCGGGCGCGTCAGCATCGCGACACCTGGTGGCCAAACAAGCTGAACTATAGCTGGGTGAATACCGCCCTCTACCGGAGTGAGAAGCAATGGCGAAGTGAAATTATATGGACTTCCTAATGTATTTAACAGTGTTTTTATTATTACATTTAGATAACTGTATGTCATAAAATATAATTCAATTCTCTATTTTAATTCTCCCCCATCTATTAAGGAACACTTAAGGGGGTTGTTTTCAATTTGAATAACTTCCCTCATGACGTTTCACTGGGGTTTATTCAAAGCGTCAGCGTATAAAGAGGTCGACTCAGGTCAGACGGGTTTCCACTTTTTTTATTCCTGCTTTCTATTTTGTACAGGAAGCTGCGATAGGATGACAAAAAGAAGAGACAGAGGAGCGTAAAGATACAAACGTGACGAACACGAGGACGGACAAAAACCTCCTGAGGTTCTCGCACTCACACGCGCTTCGAAAAGGCACTTGACGAGTGATTGCATGACGGATCAGTGCAGGTAGAACCCAAGTCCTCCAGTCAGTGTTCCATGTCTGAGTCGCAGTGAGATGAAGCCGAATTCAGAAAACATTTACAGCCAGAAATCGGCGTTAGGGTCGGAACTTTGGATCAGGCTCGCCAACCGGCCCTTTGAGAATCCACCCAAAAACTCGACCGCCAGTTTCATTTGTGCCGACAACCATGTCCGCAGGAGGGAGCGACGTGACGCACTCAGATTACTTTTTTTTTTTTTTTTTTTCATTCAACAGGACATGAAAGTTGGGTCAGTTGAGGAGTCCAAATTTAAGATCAAATCTTCACCAACTTAACACTGTGGTTACATGAGTATAACACACTGCAAGTTATTATTGTGGAATACAAAGCAACAAGTCTGAGTTGAGCTGAAATCCTGGATCTTTATCTGAATCACTTAAACTCAAGGTTAAAATGTTGAGTTCAGGATTGAGGGAACAAGCATCTAATTCTAGATAAAACTCAGCATGGAAAGTCAGGTTTAAGTCACTCAAAGTTTTGAGATAGAAGGAAGTCCAGATTGCAGTTCCAAAATATTTCAGTCTAAATATTAGGGGGGATGTTACAATGTTGAGGAGCTCTGCCAGAAAACAGCAAAATTAGGTCAGAATTTTCAGAGGCTGTCAGTCAACAGTGGAGTCACCAAACACCAGTTTCAGTTTAAGGATACTGCATCCCAAATATGACACCAACAAACATTGAGTCTTCAGACTTCAGGGATGGAGACATTTTGCTCTTTCAAGTCAGACTTGTGGGACAGCACAGGTGCTTCAGGGGTCATAGGTGGCAACCTCACACACAACCACCGGGGGCATTGTCTTTACGGGAGAAGTACTGAGAGGAAACCCTCAGCAGCACACCCACCCTCCTCCCACTCAGACTCCATGGGGAGCGACCGCAGCGCACGAGCCGAGAACACTGTCCTGTTCGGACCAGGAAAACATTTCCCACAAGTTAATATGGAAAAAAAAAGACAGTTGAAAAATATGGAACAACCAAAGTGCCATCCATTTATTTGGAAAGAAAAAGAACATTTCAAACACTTGCAGAAGAAAGCGCTCAGGAAGTGACAGCGGCCGCAGATTTGGGGCTCCATCACTTGCGATGGTAGTTAAGGCGGGAACTATCACGGCGCTGCAACGTCATGACAAAAACCTTATGACATTATGACCACCTGCCAATCTGCGTGGGAGCTGATAGAGTGGCATTGTAAACCACTGACCACTGCGGAGTGGGAGTGGCCAGCTTTAGCGTTACTTTCTGCGATAGACAGGGGGCCATGGGGTCACTGAAGGTCATCCAGGGGTCGAACAAATGGTACGCGAGTCGTGAGTGACGCTTGTATTCCTGAGCGACTGATCACTTGTTACCATAACAACACTATAAACAGAAAACAGAGTGGGAAAACAAGTTTGCGCGAATAAACAACAGGATGCTCAACGGTGGATTATTCAGGATATTTTTTTTGGGATATTACTCGACATATTTGTCGTCAACGCTTCGCTTTCAGGTGGATTCTCACTTTGTTATGAAACAGAAGACACAGAAGGATACGCGAGCGTCCATCTGCGGCGTATAAACGGCGACTAAAGATTGCACATACACACTATCATATTTCTTTACAGAAGTTACAACAAGGAACATTCTAGTAGAAAATATACTTATAGGCTTATTTTAGATTTGTGTGTCTTTCTACATTCAGGGTGTGGCGCGGGCTGGACCCTGCAGCGCCAGTCGGGTTCAATGCTGCAAGATTCTGACGCCGGCCGCTGGAGGCCACGGCCCCCCACAACACCATTAGAAACTTGTGGAGCTGAGACTTGCAGAGCAAAAATACCATTTGGACTAAAACTGTGGATCATTTCCTTACATGGACAGAAAAACCTATACTCTTACTGATGCAGGTTTACGGCGACACTCTCAATGTGTTTGGATGAAATTTGAGTGCAACTTCACTGGCACTGCGCAGTTCAGAGCGGTCTTCAGATGATGACGCTTTCATGTACGTACTCCAAACTGCTGTCACCAGATGCAAAAATAATTGGACAAGAGCGCCATCTGCTGGTTAATGACGTCGCCAATTTGCCCTCGGACTCTCCCAGCTCACTCTCCTGTCATTCAAAATGAAAAAAACACTCGAGTCTTATCACTGAACAGCTGGACTACAACTTAAAAGGAGATATATGGTGGGTTTGCTGGTTTATTATTCATCTACCAACTCGCTCATTTACAGTATAACTGTGCAAGAGAGCCACCCAGTGGACGACAAAGCCCAGCGCAAATTAGATTCAAATTCAAGTTAAATGTTTTAAGGGAGGTTTTAACCTAACGAGAACTGATTTAACGTATTGCACAACAGCGCCACCTTATGGATAATCGACGAAACAACACCGAACGGTGACGTAAACATCCGAATAAATGTTAAAATCACGGCTCACACATTTTCATCTATGCTAAAACCAGGTCCATATTTTCTGTCCATGTAAACAAAGACCTCTGCTTGGACCTCATAGCTGAGAAATGGTGCGAGATCATCTTCACTGTGCTTTTCTTCCGATTGGTTTAGCGCCTGCAACATTCGTCCTCAGGAAGCGACACAGAAAAACTCTGGCACGTACATTCTACTTCAAATTCTTCCGGTCAGATTGAAGAGTCCACATCAGTCGGCCAATTAAATGGGTTTGCCGTGGTGGTACTGAACCAAGTGCCGCAGTGTGACCTGAACACTTCAACCCCGCCGGCCGTAAGGTCCGGGTGTGACCGCAGGACTTCAGTGGCGGATGTTTCAAGACAACCGAATTAAACAAGGCGAGACTGAAGGATGGTGTCGGGCTGAGAGGTGTTTTAACCTGGTGAGTTTCTGTAAATCTGTCAATCACTGAGTTGCTTCTTTCAGGATCTCAAAGTGGTCCAGTGCAAATATCTGCTCCGGGCGTCTGATAGTCTGAAAAGGGAACAATGATAGGATTACCAGACTGAAGAGCCCAACTGACACAAGACTCAGTGATAAACTCAGCACCATCTGTTTCTCTTCCTCAGCCGCCGACCTCCAGTGATCGAAAAACACTTCCACCCTCAGAAACATTTGGTCCCTTCTTCCGACTCTGTTGAGACCCTTGTGTATTTTGCCCCATTAACCTCCACATAGAACACAGGTTTTGGCCATCAAATGTGTGTGTTTTTAGTTCAAATATTTCTGCAACAGAGGCATTTTTTTTGTGAGAGTTCAATAACTTATTGGACCTCGATTGATATCCAATACATGTTAGAATTCATTTTGCTATCTGGATCCAGGAACCTTTCCAAGTACCTCATTTAGTGTGTGTGTGTGTGTGTAGTGAGTGTGTGTGTGCGTTCTTGTACTTCTATCATTGTGAGAAACTGTATACGTTTTTAATCATAGAGTGAGGACATTTTCGCAAAGTGAGGACATTTTGGCCGGTCCTCACTTTGTCAAGTCTGATTCTGAGGGTTAAAACTGCAAAATACTGAGGTTATTATAATTGGGTTTTAGTTTGGTTAAGAGTAAATGTTAAGTTTAGCCATTTATTTTAGATAGTTAGGTTTAGGGTGAGAGGCTGGGGAAAGCATTATATCAATGTATGTCAATGACAGTCCTCACTAAGATAGGGAGACAAGTGTGTGTGTGTGTGTGTGTGTGTGTGTGTGTGCGTGTGACATGCAAGTTCAACAACATTTCAAATGGTAAAAAAGACATTGAAATATAGATAAAAAATGTAATTAATGTAGGGCAACACTGAGTAAAAAAAAATTGAAATATGAATAAAATATTTGGGCTGTTGTCATAAGGATTTTCAAAATCTTAGGTGTTTTTTTTTGCTGTTTTTAATCAGTCACGGACCTGTGTTACCTTACTGGAAAAAATCCAGCGAGAAACATTATAACTAAATGTCCCCCACACACAAACATTCTGAACCCGTTTAACATTCCCGATTGTAGGCCCCAACCATTTTTCCAGACGATTATCGGGATGAATTCCCTCTGAACACACCCCAGACATGAGCATTGTCTTGCATGCAGCCACTGCGTTCTGGTTTTTCAGTCACTAGAACGTTACTTGTGACCCCGCAAGATTTCAGGCTTGGAGTACAAGCTTCAAGATCTGTGGCCGGAAAGTATCTTGATATGTGGAGTGTCGAGATTGTTGAGGCCCACTCCAGACACTGCAATAATCGCAGATTTTGATGGATTTAAAAAAAAATCTCTAAAGATTATTTAAATTCTTCTGCATAGCATGTCTTTAGTGCTTTTCTAATTCTACATTAAAGCTCCTTCCACAGGTGCAAGTGCCTGCACGTGAAGGACCAATTTCACCAGATTTATGAAGCCATTGACATGAATCACAAATTGTTTCATCCCCATTCCTATGAGAAACATATACAAAATGCTTTCACAGAGAATGGAAATGAGTGTGATGGTTTTGGAGCTTCAAAGGATTTCTATTCTATTTCATAAAACTCCTCAGAAATAAACCTGAAGATCCAGTTTCAAACTCTAAATCTGCTGCCATGTCAAATAAGTGGGTGAGTGAACTGCTTCGAGTGGTATGCGACACCACCACAGTACTAAGCGTGATGATCCAAGCGCTCACAGAGAGGTACCATCATCAGAATTACCTGAAGCTGTCCTGGGTTCCACTCCAGTCATCACGTCTCTCTCTCCTTCTTGACCGTGACGTCTCCACTTCCTGCTCCATTGGCAGCGCTGGTCCCTGCTCCAGCTCCAGGCCCGGGTCCAGGACCTCCTCCTGCGCCCGGGGGAGCGGCAGGTGGCGCTCCTCCCGGCGCGCTGGTACCCAGAATAGTGGAGACTTCTCCCTGCATGAAGGCCCATGGGGGGCTGTTGGGGGAGTTGTCTAGTGGACAGCGCTCGCCGCTGGGACAGTAGACTTCCCCATCGCCCCGCTTGCTCTGAATGTAGACTCTGGTGCACGGGAAGCAGAACCTGGAGAGGCGAATGAGAGAATATCATTCACTCGTTCAGTTAGACAGGAAAATTGAAGTGATTTTTCCTTATTCAAAGTATACTAATTGGTCTTAATGCTTTCATACAGGCAGTATTTTCTACTATCTTCCGAGCTCCACTTCCTCTTTTTATCAAACATTGACTTTGATTTGACATCTGTGACTCACAAAAAAGTAATGAACAATAAATGACATCGTAGACAATCAACAACTGCTCTACCTGATAAACACAACACAATTCTCAGCCTAATTGTGTTGCAACACAAACCTGTGTCCTGGCACTGATGGGCACTGAACAAAGTGTGTGTCCTCCAACCTCTCATGGCACAGCGTGCAAGAGAGTGTGTTCCCTGCAGAGAGGGCGTTACTGGCAGATGATGACCCCAGCTCAGAGGCACCGCTGTGGGGCAAAGCTGCAGCGGCTGTGGCTGCCTCTGCAGAGCTGCTGGACCCCAGTGGCTCCCCTCCTGACCGGGCGGCGAGGGGTCGTGGTTGCCTGGCGGGAGACGAGGCCGGCTTGGGGCTCGTCTGGCTCACGCCGCCGGCCATGGCAGAGGATGATGGCAAGCCTGTGGATTTGCTGGAGCTACTGCCTGCCACAGTGTGAGTCTGGCTCTGCGTTTTGGGCTGGGAAGAACTCAGCTCCCGTTCCAGCTCTGGAGTGATGAAGGGGGCGATCCCCATCCCGATGCCCAGCTGCCTGCGGCTCATCTCGGCCAGCACCGGAGCAGGGAAGATCATGGGGCTGCTCATGGGGGCGGTCCTGGCTGTCAGCCCTGCTGGCATCCCCGCAAGCAGCCCAGGTGGAATTCCTGCGATGCTCTGAGTCACCAGGCTTGGAGGGATGGCAGCTCCGTGGACGGGTCTACTCCTGCCGCTGGGACTCTGCCGGTTCACCTCCGGGGTCGGCTGGCCGTCACGATGCAGCCCGTTGGGCGGCACACGAACCGTAGCCCCGGCGCCTTCGCCTCTTCCTGCTCTCTCGAAGCGCTCGCTGTGCGCTCTGCCTCCGTCCGAAGCTGCAGGGTCGAGCCGGGAGTGCTTGTTTGGGGACGGACCCGGGGACCGGACGTTCCCGTCCTGCATCCCGTGGGTTCGCTTCAACTGCCGCGCACTCCCGATGAGAAACTCGATCTGGTTGGCCCCTTCGTAGTTCACGCAGCCGCGACACACCACTTCGCTGAAGTCCCACACCACGGTCCAGGGCATCTTCGGTAGGTCGCACAGGTAGCACCACTGGCGCCTGGAGGAGGCAGACGAGGGGGACGACATGGCCGGCCAGCTAGCACACGTTAGCCGCGCTTCAATCTGGCAGGTGCACGCCCTCTTTTTACACACGACTCGCTTCTTCAACCAACTTTAAACGACCTAAAAACAATATAAGGCATCTTATAGACATAACACAATCCAACCTTTGGCGTATTTTAACGTGTTTTGATGATAATTCTGGTTCTGTTTACCCACTTCGGCCTGTTTTCCCTGCTGTCAAACGCTTTCCCAACGGACGCTGGAACGTCACGCTCTCCTTCTTCTTGTTCTGTTTACTGGCGCGACTCAAGCGTGTTGAGACAAACACCGCCATCTGCTGGTCGCGCTCAGGAGCGGTCGAAAGAACAGCATGAGCTATATAAAGCCGATTGCAACCGACCGAATCTGAATCTGAATATTAAAAGACCGAATCTGAATCTGAATATTAAAAGAGGACAGCACGACCGAATGGATAAAGAAGTGGAGTTGCCTACGCTAGTGAAAAGAATTGCTATATTCACATAAGGAGAATGTAAGTTGAGAAATAAATTAAGATTAAAAAGTATTTTGGGATTTCTTAAACTTTTTAATTATAAGCGCGAGCGATTAACAGAGACCTTGCTTCTGTGAATTATTTTTAAATATTAAACAGTGGTTTACAACATTTTGTTTTCGACGTGTTTTTCTTATCATTCAGTTATTAAAAAGTATATTAATTAGAAAACAAACCTAAAACTAATATATGCGCGCTAAAACGCAATGCATTTTGGGGTTGTAGTTCTTAAATTTATGTAAAACTACAATACATCGTATAGCGGAAGTGACGTCTTTGGATCAGGGTTCAGAGTGGGAGGGCACACGCGTGTCTGGGAGAGACATGTGTTCAGAGTTATAATTCCTAATGTTTAGATACATCGCGACGCCTTCACTTACCTAAACATTTAGAAATGCCTGGAGACGTATCGTCGTCCTGCGAGGACGAAGTGGAGCCGAATCAAAACGGTGAGTTCAGCCACTATCGACAGAAACTGTGAAAGCAGTTGCACACTAAGAAATAGTGCTAGTTGCTAAAGATAAGGAAACTGTTGCGTTTTTATTCACATCTAACCTGCAAACGAATGTACTGTTCATGTGTTAGCTCCTCAAAATTCACCTCTTTTACATGTTCGTATAAACTGATTATATCATATGTATTTACTTAATGGTTACTTCTTTTATCGCTGTTTTTTATATGTTTGTGCCAATTTGTGCCATAAAAATGTGGCTATTCCTCTTAGCAATCCATATGCTCACTGTTGTCTTCATTTCTTAATAACGTTCTTGTGCGAAAATAGAACCAGAGCATGATAACATGCACTATTAGTTGATTTATCGTTGTCATTATTGTGTATATGACAAGTCCCCAACTGCTCGGCAACTGTTCACGATCTCAGTGCTCTGAGTGTTTTAAGAGAAAGTCGGTGACTGAGTTTGTGTGGTCTAACTCATGGAAATCTCTCCACTCCACAGCAGAGAGGAGCAGTAAGTACGAGTGTCCCGCAGACTTTGTGTCGCTGAGCTACAAATCTTGCGGCAGCATGCTGACTGAACATCTGAAGAAGCGCAAGAGCGAGCTGTGGCTCGTCAAAGCTCCTGTCAACTTCGACCCAGAATGGTTGGTTCAAGATTCTGATGGAGCTTGTGATCTTCATTCTGGAGCTGCTGGACTCTCAGCAATCCTCGGCTGTGATTAATGCCTTTCTTGTTTTTAGTGTGAAGGACATGAAGTTGAGCCTCTCGGGTCTGCAGAGCGTGAAGGTCCCTGGAAAGGCCAGCAGCCAGCAGATCTTCAACATCCTGGCCTCACCTCAGTGCTCGCCTGACATGCACCTCCTCACCAGCAGCACATCGTCAGACCAGATGCTCGTTGCACCGCCGTTCTCAGGTCTGTTGGACATCAGCGAGAGCTACGGATGCAGCGAGGCCAACGGGCCTCCTCTGGCTCTCCCTGCTGCTCCTGCCCCCACCATCCCGCCCGGACTCAAACTGAGGTTCCACCCCTTCGGCAGCAAGACCCCCACGCAGGTTAAGACTGAAGTTGATGGACTTTTAGGAGCTGATGACAAAGAAGGGCGGAAGAAGAAGAAGAAGAAGAAAAAGAAGCAAATTAAGACAGAGCCAGTGGAGGAGCAGGTCATCGTGAAGCAGGAACCTGTAGACGAAGTCCAGAGTGAGTCAACGACAGAGGTTCTCTCTGGGGAGAAGAAAAAGAAGAAGAAAAAGAGAGACAGGCAGGAGGAAGTGGAAGTGAAGCAGGAGAGTGAAGCCATGCCAACAGACTGCTTTATGGACCCGGGAGAGCCTCACGTGAAGAAGAAAAAGAAGAAAAACAAATCAGACTAGTTTATGCTGATAACAGTCTATTCAGGCCACATCAGCATTGCCATCTTGTTTTTAACCCGTCGATTAACATGTTGCAAAAAAGTACCACTGTTGTGTTTGTGTTGTACTTTAATCTGAGGATTCCTATGAAGGTGTGACTAGCTGAGGCGACACATGAACACAACTAAGATCGAGTGAAGTTAACTAGACATAAAACTGAAGTTTATTTAAAATCCCTGATATCATGGGTCACTATTTTCTAATCGGTGTTAAAATTATTGAGCAGAATTCTACTGTTATCGTGAGATTCTTTGGCCAATAGGTGTGTTTTTGGAATTTCAGTGCAACACATTATAGGCTTTGTTGTCATGCGAGTGACTATTGACGACTTGCGCTGCAATGTCTTTTGTGTGTAAAATGTGATTATATTTTCGCGCTCTATTATGACAGACAAGCCGTCTGGTCCTCTCAGAGTTCTGGCTCAACATAAAGACTTGACATGTGGCAGGGAGAGCCATTGCCACCGGCTACAGAGCTTGATGCTCCTTGTGTGCTCCAGAACAAGAGCAAGGATCAGCGCCACCACTTTTATGATGTTGGGTCGGCTCCCCCAGAGCTGCTGCAGCATCTTCCTCCGTAATGTCACAGAGAACGGCTCCCAGATGTTGTGCAACATCTGTCGGTGGGCTTCATCGAGGGAGGTTACGTCATCTGGGAAAGTTTGTGAGCGAGATTTGCTTGAGTTTGAGTCAACACTGGTTTTAATTTGAGTGGTTTATTTATGTTGGCCGAATTCAAACCGGAGGAGCATTATAATCCAGAGAGAGTGTAGCGGTGGAGCTGTGAGGTCATCGTGACATATTGTTGCAGCAACATCTGCTTCACTAAGAAAGAAACACTGATGCTTGGAGGGAGTCCCAGCGACTCAGGGTGACGGACTGGTCACCAGTCCATCACTGGGCTTATCAACACAACCACACTGAAATACAATGCTTGTGCACTGTGGGAAGAAATTGGAGTGCCCGGAGGAGATGAAGCAGGACATCGTTGGAGTGTTGTAGAGTACAAATCTTTACCAGCAGGTGGCTCTAAACTCCACGTTGTCTCTGCTCCGAGCGGACCCCATGACTGCGCGTCGTTCTAGATCATAAGATAATTTGTTGTTCACATTGAAGACCACTCACGGATTTGTAGATTTTGACTAGCTTTCAGTCCATTTCAGGCGAAAGACATGTGGGTCCGTGTCCCTCCTCCCTCTACTGTCTCCTCGCTGCTCTGCACTGGAGTGTGGTCCTGATTCCTAATGAGCACCTCTGGCTCCCTCACAAGTCTGCGACTTCTGCAGATTTGAGAACACAGGCAGCATGGATCTGGACTTCCACCCAGAGCTGGGGTTCTGTTTGTCCACACTGAGGTGTTGAATGTCAGTAGGCTGCAGGTAAAAGCTGCTCTACCGACCTATTTGACATGAAACCCTCAGATCTGTTGGACAGAGAAGTCGCAGTCGTCTCAGTTCAAACAGGGAAACAGCAGACATTTAGAGAAACCGTAACGGCAGGCATCACTGTGCAACTGTGGGTTCAGACATTACAGATGTGAAGAATATGCTGAGCAACTTTGCTGCTGGCACGCACACAAAGGTCATGTAAGTTTTTGTGTTGTCCTTTGACAAATCCTCCTCCGTGAGGAAGTTTTCTCCTCCTGTCAGAACCCTGCATCCAAATCATCCGACACTGTAAACAAAAGGTCCAATACCATAAAGTTCCTCCAGACTTGAGCATCCAAATCACTTCCTTAAATCTCTTTTTTCAAAAAAACAAAACAGAGTCTGACACAAGGGAGACGCCAGGGCATCATTTCCAGGTCCGGGTCCAAGACTTGTCTCTGTGGCTTGTGGAAAGTTGGCAGTAGTGAAACAATCGTGATGAATCTGCTCAGACAAAAGTGACTTATTGGGCTCTGATTATGCCCGGAGAACAGGAATGTGAGCTCTGTTTTCATCCTCTTGAACATCTGAAGTCACTCAAATGCTTGTCCTGTCCCAAGACCCACACTGCACAACAACGTGTTACAGCAGCTGAGAGAAAGACCAGACTTACCGATGAAACAACCTATCTTCCTACCTACCTACCAACCTACATGCCTTCCTACCCACCTACCTACCTTTCTACCTACCTACCTATCTACCAACCTGCCTACCCACCTACTAACCTACCTACATTTCTACCTACCTACCCACCTACTAACCTACCTACCTTCCTACCAACCTACCGTCCTACCTACCTACCCACCTACCTGCCTTTGTACCTACCTACCAACCTAATCCACCAAAAATTCAAGGTCACACTGATTTGACCAACCTACCTACCCACCTGCTAACCTACCTACCTTCCTACCAACCTACCGTCCTACCTACCTGCCTTTGTACCTACCTACCAACCTAATCCACCAAAAATTCAAGGTCACACTGATTTGACCAACCTACCTACCCACCTACTAACCTACCTTCCTTCCTACATACCCACCTACTAACCTACCTACATACCAACCTACCCACCTTCTAACCTACCTTCTTTCCTACCTACCTACCTACATACCCACCTACTCACTTACCTACCTACATACCAACCTACCCACCTTCTTACCTACCCACCTACTAACCTACCTTCCTTCCGTCCTACTTCCCTAGCTACCTACCTACCTACCTACTGTACTAACCTACCTACATACCAACCAAACTACCGACCAACCTACGTACCTCCCCACGTACCAACTGACCTACCTACTGTACATACTGACCGAACGACTGACCAACTGAGCTCCCTATCTTGTTAATTAAATATGTTGTCAGGTGTGGTCTTGAACTTCTGGTTTGTTATATGAGGTCTTGTACTTGTGACATCCAAGGTCTCCACAGTAAACCGAGTGGCTCCGCTGGATATTAATTCAGTCTGAAATGCTTCCCAGACAAACAGCAATCCCAAACTGAGGTGCTCTGATCCCAAAACTATGTTCTCATCCATCCACAGACTGACCAAACAGGACATGAGGTGGGACACTAATCCACCACCAAGTCAAGGTCACACTGATTTGAAAATGGCAAAGCGATCTCACCCAGAACAGAAGAGAGGACACAATCGTCTGATTCTCCACTTCCCATCACCATTTTTATTGAAAATGAGGGCCAGAGGAGAATATCTTGTTGAGTCTCAAGGACAAACACAAGCGTCTAAATGGGCCTCGCGATGGATTCAACATGAGACCTGGTCAGGCGTACCGTATCCTAGCAACCCTCCTGGCTGCGCTTCACTCTCCTTGAATGCACCACGGCTGCACAGCGGAGAGACGGAGAGGGTCAGGGGTCGCAGCTGAGGCTGGGCAGGCATGCAGGTTTATGTTTGCGACTCTCAGAGTGACATTTGATAGACACGAATGTCCACGCACTCTGAATACAAGTGACTTGTAACGACTCCCTGGAGCAAAACCTTTAAGGTCAGGAAACTCAACTCTGTACAGCAGAAAACAAATATTACTCTTGACTTCAGTATCCAATCTTTTGGAGCTCACAACCGATTGATGATCCACCTGTCAGTCTCACCCTCTACTTCCCTCACTCATGAGAAAGACCCCATGATACCTGAAAATATCATTAACATGGAGGAGTTGTTGAGACATCAGTCACATACTTAAGCTATTACACAAAAATCCAAGAGACTATCTGTCAACAACTGGTCAAAGTTAAAAAAAAGTAAAATGATATCAGTCGTGTCACTTTGTAATTGTGTAATGGTTCATGTGCATTTGTGTCAATCATTTAAGGACTACCAGGAGCAGTTTCTTAAGCTTGGCATGTTACATTTAATAACAACATGGCTGCATTTCTGAACTTGCCAAACATGTATTTCTGCCATTCCGTTCAATAGTGAATGAAGGATGCAGTGCGAGTGCCGTTGTTTGTTCGAGCTCTGCGTTGCTGAGGAGGAGGAGGATGAATAATAAATGCCAGTTGAAGTTGGGATCCAACGTGTCCAGACTACTGAGCAACGTGGCGGTTTTCCGGCAGACCAGCTAATGCTAATGGTAAGACATGAGGAGGGGGGTGTTAAGGGGCGCATTGGTGGGTATTGGGGGAGGTGTCGGGGTGTCGTTGGGGTAATGAATCGGACGACCAATTCTCACCTCCTCTCCCTCTACAGTGGGTTTCGCTTCCTCTGCTTTATTTTTCAACCAGCGCGCTTCGCTCCAGCCAGCCTGCGGCAACGGGCCCGTTGCTATGGAAACATGGACCTGCCGAAGAACAGGGAGATGGAGGGAGAGAGAAACCTACAGGGAGGAGGGGTGCTAGCCATCTATGCCTGTCTGTCGGTCTGTCTGTCGGTCTCGGATGTATTTCATCCATCCATCACCCCTCCATCCGTTCAACCCTCTAAAAGTATCTCTCATCCATCTGTTGAACCATCCTTTCATCCATTCGTCTTGTAATCCATCATCCCATTCATCCAACCCTGACTCAACCACCCCCGTGTGTGTGTGTGTGTGTGTGTGTGTGTCCATCTCACTAACAAGGTCCTCTGCTGATTGTTAATTGTGATGTGGTTCAATAACTGAATACATAAAGTGGCTGGCTGGCCTGAGCTGTTTTATTCCTAGTAGACTTTTGCGACGTGTATGTGTGTGGGCATGTTTTACTGTACTTGTCTTGATAAGCCACCTTCTTGTGAGGACATTTTGGCCTGTCCTCACGAGGTTTAGAGGGTTAAAATGTCAGTGACAGTAGTTCACTATAACTGTGTTTCAGTTTGGTTCAGAGTCCCGGTTAAGGTTAGCCATGTGTTTTGGATGGTTTAGTTAAGGATGAGAGGGAGGGGAAAGCATTATGTCAATGACAGGTCCTCGCAAAAATTGCAGAACAAACATGCGCGTGTGCGTGCCACTGCAGTGTGAGGTGGTAAGACTGCGGCAGACGTCGCACAGACTGCACCAGCAACTTGATTGCATACTAATGTTTTGGTATGATGCGTCTCCCTCCTCCTTTCCAATCAGCCCTCCCCCCCCTCCCTCCCTCCCTCTCCATCCTCTGATTCCCTCTACCCTCCTCACCCCTCCGCACCCGCTCTCTCATCTATTTTCGTGTGTCTCCTTTCCTCCGTGCCTCCCTCCCACTCTCCTGTTCACTTTGTGTGACAGCGATATGGCACAAAGCCGCCACTGGCATCGCCACCCACCACCTCTGCAGCGACAAACAGAACCACGTGGGAGAAAAAGGAATCATGTTTGTGTGACACGTTCGACTGGGACGCAGAAGTCTTGTCGACTAGAAATAATGGGTGTCACTTTCTGTGAAATTCCTGAGGTGAAATAAAAGAATTAATTCATTTTCTTCAGCTCTAATAGAGAGTCTATCTCAGCGACAGACACCTGGAAAACCATTCAATCACGCACTCTACTGAGGTTTATGTTCTCTCTCTCTCTCTCTCTGTATATATATATATATATATATATATATATATATATATATATATATATATAGATAGATAGATAGATAGATGGATAGATATTGAGATACGAGTTGAACCTCCGGGTCGTAGTCATGACCTGGCAGTGACAAAGAGAAATCAGATCCAGGACCTGGGTCAGTGTTGACAAGCATCACAGTTGACGCTGTGATGTACATCAAATGGAGTTCAGAAAGTGAGTTTAACCCGGGGGTCACGTGTTCAATTGCTAGTGAGGTAAATCTATCTCTCTCCTTCTTAAGGTCCTTATTTCTTTCTGGTGGTTTTGCTTGTTTTAGCTTTCATCCATCTCCCCTGTAATGCCTCTGATGCTGCTGCTGTGTGCTGATGCCACAAACCTGGACAGCTGTGGAAGGGTCTCAAAACAACTAGCTGGACTTCCTGATGGTAAAGATTCAAGAGAACTCCCTGCAGTTACGTCCAGACAGTAAGAAGCATCAGTGTCTGTTCCAGCTCCACGGCTCAGTCCTCGTTGCTGTGATGTCTCTTCCTAACCTTTTGAAACGACTGTGCATCCAATAATGTACAACCGTTTCAACAACTCAAGGTGAATTAATCTGGAGGCGGTCACATGTTGCAAACTTGCTGAGGTGTCTCAGTTAATGTTAACGTTTTCTGCTGGTGGATTTGGGTTGGTGGTCTTGGGCTGTGGTTGAGGGACTGACTGATTTCAAATCCACAGGGAGCAAGTGATGGATGGGCCGTATCTGTAGGTGAATAATCTCCGAGATGAGGTTGCAGGCGGCGCCTCTCTGTACAACAAAACATCAAATTGGACCTTTAAATTCACGTCTCGATGGTCTGAAAGTTTATTTCTTTATTGCTAAACTTGTCTCTACCTTTTTTCGGTTTGAAATCTGGGATATTTTGGTGCGTAATCATGGTCGACTCTGACAGAGGAAGGCTGAGCGTTGTGCGAGACAGTGTGATAGGCTGCATGCAGAATCTGTTGCTAGGCTCACTGTGAACAGACCAGTCAAGTCTGACATATGTTTTCAAAGCAGCCCTCTTAGCAGCTTGCTGCTGTTGCCATGGAAACTCCAGTGCCATTTCCCCCATTGTTTGGAAGCGCTCGATATCCCTAAAGCTTCTCGGTCTAAGTCTTGGTTTATTAAAGCTGGAGGATCGACAAACAGAGCGGTTTTGTGTGTTTGCAGCCCATTAGTGCGGGTGCGAGTGAGGATGCACACAAAAAGTGAAATGGAAAATCACATTTGAGACTATAAATATAAAAATAAAATGTTGGTTTTACAAATGTAGGTTAAATAAAACGTATAATAACCAGGAACAAGTGACTTCATATTTTGGCAAGCTTCAATAACCTTCAGAAATGTATCCTTATTTAATAAAATTCAAATAGTAGCAATTCTATATTAGCATTGATTTTAAAATAGTGAATTTCATTCATTATTTTGTATAAATTAGATTTTTTAAATGCATTTATCTCTAATACATTGATGTACACATTTGCTCAGACTATTCCATTTTTTTGTAACAAAATGAATGAGTTTATAGGAGGAAAACGGAAAAATAATGTAAAAAACATATCCAAATATGACAACTTCAGTTTTGTTGTCATTCAGTTTTAACCAGTTAAGTGACATCCACTTTCTTTGTGGCACTCCATAAGGACATACACAGATTTGTCTGATTTTAAAGGCAGATACATTTGGAGACCATCTTCAAAGCAGCGGAATGACACACAGGTAACATCCGACTTACAACCGGGATCGGTTCCGACCAACTGGTCGTAAGTTGGATTGGACATAAATCCAATGCCATTCAAAATGCCAGACACGAGGGTGATAGGTAGTGCTGTATAGGATACACAATATCAATCTGTTGCTTTTTTAAGTTTAACTTTTTCTTTTGCATACTATTGAATACCATACCAAGCTGTTTACAGCTATAATTGTCGCATGTGTTGCTACGTGCTGCGGTGCCAGGCATTGAATAAAAAACAAAAAAGCATCTTCTGGCCGTGGTCGTAAGTATGTGTGGACGTACGTCAAGCAGGTCGTAAGTGGGATGTTACTTGTGCTTTGCCAATATTGAGCCTGAGGGAAAAGAGAATAGGTCCCAAGATAGAGCCTTGGGGAACACCACAGCTAAGTGGGATGGTTCCCAAGCACAAACCATACGGACAAGGGCCAAATGGAGTACTACCACCGGAAACTGTAGGGGGCAGTGTTGCTGTTACCACCCGATACGTAGCTTTAATGAGACACGAAGAAGACATAACAATTGTGGAAATTCTCTGTTCTCCAGCGGCCTGACAGCCGCACTGATCGCCGCCTCCTGCCTTGGTTTCCCCCTTTTGTGTAAGAGGTAGATGATCAAATACCTCTTCTCGTCACCATGTTGGTTTCAGAGTTTGTTGTTGTCAAAAACTTTTGACCCTGGGCTGCACCCCCTGGTGGATATGTTGGTGAAAAGCAATAGCAATGTAAAGAATAACTTGAAAAGGACGGGTCCATTTTCATACCTAAATAAGCATAAATGAACCTCAACTGTAATAGAATGCGTCTACCCCTGATTTGTATTCTGAATATGTCACTGTGGTACATGTATTCCGTTAGTTCCCAACACTAGTCGTCTTATGGAGCTTGTCTCCAATGAACTGTGACATTTACCTGAGAGAAACCATCAGAGGGACCGCTGAAACGTCGCGTCCATATTTGGTGGTGACCTGTGTGTCGGTTGTGATTAAAAATTCATCAGGAATGTCTCACAGCCAGCAGCTGTTCCACAGTCTGATCGACCAGCTGAGCTCCTGATGTTTGGACACGCGACAAGACGAGAAAAGCTTTCCAAAGCTCTCCAAACTAAGATGTTGATACCAGTAAACATGAAAAAGTGAATTTCCACAACAATCGTTGTTGTATGCTACTTTCTAAGAACCATGTAGATATTTAAATGGCCATGTTCAGAGCATCATTTTTATCCTTCTTTCTTATCAACGCAGTAATCCAAAAGCAAGTGGATCCCTTATGTAACATGGGAAATGGGTCAGCACGAAATCACTTCTTTAAAAAAAATCTCAAAATACACTCTGGTTTTCAGAGGAATAAAATGAAATTCTGCGCATCATGTGGATGTAGAATGTCGAAATCGTGTTTTCACACTCTATTTTTACTCCTCCTTCATGTATCTGTGAACCCTGGTGACTAAACCGTGTGTTTGGAGAATTTCTGTCGCTGGATAAGCTGATTTATGTAAAGGGGGATTAACCGACACTGAGCATGTTGCATAAACTGTCTCTTTGTATTCCAACCTGGGTCTAGAAGCTCCCTCAGGACTCTCCAGAATACATCTGTTTGACCCCAGACTGCAAAAACCAAATGTCTGCTTCGACTTGGCACCATTTCCACCTCTAGCTGTGATTGTTGCTCTGAGAGGCAGCGGAAGATGGTGGGCTGCATTTGATGGAATAGATTTGAAAGTCAGCGTGTCACGGTGGCGGGGTTGGCTCAGTGAGTGCAGAAAAACCTACTGCCCCTCAAAGTTATTCTAGATCAGTGATGCTTAACCATAGGGCCCATGGTTGGGCTGTGAGGGCATCCTAGAGTGCTGCTAAAAGTTTTTTTGTTTTACACTTTTGGGCCATGAGGACTGTGAGACAGAACTGTGAGGCTCAGTTTTAATACATTAGCCACGTATGGTGGCAGTAGTGTATCACTGAATTGACTTGACATCTGTGATAGTTAACAACTATGCAGAAGTTCTTGAAAAGAAAAAATGATAAAGAAAGTGATGGGACTAAATATTTTATGGCGATACTTTCATTTACACTTTACTTATATCCTCTGCGGAGTTTAAATAATATATATATTTCTGTTTATTTTATGATATTTAGACATGGTTTTACTATATTTATTTCATTCAGAATTTCATTTAAGTTTTTTTTTCAATTTTCTCAACAGTTTGCATCAAGGGTTTTATTGAAACTTGATGAACATGAATTGCACCTAGTTCTGCTGCTGGTTGGACTTTTCGATGACAAATAAATATCTTTCCGATGATCACATGATTTCATGCCATTTCATGACGTGGTTTGGTTTGTTTACGTGTAAGTACAGGGGTTGGACAAAATAACGGAAGCACCTTTAAAGCTATTATTAGCTTTAAGGTGCTTCCATTATTTTGTCCAACCCCTGTAGATTAAATATGATTATTGATCACACATGAAACCAAGAGTAATGAATCAGTTCTATTACTTAAATGGGCCCTGGGCCCATTTGTTCGGGGAAAGGTGGGGCCCCAAGATCAAAAAGGTTACGATTATGGACTGAATTGTTTTTGTTTGTGTAAGACAGAACAGAAAATGACGATTTTGCTTCTGAAGCAGGCCAGAGTGTGTTGGGCGGGGCATCTGACTGAGGCCTTGATACAGCTGGAGAGAGATACATTTTGCGAATCAGAACATCATAAATTAGAAGAAAATTTTGAAAACATCTGAAACCAGTCTGCACGAGTCATGACGAAATCTAGTTTGGTCACAGTGTTGCGGTGACTCTGCATGCATGATGTTACTCACTATACATTTACTGAAGGTGTTAATAATTAATTTAAGTGTAATTGATAATGTGGGAAATCAGAGGGCAAAATGTTCTTCTGACTGAAGCTTTGTCTACTTCCTGTGGAGCGTTGTGTCACGGTGGGTCAGCGTGTGGCGCTGTTGTTGTGATGTGCAGGATGTGAAAGCAAAATGACTTGACATGTCCAAAACGCCTGTGGACGGTAGCGTGCTGTTACTCACCCTTCGCTTCCTCTGTTCACTGCAGGTACAGGTTGCATGACAAAGACTGGACCCAGCCTGACTTAACATTTCCAATTTGGGTCACAGTCCGACGACCTCACTGTGTGTGTGTTCGGCCCGGTCAGACTCTCACACAATGCCGAAGCACTTCACTTAGCTCAAACACGCTCGCTCGCTCGCCTGCTATTTGTTTTCTTCCCAATTATTCTAAAAGTACAAAAATCAATACGCAAGTGTTGTGCTGTGGAGAGTAGCGGCCGCAGGCGCTCCTGCAGTCTCTCTGGCTCGCTGCCATTCCTCAGCCAGAGTCTAATACTTCCCGAAAGGGTTTGTCTGTGGTTTGCGTATCTCTGGGAGACAGGTGCAGGAACCAGCCTGCAGAGCCAAACCTGCTACCCAGTGGCTACACGTGTTTGTGCGCTTGCTGTGTGTCAGACATCCTATAGCCCCTGGTTCTTCATCAGATGTTGCCATTGAGGGTTTTACAAGTTAAGTAGCTTAGTTCGGTTGTGCTGAAATGGTCTGTTAATGGCCCGTAATTACTCCCAAGATATGATAACAGAGATAACAGACCAACTAGTTAGGCAGCAGAATTCATTTGTAATCCTAATCCAGATTAAGACTCCACAGGGCTCCACAATAGGTGTTGGGGAAGTTGAAAACAACTGCAGTATCAACATGACTTGTTTTATTTATTTACTTATTTTACAAATCGCTGCAGAACACACTGAAAAAAACAAAACTTGAATATTGAGCGTTGAAAGCTGCTGCTGGAGCCTACTGGGCGCCGACTTGTCGACATTGGATGTGTAGAGGTTGACAAACGTGCCAACTCTTCTGATTATAGTGTCTTAAATAGTCATTAAAAAGAGAAAACATGATGTGTAAATTGTTGTAAACACTAGTGCTGTAGTCAAGAGTGTGTTGAGACCAGAGCATGCAGAGACCAAGACAGTACTAGTTTGTTCCAACGATGTTTCAGTTCTTTATTTTGGAAAAAAAAGAACAGAAAAATACAAATAAATAAATACCTGTCTCTATACGACTAACAGACTTATGATTTGTATTCTGAATTTAGTTTGGCCTCGGGCCTTGGTCTCGCCCACCTCAATGCTGTGGTCTCGACGTGTTCGTGACTACAACACTAGTCAAGAACACTAGTCAAGAACTACAACACAAGACTTAGTGTTCAATGTGGTTTTGAAAATGCGTATTGAGAGACACGCTTGGCAGGTGTCTTACTCGAGTTGTTGGGGTGTCCCTGTATTTTCAATGTTTTGAGTCCTGATGGTTCAGGAGACAACCAATTGATCTGCATGTGGTGTTAAATCACACATGAATGGAACAGAGAGCAATGACTAAGGGTGAAAGAAAATATTGATGCAGTCAAATATCACGATTGTGCAATATGATTTTGTTGATTTTTTAAATCAACTATATCAATATTTAATCCTTAGATACCTGGATATGCTTTTGTGACATGTTTAATACTAACCTTTTCTTTTTTGTACGCTGTCGTTATTTTGTTGATCACAGGAGCGATTCATTCCTTTGTAGGAGCGTGAAATTCAGCTGAAAGTCTGACAACAATAAACTCATTTTCTGGCACATCATATTGTATACTTCATTATCTGATTTTCCCCCTTAAAATGATGGTTCTTATTACAATATTTTGCTGAACTACAGCATCGCAATATATTGCAGTGTTTGGTATCGCCACTCCTGTATCAGGATAAGCAAGACACCTGCGATACACAGCCTTAGTGATGACATCACTTCTCAACAACGTCGATGAGTCATGTCATCTGCGACTACTTTAAATGATAGTTGGCTAGTTGTTGCAGCCCTTATTGAAACCCAAGTGTAGTTGGACGTATATTCAGAAGTAATACGGTAAGTGAGATTCACTTACTTTGGTACAGTGTTTGCAGTTCCCTTCCGTCGCATTTTAATGATAAGCAAATTTCTCCAGATGAGATAAAGATTGCACTGAGGTCTTGAAGAACCCGAACATGCAAATGGTCTTCTACACAGACGAGATTATTGTACTGACCTTTCGGCTCCCCCACCGTGATTACGACCACTTATAACAAGCACTTATGGCAGTTAACAGAATGCTGTCAAGTGACCTATTTCAGTTGAAGTGAAGAGACATGCCCCGAGGGACTAAGAGTGGGCTTGTGAAGGTGAAGGAAATCCACAATGCAGACGTCTTTCGTTGTATTTGGGGTTAAAAGTGGGAGCTCAGCGTCCCCTCGAGAGAAGCCACTTGAGGAGGCCTGGTTTGTGGGGTTGGCTTGTCATTCACGTCCCTGGTGAGATGTTCCGTTCCGGCGCACCCAGGACTTTTTATCGACAAGATTGATCTTTACAATGAATCGTTGCGACGGCCTTATGTGTTTATAGGTCTTCAATGCTGCTGTTATAAATCTAAATAAGCACTTTCAACCTGGGGGACTGAAGAGTCGGTCAACTCGACAACGCTCCGACATCAATCCTCCGAGCCTGGCCACTTGAAGCCCGTCGGGAAACGTTGAAGCCACGCACAAGTGATTTTTCAGGTCCAGTGACTTTACTGCACCTTATACTCCACGTTTGTTGCATCCCTGCAAGCACTGGGCGGCCCATAATTCTTCATTCATTCTTCTGCTAGACCTCCCATAGACAACAGGGAATTCCTCGGATCGCCACCTTTGGGTATTCTATTCCTGGCCTGTAAATAATGAACTAACCAGGCAAGCATGGAGGGAAATCAATATGCAGCCTCTGAGAGAAGGTCCTTCATTAGCGCTGACAGAGATGGATCATCTGCACCAGCCAGGGTTCCCAAACATGGACCTTGATTTTTCCTTATGAGGTGGCTTTTGAAATACATACAGGCCAAACATTTTGATAGCTCGAGGGCCAATTTGACGTTCGCGTATCTTGTTTTAAGACAAGGCTCCTTAGTCGGTGTCAAGCCTCCAGGTGCTCTGCTACTTCATCATGGTTGTCAGAAGTGTTCCCGAGGCTCAGACTTGAGAGACGCAGCCAGGCTTTTCACATAAAACCAGGCATGTGACAGAACATAGAGGCTAACAGCAGAAATGATTTGTTGAAAGGATATTTGGTCAAGAACAATTAATGAGCAACACTAAGGGCAACGTAAACATACTGTATTGGACAGTAAGCATATTTGGAGTCCTCAATGTCTTGAGGGCCAGACAGACGCATAACCTCAGACAAGTCTATAAAGAGACACGTCCTGTCTGGCCTAAGAAAGAAGTACGCTGAAAAGGTAAAATCTCAATGCCCTGACTCGTGGTCCTCAGCGGTGTGGAGTGGCGAAGGCTCTAGATCAGGCAGTTGGAATAAGTATTCTTCACAAGGTGCCAGTCACAGTCCACATTGGCAGTAGTTTGTTAAGGCCATATTGGGGTGATCTCATGTCACCCCTAGCCTGGGAACCCCAGTAACTCCTCGGTGTTTGTCCATTGTTCTAGCTAACTGATTTTCTGTGGTGTCTATCTGGCAACACTGATCATGAGTTTTTCAACTGGTTTTATGCGACAACAAATTCATTCTTGATATCAAACCCACCAGTGCCAAATTCACAACTAACAGTACTAATATTCTCTTTTCAAGCGTAGTTGTATTAGTAACGCATTAGTGCAGGAGGGATTTATTTCTCACATTTCCAGGTTGATATGACTTTTTAAAGCATCCCCTCCCTATATCAGGTAACAGTGATATAATCGAACACCTGAAATTATAGTAGAGTTTTTCTTATTAAACAGACAAGCTGTTAATTTTTCCACAAGCGAGGATTCTTGGCCTGTACGATGAGTGAGCCAAAACTACGTTTGTACTGTTTGTCGTGTGTTTTCTTCTGACATCATTTGTGTTTATGTCTGCCGAGCTATGACTTGGGACCGAGTTCTGACATTATTCTCTTTTTCTTCTTAAGACTGTCTGCATTGCTGCACCATTTAACTTCAGTATACTCTAAATATTGGGATCCTCAGTTAGTCATGTGACACATCAGCGAGCAGGTCCCCTCAGCCACGTCAACTTTGAATACCGTCGTTCCAAATCTAACCAACTCCCACTCAACATTGAAGCATCATAACCATTAAAGGCAGCTCCATGGTCAATGTAACTTACCTGTGTCCTCGCACACGCCCCACTCAAAAAGCACATTTTGCAGTGACCGTAAACATTTTAATTCAGAATACAATCTGGAAAAGCCAGAAAGTTAGAAATTGTCCAAATAAAAACACACAGAGACAAGTTTTTATTAAAAACATTTCTTAGAGGCAGAAAAATAATCTCACTGGTTGAACTGACAGTAAAAGCTACAGAAAAGTGACGTGAACGTTGGTGTGAGGCAGCATTTTGGCTAGGTTAGCATGGCAGACATGTAAACACAACTTAAAAGCTGGTTCTGGAGAGGCCAAAGAAACATTTTTAGAAAAAACGTCTTCTGTTTGAGGCAGCACCGTGAAGTGTCTTAGAATTTCGTGAATCAGCTGTTTATCAAAAGGCACTTTTCGCTGGAGAGTAAATGCTAGACTCCGGTGTTTCAACGCTTGCGCGTTTAAGGTTGTTTAGTTCATATATGTTTGATTGTCCCAGTCTTGTTGTTTTGCCAGTTTCAGAAGACTTGAGGCTGTGTAGAGGAGAATCAAAGTAGTCGAGACACACGGATGCCACATGAACAACGACTTCATTTTATGAATTGGATATAATTTCTCAGAGTTGTGCAGTGCACTTGCCACAAAGGAAACTTGCATAGCTTTGCTCACACACCCCTGAGGCTTGCTGTCGACCTGATTGTAGCGATGTTTTGACACGCCTTGTTAAGTTGTTCTCCCAATATTTTCCTTGTCGGGCATGCTTGATTTTTTTGTTTCAGAAAACAGTGGCCAACTCCTGGATCCACATTTGCGTTTCAGTGATCAACGGTTGTCATCAAAAGCTTTTTCTTAAGATACTGAACCAGTAGTTTTTTCAAGGCTACTGAGCCATACAAGTATACAGTGTTTGCCACAATTTTAAACCGATTTTGGCTTTATTTGAGGCCGTCTGTTTCAGTTTCTTAACCTGTTTTTACCAATTTAACCGATCAACTTTACTACCGGGCCACATTACTTCCTGTGATATAACGTGAGGTGCAGTCAAGCCGAAAGATGAAAAGTCATCTTACATGAAACTTGCATTTTTTGTTTTAAATATTAAATATTAATATAAATATTATAAAATGGGGAGAAAGCATCATTACATCATGACATTATATAGTTACATATTTTATTATGTATACATATTAAATATGTTTTAAAGTGGTGAATATCTTTTTAAAATGTACTTTGTATTCATCTTGACTTTGAGGGACAAAAATACTGTTAAAATGAGAAATGCTCATTAAAGCATTCTAAGAATGGAAGCTAGTAAACTTCAAAAATAGTTTCAATGACAATACAATTTTTAGTTGTAGTTTTGCTCTGACCTCACGAGTGTCACAAAAATACAGACAAAGGGCTGTAAGTGGCCCCTCGGCCACACTTTGCCCACCTCTGTTCTTGACACTTTCTTTTCATAACTGGGGTTTTATTTTGTGACCAAAGTGAGAGAGAACTACAGAATCCAGTTGCAGAGGCTTTGTTCTGAATTCATATAATTGAATCTCTTTAGCACCACTGCGCTTCAGCTCCACAATAACAGCCTCCAGCATTCTTATTTCCTCGGTCAGGTTTTGTCATGTACAACTCAAGCTCCACCAGCCATAGACAAGCAACCATATATCCCCATGTTTTCCGTGCCTAACACGCGAACCAACTTCTGGATTTGCTGGTGTATAGCTAGCTACGATAATGCAGAACTCAAGATTTTGTAAATTAGCCTGTGATTCTTCAGTCTGGTGATGGAATATTGCTAAATATTTAGGTATTACAGAATACATGGAGAAGAAGTATCTTCTCTGTCTCAGTCATGTTGGGAACAGCTGGTTGACTGATACTTCGACCTACATTTATAGATCAGATTTTATTGTAGTAACGTGGGCTTACTATAATCCCACAGGTGTTGTAAACAAAGGCTTGTAAAAAATATGCGCACAGTTTGGCTGACACCTACAATATAGATCTCAGGTTAAGGAAGCGATAAGCTAATGTACCTGTAACTTAGTTAATGGAAAGATAATGTTGTGTGTACTCTTCAATAACAACAAGCCGGTGCAAATGTTTTAAGTCACAGTCACCAGGAATCAGAGGTTCTTTGGCTCAGCAATAGAGGTTTGAATTAACCAATGAAATTATTTTTTCTGCTGCGTCACACATACAAAATGTACCTTTGCATAAACATCCATATAGATAACATCACAGTTTAAAGTACAAGAGTGTCCTTCCGTTGATAAATAACTGTAAACAGGTCGTTTCATTAAAAAAAAAAGTAGAGTACATTCAGCTGCCATTAAGATTTCAGTCGACCTCATCCAGAGCGTGTCGTATTGCACCCAAACTCAAAAGAGAAAAGAAAAGACCCCACCATGCTGTGACCTTCTTGCTGGAAGCTGGAGGAACTTCTTTAGTTGGCAGATGGAGAGAGGTGTGTGGAAGGAGAGTGACAAGAGGTTGGTCGGACCATGCTGTGAATGGTGACTTCATTTCCCAGGAGGCTTTGCAACAACAGCTAGCATTAAGCCACTCAGCTGATGGCATGAAGAGACGATTTGGCCAGCGGTCACAGGAGTTGATTGCCTGGTTTGTGGAGTCATGGTAGATGCAGGGGTGCGGGTGTTTGTTGATCAAATGGCTCTGGTGCACAGAAGGATTGTGGGTGAATGGATATGTCAGAGTTGAACTCACCCCCCGTATCGAGTGTGATTGTTGGGAAAGTGGGTCTACAGTACTCCTGATTTGATCGTGGACCATCAGACCTCAAACTTACCTCCTCTACATCCCAGAATTCTAACTCCTAAGTAGAAGTGTGAGGACTTACTCCCCAAGACTAAAGATGGGTACTTTGCTTCAATGGTTTATTTTACCCATAACCATGTACAAATAAACAAAACTTTACAGCTTTGTATGGTCACACATGTAGCATTCATTGGTCCATAAGCACTCCTCACGTCGACATGAAAACACGGATAAAAAAGACACCGACATTGAATTCGAGCATCGGCATCTCAACGTTGCACTGACGTCACAAATGTACCATCCATTCTAACAAGTTTCATTGCAAATCAAAAATAGTCACATGCAATGATTGAAAGAAATTACATTACCTCATGTCACAGAGAAAGTAAGCGAAAAGTTCCATCACTTTTAGAAATAAGTACTCTTTTTTCTTTTTTTTCTTTGTCCTGGACATTCTTTCAACAGCGTTGTTGGTCTCGTTTGGGTTGTAAACATTAGTACCTAGCTTTATTCACCTGGCTGGCTCTGTAGCGTCTCGAGAGAATTGGTCAATCAATAGTGTCAATAAAGTGATCGAGATGAATTGGTCGTAAGCCAATCGACCGGACAAGGATTTGTCTCTTCAATTCCAGGAAGGATATGATCGTCTTTGGGCTCAGTTTTTCGGGGGGCGACAGGACACCAGACTGGAGAACAGACCTAACAATTCTAAATAAGACACCCTGAGAATCAAAACTATGCTCCTCTCATCTTTCATTTCTTCTTCCTATCCTCCCTCCATCCTCTACCTTTGTCTTCTATTGAAACAACCAGGTGGGCGTGGCCTTGGCAGCTGAGGAAGATGATTGGTTGGTAGGTTGTTGTGGCGGAAGCTGGTTGCCATGCAACTGGCTCCTCTGTGGTTGGCATGGAGACAGGTTAAGGTGGATTTTGACCTGGTAGTATGCAGCACGTACAGTAGTATGAACAGTAAAATGTCATATGCAGCTCTGGGGACTAATACGCTGGGTTCAAACACGAGGATTCAAACGTGGAGCCTGTGTCCCGTCTGAGAGGAAGTTTTGTTTAAAATGTTGGGCTCGCACACTAGTCATCTACATGCTTGCAACCGGAATAACAGGTTATATGACTCAAAAGATGCATTAACTACAAGGAATTCAATCTGGATTATCGCTTGTTTTTTTCCATCATCCGCAAAGATTTTATTAATGCTACACCAGATTTCTGCTCTAGTTTCTTCCCGTAACTCGGACCTACTCTTACATGACAATTGAATCCTTTTAAAACAGCCGACAAGGAATGTGAGTTTTGCATCTTCATGGAATTATAATGAGCTACAGCCGTACCAGTTTCATATTATTATTCCTAAATATATTTCAGTATTGGTCCCCAGATCTGCCGGCATGTAATTGTAGATTGTGACAGTAAAATGTTATCGATGGAGAACATCACATGGGGCTGACGTGGTGTGCAGCAGAAGATGGCGCAGGGGAGGCGGTAGTGGTGGACAGTGATTGGTTGACTTGACTGGTCAGGTGACTGGAGGGGTTATGGACAAGTTGAGTTGAGTCAGCTCACATGATGGAGGTTTGCAGCTATAACGTCAGGGGGTTCCATCTGAGAAGCATGGAAGCCCGACAGGTTTTAGCTTTTGGTGGACACTGGACAGAACACCCACCCCCCCGACCCTCTCTTTCTCTCGCTCTCTCTCTCGCACACACACACAGAACATACAAATCCTCACACACGTTTAATTTACTCACACACACACGTGCGCTCGCCCACCCCCAGACTTGTTGATGTGTTACTGTGATGATGCAGAGTGTGGTGGAAGGTGAAGAATAAGACAACAGAAGACAGGTGATGCTAAAATGAACATTTATAATGACTGCTGTTGCTGTTGCAAAATAAGAATCCTTAAAAAAGACCTCATATATATATTAGCACTAGATTGCCCACTTCACTGGTAATCCACAAGTCAAGAAACACAACTCACTAGTTTTTTTTTATCTTTACAAACACAATGCTACAGTTACATTAAATATTCAATACTCTTGAGATCAGTTAATGAATGTTGTTAAAAGCAACCACTAAAATACTAAAAAAGAAAATCAAAACAATAATATTAATTCACCTTTTTTCCAGTCGTTCCCTTTTTTTCCGCGTTATTTTCTAATAGTATCATCATCATAATAGTCTGAGAAATAAATAGATCATGTGGTGTTCCTAAGGGAAATGGGGCGGGCAGCATAAACGAAAAGTGGATGAAAATTTGTCTTTTTTTTCTTTTCTTTTTTCATCATTCAATACATTTTCAAGGTGTCTGATGTTGAGGGGTGTATGGAGACAGGTGACAGGATGCGCTAAAACTCCACGTAAACTAGGACTGTATTGCACAAAAGTTAGCAGCTCAGCTTCCTCCTTCAGTCGGGGTCGAGCCAGTTTCAATGATATGTTTCTAACATGGCTTGATGATGAAAGCTACGAGCGCCACTACAACTGTTAGGAAATACAATCAATGTACAAAAGAACACACACGAGAATGGCTCGAGGAATTTGATCTAAAGCTGGAAGCTAAACAGCGAGTACAGCAGGTAAATCAACACCAACGACAGCACAGGTTAATACAGTAGATCTAGCCGAGCACACAGGCAAGCGCCAACTATCAAAGGGTGAGATGATGCCTCCACTATTTTTTTTTTTTTTTTATGCTGCCGGCCCCATTCTGCTCAACACTCATGCTTGATACAGCTCGGCAAAATTAGAAAAAAAGATATCGGACAAGAATATTTACAATGAGTGAAAAAAACAAAAATAAACCGTGAGGAAACATTTTTTTCTTTTTTGTTTGTCTGCAATTCACTTTTTTAATATTTTATTCTTAAATCCCTTTCATAAGTTTTTTTTTCTTTCTTTTTTAATATTTCAGAGAATTGTCCCCCCAAAGATGAGCAACAAACAAACAAACAAAAAGAAAAATCCAATCATATCAGCGAGCATTGCACAGTCTCAGAGGTTTTTTTTTTTTTTTTTGAGGGGATGGAATGGAGAGTTATCGTCCAAACAGTTGGATGAACACAGACGAAGTGGGAGGAGGAGGAAGGTCAATAAAGTTCATGAGGGGAGGTGAAAGTTCAAAAAAGTTCAAGAGGACAGAGGATGGCTGCGCAGCTGACGGTGCGTCAACACTCTCCACACCGCGGTGTGGGCGTGCGTGGTTTGGATGTTAAACGACAAAAAAAGAACCAAAATCATCATTAGAAAATGGAGTTTTTGAATCTTTCCCATCAAGATAAATCAAATGGCGTAAGAGAAAGAGAGGCGGGGTAGATAGAGACATAATAAAGACAAGGAGAGAGACGGGGGATGTGCGGAGAGTGAAAGGTGCCCCCAACACTATGGCACACGATCAATGACGTTCCACAGGCTGAAGAGATGACAGAATTAGAAAAAGCAGCTGGCATGAGCGGTGGGGCTTTTTTTTGTTTTTTTGTTTAAAGGCGGGACAGTAGGTAGGTAGCCAACCTGCAGAAGGTTAATCCTGGTCGGGGTGGTGAGGAGGAGGAGGAGGAGGAAGAGGAGGTGGTGGTAGAGGGCAAGGTGCTGTTCATTGGAGGCATCATGACATCATGTTATGAGGGCGGAGCATGCTGGCTTCATGGGTGCTTCCAGGATGAATGTCCGACACACAAACGCAAAGAAAGGCTTGGAATGGTTGTTTTTGTTGTTGTTGTTCTTGTTTGTTTCCCCCTCTGTCCTATTTTGGCACTCGAGAGAAGAGGTTTTTCGGAGGTGTATATGTGTTTAGGCGAGGAGCAGGAGTGGGCAGTGGAAAGTGCAAAAAAGAGGTCATGGAAGTGTGTGTGTGTGTGGAGGCGGGGAGCGGTAAACAGGCTACACACACAAATGGCATTTAGTTTAAACTCTAGGTTAGACAGAGAGTACAGTACAAATAATAAAAAAAAAAAACAGGAGGAAGAGGGAGCGGAGGAACAGTGATATGACAGATGCAGTAGGCTTGCTGGTGCTTCGATGGGGCCCCGAGTTCAGGGGAGTGTGAAACAAGGATATCCCGTTGGACTTCTTAGACAGATATAAGTCAGGGATGTGGGGTGGAAGGGAGGACAGGAAATAGCAAAACACCCACTGTTGCTCCATCCACACTACAACGTAAACAAGACTCAGTCTAGAATAAATGGAGGGGAGTATTTTCAGCTCGGCAGAGATCGTAAACCCACCATTGCCAGGTGAGCACTCATTCGTGAATTAATACTACACAGATGTTTTCTCTGAAAGGATAAAAATAAATCAGAATTGAGTTTGGTCTTACACGTGTCTAACAGTAGCCGCCAAGTGTGGATGTAGCAAAGAGAAGCAAATCAATATCAAATCATGTTTGCGTCATGAAAATATCGTCATACGGAAGCCGGCTATGTCGCGACACCACGCTACGGAGAGACACAGAGGAAGAGGCATGCACATTGAGATTCACTGCCGTGAAGAAACACCTACATTATTAATATTTACAGTGGTCTCACACACGGACCCCCGCCCCAGCGCGGCCTGTCCTGCAGCTGGATTTGAGCTGGAGAACCAACTCTCTGGAAAATGTATCGGTATATTGATGGTCAAGTCCGAATGCTCAACCACTGTGAATGAATTGACTATGTGCAGCCTTTCAAGAGACTGTCTGGCCACTTCTGGAAGTCCCACTAGCCCCAGCTGAGAGCAATCGAAGAGTGTCTGCAGACACAATCAGGACAAGCCGGGCTGAGGATGCGGGGGGACAGGGGCGGTGCTAGAAGGAGACAGATATTCTACCAAGAGCTGAACACAGCACCAGGGTTAGTAATGTTAGAAAACAAGCCTCCAGAGGGGGAATCCAATGAGCAGAGGTTGTGATATGATGCATGTGAGTACATTCATGGACAATCTCCGTATTTGTTTTTGAAGCCTTTTTTTTCCTTTTTTTTTCGCTAGTAGCAAAATAGTTTTGTTCAAGAAGTTTGTTCAAATCCCACAGAGGGCTTATAACTCGTGGTTAGTTCAAAATAAGAAACAATGTGCGATAAACAATATAAAAATGCTCGACCTCCGATAGCATGCGAAGATTTGTCTTTTTGAAAATGAACGACACATATATTTGTTTTTTTTTGTCCGTGATTCACTTTATCATGCAATAGATACGTGCAAAAAAAGATAACATCTAGTTCCACAAAATACATTTTATCGTTACTATAAAAGGCTGTATTTATGAACGCTATCTAGTCACATTTTTGTTGCATTATAATGCTAATGCTATCGCTATGTTAAATCAGTCTAGCGCCCTGGAGTGGTAGTGCATTCTGGGAGGCGTAGTTCCAGAGCTAACACTAACATGGCGGTTCCTTCCGACAGGAACATGAACAGACGGTTACACTGAGGTGCTGTAACTGCTCTCGTAAAGTCTCGACGGGACCATTTAAATCATAAATATGGTTCATTTGGCACTTTTCACATTTTTTTTTTGAAATATAAAAGTAGGTATGCTCTCGGCTATTGTTGACTCAACACATTTACAGCATGAAAGACCTATTTTGGCACAAACTTGTTCAGGTTACAACCGAGCGAGTATTAAACTGCCGCTGGCCTCTTCAGCTAAAGGACAGATTCGATATGTTTTTACTTATTTTAATACATCAGTTGTAATTTATTAGCAGCATTTCCTCACATTAAAAACAAATTAAATCCTCCGCCAAACCTTATTTCTACGACTACAATCTAAGAGCGTCTACGGCCAACAGGATCAAGGGCAAAACCACGTGCCACTAAGTGTATTGCTTCCAATACTTTGTCACATTTATAGAACACAACAGATGAGATCAGCCTCCGAGTAGAAGAAAATGCCAGAAGTTTAAAATGATGAGATGAAAATCAAACCTGCGTTTCGACCGAACTGACAGCTGAAAGAGTCTGCTCGCTGCGACCACGACAAAGCTGCGGTTTACAATTTGGCTGCACCACACCAAAGTGTGTCGGCGCCAGTGACATCTAGTGGTTGGGTGTTTCTTTGACTGTTTGGAGCCTCAGATTTCCCAGAGCAGCGATCAAACTACAAGATTTAGCACTTCTGCTGCCATGGTTTTCTCCAAAAACTGTCTTCAGCAAACGTTTTAACTGATCAGACTTGGACAAAGTTAGTAGTGACTCGGTCAAACAATTCATCATCAGTAACTATTGAAAACTTTAGATTTATTTTTTCATCTAAAACAACTTGATTGAATTCATTTTTAATGTGTGACTTGTGACCTGAAAGTGTCACAACGCTGGCCAAAGCCACCATAAACGCAGTACTGCCGTGTTCTTCAGCGAAGCATGCTCCATGTGAAATCAAGAAAATGGACAGAGATCCAGTCAAAACCCAGCTCAGTGACAAAGCCTGCCCTCTAGATATGCAGATATTCTCCTTTGAAAATGACATAAACTCACTTCAAGTCAAGAGCGTTTGTTCACTACGCCCTGCCGGCCTCAACTACGACTTCCTCGGTCCTGGAGGACACAAAACCTTCAGGGGTGACCCATCAGGACTTCCCTGAGCCAGCCAAGAGAAACCGGCCGGTGCAAGCAGCAGACATGCATTGATCGTAACACCAGACATAGTCACCCATGGAGCGATGTGGTTGGAGGAGAGGCGGTGTCGGGATGGGAGTGCACTGGCGGACTGAGGACGGGTGGGAGGGGAGGTTGAGGAGAGTGTGGATGGTGTTAGATGGGAGTAAAGAAGCCTCCTTACCAAGCTCTGGAGATAAACCCTCACTGGCGCTCCAACAGAGAGTGACACATAGTATAGCACACTGGAGGACTTTGGGGTCGGATTGGTTTCAAAAGAGCACTGGAGGAGTTGTGCTCCCCGCACCAGGCTGCTTAGAGCTACAAATCAAATGCACCCCTCCTCATTTTAGGCATTTTGTTTAACATTCTGTCATGACATGTTCGTGTTGTCGACAAAACCGCAGTTGCAATTTGGAATTTGGTCCAGACAAATTCACTGAGGACTGGACACCTGACGCTCCCCAACATCCCGCCCTCCAATATCTAGACATCAGGAATCCCTGTTGACGTGACATGATTGATCTAGTCTCTTTCTCTTTCCATATTTAGATATGCATCTCCGGTCAAGTTCTTCATATGCATTCTACATATATTTCATATATGTTTGAAGTTTTGAGTCCCTGCCATACAAAACCCCCTCCAATCACAATCGATGGCCCCCGACCTCTCAGGCCAGGAGAGCAACTCCCTCCCTTCACAGTGCATTAAGACAAAATAAAGTTCAGTGTACTCCGATTATATATATAAAAAAAAAATCATAATAGCACGACACAAAGAAATTACAATAAAAGGAACATTTTCAGCAGCCTTGTCGATCTACAGTGGGCAGTGAACCTGCAGCTAATGGGTTTCGGACACCACCTCCCTGGACCGGTATTCATATATATATATATATCACCTGCGCTTTCGCAGTCGGACGGTTCGATATGGGTCTTGAAGAGGTCAGTCATTATGATATGCTAACTATCAAGAGGCGACCCTCCTCCTGCGGCTTCCGGTTTCTCAGTAGTATTTAGCTTGTGGCTAATTCAAAGCTGCATCCGAGCGCTTGAACGCATCCAATTGCAGTCTAATTTTTCCTACAGCAAAGTGTGTTCATGGGGCTCCCCGTACACTGCACAAGCTTTTTAACAACACTGTAGTTATAGCTAACACAAATGCCCAACCCTAGTCAAAGTTTTTCTTGGATTTGAAGTGGCCAATACCAAAGTGTCCGACGCCTCCCACTGGATTGAAAGCTCTGTCTTTGGGATAAGCTCTCTTTTGGTTACATCGGTGCTGTTAAGATAGCAAAATACTTTCCTAATTTCAAAAAGAAATTGCATATCAAATCTGTCCACCTAGCCAGTGCTCTCACCCTAACATGCTGGTTTTGAGGTCACAGTCATCATACCCCCAAAAAAGCCATCTCAGTACCATAGTAGCAACAATGCGAATGTGTTCATACTTATTGGCTTATTCCCATGAAAAAACTCTCCCTGACCTCCTCTAGTGAATGAAACCTGTGCTTTCATGACAACAAGGTTTCAATGTGACCCACAGGACTGAAAGTCGTGCAGTGTACGGTTGACATGAACACGCTTGCTCTAACGCTGATTCCAACCTAAAGTACTTTAAATTTGATATGAGAATATTAGTTTAGATGGATGATGTGTGTAGCTGTTTTCGAACTGGACTTAAATAAGACATATATTACATTATGTGACATATACTATTCAACTTCAATTCATTTAAATTAAATCAGAAAATAGTCATTTACATTCATGTCAACCTGAAATTACAAAAAAAAAAGAAAACAGAAACAAATAGACAAAGATTTTCAAGGTTGACCTCATTAATAAATAATGATTCCTGTTGTCGCGATCATGAGTGGAAATATCACGACAGAGCATTTACTGCAACTTTTAGTCATTCTAGTTCACGCTTAGTGAGGTTACGGCTCGGCTATCGAACGCAAAAACTAGAGACACTTTAAGGGCAGAGCCCCGGTGGCGCTGCTAGTGGTCGATGTGTAGTGTGTGAGTGAGGAAATGCCCTCAGATGCACGTAAAACATCCTTTTTGCTTTCTCATATCTGCTGCAGAAAGCGGATGTGATGTCATAGGCAGATGAAGGGCAATTCCTCCCTCAGTTTGCAGCCCATCATAAGACCCGTGTAAAAGGTGGTTGGGCAGAAAGAGTGGGGCGATTTTAGGGCAGATGCATAATACAGATTTAAAAAACCTTATTCAAGGGTGTGGGCGCAGGGGAAGGGAGGGGCTAGAGTTGTTTTCATATCCCAAATTTTGAGGATGGGCAAGTGGTGGGTTCTACCCTGCAAATGGCGCCACCAACCCCTGACCCTCCCCTCCCTTTCCCGAATTTCCTGTAGCCTATCAGGCCATCGGCCAGTCAATGCCGCATTCAGCTTTGTCCACACGACACGAGAAACAAACAGACATCTTAATTTACCAAACAAAACAACAAAATCGAGCAAAACAAAACAAAGAATAAAAAATTCTGAAAGATTGAGACATTAAGTAATAAAACCTTATTTACATTTTACACGTTTTTCTTGGTTTTTCAGCGTGATAACTCCTCTTCCTCCTCTTCACCTCAGCACAAATTTGCTTCGCGTCAAAAACATTTTTTTAATACTGAAAACACGCAGAAGAAAAATGCTGCTGACGATTCTCCAGAACATTCTTGCTCTCCTCTCCATTCTCCATTTGTGAATTTTACACTCCTCCCCCAAGCTCCCACACATATTTTTCCCTCTTTTCCTCCTCTTTTTTTCATCCGCTGTCAGCCTTAGCCCACCTTCTGTGGGTTGGTGGCACGAACGCCCTGCTCGTACGTGATTCGCTGGCTGATCAGGTACTGTGCTGCCTGCGTTGCAGCCTGTGAGCCTGTGATGGTAACCTTCCTGTTCCGAGTTCCAGGGATGAACTCGCCTTTCTTGGAGATCTGGATCCGGGCACCAGTCAGCTCCTGGTACTCCACTAGCGTCTTGCCTCCCTTTCCTAGGATGGCTCCCACAAGGTTCTCCGGCACGGCAATCTCCACCACTTCCTTGGCTCCTTCCGCAAGCTTCTCAGTGGCCAGCAGTGAGGATGCCACCAGCGGTGAGGCTGTACTCAAGTAGCCATTGCTGGCTCCTGTAGCTGCTGCAAGGGATCCCAGGGAGAAGCCTCCGAGCCCGGCCGCGGGATGAGCTGCACTTGTGGAAGCATCACTGGCGTAGGAAGCCAATAGGTTGGCAGCAGCAGCTGCTGCAGGGTTAGCATTAGCTGCTACTGCTGCTAATACTCCTGAGGCAGCAGCAGGGTTTAGGCCAAGGCCAAGGGAATTGGTGTTGTAACCATAGCTGGCCAGTGTGTTGAGGGCAGAAGTGATGGCAAGAAGGTCATTGCCAGACAAGCTGGACATCGTAGTGGGGAAGGCGCCCACTCCGGCGAGACCAGCCTGGCCTAGGAGGGAAGAAGCTGTGGCGGCTGCAGCGGCTGCGGCAGCTGGCATGACCTCGGTCGAGTTGGCGTAGGGCGAGCCGGTAGGGTTAGAGTTGGCCACAGGGCCTGTGATATTTGAGTAGGAGATGTTGAGGCAGGAAGAGCTCTGTGGATCCTCCTGGATCTTTTGGACGATGATCTCCACAGCTTTGCGGTTCTGCTCCGGTTCCCCACTGATGGTGACGACCCGTTCTTGCAGGTTAATGCCTTCTGGCTTTTGGGAGAGCTGGACCCAGGCTCCGGATTGCTCCATTACGGCCTTCACTGTCGCGCCAGCTTTGCCGATGATAAGTCCAGCTGTGCTGTTTGGGACGATCAGCTTAGCCTGTAACAGAGACAAGGGCCGGTTAGAGAATGGTGTTCCCATTGGTTCCCATCAAAGTTCAGCTCATAGGGGATGCTCCATTCTCTCTACAGCAGAGTTGCTTTTTTGAAATGATTTATTTGTTGGGGGTTCTCATTTTCCTCAACTTGAACGCACTGAACTGAACTACCTTTTTTGGTTCATAATAGTGAGACTGGAGAAGACTGCTGATGAGTTGGTTAGAGGAATGTGAGAAGAAGGTTAAGAGGTACACAGAGTGGGAGGAATGGAGCCAGAGAGAATTTCTAAAGAGTCAACTCTCAGGAGTCCGTGTTGCCTTGGCAACACAGCTCCATTCTTTAGTTTTGATGGGAAGAGGGAGCGAGGTAAAGACACAGCATACGTTAGCCTAATGCCAAAAAATCAATCACAGATGCACAGCTCAGTTTAATACAAAAACCATCAATAAAAAAAATAAATGTATATTTCCGTGATGCATTGGGAGACTCATGCCATGATTCTCTTGTCCATCACGTCTCTTCTGCTCTGGACAAAGTGTGTGGTGTGACTTTTCCAGTGGGTAAGTGTCACGACTTTTTCTGACGTCAATGGCGAATGACGATTTAAGCCTGACTGGATGTTATTCCAAAATATTTTCACTCCATTTATCATTTGAATTGAAAAAAAAAAAACGGTTCAGTTTTGTAGCAATATCTTGTCTATTCATTCTGAAAGATATAGAAGCGGTCGCTCCCAAAGAAGCTCAGCCAAAACCGTTGATTAGAATTCTCACCTCTACCACTCAGTAAGACCTGAGAAAAGTCGTGAAAACCTTTCGCTATCAAAATAAACACGCTGCCTTTAAACACTTTGATGTGATGTGGCAATGTGATTATGAAAACGAAGGAGATATGGGAATGATGAATCTTCTAGTGGAGGCGGAAACGAGAAGCGTCCTCGAAAAGATGATGAAAAGGAGGATGAGTCAACCAACAGGATAAAGATTGTGAATAAATGGAAGCGGACAGAACGATCAATTCGATGTATAAAAGAAGGCCAGGGCTGCTCTCGCTGGCGTCCCACTCCCTGCCTGCTCCTCCCTGCAGTTAGAAGCAAAACAACCATACAGCAGCAGCTCCAGTCTGGAGGGTCGTTGTCACGCCGCAGTCCAGTGCTACTGAAATGGTGAATAGTTGAGTGCGATCTCTGAATGAAGTGGGAGGACGGCGAAGGTTCGAGGGCGGTAGTTGTCAACACTTCTTTGTATTATGGAAAAATATTTGTTTTTTCATTGCTCATTTCTTGCCGTTTCTTTTTTTGCACTTCTCTTTTTTTTTCTACATTTCTCTGTGATAATTTTTTTTTAAATATATCAAATTTGTTATGGTCTTTTTTTAAACATTTTAAAATAAATTTTCCATCATTATTTAATGAAAAAAACCTCCCAACCATAATTTCACCATCATAATTTTTTACACATTCAGTCAATGTAGTTTGGATGTCTTTACCATTTAATTACGATGAAAGTAAATGAGTATTGTTTGGATTTTGCAGCCAAACACCAGGGAGGGTGATTGAGACCCTCCCGATACTTCTCTGTTTGGGTGTGGTTTCCTGAAATGGTGTCATTGTTTGTCCGAAACGACCACGCGCGCCAGGCTTAAACACTTCATACTCCCATTTGATGTTGTTTTGGGAGTTTTAGTTGCAGCCGAAGCATTTTCAAGACGGTTGTTTGCAGCAGCCGGAGACGGCGAGTGGCGGGGGGTAAACTCTGGGACGAGGCATGAAAGTATAAAAGTGTGACAGGCAGCGAGTGAGGCAGGAAGGAGAAAAGATTTTTCCCATGAGCTCTTTCATCCTCAGCACACACACACACACGCTGGCTCACAGACATAAGGATTGTTGGTGCAGAAGTGGGAGGATAAACAGCGGCGTCTGATCGCTCCCGCTGCTAATGATCACATCTACCATCTTTGTATCCCAGAGATTCTCCGCTAATGAGCGTCTTCCTTCATCTCTTCTCTCGTCTTCCACCGGCCCTGCCGTCTGCCGTTCACGCCTCTTGCTGTTTTTCCGCACTTTTATCAGATTCTTATCTCATAAAAGATCTATAACTTGGCTTTTGCAGTGGCTTCTTTTTCCACATGACATTTTGAGCTGTTCTCTAATGTATACATGGAGCTGGAACTGCTGTGCTATTGTTTAGTTTTACTGCGTCTACAACTAGCGCCTGGCTCTTGCTGCTACTGTGGGTGGAGCATGTATGCACAACCATCGCGGGAAGTGGATTCTTGGCTATGAAAAATGGCGCCACAAGTAGGATGGTCTTCATAAAGCCGGTGTGTTTATCACAGACACCCAGGAATAGTTGAGCCCCTTGACAACTATCGCGGCCACGCCCCCTCCAAAATTAACGTTAAAGTTGTAAAGACCAGGGTGTGAAGGAGACAGCAGCGGCTTCAACCTCAGTCTGCCAAATCGCAGTTCACCCACAATCCTCTGCTGCCGGAGGAGCTTTTATTTTGCAGTTGATTAGACAGCACTCAGGGCTTCTCCTCTACCCTCTCTTTCATGTTAGCTTTTTATAAGCTTTCCTCCTCTTTTTTTGTTTGGAGAAACTTTTAAACAAGAAGCTGGGAGGAGGAGGAGGAGGAGGATGGTGATCTGGCCTCCGTCCAGCGACTGACTAAAATATCCTGTGGCTGCCAGGCGAAGGTGAAAGGTCAGAGCCGATCTCCTGCTCATGAATACAATCACGTAAAGTGTATGAAGCCGGTTCCGACCTGCAGAGAAGCTGCTGGCGAGGCAGGAAAGCACAGGTCAATGTCAACAAGAAGTGTTAGGACTCGGAGAACATTGGGACGGGATTTTAATTCAAACAGTATACTGACACTAAACAGTGGGTTGTTTTTGAGTTTCAACTTCAATCCAAAGTTGAAGTACCAGTGTAATCCATATATTTACATAATTTATCTTTAAAAATGTGACCCTCTGCCTACAGACAGAAGAGATTTTTACATTTTTATTTCTGGAGTGAAACTTTGGTTAAATGAGAAATATGGAAATAAGCTCAGACAACTATTAAGGAACAAGAACAGTTGAGCGAGACGCCGGAGAATTTTGCCATTTTACTTGGATTGTTTTAGGACTCTTGGACTCATGTTGTTTGAGTGTTGTTTCATTCACTACTGTTTCCTTGCCTGTGCAAAGCAACATGACAATGCCTCTGTACTCTAGTGCAAGTCCACAACTGTTACACTCATAATTGTCAAAAAAAGCTGTGATTTTTTTTTTTTGTCGTCCTGGCAATAGTTCTCTGGAGTCTCTTCGGGTCAAGAAGTGCGGGTCAAGAAGTGCGTGTCAACGTGCCGATATTGAAACCGACATGAAGATCCGTTAGATTAACTGTGTAGACCCAACGCATGTGAATGATGTCCACACACACACAATACAGGCAGCAGTCGACTGAGTTTGAACTTTGAAGTCTTAAGCAGGCGACTTAATCTGCCTGGTTCTGATCCGAAGGCTTAGTCACCTCTCTCGACCCATCCCTCATCGGTTTCTCTGTTCTTCTTCGGCTCGTGCTCTTCCTGAATCTCCCTCCACAAGTTATAAATATCGGCAGGATTTTCTAATGTCAAAGTGTGTCCCAATGTGTGAACCATGGCCCCAGACATATATATATATATATATATATATATATATATATATATATATATATATATATATATATATATATATATATATATATATATATTAGGGGTGGGATTTGAAACATTATGCCATATTTGATTAAACATTACAACAGAAATACATTTTTTTAAACGGAAATGAAAAAGACGTGATGAAGGGAAAGTCGCTTTAAAATGTGAGCAGAAATATTTTGTCTGTGGCGTCATGGGTGAAAACTAAATCAGCTTCACTTTGACCTCATGAGGGCTGGATAAAGGATGCACAAGGACGATCCACTGATGACAAACACGTGTCGAATGCACGGTCACAGGTACGCAGCCCCTCTAGAGGAGCTGAAGGAAAAGAGTTGGCCTGTTCGCCTGGAATATAGGAGCCAACATCTTAAACGTGCTCCAGTCTTTTCCTGCCATTTACTCTGAACTTCCTGTGTGGGACAACAATAACAGGAAGAAGGAAACAGGTGTTCCAACCAAAGTTGAAAGGTCACTGGAAACAGCCACAGCAGGCGTCCAGAAGAGGATTTAAAAAAGTGGGCTCCAGCTTCAAGTGTGTGTCTGTGTGTGTGTGAGCCAGCGCAGCAGAACAATATCAAAGTCCAGGGAGCAACGTGTCGAAAATAACCTTCAGAATAAAACCACAACAAAACCGCAGGCGGCTCCCACAGCGCCGACTCAGCACTTCACTTCCGAACGGCATAATGTAACTAAAAGACTGGCAGGAGCGGCTTTTACTGTCGGGATGAAACCATATCGATGCTCTGCTCAGACACAAACGGCGAGTGAGGAGTCTCTCGGGGGCTGGCGTGGACCGGCGTGTTTACGTGCTATTGAAAATAAACTTGTTGTTGCTGGAGTGTTATGTGTTTCTATTACTGGAAATTCTGTAAAACTGGAGACACATTTTATTCATACCACGAGCCGGACAAACACCTGATTCGGCTCTGGCTTTTCTGGTCTTGATCCAGAACGTTCCTCCAAACACCTGACCGTGCAGGAGGAATCCAGACAAGCTGTTTCAGCCCCCCTCACTGGTCTTGATGCAGAGGACCTGTGGATCCACTCTGAGCCTCTGCTGGATGATCAAGCGTCTACTGTATCTCCAACAAGAGTCCTGACAAGGTGTCTGCATTTTGAGTGCTGTCCCTTCCCTCACTAAAGCCACCTGACACCACTTTTAAAGGCAGAAATGTTGGTCAAAATGAGAGGTACTCCCTGGGTCTTTCTACACTATGACACATTAGCAGTTATCGCTGCATAAAAACCTACTACAAAAATGAGGAACCTGGACATGAGTCAAGGTTTATTGCAGGACATGTTGACAAGAAAACTCCAGTCAACTTTGACTCTGCTGCGGGAACAGAAGAACTGTCCCCCACAGGGTCCACGACTCGGCCCTCAAGCTGCCCACAAACCCGGTCGGCCGGAAACCTCCATAACACCATGACCTGATGATGTCACATGAATATTTAATGGGGCTATTTAAGAAGGTGCCTTGGCGCAACCGTGACCAAACAATATAATCCTTCTGTAAATTCACGCCAGTCGTGTCAGACCTTGTTATGTAGCGTGAGAATTTTTTCAGCTCGTAAATCACCTCGTCTTTCAGCGTGTCGCATCGTACGACAGTTTTTTTTTCTCTCCCTCCTCCGAGCAGCTGAACCTCCGCAGCTGTCGACATTCCTGCGCGTTCAGCTGCACCGTGGCAGAGTTTTGTTTTATACTGGTGATGGAAGAGCGGCTCACGGTTCCACAGGGCGCTTTGTGTTTGAACGTTTTTTTCACATTGCCAAGTGAAGCAAGCGCAGGATGAAACAGTGGTCACATCTTCTACCATTCCTGGGGACTTATGTTAGTCCCCGTATCACTGAGAGACGTGTGCATGTGTGTAGCTGCCTGGCACTGGATAGATAGCAGCATTTCCAGACCGGGCCAATCGATAGTCAGCTGAAGAAGAGGGGGGCGGGGGAGGGTAAGTGGGGCGATCTCTGTAACTGATTGGAACCACGATCAACCGAGACACTAATGGTCCTCAATTACACAGAAGCCATTTAGTCCCACATTAGTCTCTCCAGATAAATCCAAGTTGAACGTAAAGTTCTGCTGACTCAGCGACAATCTCTTAACTTGCTCTGCTTGTACCTCACCACACCAGCCTCAAACTAGAAAGGAACATTACATGAGACGGCGAGTTGGAAGCCAGTGCTCGCTGGTTCTGAAGCGCGGGTGGTGTCGTGGGTCGCTCATCCGACTGACCTGTTTGACGCGGTCTGGGTTGACGGTGGTCTGCGGCTGCAGGATGCTCACTGGCTCTGTCTTCTGGCTGCTCTGTGGCATCTCCCTCACCTTCTCAGCGATGAAGTCGTGGACGCCGTTCAAAGCTTCCACCGTGCCCTGGACCAGACACACACGCTCTGTCGTTCCTGCACACACAGAGAAGCAAAGATTTAGCATCACACGCACATCCTGAAACATCCTGTGTCCATGCAGTCATGCTCATGCTGACACCTGATATTAAGCCATCAGTATTTGCTTTTGGAAGTGCTTGACTTCAATAAAGTTTCTCTGCCGCTGCAGAACTTTCTCCTCTCTTCATTTGAAAACTTTTCTTTGCTCTCTGACAGAAGACTCGCCTCCACAGAGTCAGTTTCACATGAAGTTTGCTACCATTGTTTCTGCCTGTTTGAAGCAGCAGGTTTCTCTGACCCAGATCTTGTTGCTCTCATCATTCACCTGCTGCTCAACACGAGCGGGTGTGAAGTAAGAAACACTAACAGCATCCGCAGGGAAATTACGCTCATGCTAGCAAATGTTAAAATGTTGAAACTTTACTGACGGGTTTTTGCTGATGGCAGAAGAAGAATGTTTTATGCATCGTTGTGACAGCTTTAGTTGGAAGACAGCATCAGCAAGTAAAACCGGCAGGGACGTCTTGAATTCTCCTCAGGAATAAATCATATTTTGTAGAGATGTTTCAACGTCCAGGGTTCTGGTTTGAGTGCGACAGAGCTTTGGTCATCCACCTCTGAAGAAGTGTCATGAACTGCTGGGGCTCCAAAACCATCACTTGAAAAATGCCAAAAGCAGCCAATGCATCAAAGTTTCAGCGCCCTGAATCAGATTTTTATTACCACTCTTAACACTGCGGGATTTTCCAGACCCAGTGCCGGACTCTCTCTCCCTCCTCTTCTGGTTGCCTGACTCTCTCCACTCTGCTACATGTCTCCCTCCCTGAAGTCTCATATTTAGCGGATCTGCTCTTATCTCACTCTGACAGATCCTCTGCCGTCACTTCTGCTTTCTTCCCTCCAATTTCTGTTCTTTTGGACTGACCCGCTCGGCTTTGGTGCTGCGTGATGAAGGAAGTGAGCTGGTGACTTTGTGTGGTCCAGACTCTTCACTTTGAGATTGGACATTACTAGCATTTGTTTATTGGCCACTCTCTTTTTAAACTCGACCTCAAAGAACTGTCCTCATTTCAAGGAATATAGGGTTAAAATAAATATAAAATAAAGGGCTACAGAACAGTGACATTGTGCAGTTTGACCCAGGTCAATTGGATCCCTCTCACTCCAATGGAATTAGGATTTATTCCTATTTTTGTATGGTAGAGACAAAACAATGCCACCACAATGACAGACGTGATAACAAGCTCCATAATCACCCTGACCACTGGGATGTTAGCATGATAGCTTATGCTATGTCTATGTGTGTGTGAGAGAGAGAGAGAGAGAAAGCTAGTGAAGAGAAAACTGGGCCTCCTCTCTCTCTCGACAGCTGGTGCCCTCTGGGTAATCTGGACTCCTCCAATCAGAGAAGAGGATTAACAGGCCATTGTCCTGGCAAGAGTGTGTGAGAGTGTGTGTGTGTGTGTGTGTCTGTGTGTGTATCATCACCCAAGCAAGTGTGCAGACATTATGATCACTGTGAAGTTTCTGTCTGGTGAAGTTTCCATGTTGACAAGCAGCAAACACTGTGACTGTGTAAAAAGTGTAAAAGGCTATTTCTATAAGTTGTCAATCGTTGAAGCGTCCTGAAACTAGCTCAAGAAATATGTCCCATAAAGCCGGAGCACTGTGACCCTGTCGCCCCGGACATTTTGTTGCTTTGCTCTCGCCCTTATTGTAGCGCAACCGCTTGTCTCACATAGTCACGCCTTGACTCTTGACCACAGGAAGAACATAAGGACAGGTTTTCCGAGGGGCCAAAACATAGTGAAACAGTAACAACGGGGAGCCTGAATCGATACACAAGGATGCAGCACAGTCATGTAAATCCTTCAATGACAGACCCATTCAGTGGGAAGACCCAGTACTGGACCCAACTTCTTCTACACTTTGATCCTCCCCAATCTGCTTCACCTGCTAAAGTGATACTTCAGGTTCGTGTTCCACTTGAACATGAACATCGGAATTATAAAGCACGAAATCTGGAGAGGAAACGATGAGGCCAGATGAGCGCTGTCCCGGGTGGCTCCACCTGGTTTTCTAATCCATTCCTGGAACAAGAACTTTCACTCTGGCCAGGAGCAGAGCGAGCGCCTTCTTCTCCTCCTCATCAGCATCAGTGAATGGAACCTGTTGTTTTCATTAGACTAACAAGGGTGACTCACTCCTTCCTCCCTGGGGAGCTGAGATCCACGTAGCCCCGGACTGTGATCGTCAGTTGACTCACTGCTTTTGTGTGAAAGTCCGATAGATGAGTTCAGCCAAGGCAGCTGCAGTGCAGCCTGTAATTAACCGAACCAGCTGGTGCTTACATTTGCAATTAACTGACCATCAACAGAAACATCTTCAAAATCACTGCATGATTCTGTTACCTTGGTTTCAGAGGCGGGGCTTTCTAAGAGGAAAAAGTCAGTTTACTAAGGTAAACACTGTTCATGAAAGTACCTGTTGGAGCAGTTTTTGAAATGAATTACAAAATTTGATAGCGATACTTTCATTTACACTTATATCTTCTTTATTTTTTATTTTTAAAATATATATATATCATTCTTATTTCACAATTGTTTTAGTATATTTATTTTACTCAAAATTTTATTCATGACGTACAGTTTTGCAAGTGTATTTTTTTTTCTTTTTTTCTTTAGTAAATTGGATGAATATAACAATAAATCTTTGTGCTGATCACATGGTTTCACATCAAGAAGATTAAATATGGTTATTGATCACAAATGAACTCAAGAGTAATGAATCTGTTGTATTATTTGAGTGGGCCCATTTGCTGTGGAAATGTTGGGCCCCGAGACGAAAGGTTAAGAACCCCCCTGCCATAGAGTCTGTCTCTCAGAGTCAAAGAGAAACTTTGAATTGAACAAAGTCAACCCTGGGGTTTCGGAGGACCAGGGACGTTTCATCAGCAGCAGCTTATAAACAATGACCCGTCACTGACCGCCGTGATGATGTGATTACCGCACCGCTTCACTGAGTAGCGACAGCTAAGAGCCGGGTGCTGTGAGTCACGGCTGCGGCCTCCACATCAGTGGGAGGACAGAGCTGGATGCTTCATGCCGGCGGGTGCTGGAGCACCGACTTTTACTGGGTGTGATAAATGCCAGTCATGATGAAGATTGCAAACACACGGCGGTAAAACACAAGAGCATCTGCTTCAGTACCTCTCATCTACTTGCGATGGGATGGAAAATAATGTGTTTCTCCGATGCCAGGAAAGCTTCTTGAACAGTTTTAGGGCGACAATCTGGTGGAGGAGGAGAAGAGGCTCCATGGTTGTTCACCCAAACTGAGAGTTGTTCAGGGGGCTCTTTATTTGTTCATTGTGCGTAACAAGCATTCATCTATGATCAGAAGACGATATGGTCAAGAGAACATATGGAAATACTGAAAACTGAGATCAACCAGGATGAAGGCAAACTCTGCCGGCGGAGAAAACCAGACATCTAATCTCATTAGACTGGATAATCTGTGGTTAACTAGCTACCTTTGATTAGATGAGCTGGATTAGCCGGCAGTTATCTGAGTAATGCAACACCTCGTTGGAGTGTGTTTGTGTCCTGGGTGGTTTTTGGGTCTCCCAAATCTCTGCACTCCAGTTCCCGCTGTTCTTGAATCCACAGCCTCGTAAATTTTTTTCCCTGAATGTTCCCCATAAAGTGGCGGATTAATGTGGTTCTCATCTCAGTAAGGTATCAGAGCAACAAGTCGTCTTGTAATCTTGGCTGTCGCCGTCTCAGTCGAGTGACTCAGCAACGTTTACTGAGGAACCAGTTTAGCAGATCCAAAGATCATCTTAACAACCAGCAGGTTTTCACGGTCAGAAATATTCTACTGCGTTCAGAATCGTTTCCTTGGAATACAGACTATATATATGTCAGACAAACGAATGCCTAGTAAAAACCTGACTCACGGCTGTTTCCGATCAAACAATATCACTTCACGGTTAAATTGATTAGAGTTGACTGACCACACAGCTTTAGGTTTTTAATGACTATTCAGCACTATAATTAATCTATTAAACCTCCGAGTAAACTTTTAAGGAATTTATGATCTGGTTGAATTTTATTTTGACTTTATTTTCTTATGTTCCCAATTCAAAACTTGTTTGCTTAAGTTTTAAAGCCTCAATTTAGAGGTCAGTTTTGACACTAAATGAACCCACGTGTTTCTGACATCAGACTCCTCTGAATGGATCTCTTTTCCATTGCAATTTCGTATTTAATTCTTAATTTAAATAAAGTCTTCAATGGCTTTGTAGTGTGACATGTCATTACATGAGTGACCCCTAACTATCATGTGACTCACACAGACTCAGGGCGTACGTTTTGGGGGGAAAATTTGTCCCGTAGATTTTACAGGCTGAGAGAGGAAGGGCTGAGCGCAGTGGCTTTAAAGAGTGAACGGATGATGGAGTGGATGAGAGGAATTTTATGGATGGATGTTACATAACTGTACAAAAGTTTAGGCCAAGCACATGTAAACAGTGGAGGAAGGCGTCACTCTTCCCCTCTTAAAAACGATTCTGTTGTTGCCACGGCAACAGAAAGGCTTGGCCTCTGAAAGCTGTTGGAACAACTCATGACATCACCTACAACAGCCCAGCGGCACGAAAACATTCAGGAGCGTGCAAGTGTGAGCCGCGGAGCGGGTCCATGCGCTGATGTAATCAGGAGCAGTAGGGAAAGTTGTTCTCCGGCCCAGTCTGATCCGAGCCAGAACACCAGAGATAGCAGGAAGCAAACAGCGCTGACATGATTTTAATGAGGTAAAGAAACAGAGGGAGCTGTTGGCCTGCGGAGACCTGCCACCGTCGCAAGCTAGCTGGGATGCACCCTGGCGACACTCACACGGAGAAATCACCGGCAATTAGGAAAAAACTTATTAAAGCCTGCAGTGAATATTTGGCCGGTGCTGAGGGCGAAGCTTTACTGCCCCACACTCGCTTTTACTGACTTATACAGAAACTGCTGAGTCAGCAAAATGCCTTCCCCAGAACCGCTCAGCATATTTTCACATTTTTATAAAAAAAAAAAACTGGCATTTTACAAACCAACAAAAACTGAAACCATCAATTGCAAATAGTAAAAGTTGTCATTAAAGTGCTCATAAATATTTATAACCGCTTTATCACTTCATCACTTTTTCACGCACGACTCCTAACACACTTTCACATAAGATGATTTCTCACATTTAATTTTTTGTTATATTGAATATATTGAAGATGGTTTGAAAGTGTGTGTGAGGACTGGAGCGATGGTGCATGTGACCATGTGATTGTCTTGGACGTGACATGCAGCTGGCGTTTGCCGAGGTGCCCTTGAGCAAGCTTCAGCAGCTCCTGGCAGCATCTGTGAGCCAGCGCGTGCTTGGACGACACCCCAGATGATCGCCAGCTCCAAGAGTAACTTGATCGTTCCCGTCATGCTTTGCTTCTCCAAACACTTTTTATCATCATTTTGAGAGCAGCGGGGAAACTTGTTCAAGTCCCCCCACACACACACACACACACAACCTCCTCACCCCGTTCACTCTTTAGCTGTCTTTAGACCATGTAGGGATGCAACTCTCTCTCTGGCAGAGGAATTAAAGAATAAAAACTGGTGTCTCTCAAGAAAAACAAGAACGAAAAGCAGGAATTCCTTCTCTCTGATGTAACAAGTTTCTCCCTCTCCCTCACTTCCTCTTCCCCTCCTATTTTTCTTCTTCTTCACCTCCACCAACTCTTTTCCTTCGCTTCCTCCTCTTCTTTAACTCCTTTCCTCCACTCTCTCCTTTCTTTCCTCATTCCCTCCTTCTCCTCTCCCGACTCCTCTCCACCTGCCGGTCTTCCCTGCCACCTCCTCCTCTTCATGTGCACCAGACAACGTGCAATGCTCTCCCCACTCTTGCTCCCTGACCTGCCCCCCCGCCTTGAATTCATTGAGAAAATAACTTCCCAGAATTTCATTGCGCCAGAGCTGTCTCTGCCGCCGCTGCACCCCCGCCGCTCCTCCGCGCCCGGACGTCCACGACGCAGGTCACATGACCTCTCATATTGTACAAATTAGAAGTCACACACACGGAAAGAATGCATAACTCACACACTCTCCTAGTTTAGCTGCCTACAAAGTCCTCTAGCTCCATTTGTAACCACACACTCACTAAATATACACACCTAATCACCCGCATACCCGTCTGTCCACACACACACACGGTGATGGCTGTTTTGGTAACTGGAACTCCTGCGAATTCCTGGTCAAACCAATTGAGTTCAACTCCATCTAATACACACACACACACAGAAGATAACATGGTGACCTTCCGAGCAACCCCCCTGCAAATGTGTGTGTCGCCTCGTGTGACATCATATACATTGTTAGACACACATGCACCCACACACACACACACACTGTCTTCGACTTGTTGAGCGTTACGTCCCCTGTCGGTATCCGGTGTCACACAACTGCCTTGATGAAGCGACACCTGTCTTCCTCCTAACACACACACACACACACACACTGTTCTTCTCCCTTCACAAAGTTAACATGATGTATGGGTCGTATGTGTGAAAAATCAGATCATTTCAGTCTGTGTGTGTGTGTGTGTGTGTGTGCGAGCCAGTTGTCATTCTCAAGGTTCCTGCCAAGCAGAGTGTGTGTGCTTTGATTTCCCATGATTTATGTGTCTTTGTCTAGCGCCGCGGCCGGTGGGTGCACGTGTGCGCTTCTCTGCATGTGTGTGTTGTAGACAGTGTCAGCTGGTCTAAGCCCCCCGTCTCCACCCTCAAATCCACCCCAAATCCATCTCTGCCCCCCGTCCTCTCGTATGCCCCTTTTACCCCGTCAGCTGCCCCGACCCTGCTGTCAGCCTCACACACACACACACACACACCTCAGTCAGGAGATGATTCACAGACTAAAACGAGACACAAATCACACTTTAGATGATGAGTTTTCCACAAAACAGCTGGTTGTTATAAATATAGGTCGAACACTGAACTACTAATGGCACAGTGCAGCATCTCACCATCATCATCTCTCTCACCTTCCACTAAACATGAGTCGAGTTTTATTCATTATTTCATTTCCCTGAACTCTCAATTAACAGATAGCATCGCCACCTTGTGCTCAGGAGTGTAACTGGAGGAAACCTCTCCGCCCCACCAGTTGACAACCACCTTGTTAAGTTACGGCCAGAATTTGCAGCAAATCTTTTTAAAAAATCGTTTCAGTATTTCAATTGCAAAGACTAAACCACACACTAACCTAAATAAATAAATGTAGATGCTAAGTAAAAACTGATGGTAAAACAAGTGCATCTTGTTAAAGATGATGTTCTGCGAGAAGTTTCCTTGTTTTGTTCTGGAGCTCCTCACAAGGGCGGAGACTGACAGAGGTTTGGATGGGCGGAGTCTGAGAGGTAAAGGTGGGGAATGTTGTTGTTCATTAATGCAGCCAATTAAAACAGTAACTGCTGATATGTTCCACAGGGTCAGAAATAGTGAGGAGAGAGATGGATCTCGCGGTCAGCCATGTTTGTTTACGTCCGCCCCACATAGTGTTCGGGTGACGGTGCGCTCCACTAGTGAGTTCTGCTTTTTAGTTCTGTCTATTCTACATATCAGACAATTTGGACATTTATGAACGGATTCAGAATCGTTCACGTCTGAAACGTGACCCTTTGTGTTTAATATTTTGGCACCGCACAAGACTTCTCAACAAGGACGGAATATAATGCCGCAGATGCTGCGAAGATGGGTGGGCAAAAGCAGACTAAAGTGATCGGTGGAATTGGCGGGAAAGTCGCTGTGTTTGGACAAAATTGCGGCGCCTCTCCGAACTTACGGAATCTGGTTGGAATTGTGTGAATAGTTGTGATTACACCATCGCCATCTCCTGGAGGGGCTGTAGAGTAAGCACTTAAAATAGAATCACGTTTTGCTCCTACGCCTCTCAAGAGTTCAACTCCCAGTTTAATTTAGTACTGTTGTACTTCTACGTGTTTGATTCCAGACGCTTCACATGTTGCGGCGGTCAACGTGATCTACAGCTTCATGTTCAAAGATCAAAGGTGCAACTGCTGCTTCACGCTCGCTTCTTAAAAAAAAAAAGTCTTCGCGCAGGAACGGAAGATTCTCGCTTCACGTCTGGTCCTGGTGAATTCGACAGAGCAGCAGAGCGGTCTGTTTAATGGCCGGTGGCACATGGGCCACGGTTGGTCCCCTCCGGACCCTCACACACAGACACACACGCACACAACATTTACTCAACAAAGCTCGTCAGCCATGGAGACCAGCATGCCTGCTCTTTTACATCATCATACACAATCTGGAGTCCATTTGTTACATCTGGGACTGTGTGCGTCCACGTGTGTGTGCGCGCATGTGTGTGTCTCTCACACACTGCGATATATTCAACTGTATCTGACCTCTTGACTCGTTCCTGCCTGTGCCGCTTGTAAACTCTGGAAGTCAAAACTTCAAACAAAGTACAGCAGCAACAATAAAAAAAAGTTTCTTATGTTTCCACACCAGCTCTGATTTTTTTTTCTCAGAAAAAAAGTCCAGTTGTTGGTTGTGAGTAGAGGCTGGAACAGCAGTGATGAACCGGGGTTCGTGACTTGAGTCCAATATTCGATCGGAGCCAAACGGAGCTGAGTGTGTTTATCGGAAACATCTGTTCATCCGAGCGATGAGAAGAATCATAAAAGCGATTTTCCTCACAATTCCATTTTCTCCAAAACGTCAGCGAAAATACAGAATGATGATGTAAAACAAATGAGACTTCTGTTCCCTCTCATTACACCGATGCCACGCTTTCTCATGACAAGTCATTGCAACAAGTTTGTTCCTTCAGAAAAAGGAAAGTTGGTTTTGATATTGTGTAACACAAGTTTGTCATCTGTTGTGTCCAGACCTGACAGTCACCAGAGACGAACTCAGCCACTCAGTGTGTGATGTCAGTGTTGTGTTGAACTGAAGCCTTTAGTTATGTAAAGGTTGAACTTTTGTTGTACAATCTCAGTTGTGTTGTTGTGAGCGGTGACAGTTTGCCCTGGTGCACAACAACTTTAATTTAACAGTTCCTCCAGGATTCTGCTGTCGATTGTTGCTACCAAAAATACCTGATTTTTTGTCACATTTCTTATAAAAATTGTGGCAAAAGTTGTGATCAATTATGTTTCTGGAATAACATGACATTAAATGAGGACCTTTGCATATGAGCTTTTACAAAACTAGTGCCAATTTTTAATCCTAAGCAAAGCAATGAGTATTTCAAGTGCACACTGTCCCACACCCGCCAAAAAACAATAGAAAAAATGTATGCACATGCTAAATAGAAAATGATGATAAAATCTTAAGTCTATCTTTTTCAGGATGGTGTTCTGTGAGTAGTTTCCAGGCTGACAGCGTGTAGCGAGCGCCCGTTGTTCAGCCATGTTTGTTTACATCCGTCCACGTATGGTGTTCGGGTGACGGCGCGCTGCACAAGTGAGTTCTGCTTTTTAGTTCTGTCTATTCTACATTTCAGTCATGAGAATTTGGACATTTATATATAGATTCAGAATCGTTCACGTCCAAATTGTGGCCCTTGGCTGCAATATTTGTGGGCAAATGTGAGCGTTAGGCATCGCACATGACTTTATCTCTTGATAGTTTAACAATGAAAAATGTTTCTGAGGAATTGATCGTGCTTGAGTACTGTTACTGTATCACTTTACAAACATATATTATCATGAAGAGATCGGAACTTTATCTGGCCCCACTGTTAAAAAGAAAGTCCTCTAAAAATTATTTATTGAAGTTAAAAAGTATGTTTCTCGAACATACTTTCATATTAAAATCATATCTTTAATATTTAGCAAACATTTCAAACATTTTCTGAACTTAAAAATGAAAGTATTTCCAGTAGGACTAGGACTTTATGAAGTAATTGCAGACAAAAACATGGCACTCCAACAAACACTGATTAACAAGTTAATAAACTTCCTTTCACAGGGAACATTTTTCAGCCACCAGTTTCAGGTGTGCCACATGATACAACATGATGTCATCAGCGAAACATCCTTGATAGTGGATAAACTTGAAGTTTAAAAACCTTCGTCACTGTAGCACTTCCACTCAGATGCTGGTACCGATTCATCTTCTATTTGATCCTTCTGGTGTCACGTATTGAAATGTGATTAATCACGATAAATTCATTGTAAAACCTCAGACGAGTCCCACGGCTAATTTCATTCTAAACTAAACTTTCAGCAGTAAAACCACCTGATCATCTTCGGCAGCATTCATCAGTGCCACCACAACCATCGGCCAGTGGACAGGTCAACATTTTTGACAGACAATTGAGTTTCCTTGCGAAAACAAACAGCAGTTAAAAGACTCGCAGAAGTTCAGCAGACATGAACTGAGAGTAGCAATTAGCAATCAGCTAAAACACCAATTAGATCTTCCTTTGCTCGGTGTGTGTCTGTGTGTGGGAGCAGGGTTAGAAGCAACAGCCATTAAAAAGACTCTAAAAATATCCAGCAACAATAACAACTGTGAACCTCACTGCGGGGTCAAAGTTCACCGACTCGTGAACCAATCAGCTGCATCCCTCGTGAGAATCCATCACCTCAGGTTGTCAATATTTAATACTCACTCACACACACACACACACGCACACACACACAATTAAAGCGAGCGTACAGCCGGCGTGTCAGAGAGACGATATGACAGCTGACGGCTTTGTAGGGTCTCCAACTGGAAGAAAAAGGGAGGGGGACTTAATCATGAGGGGGCTGAAGGGGGCGCCGGTGGTATTTGGGGGGGCGTACAGGACTGTGTGTGTGTAAAGAGGGGGTACACGGGAGAGGGAGCTTTCACTGTGGGATTAAAAATAATGGAAATGGGGGTGTGGGGGAGGTGGGGCAGCTGTGGAACCAGCTCCTTTGTGCAGGAGGTGTGTGTGTGTGTGAGACAGAAGGGGTTAAGGGGTCTCATGGGGGCTACCTTTGTGCCACAATTTGAGGGGGGGGGCAGTTATACAGATGAAAAAAGGCAATTTCACAACTGTCCCTCTCTCTTGGCTCAGTGAGGCTCTTTTGTGTGCCAGATTCACCTTCTCCTCTTAAAGGGGAAGCAGGCAAGACACAAAGCAGCGGAGGAACTTGCCCCTTTAAGAACACACACACACACACACACACACACACACACACACACACACACACACTTCTATGTGACAGATAAAGAGAGAAAGGAAGGTGTTCTCAGACATTAGTGGATTTAGCCCTTTTAGCTCTGACCTCTTTGTGCTACCAGATAGCCGTCACCATGACAACCATCAACGCCAAGTGTCATTCTCCTGAAGGGCCAATCAGAAGGCAGCAGTGTGTGTGTGTGTGGGTGTATCTGATCAGCTCCAAGTGTCTCTTCAGCTGATCAAAACGTATTTAAACAATTTGAGGAGTGATTATTCCCGTTTGAGCTGACGATGACCACAATTAAGACCACCAGCTGGAGAGAGAGGGAAGGAGGGGCCCAGAGAAGGAAATGTTTTAGTGGTGTTGATGTGGGCATCTGGAGGTTGGTAGCATCCAAAACTGCAGTGAAAAGCCACAAAGATTCTCTGCACTTCACCGACATCAGCACCTCACTTGACTGTTCATCAGATAAACATCTTATTTCAGCAGCATAAGGGGCCCCTAAGCTCAGCTTTACATCCCCCATGTTGCTGAGTTTCTCCCAGCATAAGCAGTTTTCTATTGTTTTTATTAGTCCTCATGATCTTGTTGTTGATTCGGTTGAGTCACACATCACACATCATTCACTTTGTCATTTCATTCTTATCAGTTGAATCTTCAAAGGGGTGGACGTACAGTCTGAAAGACCATGTCTCTGGACCTGCATCAGAGGGAATCAAAGCTGCCACCTTGTATTCCGTGACACTGCACATGAGAAATATCTGAGCACCTTTTGATTCTCAGCTCTTTTCTTGGTGTGACTTCACAAACGTGCACAGGCCGATAGCACAGCTCTGCTTTGTTCCGCACTCTGATTGACTCTCAAACACGTTAGACGTGATTCAGCGTGTCCTGCTGATTTCAGCGACTCTCAAGGTCGGAAGAGGCGCCGCGAGCAGGAAGTGGACGAGCGAGAGAAGAAAGACATCTTTCTGTCTCGCTCGCTTTTCTACACCTGCTCGGAAGGCAGCGGGGGAGGGGGGACCGGGCGAGCTGTCACTTTGATTCCCATCACCACGGCAACCGGGGTGCACGGACCCACAATCCTCAGCTTTGTCTGACGGATAGCAGTGTGTGTGATGGTCTGCGAAGCCGTGAGGTCATGTCGTCGGGCAACTTGGGAAAACAGCAAGTCTCCACGGCAACGGAATCTGCTGTTGAGGTGGAGGAAGAACCAAGTGTGTGTGATAGAGATGTCGCACGACACACGTCTCCTCACTGCGAGCAGGTTCCACATCAGACCTGCCGGACGCGAGCGCCCTCCCTCACCATGCTTGACTTCGACTGAGGCCTGATTTTTGAGGGGTCGTAATAGAACCCCATGACTCGCCTGCTTGCATCAACCTCCCGCCGCCGCAGCAATCTGCAGACTCTTTAATTAAAGTGCCTCATTTCCTCCATGCTGTGAAGCGACAACTAATTCTGCTCAGTCACTTGCCCCTGAGCCCTCACGGGTTGCTGGTATGAATCTCACAGGGGTCCTTGGATTGTTGTTTTTTCCCTGCCAAGACCAAAACGCTCTCTTTCTCATGTAGAGCTTCACACTGACGCACAGTTAGGCATTAGAGAATAGAGCTAGATTTTTGCGCGATAAACATGGAGGAGCACGTGAAGTGCCAGTGCGAGCTCTCCTTCCTGGTTCATTCAGTGAAATGAACTCTCTCTCATTTGAAGTCTTTCAGATGTAGAAACTTGTGCTCTGGCAGATGGGCCCCCCTCCCCGGACTCCCCTGCTCTAGATTGACCCGGGTCACAGACTATTGTCATGCTGACCCCCTCCTCCTCCTTCTATTGTCGCTGACAGTTGGACACCATACAAACCTCTGCACATTCTCACTCCTCCTCTCTCCTTTCTCCTCTTTATTTCACTCTCTCTTTCACTCTCTTCTTGCTCCTCCCCCTCTTTTCTAAACAGTGCTGACTGGTCTTTTCACTCAGATGGACCAATCACTGCATCCAGTTTTAGTCTCAAGTAAACTAGGGGGTCTGTTACAGTTGTATGCCCCACACATGCCCTGGCTTTTTTTTTAAATTGTCACTACTTTGTTGGGTGTATTTGGACAGTTGATATTTGCTTACATTCTTGCTTAGTCATGATCTGTTCAGAATGTAGTCATCAGCGCTGCAACTTACTTTGACTTCGGTGCTGGATTTTGTGAAGGTGTTTTGCTGACTCCTCTTTCAATCTGTTTTTGAAGACTAGTCAAGTAAAAGGTCGGAAAACAGTTTAGGAAGCTGCACTGCTTTTCCCGTGGAAAATGACCACCATATTCCGCCATATTCCGTAGGTCTCAGCGGTGGAACTGGTGTTGATGCTACTGGCCACAATGCTTCTCCACAAACATGATGGCAATAGCTCAGTGATCCCGATATTTGGAGTGAAAGCTTGATTTATTTCCCAGCAGATTTGCGCCCGCTCACTGATTTGCTTCTCTTTCTTCTTCTCTCATCCATCATGGTGTCGCGGCCCGCAGGCTGCGAGTGATGAATGGGTCTACACATCTGTCCGGCTTTAGCTCCACACACACAAGCGTGCACCTTGTTTCCAGGTTTTTATTTTTGGTTATTAAAGCACACGCTCGGCTCATCAGAGCGAGGTGACCGGAGTTGCATTTTTCTTTTGCGTGGAAAGCAAATGTCGGCTGACGGCCATGTCAGGCGACAAACATCCCAGAAACAAACAACGACATCGCAGCAAATGTTGTGCGGCACCCTCAGGTTTCTTTGTTTTTCTGATTGACGTGTCTGTGTGTTTCCACCTGCACATCACAGCATCATGGCGACAAGACTGCAGCGTCATGGCTCCAGCTCAACAGAGGTTCTGGTTTGCAGAAACAAATAAATACAGATAGAAAGGTAGACGGGAAAGAAAGATGAGGAAGAAAGAATGTAAGGAACCAAGTACTAAATGGAAAAAGGAAGGTAGAAAGAAAGCAAGAGGGAAGGTGGGGAGAAAGAATGCAAGAACAAAAGAGAAGAGAGAGAGAACAAAAGACATGTAGGAAGGAAGGGGTTATGGTGAAAGAATAGGAGGGAATGAGGTGAGAAAGGCAGAGAACCATGGAGGCAAAGAAGTGAGAAAAAAGAAGTGAAGGGAAAGAAGTCTGGGTTGCAGTTGGTGTGAACATTATGTGCAGGTTTCTGTACACACACTGTGCACTGCATTTTGCTATTTTTGCGAGGACCTCCCCTTGCCATAACCCTTTCCCCAGCCTCTCACTCTAACCAAGACTCTGAACCAAACTTAAACCCAATTATATTAAACTATTTTTATTGAGCTTCTAACCCTCTGAACCTTGTGAGGATAGGCCCAAATGTCTTTACGAAGCAAAATGTCCTCACAAGAAGGTGGGTTGTCAAGACTTAGTGCTCACAAATATGGCACGCACACACACATGTGCACACACACACAGCAGAGGTCATCAACTGCGATTGTATCCAGTGTGTGTGAAATGGGGCGACAGATGATGCTGTGAAAGTGTTGATGACAGTCGTATATCAGCTCGCGATGGCAGTGGTGACACCGAGCTACCACAGTGTAGTGCCCCAAAAAATGGTGTAGCTCAAGGGAGAAGGTGGTGACTTTTGTTTACAGCTTCTCATGTGCTGCAGTAAACCTCATGTCGCATGACTGTGTTTGAGGAGAAATGTAAAGGACAAAGAGCTTCCGATGAACCTGTGAAGATCATCTGTGTAACATCTGTCAGAGGCAGATGTGGACCTCAGATTGATTCGCCGCGCCTGTCGGTGGCCTGCAGGGGGCATCACATGCGCCGGACGGTCGGGGTCAGCGGTCGAGCTGCACGACACCGAACCTGTCCCGTCATATTCAGGCCGTGAAATCGATTTGTCTGCCAGACGCTGGAGGCCCAGAGAAGGGGCACTGAAGTTCGTCTCAGTTTGGAGTGCGGGAAAACTTCAACTCAAGTATCGGTTTAATTTGTGGAGTACACGGTTTTTCACAGTTTGAGTTTTTCATTGGGCTGAATTCTGTGAGGATGATGTCACTTTCTACGCGACCAGTGATCGACTTGAAACTTCACTGGCGCGGTGTGCTTGGGATGAAGCGGTGAATCGGTGTGCATGAATAACCAACAGCAGCCAGAGTTGAGGGTTCAAATCCCGGCGGAGCGCAAGGAACACAAGAACACACTCAGCCTGGCACTTAACGACCTTCTGCTTCGACCTTTTCCAGCCGGGAACCCGACACATGTCGGCACCTTTTGATCGCACTGATGGAGACGCAAATCCAATACATGGCCAGAAAACAGGAACACACACAGGTCTGTGGCATGTGTGTGTGTTCACTGTGACCTCTTCAACTTGCAGCTGTGGTACTCTAAATAATGTCTGTGGAAGATGAGCTGTGGTGGCGATGGAGGCGACAAAGCTGCAGGAGTGTCTGGGCCAGGGGCACCGACTGGTACCGAGGCTCCGCCCCTATCGTGACATCATTCACTAAACAGTAGAGTGCTCAGTGAGACCGCTGCGAGGGGAGTGAACGACAAAAAGCCGGTCATGGTGTGTGACGTATAGCATTGCACTTTTCCATCTCTGTCTCCTGAATAAGAGGCTTAGAAGGCAGTAATGGTGATAACGTGTGTGTGTGTGTGTGCATGTGAGTCAGGTGGGGGCGTCTGTGAGGCGTCTCAGGATGATGGATCAAGTCGTTGTGTGCGACAGATGTGTGCTAGTTTCAACTGCGTGTGTGTGTGTGTGTGTTTGCACAGACGGGATAATAAATACTCAAAACTGCAATCACGCTGGGATTAGGGAGCAAAGCTCTGAAATGGTGGCTGACGGTGAAAGGAGGAACGTTGGAGTCGGAAAACCTGGCTAAAAAGAAGCCACCTCAGACACCAGTTTTGAAAAGGGAAGCTCAGTTAACTGGCAACGATGCCTCAGTTTTCGAAAGCACAAGATGTTGAGAAGTCCACACTAATGTGATGTGACACTCCAACTTTGTATCGCCAGGTTAAAAAAATCTGAGCATCTTTGGTCATGTGATGCAACAAATATGAACCAAAAACAGAAGATTTACAAGAATGAAAGTCCACATTCTGTTTCTCATGTTGATGTTAATTGTTCGCATCTCAGCCACAACTTTCTTTACCAACTTTTTCTCTAGCTTGATGACTGAATGTATCAGGCAGCATGAGTTTCAGGCTAATAAAAATAAATCACAAATGAAGTTAGTCACATGACCATCATCATCAAATGAAGGCGTGAGGAGGAACTTTCTTCTTTTACGGCTCTTACTTTGTTTATGACTTTGTGTCCGAGCATGGGTCGATATATCAGCAGGGGAGAGGAGGACCGCTCGATTCTAATTATAAAACAGGTGTCATCAATGAATATTTGATGTGGAGCCTGTTTAATCGTTCACCGTTTAAAGTGATGAGTCGACAGCAGCGGACGGCAGATGCTTCCTGAAACTATTGACCTCAAGTGACCCACAACCTCCATATTATTACATGTAAATTGCCAGCATTTTTCAGATGTTTTTATGAGACTTGTATGTCGTATATATATATATATATATATATATATATATATATATATATATATATATATATATAGTTTATATATGATATATATATATTAATATATATTTACATTTTTGCTTTTACTTCTCAGTAACTTATAATTATTTTCCTTCGACAAACCATTTTCCATGAAAACCTTTATCTTTTGCATTTGTAATTTATATAGACGTACAAGTATTTATCAGATATTTATTCATTTTTGGACATACAGTTTTTTTGTTTTTGGAAACCGGAGGCCTCAGAACGAAATTTCGTTGCCATAATATAGTGATTTGTTTTTGTGCAATGACAATAAAGAAAGTCTATTATAGTTGATTAACAGTCTGCCTATTTTCTAAATACTTTTTCCCCCAAATAATCTGTCCCGTAATCCGTATTTAATTGCCTTTTTTTACTTGTGCTTTGTTAATGTTTTCATCTAAAGAAAAGAAATAAATACAAAAAACATAACTTTATGCGAAAAGAAGATTTCACTCTGTATTCATTGCTGCAGTCTCTTCATGCTAAGCTGGTCCACAGCTCCTGTCAAGGCCAAGACACAGTTGTGTGCGTGATTTACTGGCTGCTCCTATTTCCTGCTCAAATATATACCCACAGGACCAATCCTCTCTGAGAGTGGTAGACTCACGTAGCTCACACTTCACACCTCTTAGAGACCGAGCGGTTCATATTCCAGTAAACCTACGACTGACTACTGTTCTGTTGAGCATTGAGTCTAACAAGACGGAATCATCCTGCGACACGCGGAAACAAAGCAGCCGTCCTGGGGCCTTAGACTGTACAAGTGTGTAGTAAATGGACCGCAGCAGTGAAGAGTGTGTCCTCCAAGTGTGTGTGAGCGGTGGCCCCACTCGTCCCCTCGGCGCTGCTTCTTGCTAATTGGCTGTCGGCTTAAGTGCTGCTGCTGCTGCACTATTCTGCAGATAGACGTGGTGAGGGGAGGAGAGCAGGAGGTACTGGGTGGGTGTGCGTCGGTGACAGAGAGGGATTGAAGGACACATAGGTAGAAAAAGTGTGAGAGGGAGGACGGAGCTTTATGGGCGACAGGGCGCAGGGTTTAGGGAGGAAGGGTGAGTGTGGCGCCGCGTCAGTCTTCTCCTCTCACACTGTCAGAGGCAGGAGGGCCTCGCCTGGTCTTCAGGGTCTGAGGATGGTCTCGAAGTACGAGGCAAGTGTTGGTGTGAGAACTGGTCTTTAGAAGGCCTTTACTCGGAGCGCAGAATTAAAGGGTGAACTGATGATGTCACCTCCCAAAGCTCCAGTCTGAACGACCGAGCGGAAGTACGTGACCTCTGTGAGGTTCAAGCGGAGGAGTTTGGGCGAGTGAGGGGTGGGGTGCTAGCAGAGGGGGGACAGTGAGAGAACAGGGGGGGAGGGGACTAATGTCTTCCGAAGAGCAACAGAAGACGAATGAGAGGCTCTGGCCAAGACACAGCAGCAAGTCTCTAGTTCTGTTCATTAGGCATAGACACACTCGCTCTCACACACATACACGTACAGGGGTCTCTGCAGCAGGTGGGCCTTTAGATTTGTCACCCAGGAAGAACTGTGTCTCATTTACATACAGATGCCTCCTTCACTGCAAAGTAAGGCTACACACACATACACACAGACATTTGTTGTAACACGCTGGTGTAGTAACACACTAGAGACACACAGGTCCTTCAGTCCTTTGCTCAACTGCGCTCTGTCTTGTGACTTCTTTCAAACCAGCGTCTGTGTGTGTGTGTGTGTGTGTGTGTGTGCAACCGTTCCTTCTGACTTGCTCTGCAGATTATTCCCGTTTCCCATTCAACCATGATTTAGTATTCACATGTACAGATAGAGCGATGTGTGTGCAGTTACATGTGTGTCTGCAGTAGCGTTTGTGTGTGTCGGTGCATTTGTGTGTCTCTTGCTGCATCTGTTGTCGCTGGCACAGATTTGGAGCGTCTCATGTGTGCGTCAAACAACGGCAGCTTGTTTACGGACCCCCCCTCAATAGGAGCAACACAAACAAACAGCACAAAGACCAAATCCCCTTCTTTAACGTCTCAGGACCGAGCGAGTTGCCATGGCAACCGTTGCTGCCAAGATGATGTCTTGGATTGAATCCAATGAAATAAAAGGGAGATGGACGGAAAAGGCTTTTTCAAATTGAAGTTTCAGATTTATTTGGTAGGTGTTTTGGCTGCGTGGTCCAGCTCTAGTCTACACTTCGTCCGTAATGAGCCGGAGTCGGCAGTGTGACGCACCACTGTCTTTACCACTGTCACTCGACGAAGAGGCTCTTCTCTTCGCTCTAGTCTCTCGGAACGCCTCAGTCAGAGTGAAAGACGATCTAAAATGAAAAAACGCTGCCACAACACTCGACCCAGTGACCGTCTTGGTCTATTATATTATCTAATAATTCAGTTTACGATCAAACGTCATCTTCTTGACAATAACACCAGCTGACTGCTGAAATTTCCAACTTGGAAACTCCATGATTCACTTTGCAGGTCTTGGCTGAACTATGTTTCGGAAATACCCGAGTGTGTCGCCAAGTTCTGCGCCACGATTGGCCCCGACGACGGGATGACCTCACAGAGCCTGTGGGCGCTATGACAACACGTCGCGGGGACTTACTGTAAGAGGAGGTGGAAACAGTCAATCAAGAAAATGAGGACTTGTTAGAGGGACTGTGAGGGAACGTCTCACAGGAAGTTCGAAGGTAATAAAAACCCATTCACAGTTTTGAACATCTGGAAACTGGATCTATAACAGCACACGGAAACAGCAGCTAGAGCGTTGAGTTTCAGATTAGCGGTGTTGGCGTGTGTTCGTCTCCACTTGTTCACTTCAAATGTGTTGCAAGTTAATATGACAACACGTGGTCCAGATCTACATATCTGAAGGGGGAGCTCTTGAGCAAATACAAGTAGCAGTGTAAGTCAGCCAGGGTCATTTCCACCCAACATGTTCCAGCATGGACCCGTAAACAGAGCTGCAAACCACATCTAGCATGGCTTCATTCATCCACACGCAGACGTGGTCTCCTACCAGGATAGAAGTCTTTGGATTTGGACAGTTTGATGGTGGCGCCGGTCTCCTTCTGCAGCTGGACGATGGTCTGACCTCCTTTCCCGATGATGGATCCGGCCGCATAGCTGGGAATCAAAACCTTCAGGAAGTACTCGCCTTCCTCTGCAGCAGGGAACAGGAAGCAGGAAGTTAGACGGGTCCAAGTCCACACACATGTACAGACCAAACTGCTCACTGACACTTTGTACCTCATGCCCACCATTTTTGTTTGTTTCACTCACTCACCTGCTGAGTTTATGTCCCTAACATCAGAACATGTTTAGGTCATGTGACCCGGAAAAACAGAAGTTGATGTCATTCATTTGATCTGAGAGTGAAGTATCTGGGACCAGCGTGGGCAGCACAACCTCATGCACAACTTTTGACAGACACACAAACACAAGTCCTGAATATCTTGTTTGTTTCACACCTGGAGAAGTTGTCACTTTTGGAGTCAAACTCCCATCGATAAACACAAAAGGTTGCTCAAACAAGCAGAAGATGAAGTTCACCTCAGGAACACTGGAAGAGATGACCATCATTCTTTCATGAAATTTATCACCTTAAAATGATCTCTTTACTGAGCAGTGAAACATAGTAACAAGGTGGTCATAATGTTACGGCCTGCACCAACTCGGCTTGACATGACAGTTAAAAGCTGTCCAACTCAGTGACTGACAGCTGATTCTTTCCAAAAAGCCTCAAATCCGCCCGCCGACATGCTGATCGACAATTCATCTCTGAAACTCGATGAAGTCCCGCCGCCGTTATCTCCCCTCCATTCTGCAGGCGTCCACTTGCGCCGAAGCCTCTAAACGCTCTCCAGATTGCCCTGATCTAATTTCACGGTCGGACCCGAGGAATCTGGTCCTCGTCACGGCCAGAGAGCAACGCAGGAATCGGCAGCAGGAGCCGACGACGCATTCAAACCAGGCAATTAATGTGCAAGCGATTTTCAGGCAGCGCAGCGGACACGCAGGCGAGGGCGAGGAAGAAATGCCTCATGATTTCTGGCAGAAGAAAATGTATCCAATAACTTATGTCAAAAAGGAAAAACAAGGTGTTTGAAAGAGGAATTCCACAGCCTCCAGAAGTGGACATGCTGGATGAGTCGTGCACACGTGTGAATGTCATGCATATTTCACTGCACACTGTCTGAGCCCAAGTCTTCCTCCGCAGACGAAACGTCTCTCCACCTCATATTTAATAATCCAGGACAGGAAACCCCAGGAGGCAGATTAAAATAGGATTACTGTTACAGAACAGCGCGAGGCCGACGACCTCGGAGCGCCGCGCATCCCTGACTGCAACCAATTAAGCGACCCACCAATTTGACGGCAAATCTTAATTAGAGTGGAAGAGAGGAGGAAGAAGCGGGAACGCCGCGGCGTGCTGGAGCCCTCTCCGGAATGTGGCGCTCGGTGGGTGAACTGCTTTTAGTTCATCATTCAAGTTGGTCAAATGTGTCTTTTATTTTCATGAATTCAAGGTTAGGGCTTTTGTACCATATGTGAGATTATTCTTTTGGGTTCTGGTTCTGGACCGGTGGACTGACATCCACATTCTTCCTGAGAGCAGGAGAAAAGACGGCTTCACAATGAACTCCTCCCAAATCCATACTTGCTTTTGATTAGTTTTCACCGTCTTCCGGGATTTGATCGAAATCATGACGTCCGTGTGTGTGTGTGTGTGTGTGTGTGTGATGGATACGAACACCTCCCTACAATTAAAAAGAAGGCCAGCCATTGTTGCCATGGTGACCACATCAACATGCTACAACTTTTCGTGTTTCTGCTTCTACTTCAAAGTCTTCTGACGCAAATACCTGCAGATCCGAGTGTTACAGTTTCAACAAGACACTCTCGGCTTCCGAGCGCACACCAGTGTGAAAGCTCCCTGGTCCAGCTGGTGCACCTGTGCTGCCACGCTGAGCAGAGCAGGGTGACAGGGTTGTTGCTTCAGTATCTGTTGTGTTGCATTCTGCGTTACTCCTGTTGTTTCTTTACTGTAGTAAGATGAGTAGTAATTGCAGTCCCATGGTCATTTCTTTGATGATAGTATTTGTCATTATCAGTCAAAAATGTATGCAAGTATACTTAAAGCAGTACTGCTGTCAAGGTTTTGAAGTACTTTCTGCAGCTACAGATCTACATGTTTGCTGTGACTGTGTAAACTTGTTGGTGTGCAAATATTCATGTTGCTTTGCAGTATTGCTGCGAAAGTATTCACATTGTGAAGGTACATTTGCAGTCAGTCTACACTATTTTACACATAACATAGTATGAGCCTTAATAGTATTCTCAACAGTAGTATATGTTATCTGTAGTGCAACATAGTATAAATAAGGAAATGTTACGCTCATGTAGCTTTTGTTTTCATTGTTTTCATGGTACTAACAACGGGTCAATATTGCCAAGTATTGGCATTTGTTTCATTATTTGTAGTAGTCATTGTTATGGAAAGGTAGTATTTTGGTTATAATAGTATCTCACTCCCAGTGTGCCAGGGTTGAGGGGAGCAGAGATCAACTACAACATGAAGTCCTGAAAGCTGTGGTTCTTACACTACTGTAGTACTCAAGTTTTATGAATAGGTTGAGGTTTTTTGAAGAGCTTGTTCAATAGAAGTAGTTTGTGATGTAGCGACTGTTGTATCCTTGTAGTTGTTGTAGTAGTGCACGTAGCATTCTTTGAGTCAAGTACTTTTGTTGTAATATTCTGGTACTTCCAGAGGAGACATTGATGCAGTATCAACAGAAGTAAAACTTGACTCAAGCATTGGTAGCATCTGGAGTTGGGAGAGAAACACCTGCCGCGACTGAAGCAGATCCAGACGACAAACTCTTCCCAAACATGAGTCGACTCTGGGAGCAAGCGATCGCGGCCCACCCAAACTCCCCAAACTCTCTTTCTGTTCCAACCTCAGGAGTGATGTCATGATCTGCTTCTGATTACATGGATGTTTGCTCAATGTTGGACGAGATTATTCTCTGGGAGAGCAGCTTCTCCAGTGGCTTCCTCTCTCATTTTCACTCTTTATGCTTGCTCCTTTATGGATCTCTGATGTGTCCACGTTTACTTGCGACCCAGATTTGAGAGTCAATAATTCCCTGAGCTTCACTGCTTCACCAGAGTGAAATAAAGAATATGCCAGATGGAAAAGAAAGAAAAAGAAGCATTTGTGAAGTGTATCTTTTATAATAATGTTTTTTTTTTTAATTCAGTCAAAGATCCCACTTCTTTTTCACTTCTTCACCTCATAATGTTTTTTCCTAATATAGTGCATAGTTTATTTTATTATCTTGTTAGACTTTAACTGGCTTATTTTTTTACCCTTCATTTAGATTTTTATAATAACTGATTTCCGTGTTTTGTCTCTAACATTTCAATGTTGCTTGAGCCGTTCTCTCCACTGGAGAACGTCTGAAGTCGGAGGCTGTAACCTCCAGTGGGGATGTGAGATGAGACCCGTCAAACCGACCCGAGTGCTCTTGGGTTCGGTCGACCTCAGGCCCCCTCGTCTTTGCACGTGTTGCCTCATCTCCCGCTGTCCTCTCCCTCATCCTTTGTTCTTCCTCCCCTGCCCCATCTCCTCTTCCTCCTTCTTTCCTCTTCCTTCATCACTTCTACCGCAGTGACCCAGTTTCCACGCGGAGCCTTGGACTGACCTGCTTTAGATGAAGGCTACGGCTAATTATAGCCAGCCTCAATTAATAAGGCGGGAGAATGGTAAAAACAGACACACACCTCCTACACAAACATTGTTCCCGCCCCTGTCGCGTCTTGCCCTCTGACCTTGACGACACGATTCATCACATATTTAAGAGGATGAAATGAGCAACGCTTTGCAAACTAGAGTCTGTTGTGCATGCTGGTTGAATATTTCTGCAAACTCTTGCATCGCAGCCATGCGACATGAACCTACAAACCCAAGGAGTCTGTCTGTCTCTGTAACCTGTTCACACAAGGTTTCAGTTATTCCTGCACTGACTGCCCCACTTCTGACACCACTTGTTACCAAGCGTGGAGAACATCTGTCCCCAGTGGAACCTCGAGGCTGTGCTGAGGAACATTTGCTTCTGCGATACACCAAGCTGCCCATATAAATCTGCAGAACTTCGAAGCCTCTTGCAGTACTCTATTGTCATACTTTATTTGAGCTTTACTTCATGGTGTTTTCAATGCTGCGTTGGAGGCAATGTTCTTTAAGTGTGTTGCCACAATTAGCAGTGTGCAGCGCGGTGCTGCGCTGCTTGGTGAGCACACACACACACCTCGTGCCGTAAAAGCGTCTCGGGGGTGTTGATCAGGACCCACGTGGTCACGCTGGTTGAAGATGCGAGCGAGCGAGGGACCCGACCTAAAACTGCACTGGCTGCGTTAGTTCTTTTCCATGTCGGTGCACACGAGGGGCCTGCACGCAGTAATGTGTCACAGTCATCTCCGCATATGCTCCGGCGCCGTTGCATAACAGTCCAACTCTGGAAACAAGTGAGTCTGATAACTGCCATGACTCACTCAGTGAGCTCACTTCTGTCAAATCCATCCCACACTTCCACACAGCTGAAGGACCTTTGCTTCAGAGCCATCGCCTGCAGTCCAAACTCCACTTTTCAATTGGCCTCATTAGCATGTTGAGTCTTTAATGGGACTTTGAAGTGTCAATGACAAGACAGGAATGTTGTAAATGTGTGAGAAAACATCGCACCAGAATCCACCTCGAGTCGACGCTTCATGGCTCAAACTCCAACCTAAACATCTTCTGTTTAGCTGTAGCTTGGGTCCAAAATGACCTGAAGCACTTGAGTTTCACTAACGCACGTCGTCAACGACAGTGTCGATCATGTGACCAACAAGCCGAGGGAAGCGCATTTATCTTTCTGCCACGGTTGCACAATCTAATTATGGGTGATTACACGCCTTGCTCTCTCTGGCGTGTCGTCCCACGTCCCAAAGGCGCAGGTGAGACCGTCGCCGACGGGCAACAAAATGAATCAGCGCTATCACCGTTATCTCCCACCCGACAGCGGCGGCGTGTCAGCATCACAGTCCGACACCAGCTCAAGTCAACTCTCCGCTCCGGGGCAGGCAGCATCATGGGAGAGAATCGGCTCGTGAGCCGACGGCGTTTCAACACATACCTCACACACACGCGACCACAACCTACACTGTCGATACAATGCCACTCATGCTGACACCTGCATATTGTGCTATACATATTTGCACAGACTTGCCTTGTAGTGACTTCCTGAGTGTGTTTTTCTAATGCAGTGCGGCCCTTTGATTGTATTGTATTGTATTTGATTGTATTGTATTGTATTATAATATATATATATATATATATATATATATATATATATATATATATATATATATATATATATATATATATATATATATATAAAACATTTTTTTTTTTTTCTGGAACCTTAAAATAGAACATAATTGAAGATATTTGTATGTAAATTGTATGAGGCACATCCAGAGTCTTTAACTGGAATGTGTTTTAAATGAAATAAGACACAACCGATCCACAGTTTTCCCAATATTTCCTCTTTCTCTCACTGCTTCCTTTCTTTGGGCTTGACAGCGTCTCACAGCAGTCACTGGCCCTGAAGGAAATTGAATTGCACTCCACTGTTCTAATGGAACGCACATTTGTTGCATCTTATTCTTATTTTGAATGGCACTTTTTTATTGTGATGTCATGTGAAAAAAAGAACAACGCAGTGTTGCGATGTGTTCTGTTGCGGTGTGTTGTGTTAAATGGTTTCCTTCTGCACCAGTTTGTGGGATCTGGCTGATGGACAGGAGTCCGCTGACTCAATGCTGGTTGTGTGTGTGTAACTGTTGCAGTCCAATCAGGACCACTGGCAACTCTCTCTCTCTCTCACACACACACTCTTTCACATAGAATCCCAGCAGGAAGTCGATGCATTTCCTTCCAATTCTGAGCGAGTCCAACAAAAGGTCCAGAACACAGCTCTTTGTGTTCTTAAGTTTTGACTTTGTTTTTGCTGAGTTGCTTTCAGTCTCTCTGTGTAGCCCACTGAAGGGGGACAGAGGGGCGGTTCTCTGGGAAAACTCTTTTGGATTCGAGGTCGCCCAAGATAAATAATAAATCATATTCCACCACAACAGATCTGGACATGTAAACACTCCAATCTGTTGCTAAGGAGCCGGCGGACCCGCCGGGCCCAGAATAGGCTCTACATGCTGCAGGATTGGAGGCTCAAATCCCGGGATCTGGTGTCCACGGGCCTGTCGGACCGGAGGATCATCATATATCCCTGGGGATCCACAGCAGCACCGCACCCTGACATGCTCCCGTCAAAAAGCTCAAACTAATTGTGCTATCAAATCACTTATCAACACAAATGTCCCTCATATTTGCAAAGACACACACGGAAATACGGCTGAACTTCTTCGAATTAGTCATCCATTTGTTGTGAGTGAGTCTGCGCTGCGTTATATGTGCACTTACATCGCGTGTTACACCTCTTGGTCAACACTTGGCGCACTAATGCAGTTTTGGTTCAACGCGTATTTTGCCTTAAAATTCCCTATGTTGTGCAAACTCTCCTCTCAGTTGTGTAATGTTTTGTTAGCGGTTTGCCTTGTAGTAAAATTGTTTCATTTAAAAATGTCTTGATACAACTATGTAAACATAAGCACTGGAAGTGTGTTCCGTTATGAGTCAAATTTTGGTGTGTTATGATCTCATGCAGAGGCAGGCAAAGTGTGACCCTGTAACCAGATCTACGTGGTCCTCATGAGGTCAACGCAAAAGAAGAAGAAATTGTACTTTTTTATAATCATTTGTTTCCTTTCAATTTTAAAATTCAATTTCTTATTTTGGCACTTAATGACAAGATTATTTTTCCCTTCAGTGTATTTTCTTCATCTATTTTGAGGGGGAAGAAATACTGCTAAAAAACAGGACATTAAAGGATGGCAATTTTATTGCCCACCTCTGATCAAACATGTCGCACTGCTCAGTAGGAATCCAGGTGGCAGAATACATGTGGGAAAAATGCAACAGGCACCACAGGCTAACACTGCCTAACAACAGCGGTTCAACACAAGTGGAAATGATACTGACTTCCTGATCCATGTATCACAGTATATCACCTCTTCATTTTTGTTGACCATGGTGTCACGTGTGAAGCGCGATTGGCACCGACCATTGTCATGGCGACGCTTCGGTGGAAAGTGTGATTCAAAGTCTGCATGCCGTGTTGAAGTTTTGGGATATTTGAAAGTGTTGGAGAGGGAGAATAGAATTGCAGTTTGCAATGTGTGTTCAACCAAAGTACCAAACTATCTGGAGCCTTCTGTTTACATTATTAGCCTGCTCACTGTGGCTAAGCTAACTTGTACCAAAAGGATTAATTTGCTGTGGTTTTATCTACTTTATACATGTTTTGTTTGGACTAATGAAAAACTTTTTGAAACTTTTCTTAATGTCAAATGCCATTCATTGCTGTATGACATGACTTGTGTGGTGTGGTGACAGTGTGCGGTGTGTGTTGCGCCGTACATTAGATGATGCTAATGTCGTCTTACATTGCTGCATGCTGCTAAAACACTGAACTAGACTGGATCGTCTTACAGTGCACTATTTACTGTAGCAGTGTGCGACCTGCTGTTAATGCCTGCACGAAAGTCGGTCTCAAGCTGCTCATTAAAAGTCCACCTTGTTTGGTTCTAAGCCGTCATGATGGACATTTGATCAAGTGCAACTGCGGAATCCATTGGGCCGAAATGACCAGCTCAAGCAGCAGGTCGAGTGAGCTAGCAGATCCATCATCGGCTGTGTTTCCTCTATGAATTCGGATCACCCGAAGGATCAAATTCTGAAGGGATTTATCAAGCCAACTTGAGCTGGCAACATTTAAGCGAGTTCAAATTGAAGAAAGTAAACAAGGCAGTGAAGAGATTTCCTGCCTCCTCTCATCTTTGTCTCGTCTTTCAGATGATGACAGCTGCTCCGAGCCGCACTGCTGGAGAGCTTTACGTGTTTGTGTGCGAGTGGTACCTCCATACAAAAGACTGGAGGGGGTGTGTAAGACAATGCCCCCCGTTTCCCAACCCCCTTTAATGCTCCCTGCTTAGAGGAGATGAATATTTTCCAAGTCCCTGGAGCTCAGAACCTCCGCCCGCAGCCCCCCTCCTCTCCTCCCCTCAGTTCTGGAGACCTCGTGGGACGAGTGTGTCCCCTCTAAACAGGACACAACTTAGCTAAGGGACCACGTGGCTGTGATTTCGCTTAGACGAGTGATTTGTGGGTTTGGGAACGGAAACAAATGCTGACGTTCCACTGAATGTGACTCTGAATTTGTGCTCCTCCCTATATTTAGCCCATCAACTGGCGTCTAAATCTAGTGCGTAAATATAGAGCAATATTTTACAGCGTCACATTTATCGGTCATAATGTGGCTCTCAGACCTCCAGCTACCCCCATTCAGAACCAAAGTTCCATCAAAGAAATTAACGCTGTCTCTCGTTTCATTTCACTTCCAGCTTTTCTTCTCCCTTTATGTCTTATCCGTTCACATTGGGTCCCAGTACGTAGAGCCCTGTTCGGTAGTGTAGCAAAAAGTGCCGCCACACAGTGTCTCATTTCAAAAAGTGTCGTTAAGTATGGTTTGGCTACCTAGAGCCCCGTTACCCGGTGTCCTGTTGCCTAGTGTCCCATAGTGGCCAATTACACGGTGTCCAGTTACGTTTTGTCCAGTTACAGGGTGTCCCAGCCGATAGGGTCCTGTTACGCAGTGACCCATTATACGGTGTCCTGCTAAACTGTGTCCCATTATGTTGTGTCCCGCGACAGGGTGTCCCATTACGTGGTGCCCCGTAACAGGGTGTCCCATTACGTGGTGCCCCGTAACAAGTTGTCCCATTACGTGGTGTCCCATTACGTGGTGTCCCATTACATGGTGTCCCGTTACAGGGTGTCCCACTACGTGGTGTCCCGTGACAGTGTGTCCCATTACATGGTGTCCAGTTACAGGATGTCCCATTATGTGGCATGCCACGACAGGTTGTCCCATTACGTGGTGTCTCCTAACAGGTTGTCCGAGTTGACCGGGTTCTGTTACAGGGTGTCCCATTACGTGGTGTCCCCTAACAGGGTGTCCCATTACATGGTGTCCTGTTACAAAGTGTCCCATGATGTTGCGTCCCACTACAGGGTGTCCAGTAACAGGGTGTCCCAGTGGACCGAGTTCTGTTACATGGTATTCCATTACGTGGTACCCATTTAACAGTGTACCGCTACAGGGTGTCCCATTACATGGTGTCCCATTAAATGGTGTCCCGTTACAGGGTGTCCCATTAAATGGTGTCTCATTACAGGGTGTCCCACTATGTTGCGTCCCATGACAGGCTGTCCCATTATGTTGTGTCCCGCTACAGGGTGTCCCATTGCGTGGCATGAACGTTACGGGGTGCCCGAGTCGATAAGGTTCTGTTACACGGTGTTACATTATGCTGCGTCAACTCCACATAGCTTTACCCATATTTCCTCATGTTTTATAGGGGTGCTGCACTGGTTGTGATGTGAGACAGTTGTGCGTATCACTGTGAAATAGTTGTGCGGTGCTGTCCAAACCCAGCCGACACCCCCCCGATTAATCTGACTACATTCTGAAGTCATGACGACGGCGGAGGCTTTTTCATTTCACTGCACGAGTCAGCGGTGACGACTCTCGAATGGCACGCCAGGTTTTCACATCATTATCAGTCGATGTACAACAGCAGAATTCGGCTCATGATAAAGAAATAACCTTTTTCTCAAGAGGCGAAGAAACGCATTGTCAGCGTTTGCCGTCATCGGCCCTGCTGCATGGGAATGGGAGCGGACACGCTGGCTAATCTGACAAAGTGCAGCAGGCAGCTTCTTTCTTCTTCTTTTGTGAGAAAACTAGTGCTTATTGTTCCCCAGCAGTTTCAGATCAGGGGGCTTCTTCCAGTCGTCCTCGCTGCATCGGCCCTTTCATCGCTACCTCATCCATATTCATCGCGATTTGCTCTCTCTGCCAATTAGCGTCCAGCTAGCTGCAACCAGTGACTCACTCCACCAATCACACTGCTTCCTTTGTGCGAATGAGCCCTCCTTTTGGTTCCTACACCCCACCCTGTACATAGGCTCCTTTTTTTACTTTGACGCAGTGGCTTACAAAAAAACGGGGAAAGGGGAGGAGGAGGGGGAGAAAGAAGGTCGCAGCGACGGCTCGCAGCGTTCTGACAATGGCGGCTGGTAAAATCGATCGGAAACGGTCGCCGGGCGAACCTTGTCAATCGCGATTGATGGAGAAGGAGAGGCAGCAGTGGGATGGAGGACGAAGCGAGGGGAGATGGAGAGTGAGGGGGGAGGGGGGAGCCGCCGTGATGGTCTGAAGGGGAACATGATTAGTATGGATGAGGAGGAGAGGAAGATGGAGAGCAAGGTTGGGAGGAGAGCAAGAGAGCGGCCAAGAAAATGTCAACAACAATCGGGGAACGCAATGTTCTCAGGGTTCAGGGATGACGACTCGCACCACGATACAGGAGCTTCAACCTCACATTCATCTCAACGCTGTCTTCATAGACGCGCAGAGAGGGGCAAGTCTGGGTGGGAGTGGATCTGACGGAACCCTTCGGGTTCATTGTTTGTTGTCTGATAGAACATGCTGGAGGTCAGTCCTGATTTTAAAGGTCTTTAAAGCATGAAATAGCTGCAGCTAGCTCCAGTTTCTGATACATATCCGAGCAGTTACGCTACACGTCATCTGATGAACGGAACAGAGCTCCTCCCAAAACACTACATGGGTCTGCCTTATGTTTTTCGCCCTAAAAAAAGACATTTTAAAAGAGTAAAATCTCATTTTCTATCTTATAAAACCTCTTGGTTTAAACATCATCCAACTATAGCTACCTGTATACTGAGCCTTTTCAAATGTTTATTGACGTCTGTCTTTCCCTGAACACAGTTCTCCCCAGCACTTCAGGAACATTCTGGGGCCCTACACTGCTGGAGCACCAAAGCAACTTCAGCTGCTTTTGCCAACATGTAGTCGAGTGCGACTCGCAGTTCAAGTGCTCCCTCACCAACTGAAATCCTTGGAGACACCCCCTACGCTGGGGCAAAATCACCCGGAGAACGCTGGTTAATGGTTACCACAGAAAATACTATAATACAGTTGAGCTGGTCCGCACTCACTGATGAGTGACTTGCTACGTTAGAGGCTATTTTTAGCTCAATAACTTGTCTGGGTTTTAGGGACCTCTAGCCTCACTGAAGAGAATGTTGTTTGTGTGTCCGTGTTCTGGGTTAAGTCAGTACTGCGAGCACGTCTCACACCCCTAACAGCGCCATAGAAACCCAACACAAACAAGTCCTCAGCAACATTAAATCTTAAATCACTAAAAGCTCGTTTCAATGGCTCTTGCCTTCCGTGGCTCTGATGCGACGACTCGGGAGGCCCTAGACCCTCCCTCAGACTCACGTTCCGCAGTCCCGTCATTGAAGGGGACAACCAAGCGGCTCCACTCTTCCCTCTCAGATTCAGCCTGGCTAAATGAAAACGCTGCGACATGTTGCCGCGGCGGTGATGTCATTTGGCAAGGAAGTCCCTGCTCATCCTCTGTCCAAAAAGCAGCCGGCCAAAATGTCCATTTGCTAAATGAAGGTATTTTATCAAGCCGGACAGGAAAGGAGAGCGAGTCTAGAGGAGAATGAAGAAGCTGTCTGGCAAACTTTTCTCTGACTGCTGATCAACACGTAGAGATGGCGTCAGGACGGCCTCGCGACGTGGGGTCCAGGAAAGTGGCCAGAATAGTCTTGCCCGATGTGTATACCAGTCTCTGGAACAGGACGCTCAAGCGCTTCAGTGTACGAGTGTAGCGAGTGTAAACGCGAGGGCTGGTGCTGCTGGTGAGCTGTGCTACGGGACAGTCGCGACCCAAAATTTCACTCTGCATTTCAGACAGTACAACTGTTTACTTGTTACCACAGTATAGTCAGACCAGTTACTGTGTGCGTCAACCCTCACCTCGAATGGCATCAAAAAGTCGCCAGTTGAAGCGAATGTAGCGGCAGCACTCTATTGAGCTCAAATGCTAACCTAGTGGAATCGCCACTATTACAAAGAAATAATATTGATTTTGTCCATTTTCATATTTTATTATGACTGTTTCTGACAGGATAACAGTTTGTATCTTTACGCTAGCACAGCTGGCATGCTACGCTATAATGCTAAAGTGGCTTGGAAGCCAACTCTACTGGTCATGAATGTTTTTCTCAAATATTTCTCAGGTTCTTTCATGTGGCCCTCATGAGGTCAGAGCAAGGCTAAAGCTCCAATTTGAATTCTGAATAAAGCCAAAAAATAATGTTGTTTTTTAGAAGTTAATATTCGTCTTCATTTTTTTTCTTTCTGAGTTAGATTCTTTGAATGAGTAATGCTCATTTTAAAAGCATTTTTGTCCCTCAAAATAAATATGGAAGAGATACTGGAGAAAGACATTTCTAAGTGATTAACCATTTCAAAATAACACCTGTTATTCATGTTATACACCGAGAATATATAAATATGCATATAATGTTATTGTATAATTGTACGCTTCTCCATTTAAAATTATTTAAGTCTCAAAAGGTAAGTCTTTACTTGTCCTGAGATTTGATCATGTTAGAAACAGGAAAGAATCACCCAGATGAACACATCACACTGAATCAGCAACATTTTGGATATACATTCACAATATTCCACAACACTGCTAACACCAAGAGAAACATGTTTCAACCCAACGGAGAGCAGCCCCAAAAGCAAATGAACATTTGAACCTCAGCATCAAACATCAGCAGGTTGTTGAAAATAATAAAAAATAAATAAAAGTCCCAAATGCTTGGATGACATGGTGGCATGAGGTCAAAGGTCATCTCTGCAGTTTTTCTCAGCGTGATAGGATTCTGGTCAAAGAAAGCGTGGAAATGGATGTCATGAGTTGGGTCAAGTGTGTGAGCATGCTGTTACTTGATCATGGCATCATGAGGCTGAAGGTGTTAATTTCATTTCTGCTCACTGGCGCAGCAGCGAATTAAATGTGGCCTGAAGTTTTGATTTTGGAGGCGTGACACTGCTGCGTTGAAGGATCATTAGTCAGACAGAAATAGAAAGAGAAGTTAAAAATCAAACTCTTACCATGAGTCTCAGTTTCTTGCTGTGGGAAAACAATGCCTTCAGTTTCATAAAGGGGCTGCAGGAAGGCCACTACAGAGAGAGGAAGCACAGGGGGGGGGCGGTGGCGGGTCAACTCCTCATTCACAGAAACAACCATGAAACTCTACCACTTTAAAAGTCCAGCCGGGCGCAGCTGTGGCTCGCATTCACTTGAGAGAGAAATCACAGTTCTGTTTTCCTGCGTCAACCAGCTCACTCCAGCGAAGGAAAAAAACCTGTGGTGGTGCGTTCACGTGCGGCTGGAGTAAGCCACGCCCAGACACCTGCACTGGCCGTCAGGTATCAGGTCCGTGGGGCTCTGTCTGTGCTCAGAGCTTCTATATACCGGGGGACCAGGAAAGCCAGAGCAAATTCACTCAATATTTTTCATAAATAAACACACTAGAAGAAATGTACAAGAAACTATAACCACAAATAATTTTTGTCTGCGCTCAATATGTCTATCGTATATATATATATATATATATATATATATATATATATGAACTCGATTTTACAGTTAAAATAAATAAGGCTTTGGTATAAAGAGGTTAATCTATAATGCATTATTACTACATTCATATTACATGTATGAGGCTTCATAGATGATGTCATGATAGTTTGTAATCATGTATGACAACTTCTAACAAAGTTTATTAAGTATTATAAGGTGCAAAAATTGATCTTATTTGTAATAATACTCCATGGTGTGGTCAACTTAAAGGTTTGGGTTCAGGGCTCTTCGTAACTAGTTTCAGTCGAATCCACAGCTTATAATATTTAATAAAAGAAATCTTGTCATTTGTTACCCTATATGATTTTGAGCATTCATAACATCTTCTATAAATCCTTATAAATGCATTATAATGGCTTATGAGTGCACGAATAATGCATTATAGACAAGCCTTTAGGCAAGCGCACAGAATAAATGTTTTGAGAGCTCAACAAAAAACCAACACCATTTTAGAATTTGAGCTCAACAACACCTGATCGTGGGAAATCACTTTAATAAGGAAATGTAATTTTTAAAAACTGATTGTGCGAGACCTCTGAACCCGGAAGGCAGAGTGAAACTGTCTCATGAACGCACCACCAGGAGGCTGCCACAGCTGTAGAGGAAACTGGAATTGGCTTCTAGCTGATCCAGAAAAACAGACAGACAGAGAGAGTTTTGATTTGAACTCAAATCATCTGCCTCAAATGAATGCAGCACACTTCAGCAACCTCCAGGCTGAAGAGGAAAAGGACATTTCTGCATCAAACGTGCGCCTCTGCCGACCAAACGTCACATGACTTTGAAAATAAAAAATAAAATATCACTTCAACCTGAAACAGTAAGCTCAATAAGACATGTTTACCTAAAACATCTTCAGTCAAGTGTCGCATCATGTAGGCTCCAGTGTGTAACTCTGCAGCGCCTCTACAGACTGAAAACCAAATAACTTGTTTTCGTTCAGCGGTTTGAGGGTGACGATGTTCATTTATCGTTAATAAAACGTGACCAGCTGAGTCATCCCTCTGTGAAAGCTACGTCCAGAGTTGAAGCGCTCAGCTAGGATATCACAATGCTAACTGCCTTCTTTCCACCTGAGCCAGCTCACAAGGAAAAGGGATGTTGGTGACGTATCACATGTATTCAACTAGCTAGCAAAGCTAGGCCCTGTCTCTCAAACACTAGCTTTGAAGGTGGTCTCATGCCTTTTTGTGTCTGATTCTCAAAGGAAAGACGGTTTTAGAAATTAGCTGCGGAACAATAAAAACAGTAGCAGAAGCAAAGGAGCTACGATATTGGCTGGGTTTTAAGAGGTGCTGAGTCATCGCTACACCTGCTAGGTATCACACCGTGCGAGGATGAAATCACGTTACGAAACAATCGGCAGTGCAAAAGCTCAAAGTCATGTGGCGTGAGGTCGGCAGCGCTTGGCTGAGTTTAAACTGCAGGCTCCCCAGGCTGTGAAAAGATTATATCATTGTAACAAACCACAAAACAAGAGGTTATCTCTGACTGGTCTGCGTCTCCGGGGACGGAGCAAAGTGGGGCGTTTATTTCCATCCCGGTGTCATGTGACCGTCAGTCTGAGCGAAAGTCTGGCAGCTCATCACCATCATCATTCCAAGCTTTTCATTTGTCTAAGTGGACGAGCTGCTGACTGCTAGGGGATGATACTCCTGGGGATGGGGGGGTGGGAGGGGGTCGAAGTTTTAACATCGACCCGCCGTTAACTGCTAACCCGGCGCTAACCTCGTCTCAGAGCGCTCGCTAGCGTTGAGGAGCGGCGCCGAGGGTCCAGGTGTCGGCCCAGAAAGGACGGGATTGGTGTTTCATAAAAGGCTACTTTAACATTTAGATGGGCAACATTGGACTCCGGACCCAGTCATTTTGATTTCACGAAACTCTTTCGGTTTTGAAGCAGTTTTGTTAAAATTTTATATTTTAAAAGTGGCATTAAATACTTAAATTATATGAGTACATTAATATATCAGAGTAATGACATTTATTTTGCACACACTTTATTAGAAGAGTTTCTGAAGATTCAAACCTCATGTTTATCAGCATTTCGGTGTCTTTTAATGCCATTTTCATCAATAAATACTTGAATTTGAAGTTTATTTATTAAACACAAATGCTGTTCTCTTTGAGGCAATACTTTGTTATACCTGTACAGTGGTGGAAAAATCTCAAATATCATCATGAAAAATATGTTTTTTCAGGTTTCAAACGGTGGGGCTGCATTATGACAACAGAATATAATGACAAATATAAATGATATTTGTTTATTGTTGAAAAACTAACAAACTGAATTACTGACAGTTTCAACATGTCAGTTATCGACACTCAATCACACAATCAAAGTAAACAACGAAGAGAGAATGAGTTTGAAACTGAGCATCAAATAAATCAATAAAGTATCTTATCTTATCTTATGCAATATATTATTATAGTTTCACGTCTAAGTTTAGCTGGAAATTATTGTTTTGTGTAGAAATGGTTTTACTAATCTGTGTACTGATGTCATCTAAAGTAAAATATATTAGTAATTTTGATACTTTTACTGTAACACATCAGCACAAGGAAAACACTGATTCAGATGTGTGTTGTTTTACTAATGCACCTTCATCACTCAATTTTGTTCTTTTATTACAGTGTAGTACAGTGTAGTAGTTTTTCCCAAGTGTCGTGAGGTACAGTATATTGCTATTATGTAGAATTCATGTCTCTACTACAGTGTAATGTAGTATTTTTCTAGTATGTTCAAAGTAGCCTGATGTGTAATGATGTTGTTTAGTGTTTCATAGAGCATAGTATTATGGTGTAGTTAATTTAGAGGAGAGCAGTGTGTGTATATAGTAGAGGATAGTTTTGTGTTACTTAATGAAGCATGGGTGTTAAACCCAGTCACATTTTCGACTGAAATTGTATTTCAGTTGGTAACTGATGCTCCTTAACTCCCGTCCATCAGCAGAGAGTTGAAATAAATAAACTGTCCCCTTTACTATTGTGAGTCACAGTTTTTGGTAAATTAGCGTCAGATTTTGTAATATTTTAAGTTGCCACAGGCCATGTGAAATGACTTGGCTGGCCAGATTTGGACCCTGCGCCTCGAGTTTGACACAGCTTCAACACTTGGCCAGTGTCAGTACAGAGTTGTGTAGTCATATGGTTTACTCAGCGTTAATACAGGACACTGCATCTTGCTTGTCAGTCCGGTGCTGTTTAGCATAGTATCCCATAGTACAGTACACTACTGCATGGTGTATTTCAGGATTGCATCATGGAGTGTCCAGTAGTATTTCATTATGATATGGCGTGTTGAGGTGTTTGATACTCTACAGTACTTAAATTAGAGCTTATTGTTTTTAGCTTGAGTGTAGTGTTGTATCATTAAGTGCAGAAATGTGTAGTTTTATACGAGTATCAAAGTACACACAAGAGTAGTTTGCTAGTAGATGTTGTGTGGTGGGGTTGGGAGAATAGTGTTAAGCTGCAACTCACTTTCACTTTTATTTCTGAAGGGGCCTTTCTTGATCAATGAATTTTCTTTTCATATTTTCAGTGTCAGTGTGTTGTGAAGGAACTGTTGGTGAGACACATATTGTTCGTCTGGTTTTCTGTTTGAACAACTATTAAAAAACACTGACAATATTCCCAAAAAACAATACAGTTGGACTGTTTTTAAAAAGCATTTGTTTTTTTACAGTTTGACATTTAAACTGCTGCAGAATCACAGGGTACTGAGTAACATTTCAAAACCAGAGATATTTTTCATATTTAATCCAATAATCTTAATTTCACTTTTGCCTCTACTTTTGTTTGAGATCAAAGAATCTGCTAATTCATAGAGTAAAACATTCTGCCTTCATGTTGAACTGTAGGAAAAGTGGTTCTGGACTCGGCCCGAGTGTTTTGTTGGCCCATCTAAATGAGCGTTTCACGTCGCTACACGGTGGACCTTTTTTTTTTTTTTTTTTTTTCCGATCTGGCCGAGCCGCCTCTGGTGTCAGAGCATGAGTCTGGTTGGGGTGCTGGCTCCGGGGTGATGGGGTGCATGTGGCCGCTGATGGTGATGGCTGCATGATGACAGCATGTAAACAAAACCAAAACAACAAATATGGTGATCGCCATGGTGACAGATCCACCCCGATACATGAAGAAACATGATTTTTGGGAAACATCAGAACACACATTGTGCCATCTTCCAGAACCCCCCCTCCCCTCCAGCCCACCACGTCCCAGCCCCACCCCCCACCCCCCTCTCTCGCTCTTCTCTCCGGCCCTGTTAATTCGCTTGTTTATCCGCTTGTGTAATTGTACACAAAAGCGACGATGGCGCCTGATGTGAGATTATCACAAGGTCATCCAGCTGCTTGACGCTCCGGCCTGATCTGCCTGCCTCTTGTTTACATCCTCGCGGTGTCTCCAGCATATGGCCGCCGGAGCAGGACCACCGCTCCGGACCTGAGTGAACCTGCCGCTTCCCTTCGCTCTCTTTTATCAGGACACAATGAAGCGCGTCAACATGGACGGCGTGGCTCTTACCTCCTGTGTTTGTGCGCTTGGTGCTGCTGGCCTCCGTCGGCGTCTCCAGGGGTCTTTTGCGCGAGTCCGGCGGGTCGGACTCCATGTGCGGCTGCTGATTGTGATGGTGAGGGTTGGAGAAGATCCCGTTTTGCTGTACAGCTCCGCCGGCCATCATTTTCGAGCTCGGATTCTGGTCTTGGCTTTTGCGCGAAAATCCCCCCCTTTTAGCGTAATCTGTTTACGCAGCGTCGCCGTTACGTGCTTCGGTGATTGCGCGTTGAATCGCGACGTGCGCCTGTTTTTGTTTTTCTGAAGAAGATGCTGCGCAGGAGAAGATATGTCGGACTAGGATATGTGTGTCATCGCGCTGTCAAGCTCGCAGGATGGTGGCGCTCCTCAAGATTCAAGACAAAAACCGAAGGACAAAAGGGAAACGTTGATATAAAATGATACAAAAAAAAACCCGAAGGAAAATCCGTGATGGTTGGTATTCGTGGTGTTTATCCGGTCCTGGAGGATGAGACGGAGGGTTCCGAAACACGGAGAGCGGGAGGTGCAGGCGGAGAAAGAGTCGCTTCTGCTGCTGGTTCTCCGGGTGAAGATGCTGCAGTCCTGCGATCAGAGCATCACTTCTCTGTGACTGGCTGCTGCAGGAGCGCAGGGGAGCGGCTGACGTCACAGCGCGCCGAGGTGCCTTCACGGGCTTCCTGAAAGCTCGGGTTTTTCAGTGGAGCGCGTCTTTGTCGACGAGCGAAAGCGACCGGTCAAAATAATAGTTGTCGTAGACAAACAATTAGTAACACCAGGACTTCTATTTAATTCAGGAGTTTGCAAGCGATATGTTGCAATAACGTGTTTGCATTAAACCCAACCGTGAAAGAAAGAAAATCTCCATGAAAGTACAGTGCGGCATTGTAAGTGATCAATGTTTTGTTGCACACAAAAAACAGTCAATGCCCATATGACAACTAGCACACAATTATACCCACACACATACACATTAAAGCTCCACAGCAAACGTACTTTCATCCATCACAACCAGCCTAAAATACTCACACTCATCACACACATTCACACTGGAAGACTTATTGAACACAGCAACTATTTTGCTCAACAAACTAAACAAACACTCACAATTCCATGCAAAAACACTCTACCGACATCTGTCACTCACACACACTAAAATCACGTCCACTACAAAACACGTGCTTAATACACACCAGTTACACGTTTTTAAACACACACTTTTAAACGCAGTGTCATATTAAGTATTCGGACGTCTGTTGCAACAAAGCCACACGGTCTGATACTGATATATACACATCCTCTGGCCCTCACTACAACACACATGCTTCTGCATTGAATTGACTAAGAAATAATATAACTTCTGATTTCAATCTCTAATTACTCCAACGGATATTCTTTGATAGCGACTTTTGTCTGAACTATTTTCTGTCTTTCCAGCGGAGCAACAAGCCCAGATAATAACGTGACCTCGATGTTACAAACGGCCGACGGGCCTTGAACGCATCGCGGGAGAGAAAGCGGTGAAAGAGGGAGAGAGAAAGTCGCGTGTGATTGGTGGAGCTGCTCCTGACTGGTGAAGGAAAACAACGCACTTTGATTTCTCCGTGAGGAGCCACAATGACGCACTGCTCACGTGTGGTTTGGACACACGCGCAAAAACATATATTTTTTAATCCGTTACCATAATGTTCGAGTCACTAATTCTGCTGCAGCAGCCTGAGGTGAGAGCTTAGGCCTCACTGTGACGTCATAACTAGTTCCTGACAAACCTGTCATCGGGTGGGAGACACAGGACTCACCTGTGAGAGCCGACATCCCTGCAGCGTCCAGGATCTGGTGAGGCTTCCTCCGCTGCTGTGAGCCGTCTGACAGAGCGGGACCTTCCTCTCTGTCGCTCTCTCGCTCACACACACACACTCACACACACAGGCCTGAAAGAATCTCACACACACAAACACCTTCACACGCCAGAGTCGCTGGCGCTTCCTCACACCTTCACGTACTGTGTAGCTACACAACCCCAGCAGTCGGAGCTCACACACACATACTCACCTCAGACACACACTCAGTCACTGTGACCCACACACGCACTGCACACTGAAACTTTCACACAAACCTACACACACGCATTATGCTGAAGACACACTCCTGCTCACGTCTATCAGTTTCAACTCAAAATTATCCACAGTAAAGATCAACACATCCAGATCCACAATTGTTACTAAACACACCAAAACACCCAAGTAATGTGGTAAAAAACAAATCAATGAATATGTTTAAAAATGAAAACAGCATTCTGAACAATGCATCCGTACTTTGTTCTATTCTTCAGTGAGTAGTATCAGTGACAGGGCACTGAAATCTTTATGTCGCACCCAGAAGAGTTATTTTGACAAAATAACTCATTTTCTTCTAATACACGACGAACCATAGTGTCTGACTGATATTTGACTGTTAGCATTGCCTGAATTTTCAACACATTTCATTTATTCTTCATTAATAACTGGAGATTTTATTGTTCCAAACCCTCATTATAACATAAATCCAGAGTAAAATAAAGCTGTGTCAGAATGATGAAGTACTTCTTAGCTGTTGCATGTGTTGTTGTTGGCAAGCTGTCCCCAATCTGCCGCTTAATGTTTTGAAAAATATTTCTGGGTTACACACACATATGTCTTACCTTGTGGGGACGTTGTGAGGTTTCTCTTTGCTATAACCCTTTCCCCAGCCTCTTCCCTTAAACCTAACCATCCAAAACACATGGCTAACCTGAACCAGGACTCTGAACCAAACTGAAACAATTATAATGACCGAGTTATTTTGAAGTCTTCATCCTCAAATTGAGGCTTAACCTTGTGGGGGCCGGCCAAATGTCCTCACAAGGATAGTGTTCTATCAGGTTTTGGTCCCCATAATGTAGGGTAAACAAGCGCACACACAGTGCATTTCTCATCTGCATGAGAGCTTGCGGTGGGTCAGGAGAAGACGTGGCTGGTCTCTGAGGCCTCCTGTTCTCGGCCCGCTCACACCAGAGAACCATCAGAGCCATGTTGCCGCTGCAGATGGAAAAAGAGCAGTAGCCAGCTCGCCGTAAAGCGCACGGTGCAGCATTCTTCCGTTTTATTAGGCAGTTGCTGCAGATGTGAGCGAGACTCTTTCTCTGCCCAGGACAGTGACCCCTAAACGGCTTCCACACATGCTGCAGCCAGAACTTTCCCCTCGTAAGGACGTTGGAGCAGGAGCCTTCCATCCTTCCATGAGGGAACAGGTAGAATCCAGATGTTGGGTTTGTCACTCAGCTGTGGACGGCAGTCTTGGATATCAGTGTGGCAACCAAACCATCTCCGGTGTCCAACATCTGCTGGCTGATAACAGACAGGACACACACACCTGTCTCCCTGCAGACGGATAAATCATCACTCCAGCACAGATCTCAGACTGCAGCTGGAAAGATTCAGGACTTCTGCTGCTGGAGTTGAAACAGATGTTGATACTCTGCTGCCATCTGCTGGTTAGAACTGCTCCACACCGGCCGTCACTAGAGGACTGTCACCCACGCATCTATAGAGCAGGCAGAGACCTCGGGCGTGTCCTTGTTGGCGTAGAACTTTGCGTAAGAATGAGCTGCAGAAGGCTTAGATTTGATCTGCAGTGATCTCCGTCTCCGTCTCTTGCACGTCTCATTGTCCTGGAGAGGTTCAGGACCTGGAGGCTGCAGAGCCTCACACCTGTTGCTGGCTGTTCCAGACAGTTGCAGCAGAATGCCACACGGTGATGGAAGAGGGGATGATTGAAGGCACCTCAAACTGATCCAGAGCAGCTGCTGGAGTTCTCAATGAAGAACTGAAACTGAAGTTTCAGAACCAGCTCACCCACTGCGCTGTGATCGCATGGGTCGAACTGAAGCTTGTCTGATGACCTGGGTCTTGGTTACAGTTGCTGGTGTCCAGGGTCGCTGCCGGACTCCTCAGTGTTGAGTGCACAAACTGGAAATGTGTGTGAGGGTCTCAAGAGGCTGGATTTCTACTTGAGACAGGATTGATATTGAGCCTCCTTGTGGGGACATTTTGCTTTGCTACCAGTCCCCAAAGTTAGGCCTCAATTTGAGGGTTTAAATAACTGGGTTTCAGTTCACCCATTTGTTTTGGATGGGTAGGTTTAGGGGGAGAGGGTGGGGAAAGGGTTATGGCAATGAGAGGTCCCCGTGTGTGTGTGTGTGTGCGTGTGTGTGTCTGTCGCTCAGGCTGCTCAGGTACATAGAAGTCGGTAGAAACTAATGTTATAGAAACGGAGAATATATTGCAATAAGGGGTAGTGGCCAGCAGGTGGCGCCACGTTAAAGCTAGTGCGGTAAGTGGTTCTGGCTACGTCATGCAGGTGTGCTGAGGTCCTCTTTGTACTGTCCCCAAATCTGTTTGTGATAAATTAATGGCGAACTGATCGGTTTATACCTTAATGTTGCAAATATATAATGTGTTTGTGATATTATCTTTTTATTATGCTCTTATTGTATTAATTGATTTCTAGTTATGATGTCACACTCGGCTTGCTCTTGAAATGAAAAGCCATTGTTGGATAACTTAGCATGTTTTTCCAATGACATTGTTCAAAATCTTTGAAGTGGAAGACACAACACGATGGTGATGGACGTTGGTGTTGTGTGTGTGTGTCATTCACTGAAAACAATCAACCTATATGACAATGAACTTCCTGTCTAGACAGGAAACAGAAACCAGGAGGGAAGAGGAAGGGAGCTTTCCGATCCCAAACAGGTCTCCGAGCCCCACCGTCATGCTCATACTGTGGCTCACTTAGTTTATTTCCCCGTCGTCCATCACTGGTTCAGACTCCAGCGTCCCTGTTCTGAGACACTGCAGCAGGAGAAGGCTGTTGCTTCTCAGCTGTTAAAATGTTTTGCACGAATCAAGACAAAAACATGGTGTTTGTGTCACCAGGTAATGACCAGGTGTGTAGCTGGTAATAACCGTGTGGCCTCAGCAGCTATATATAGAGATAATATCGGTGGAGCGTGGAGGACAGTGGGGGCGGGGGGCTGTCCTTTCTCATGCTCGGTTAAAACCCCAAGTGGTGAATATTAGATTTCCGTCCCAGCCATGGTGAGGACACATAAATGAGCGGACAACTCTATCTCTCTCACAAACACACACACACAGTGTGTCGCTTTCGTCCTTGGGCAGCTGCCGCGCCTGCAGCGGTGAAGAAGGTGGCGAGTGAAGAAGGTGACTTTGTGCCGCCTGCACTGGAAAAAGTGAAACTTGCTCAGCAATTGTGTGTCAGTGCTTGTTGTCGCTGAACAGAGGCTCTGAGTGTTGGAAGCGGTCTGGAGCTCTGTGGAACTTCAGCTGTCAGTTTCAGTGACCCTTCTTGTGGGACAGTTTTCCGTCTGAATCCCAACAGGTCTCCGGTCGACTGGCACCTGGGACTGACTGCGTGGCGACTTGTTGCCAGGCTGATATTAAAGCCTAAAGCCTTGTTGGGCAGGAAACGTTGCGGCCCGTCCATTGGCTGGTTTGTTCACTAGGACACAAACAAGTCACTGACATGATGAATTTCTGCTCTCCCCACCGACCTCTGGAGCAAACAGTGTGATGCTGGATCCCAGAAAAGACGTTGTGGTCCTTCACTGTCACAACATGTAACTAGATACATTGATGGGAGACAACAGTGACATCATCCGCCGCAGCAGCGGGAGCATGTCATTGGAACAAATCTGAACATGGAGTCATGTGACTTGTTGTTCAGCGACTGAGCCTCTGGATTCACAACAGTGTCGAGTCGAGTCGTAGCTCATCATTCAGAGACAGACGTCGAGTGGTGGCACTGTCTCACGAAACAAATAAATTAATAAAAGTAGACAAGAACGGCAAGAGGAACAAGGAGAGCAAGACAGGAGAGATTGAAGATCTCAGACCTTGGAAGGGTCTTGACTAAGGTGACATCACCGTTTTCAGGAAGTTCCCTGGTGGAATTGAAATGCATCCACTCTGGGAAACATCTGTGTTGACTAATAGCCTCTCAGACTCAGAACCAAATAAGATGGACTCCATGTTCGTGTGGACAGAACCTGACAGTTGAGACTCAAAGTAGAACCTCAGTGCTTCCAAGAGAACCTTACTGAGGTGGCTGTGGGCGTCTGTTTCCTGGACGTCTTTGTTGTGAGACAACTCTCGATGAGATAACATCAAAGGGGCATCCAGTTTAAAATGAAGCTGATACAAATTGCAAGCTTCTGCAAAGTTTCTGCTTATACTTCACTCTGTATGACCTTCAGACGGAGAAGAAGGTGCCATTTTGGACCTCCTGAAGAGTCTCACTCAGAAGATAAAGAGCAGCAGGCTGAAATGTTTTTGATATCCAGAAGAGAATCGGAGATCTGTGTGACTGAAAGCCCCGTCTGGCCATCCAGTGTTAAATGAAGGATTTAAACTTGAACTTTTGGCGACCAGAGCTCAAACAAAACTTGATTTCTGCTCGCTGTTCAGACGGCCCTTGTGCGCGTCATCCTCCATTAGTACGGGCGACGCACCTTTGTGAAGCGAGTGCAGGAGCTGAAGTGAGCTGCGGTGATTTTAAAGAGCAAAAACTGGTGATTCACGACGTCTTCTGTGAGCACCGAAGGCTTTGGCCGGACGTCAACTTCAGTTACAAACTCTTGCTTCAGCCACATTGCATCAACTTCCTTTATTGACCTTGAATGTTTTACTTAGGGCAGGAAGAGGACGTACTCAGTAAGATGGTTTCAGAATTCACTTCAATCCGAGCCCAAAGAAAGGCACAACAGTTTGTGCAGGAAGATGCAGAAATAGCCTGAAGCCGCAGTGATGGTATGTCAGAGCTCCTGGGGGAAGTCCGAGGCTCCCAGATGAGATGTTCGGCAATAAATGAGCCGGAGACAGTATCGAATGTCAGCAGCATCTCCAGAGTTAAGCATGTGGCGGGAAATAAAGTCAGTCTCCTGGAACATTTTGTGGATTTGAAAGTTTGATTCACTGTGACAAGGAAGTCAGGTGAGAGGAGCTCGGGACAAGTGAGACCTTGGGTTCGGTCACCACGGGGGCTTGAACCACGGCTACTGGCGTTTCTCCACTTCTTCTCTAGTCCTGTTCTGCTGTGCCCGTCACCAGGGACGTACACAGATGGACCCCCGGTGGTGCGAGAGAAAAGTGCCCCATCTGGAGCCCACTTTTTCCTTCATTCTGAAGTTCTAATGTTGCTTTCTCATCAGTTCTCCCAAACGTATTGTGGTATCTGACTTGGGATTTAATTTGTTGTGAGAACTACAAGCATCATGACTGTGTTTGCTGCCTGGGCCTGACATTTTGGTTTCCAGAAGGTGTTACAGCTTCAGGACAGTGGACAGAAGAACGGCAGCTTTTTTGTCCTCAGATTTATTTTCAGACAAACAATACGAGAGACAGATACCATCAAAGGTCTGCACAGAAGACTCCATGTTTGTTATGTTGCAGAAGCAGGACGTTACTTTTTTTACATCCATTTTCAACTTGATTTTTAGGGAAATTGATCCACGCGTGCAGCTAAAGTTAGAACCTAAACTTGCAATATGTCATCCATTAAACACATTTCTACGAGGCAAATCAATCGATTTCTCTTCTGCGTGGGGTTTGGTTTTCTGACTTTCAAAAGTGAGGTCACTACCTTCCGCCCAGGATGCTCATCTGGAGACACTCCTCTTTCAAAGCTACCAGCTCTGTTTTGTAGATATTTGCTTTGCTTGCTTCCGTGTAAACACATGGCTGCTTCTTCGCAGATAAGGGCGTTTCCACAGTGACTGAACCTGCGTTAAGTATGTCTGCGTGGGACGGCGATGACAAGGAGCGCCGCTGGCACGCTAATGCTAGCATCGCTGACAAGGCTCGGCTCACGTCTTGCCGCGCCCCTTCGTTGACAAAACAGTACAAAATAGGGTCTGCAACACAGTTGAGGCTGGTCAGCGCTAGTGAAATGTGGTACGCTGCGAACAGGCTCTCCTCTGCGCCACAGTCGCATGGCTTTCGCAGGAAGATCACGCTCCTCACCAGCAGTAGGACGTGGTACGGCCCGAAGCAGAACAGCACGATCAGAATCAGACTCAGGGCAAGTCGCTGGATTTTGGCTTTCTCCTGCTCTTCTGTCGAGACGTTGCAACGCACCGCCGCCAGGATACCCCGGTACGCAACCAACATGGCCGTCCAAGGAGCCAGGAAACCCAGAAACGTCCTGTAGAGGTTCATCCCTGCCACCCAGTCCTGCATGGGGTACTTCTCAAAGCAGAAGGTGTGGTTGAACCTATCTTGGAAGAGCTCGTCGTGGAACAGCGGCGCAGAGTTGGCGATGATCTCGATGATCCATACCACCACGCTAACAAGGATGGCTGAAGGGAGGAAGAGCGCAGAGAGAGGGACACGTGACTCGGAAACTCCATTAATAAACAATAAAACAAAGGCACCGTCCAGGGGACCCTGCTCTCTGGAGTCGTTGTGAGCCACATACCTGTTTTTATCCGCCGAACTTTGGCGAATCGCAGCGGGTAGGCCACAGCCAGGTATCTGTCCAGCGAGATGCAGCAGAGGAAGGCGATGCTGACGTAGATGTTGGTGTAGAAGATGAAGCCGAAGAGTTTGCAGCTCTCCTGACCGTGAATCCAGTTGTCGTGATGCAGGAAGTAGTCGATCCAGAGCGGAAGAGTGGTGATGTAGAGCAGGTCGGCCACTGACAGGTTGATCAGGTAGACGCCCAGCTCGTTCCGTTGCCGTACCTGGAGAGGAAAGCGTTTCGGAGGAGCGTCAGAGATGTTTTAGAGCCCCGCTCTCTCATGACTCATGCATTTAGAAGCCCAATATGGCTGTCCATGTCTTGGTGACCTTTGAATCCAGAATTTTAATAAAAGTCTCAGAGAACAAGATTTAATTCGCCAAAGTAAAAAGCTAATCACGGAGCTTCTGCTGGCGCCAAACTAAACTGAGCCTCTGTGGGAAACTTTTGATGTTTCCTCAGAAATAAATCCTCAGAGATCTTGTTCCTGGACATCACTAAAAGTAAAATTCTTTTTTATCCTCTTCATCTTGACTGCTGTTCTCTTTTTTCACATATCTGCTTGATGGTCCAGACAAAGGAACCAGGCTTCCAGTAGGACCCCGTCCCCCATGAATATTGCAGAGAGAGTATGGACACGTCCAGGGAGATCAGACTAGCAAACCAGTTCAGACGCACTCGTGGGCCTCTTCTTGGCTTCCAACTCCCAAAGTGGAAAGTCCACAGTGACTCGATGAAAGCATAATGCCGCCTGACATTACCCTCATGTAGGAGTCACCTCTTAGGTCATGAGATTAACCACTATGACCAGTGCAACCTTCACATCCTAGCCCTGCATGTTCCAGCTCCAGCTCCCAGGCATATTTCTTACATTTCTGCCTCTGCTGGCTGCTGGTGAACCTTCTACCTGACTGTGCAGAAGCCAGAGGTTCCAAGACAGCACTGTCTTCACCTGCACAGCAGCATTGAGCAGATAACCACTGTCGGTTCGGTTCTGAGGCCATTAAACTGGGCCGTCACTTAGGAGACAGACGTTTGCTGCTTGTGTCTGGGAGATGAGATTTTTGCAGCGAACACTGAGTGAGCGCTTGTGCGTCACCTCCTCACCTGCATGTAAGCCGCCCACAGAGCCATGCAGTTGGTGGGCAGCCCGAGGACGATGACGATGATGTAGAGCGTGGGCTGGAAGAACTCGTCCACTTTACTGTTCACCGCACAGAAGGAGATGTTGCACATTTCGCCTCCTCCTGCGAGCCTCAGCTCCGAGCGTCCGTCTGCAGCTCCTCTACGTTTCTGCGGTTTGACCGACACATGGCCACTCCGGTCGCCATCTGGACCAGCACGCCGTCGACCCACGAGGAGCGGCTACAGAAGCATCTCATGGTTTTGGCTCACAACTCGGCCTGTTTGTCCCAGAGGAGTCGCCGAGCCATGGTTCCGCCTCACAAGTTCCTGTGGTGACCTCAAAGCTATCGACGCTTCATTGGGTCTGAACCGGGCCTCATGGGTGCTGAACGGATGAGCTGCTGTCAGGAGGGAGCCGACTCGTCCAGACGTCCAGACGCTGCAAGACAGAAACCAAAGGAAAGATTATTCACCAGGAGAAACAAGCCTGGAAGGTTTGTGACTTGTCGACACAAGAATCTAAGTCAGAGTGATGACATCACTTCCTGTCAACCCAGAGACTTCTAGTCAGACGTTAAGGCCCAGTCCCAGCAGGAGAACTCTCTCTGAGGTCGAGTCACAGGGACTCGGTCAGATGTGTGAGAATGACTGGGACTCACTCAGTCATCTAGTCTGCACCAAAGCGCCTGGTCTGCTCTGGCTGACTTGCAAGTGCAGCAGGAAATGTCGGTCTGATGACTGAACGCAGCAATATTGACAAGTGTCTAATGAAGAAGAACTGTAGCATCGGAATGAAACCAGAGAAGCTGAGTTTGTTTTCTTGTTCTGAAGTGGATGTCAGAATAGAAGCTTGTTTGGTGGCATTGGATTTCATGTTGCAGGGGGAAGTTCATTTTTTACTTTCAGACATCACAAAATAGCATTTTAACATCCATGCAACACACCAGACAGGACTCTACACTCTCACATATAAACGCACAACACTTGACTCGAGCGCGTCTGCGCGCACGCTTGTCTCTGTGGCTGTTTGCCAACCGATCTTGCTGACAGTTGAAGACTACAATCAGTAGAACACAATGCCTCTTCGCCAAAACCTGTCAACAACTCCGCTACGCTCCAAAAAACTGGGTCAATTCCAGGACACACACACAAACAGACACTTACAAATGAAATACTCTTATACAGGTCAGGCACACAGAAACAGATATGTTTTCGACAGCCAGATGATGAATAAAGAAACACAAAAGCTGTCGCACAGACTAACATAAACACCCATAAAAACACATGAAACAAACAATATATACACACTGGCTTGGCCAAACCCACACCTGAGAAGCAGACGCACATTTAATAAAACAAATATATGATACACAAATATCAACAACCATAACAAGCACTATTGTCAAGGACAAACACACACTTGTATTTCCTATCCTTGTGGGGACATTTCTCATTGCCATAACCCCATTCCCCATCCAAAACACATGGCTGACCTTAACCAGAACCAAACTGAAACCCAGTTATAATGACCCAGTTATTTTGAAGTCTTCATCCTCAAGTTGCGGCTTAACCTTGTGCCAAATATCCCCACGAAGTTATTAGGTCCTCACAACACACAAAGTGTGGCGAGTGCATTTCATCTGCAATGTTCGGCGGAAACTTGTTTTGTTGGTCGGCTTCAACAAACGTGTGGGGCCGGTCTGAGCTGGTTCTGGAGTCTGATGCGAGCAGCTGTCACGACAAACCTCCTGCGGTCGACTCCTGTTTTCTTTTCACTCACCCGAAACCAGAACCACGACTTCTTCAGCTGCGTAAGCAACTTTTTTTTCCCTCATTTCTGATGGACTCGCTGGCGTGAAAGAACATGAAGACATTGCATTGCCTCACGAGAACTCTGTCTGAGAAGACCCACTCCAGACACCACTTCTGAAGGTCCTCAGTCGCTCACTGTGTGGAGGAGAGGAGAGGCCTGCAGGCTGTGGAGACCAACAGGCTGCTGAAGAAGGAACTGAGGTGATGGTGGAGAGCAGGACGTCGCCAAGACAGGACACCCCCCGACCCTCTGTGTCCTGAAGGGTTGGACCCTCAGCCCGAGACACATCACCTCCAGGATCACTACTGATGACACTTCTTTTTGTAAACAGCTTTTTCGACACTGAAACACAAAGTGTTTCAGCCAATATTTCAATTCCTATATTCTTTTTTCCAGCCAAATTTTTTTTCAATACCAATGTTCCTCTTTTGAGTTCTCTTCAAGGTGGCACTGTTTTAGCATGGAGGGCAGGGAGGGGGCAGAATGGATGATCGGGGAGTGGGAAGGGGCGGGGTTTATGCTGTGTCTGCATGTTATTTGTATATGGATGGCTGAAACATTTTTGTATTGAGGTTGAAAACTAGAATGGCATTTAAATTAAAAATAAAAATACGTTTCTATATTTATCTTTTCAGCCAATATTATTTTTTCAATGCCTATATTCTGTTTTTCAGCCATTGTTTTTCAGCTAAAACAGTGCCACCTTGAAGAGAACTCGAAAGACGAACATTGGCACTGAAAAAAATATACATATATTGGCTGAAAAAAAGAATATAGGAATTAAAAGAAAAAACAGAATATTGGCTGAAACATTTTGTACTGAGGTTGAAAACCAGAATGGTATTAAAATTAAAAATATAATATATTTCAATACTTATATCTTTTTTCAATGCCAATGTAAGCTGTCCCTGTTCCCAGCTTTAAGACTCCATAAAAACAAAAGACTATCAACTCCTTAAGACTTGATAACAGGTTGTTTCTCCAAGAAGATTAACTCCAAGACTCTATAGCACTTGAAAATTCAGACTCTAAAACAGACTCCATAACGTCTCTCAAGACTCGAGACTCGATAGCAGCTATGAAAGACTCCACATAAGCTAGACTCAAGATTCTCTGTACGACTCCATAGTATCTCCTAGACTCTTCACGTTACTTAGACTCTTTAGCAGCTGAAGACTATGAAAGCCTGCAACTGGTCTGAGACTCTTAAACAGTCCGAGCCACTGAGACAGCATCTCATTGTGTCATAAAAATGAAAAGAAAAAATGATGACAATCTTTCACTCCTGTTCTGTCTTTCAGTGCTGCGTCACACCAGTGGGTTGCGCTGCAGTGGACCTGGTGTCTGATGAACTTTAACAACACTGTTCGCCACCAAGAGGACGGGTGTGAGAGCGGACGACTCAGGACATGAGTTCACACGAGTCACAGCCGTCCAGACGTGTCATTACTGGAGTCACATCTCTGGTGCGTCTTCATGATCTCTGCTCACCTATGCAGACAGTGATCTTCTCATCGCCCGCGTCGTGTTGAGAGTGGTGACTGGTCGCTTCCCTTCCTCTCAGCTGCAATCAAGAGCCACATCCTGTTGTTCTTCAGCGGAAATGTGACCACACTTGTGTGAGCGGTGGGCACCTGCTGCGCGTGAGAAGATGTTTCAGGAGAGTCTGTGGTGCGAGAACACACGCGCCTGCAGCCCAGCGCACACGTGTGAGCACCTTCCTCGCATCACTCTGCTTCACAAACAGCAGCGAGCAAGTCCCACGACACCATGACTCGCCTGTCCACCGAGTCTTAACAAACATCTGCCGACAGGTATGTGAGACACGACGCACAGCGTCTCACTAAAGCAGTGCAATTTGAAGAACAGGGAGTGAGGTGTCTTGGACTCACTGGTGCTAGCAGCTGCATGAGTCAGCACTTCCTGTTGTGTCTTAAGATGCTCCACGCTAGTGTTGCAGTGAAGCGCAGTGATAGTGACGTTAAACCCGGCCGACAGTCGGAGCAACACGTTTAGTTTCACAAACCCCACTTCCTGTTCTGATGCTTGATCCGGTTACAAGGTGTTTGCCACACCCGATCCAGGCCAAATGGATATCCGGTGTAATTTGTCATAGTTCACCCGTATATTAAATTGATTTTGCCTCTCCGGGTTGGATCTGTCTCAGATCCGCTGAACAGAACTGCGGCGGATGTGGCCCATTGTTCAAATGGCACGTGGCCTGGATCCAGAACCCAGAGATAGATCTTGCTATCAGGGGAGCCACCACTGGGAGGTGTAGGAATTGACCGTGAGCCCAACCAGGGTCAAAAAAATACCTCTTTGTGAGGGAGCCCCCTAGTGGATGTTTGCATCGTCCCGTGGTATAAAGACACGCAACACAGATTGTCACTGCATTACATGACACTTTCATTCAAATCCATGAATGTAGCACCAGGGATTGGAGCCCAGGGCTGCCGACCTGCTTCGTCTCTGTTCCAGATCTTCATGGAGGAACGTCAGATTCTGTTCAGGCTCTTCTGATGCTGTTTTATTGAAATTAATTTCCTGTTAATTAAGTGGTCGCTGACCTGGACAGACCAGAGCAGAGTTCACATCTGGACAGCAGAGAACCGGGGGGTTCCCACCAGAGAGGACACTGTGTTCCGCTCCACGTCACCGCCACATCTGCAGAAACAAACCAGCAACAAAGCCACAGCAGAGGCTTCTAGCACGCAAATCTGGGGTGCAGCGAGCGTGCAGGCGGAGGAGGATGGCCTCTGAATATTCAGGCCCAAACAGGGGTTCTGGCTGACCCACCCCAGCAGCTCACTTCACTCACCACGACCCAAGTCAGAGGAAGACACGAGAATGAAGCCGACCTCCACGACAACAAACACCCGACCAGAGCGCTGACTTGTCGGTGTCAGGGAGTGCAGACGCAGAGTCGGGGTCAGCCCCAACTTTCAAGAGACGAAAATACACAAGTTTCCTCGGGAGGATTCCGGTCCTTGTGTGGAGTGAGACGGAGTCGGTTGGTGATAAAGCGACTGTCTCATCTGCCTCATCTCTTCACTCTCAGTTCAGCGAGCCAATGCTCAGTTTAGCTCCTTCACTAGCAAACTTGGAGACACCAGAGGCTGCTGAGGTGTGAGTTCAGGTGCTGGCAGACTCATGAATATCATGTTGGATCGTTGTCTTAGAGGAGGATGAGGACAAAGAGAAGAAGAGGGGGAGACTGAGGAGGGGGAGAGGAGGTCAAAGAGGAAGTGATTTACAAGGAGAAGGAGGTCCAGGGAGAAGATTTCCCAGAGGAGATGCTGAGGAGCATGAAGGTGAGGAGAGGAGAAGGAGAGGATGAGGAGGAGAACTTGGGATGATTCATCAGAAGCAGACTGTCAATCACAGGCCTTGTTTGTGGTCTGGTTCATGTGAAAATAAACCAGAACATGAGAATAATAAACAGAAGAAGCCATAAATATCTGCTCGGCAGTTGCCTCCAAACTTCCTGGTGCAACGACAGCCGGCGGAGCCCAGCGCTCCTCTCCAGCTCTCACCACCAGCATCCCACTCATGTTTCGAGGAGGGGATCCCATTAAGTCTCGGAGCTGTTGAGGAACATCTCAGCGGAACCGCCTGCGAGCGGATCTTCTCCTCGAAGCTTGGCTCAATATCACAGTGCTGTGCTGTTGAAACCTGCTTGACTCGCCAGGCATCCAACGGAGCAGCCCACCTTCAGCAGGAGCGTGTCTCAGCCTCGGAATGTTGGGCCAGATTTGGGGTCCCTCAGTCTTGGTACACTCATCCACATGAGTATAACATTTCCCTCCACAGGCCCGTGTCTCTGGTGAGCCACTGGAAAGTGAAGTTGTAAGGCGGATGACTGGCTCCACACCGTGATGTCACGGCCTCAGCCGGGAGGAGGAAGTGCTGACGGACGCCTGCAGCTTCAGCTCAGGGTCATATTTATTACAACCATCTTTCAAAGAGATAATCCCGTTACAGGTGAGTCACGGCCGACCTGAGATTAGATTACAGTGCAGATGATCGCAGCCCACTGCCAGACTGTATCATTAGCTCGTCTGCAGCGGCGTAATCACTTTTGGGCATTTCTCCGCTAAAGCGCTCGCCGCTGCCTCCAGAGTCCGGCAGACGCAGTCGATCGAAGCCACACCGGAGAGTCGAGGGGATCAGAAGGAAGGTGTCGACTCGACGCCTCCGATTTCAGAATCTCACAAAGCAGCGAAGCTCCTCCCTCCACTGCCAACACAACATTTCGAATCTGCTAGAGGTCATCAGGTTTTTTCTTCTTCTCTATGAAGAACTCTGATCATTTCTGACGAATCAATGAGGTAAATTTTTATTAGCAACTCCATTCTGAATTTTCCTATGTTCTTGTTTGAAAAAAACAAAATAAAATATTATCTCTACTTCACTTAATTTATTTTATGGGAGCTGTTTCACGCTGCTTTAGTTTTCTTTTTTTCTATGGTTGAGATAATTTTTTTAATTCAGTTTTTATTTTTTCATATATGTATTTTTTCGTTGATTTTTTTAAGTATTTTAATTTATTTAAATTATTGAAATTGAATGTTTTTGGGGGTTTCTTTTTATGCTTTTTTCCTTTCCATCTGTTCCATTATTGTCAATTGTTATGGGAAACCCAATGAAAAACGTTTTAACTGACAATAATCCAATTGATTTCAAAAGGTCAGGATCCTGGCTCTGACTCCGTTCGAGAAACACTAGTCTGTTTAACCTGTAATAGCGGTGACGGCTGTTGCCATGGAAACACAACATCATCATCACCATGTCGTCAGTTCTGCTGAACATGTGACTTCATCCTTATTTTCATGTTTGGCACTGTACACTGAGATGTGTGTGTGTCACAGAGAGAAAGTTTCTGTGTGAGTCGGCGCATGTGTATGATGTCTGTGTGTACATGAGTCTTTGTGGGTCCTGTGTGTTGTGGTCGAGGATGAGTGAGCACGAGTTCAGCATGTGTTTGTGTGTGTTTCGAGGAACTCTGATATCAACGATGGTTAAAACCAAGGTCAGATTATAATCTCAGATTTGCTAAATTTACTCGACCCAGTTCACGACAACATTCCACCGTCCTTCCTTCCTCCGCCGCTCCGATCATTCCGGAATACATGAGGAATTCCAGGTGGCCGAGGCGCGACCTGTGTGTGTCAGCTGGAGGGCGTTTCTCATGAGGCCACTTCCTGTTTCTAAAAGCAACCACAGGAAGTTTCAACTCAATCAAGCGGGTCGGTCATGTGACCACTCTGATGAGGCGTGGAACAAAGAGAAGTTCTGTCGTGTTCGGAGGAGAGCGAGCAGCTCTGATGCCTCGAGTCAACTTTCATGTTGAGTTCACGACTCCTTGTTTTGAGGAGACCATTTCGAACAGACCATTTCTTTCCTCCAGTGTAAAGCTTCCTGACTGATCCTCATCACACCTTCTGCAAGCACTGAAGGTCTTGGTCTGACACAGAAAAGTTCTGAGACAGAAGACTAAAGCCACGGCACCCTGGGTGCGAGGGCTGGGTCCCGCCGCCCGGGAGACTTAGTCAAACACCTTCCTGGTCATGTGAGCTGAGACAGAGAGCGAGGACTTGTTTTAAACACAGCTCTTCATGACGTATTCCATCAAATAACTGACTCTGCAAATGTTCCTGCTCATGACGCTTTGAATCGGCGAGTGAAACGGGAGGAGGCTGAGCTGCAGTGAAGTTGCTGGCCGTTAATTCCAGCTGATGATTTCATGCTCGGCTGCCTGACTCCGAGGTTCGATCCTGAGCCCGTAAGGGAAAATTAACAGCTCTAATAAAAGTGTCCGATGCTCCCGCTGCCCATCTTTTATTGGACTGTTTTCAATTTAACCTCAAGGAACGTCCCGGAGTGTAGCTGAACCCCTCCACTGAGAAGATCTATTGTTCTGCAGACGCTCATTTCAAATGTTTCAGAAACATGAAACACTGGAAGATGACCTTGAGTTCACCTCTTGAGAGGTGTGAAAGTAAAGCTTCAATGTGGAGAAGAGCAGCGTCTAAAATTAGAGAGCAAATGTGCTGAGATGTTGTGGAGGCTCTGATGCTCCTCACAGGTGCGTGAGGCTGGTGAGAGAGACGGAACTGTCTTCAGCACTATCCAGACGTGAAGTCTGATGGGCTCAGCTCGGGAGTCTCAGCCCCGGTAATCCAACACCGCGACAGAGGCTTTTAAGTGCTTCTATCAGATCCTCTCTGCGGCACCAGTGGACTCCTCAAGTCTCTCTGGACCATTTTATCTGCTCATCTGTCCACCAGTCTGGTGGTGACTCCTCCTGTCCTCAGACCTGAAACCGTCTAAACGTCATGGTCCCTCGAGGCCCCGTGAGCTCCAGTCAAACCAGTGAAGAGGTCAGCAGGAGAATCTTCAGGATACGAGGTGAGATGGTCACCTTGCAAAGTGACCCTCGCCCTTCAGCTTCACAGCTCTTCCTTGCTGTGATCATCATCCGAGAATATGACAGCGACTCCAGTTCGGGCCCCAGGCTGTTTACGGCCTTCACTTCACCAGCGGAGGAATCGATAGCAGCGAACATCAATGCATCATCTGCAAATCATGTTTCCGCCGTGGCAGAAAGCAATTTCACTTGATCAATGGGGAGCCAGCGGAGGAGAAGGCGGAGAGGAGGATGAAGGAGAGGAGGACGTGAGTCTGTCACGCTCGACGACAGCATCATTTATCATTTATTTTAGAGGGAGAGCTCCTCCTGGGGTGGCGCTGGAGCTGGAACTAGGACGGATGGATGGAAACCTTCTGCAACAGAACAGACACTTGTCCTGAGGGCCACTCCACAGGTGAGAGGAGAGCTTTGTCTTCTGGCTCAGCTCTTTCTTCCCTCACACTAATCTTGTGCTATGTGACTGAGGAAGAGCTTCATTCTTATTTGCAGGGAAAAGAAACGACGTGAAGTTCAAACCCAGACAGCAAGAGAAACCCCAGCTCGTGCTCTTCAGCGTCAGGGCTGAGTGTTTCTTCCTATAAAGCAACAATGAATCTTCTGCGACAACGTCTTTCGGGTTCAACGTTCAAATCACAGGAAAACCAAGACAAAAGCAGCCAGACAGACTCGCGGAGCTGTCCATCCAGGAGGAGCCGTTCTAGTGAACCAGTTGGGACTTGCTGTCACGGGGGGATGATGTATGACGAGATAACTCTCCACGATCAACACCCGAGAACAAAGCGACGCCATCAATCACGAGAGATGTTCAGCAGCCACATTAAACAGCTGAGTGAGTCCCGCCCTTCTCCAGTGCCGAAGACAACCAAAAAAAGCCAAACACCCATCGACATGGCTGAAAACATCAGCGTCGCAGTTGGACAGCTCCTCGCTTTCATTGGCTCCATTGCAGGTTGCGTTTGCTCCGGGTGGCCTCGGCAGAACGTCACTCCCCCGCTGCATCCTGACACCCACTCGATCCCAAATCTGTCCCGGGGGGGATGCAAGGGCTTTCACATGACGAACTGTCTCGGGTCCAAGTCGCATAAAAAAATCCAAGTTGCGAACACAGACACTTGCTTTTCAACAGCGTAACTGATTGTTTCCCCCAGGCATGTCGCCCCCTGCTGGTCAGAGTGAGTATGGAAATAATGGGCACCCGCTGAGAAGGAAGAGGTGAAGAGGCAGTCAGCGGGGGTAAATCAGAGTTGGGCCAAAGTCCGGCCTGTGTCGGTCCTGCTATCTTATTATGAAGTTATTTCGAGTCTGCAGCGCACTGTCTTACTGAACTCATCAGAGATTGGAGATGATGCGTTCAAGTGCCGTCAGAGTCGAGGGAAAACAGACAAGGAACAGAAACCCTCGACTGAGATGGCTTCCATTTTCAGAGGTGCAAAACCTTCATAAGCTCAAGAATAAATGGAAACTGAAATTAACAAAACATTATCATAAAATTTATGGCAATTGCTTAGATTTTTGGAGCATCTTTTAGTGTTAAAAAAATGAAGACTAATCTGTGAAATAAATGATAAATTAACATTAGCAAAAAAAAAAAGAGAATAAAATCATGCTCCTTACTTTCATTTATTTTTTTTACTGTCCATCAAATTTGACAAAAAGAGTTGTACATATTTATACCTATAAAGAAGCATTTGATTATTCTGTCCATCTTTGTTTATCCTTGACAGCTTCCACCCTGAAGAGACTGGTCAGATGCTCCTTTCTCTTTTCTCCTCGAACTTCGGTTCAACATCTTAGATCCGGTGCATCACTTCAGTTTTCAGTACAATATCTGTGTGTGTTTACCATGGAACCGTCTGTCCAGTCTGAAGGGTGGGCGGCACGAGAGCCCGGGTTTCCTGGTTCAGACTGGGGTTGGGCTCTGGGCTGGTAAATATACACTGATGTTGTTTTCCGGTCTCATGATTTATTTACTGTCAGCATTGTAGGTCCCCAGAGCGAGGGCCCATACACAATCCCCTTCTATATATTCCACCGTCTCTCTCTCTCTGTCTCTCTCTCTCAGGAGCAGCGGCGTCCGTCTGCGTATTGTTCAAAGGCACGTGGAGCTGATGTGACAAGGATGAATCTTATCTGATGAACAATGAGTTGTAACGTTTATTTTAATGGAACATGAGGATCAAGTTCCCAAGTCAAGCCTTGCTGACAGCAGTCCAGAACCAGCTCACTCCTGCCGGACTAGAACCAAGCTGTCCGGCCAGAGGTAGGGGGCGCAGCACAGCTTAATCATGGACCATGCTCAAGAAAGAACCAGCATTCCTGGCTCCCACAAGCCTTTGCTCCAACGATGACTCAACATCCAGCACTAGCTAGCACTCCGTAGACCTTCACTGTGGAGGGGTGTCACTCTCTTCTGTCAAGGTCAGGGACCAAACACCAGAGAAGTGAATGTGAGAGTCGAGTCGATTCAAACTAATATTGCTCCATGGATTCCATTTGTGCAACAGGTTGTTTCACACTAGCGGCTCTCGCATGATGCTAGTGCTAACTCATGCTAACTGTCACCGAGCTGTTTGGAAAGATTTTAGCACCACGGCACCGGCGTCATTCCCGCTGGTGGTGAACATTCCTGCTCAGTCTAGTTCAACCCCGCCACTTTGATGGGAATTGAAATCTGATGAGTCATGAAAACAATTCACTCTTCTGGGGTATGTGTCAGCAGTTCACAAGTGTATGACTGATTTGAGAGGAAGAACGGAAACAATGTCACACGTTTCGGCTGATAGCGCCCCCTGTCTTTCTCGTGAAGAACTGTGTCTATATAATCACAACCGTCCGCATGCAAGCGTCCCAGCGACACAGCAGCCAGTAACCAGACCCAAAGATCTATCATGGTCATGAGTCTGAACCTGACTTGGACCAACCTCCACACTCTCCTGGCGAATGTTCGTGAAACCTCAGCAGAAAAGGTTGCTGTGGGCCGGATGAAACCAGCTCAAGTGCTGAGGTCGGCCCGCGGGCCGTACCCTGGACACAGCTCGATTTAAACGGACCAAAGCGACGGACACAATCATGTCCAAGAGGAAAGAAATGAGACATAATTCCTGACAGTCCAAAGATCAACAACAGAAACTGAGCCACTTCAGATGAAATCGGTGTTGCTCATGGGTTTCACAGACGTCTGTAACCACAGGGAACGTCTGGTCAGTCAACTTGACTCAATGACCTGGTGGTCCAGCTGTGACACCATCCTACAGAACATGTTCCCGGACCCTCTGAGCAGGAAGAGCTGCCTCACGCTTCCTGTCAGCGCAGCAACCTTGAACAATCCAAGAAACTTACTTTGATGCTCCAGAGTTCAGTTGTGGTTTAATCCTCGGAAACAGAGATGCTGAGTGAAGAAGGAAGTCCAGAGAGGAGCAGCGTGTGAGCCGAGCGGCAGCAGGCAGAAGACTGAAAGAGAGGAGGAGGAGAGAGAGGGAGGGAGGGAGGGAGGGGTGAGAGAGAGAGAGTGCAGGAGGAGGAGGGATCGAGTCACGCTCCAGAAGCCTCACTCTTATCACCAACCTGGTTATCTGTGTCACAGAAACGCCCTCAGAAAAACGGATGAAGAGGACCTCAGTCGGAGAGGGGACCAGGACGTCCAGAGATGGAGGTCACAAACGAGAAGAAGTGAGGGAGTTTCCTTTCCTCCTCATGACTAGATCACATGGACCACTCAGGTCAGGAACGGTTGAGGAGCACAACCCTCCCTCTGATCTCCTCCAAGAAAAGTTCTTGTTTGTGTGTCTATGCTGGGTGTTGCACCAAGCGTTGGAGCCACCCTTCACAGCTCCACCTCATCTTTGTTGTCACAGGTGGAGACTCTGATTGAGTCCTGGCCAAGACAAAGAACCAGAGGCGCTGAGAGGCAAACCTTTCCAGGAAACCCTCAACGGACGCGATACAACTTCCATTTATGTTGAGGTTTAACCCATGGGATGCCAGGTGGAAGAGTGAACGCACTGGTGCCCCCTTGTGGCACAGCTCTGTCTGGAAGACTTCTAGAGTAGCTGCTCTCATTGTTCAGAACAGTGAACCAGTGTTTTCCACGAGGGAACTTTGGTCCCAGCAGGATGCCTCATAAATCAACTTGTTGCTCAACAGGTCACGGGCAGCAGCCTGAGCTCCCTGTGGCTACCAAAGAAACGGACTCCCACAGTCTGATCTGATCCTCCACAGTTTTATGATGTTGGGAACTGTTTTATGAGTTTGTTGTGCGTCAAACTTTCGGTCTAGCGAACGCTGAAGTCTCCACAGAGAGAGGCCAGAAGTCATTGCCTCGTCTGGAGTCGCATGTTTATCAGCATAGGAGGCTCTTCCTTCAGCTGCAAGAGTGGAGGACAAATGACCTTCTCATTACCATGAAGCTCCTGCCAGGTGATCACGTGACTCCACTTTCAACTTCCCCTGAAATCATGTGGATTAAGGACAGAGGTCCACCTGAGAGAAACCTTCTTATATTCCAAGTCACCCAGCTAAAGCCCCCCTCTCCTCGTGTCCCCTCTCAAACCCTGGTGGTCCTTGTTTATTGTGGCAAGCTTCAGATGTCACATGTCCCAGGACCTTCACTGGACTTGTTATGGTCATGTAATCTTCATGTTCGGCCGGCGCCGACCAGGCCGGCGTAGCGCAGAAACAGACCTCGGATCAGGACCGTTGTGGACTTCGTCCTTCTCGGCTCGACCTCCGTTGTTGACACACAACACGACCCTCCTCAAGTCGGGGCCGGTGAACCCAAAACACAAATAGTTTTACAGAAAGAAAAGAGTGTCGTCGCTCAGCAAGATTCCTCCAGCTGCAACTCACCTTTCTCATTCCATCCATTCACTCCCCTCAGCAACATAGGGTGGGAGGAGGGCAGGGCACAGTTTTGAGTCATTGACTTGTTAACTTAATGTGTTTTCCGACTATGTGTGTGAGTTATGAGATACTGACAAAGCAACTCTTCATCAGGAATCGTCCATCTTGAGTGGTTTGGAAAAACTTTATTGACAAACCCAACGACGAAGCACATTCACTACATCTCCAGCCACTTCACCAGTTATATTAAGATTCTGATAATTACATTCCATGGTAGTTAAATAGTAAAATAGCACAGCCACTCGGATATATGTGTTCACTGCATATCTAGGTTCTCTCACGGACCTTCTACATGCCTGCTCTCTGGCGCCACCCGGTGCCACCTCAGCGGAATTACAATCGAAAAGCGGCAGGGTTTTCACGTTAAAGGGGAAAAACATTTTCATTTGTTGTTTTACCAGCCGGAAACACCATCGCAGCTTTAGTGAGGAAGCTTACATTCGTATGAGTGACGGCTGAGACAGTGACTGACAGACGGTCAAGTACATTCACTGATATCAGCTTCGTACCTAAGCAATGAAGCGCCTCGCTGACGACTCACGCGTCTGTCTATTGTGACTCTCCAACTTGTTAAACCAGTGTGGATGATCCGACGTGATAAAAGTGTTCTGCTCTAAAAGATTAAAGGGTGGAGTCCAGTCGAGGCACAGCGTAAACTAGCGGGTCAGAACCGAAGCTGCTGAACTGGCGCGGGCAGCCAGACGCCGCCGTTACCTAGACGACCTGCCACTGCAGGATGCTGGTGTCTTTCCCGCCGGTGGAGATGAGCTGCGAGTCGTCATGCAAGAAGGCAACGTTGGTCACGTGACTGCTGTGGCCGCCGTACTCGTGGCTGGCGGCCTGCGAGGAAACAAGAGTGGGTTAGAGACCAGGCAGCGGGAGTGGACACGCGGTGGCGCTGTCACGCACCCTCGGTTGACTGCAGGGGAATGTGAACAAGCGCACTTTGCCGAAGTCATCGGCAGACGCCAGCAGGGAGCCGTCATGTGACCGGCACGAGGCGTTGATGTCGGTGCCGTCGGCACCGTCCGGCCAGATCCCTGCGTAAGAGAGAGAGTGTGCCACACTACAAGTGAGGATGCCAGCAAATAAACATGGAGTGGAGAAAGTGGAGAAAAAAAGTGGAGAATCTGAACCAGAAAAGAAGAAATTACAAGCCAAATACGAGCAAAGAAATAAAAATGAGTAGCTACGAAGTTCGCAACTGAGGCAAGAACTGGAGAATTTATGAGGTAAAAAAGCAGAAAGATTGTTGCATAAAAAAGTGGAGGAATTGACATATCTATATATCGACCTAAACTACTTCACTGTATCACTGAATTGTTCAGTAGTTTTATGCAACAAAAAGCTAAACATGCAGTTACATTAGCAATATATGCAATACTGTAATGCAAACAAATTGAGATCTAAAATGGCTCAAAATTTCAACTACAACTTTTAATACTGAATAAAATTGGTTGGAATCATTAAAATAACAGTCAAATACAAGACAAATAAAGCTAAAGTGAACATTTAACATATAAAAAAAAGCTTGGTGAAAAAATATGAAATATACAATAGGCTCATTCCCATGGTCAGGTGCTGTCCCAGCTACCTAGGGTGGGAGGTGGGGATACCACCCGAGGTACACACACAATTTCAAGTCATGAACAACTCTGACCTATTGTGGATGGAAGGAGGAAACCAGAGTGTAATTGGAATGACTATCGATTGAGAACAAATCAAACTGAACAAAGCCGGTACTAAAAAGAGCTCGAAGGCCCTGCCGTGGTTACCGAAGGTGGTGAAGCCCAGCGTGCAGGTGGAGGTAGCCCACTCCAAGTTCCTCAGCAGGTCCATGTTGGTCACATGTTTGGCGGTCGCCGCCTCCCCTGGAGGGAGAGAGGGAGAGGGATGAGGCGGGTGAAACTCCTCCCACTCCCAGGAGCTACAGCACTCACAGAAGAGAATCTCGTAGTCTCCTGAGTTGGTGACCAGATACTGGCCGTCTGTGGACCAGTCCAAGTGCGTGACGAAGCTCGAGTGTCCCTGCGGACGAGACGGCGGGTCATGTGACCACTCAGCGTGTGAGCTCCGCGACCCTCGTTCATCAGCTGGAAGAAACTCACGCTGCACTTTCCCACGCGGCTGTACTTCCTGCCGCTCTCCGACACCGCGTAGATGTAAACAAAGTTGTCATGTGACGCCACAGCCAGGAAGTTCCCATCTGATGGAGAGGGAGAGAGAAGAGTCACAGCAACGTCAGGAGCCTCCGGCGGACGAGCCGGACCCACCTGGAGAGTACTTGACGTTGGAGATGATCTCATTCCCATCCGTGTGCATGGAAACCAGGTCGTGTGTGTCGGTGTCCAGCACCAGCCACCTGCGGAGCAGTGGGTGGAGTTAAAGCAGCGAGTGAGCAGAAGCAGACTGCAACCTGTGAGCGTCCCTCACCTCGCTGACATGGTGCCCACGGCCAGGACCGAGCCGCTGGGGTGGAAGCCGGCACACCGGCCCTGATCCTGGAGCAGACAGGAAGTGGCATGGTTAGCACAGCAGCGAGAGGAAGAGAGCGGGGTTCATACTCTCACCTCTAGGGTCTTGCTCCAGAGCGGCTGATGAGAAGTGGTGTCCCACAGGTGGACCTGCTTGTCCTGAGCGCAGGTGACAAACTGCTCCATGGTGGGGTGAACATCCAGACCCCAGAGCTCATCTGTGTGACCCTGAGGTAGGGGGGACGGGGGACGTCTATAGGAGCTAGTGAGCAAGCGAGCGAGCGGGTACCTGCACGATGGGGGTCATGGTGTCAGGGAAGGCGGCTCGGATGATGGCGTTCTTGGTGGTTCCAATGAAGAGCTCGCCTGGTTTGCCTTCAGTCAGCGCTCGGATTGGGCCAAACGACTCGCCCACCTGCACACACACACACACATGACCTCTGACCTCTGGGTCCAAACCGAGCTGTTCAACTTCCAAGACGACTGAGTTTGACTCGGAGGACGTCGCTTTGGCAACAAAGACTTGCTGGAGAAGAAACTCCCTCACTCATCTTTGGGTCAGAACCCTGCAGAATCTTGGAATGGAATGAGAGCATTCGTTCCTCCTCACCTCCATCTCGGCCTGCTTCCTGAAGTCATGGTCCCACAGCACCACCTTGCGGTCCTTCCCTCCGCCAGACACCAGAGTCCCGTCCTTCAGCACGCACACGGAGAAGATCCCGCCCTCATGGGCCCCGGACACCACCTGACTGATGCGGTTACTTCCTGGTGAGCAGAGGGGAGGGGTGTGATTCCAGCGACTCAGGAAACAGTCAGCTGTGTCGATCACTGTGTGTCTCAGTGAGGACTTCAGCTTCAAAAGTAAGTCACGACCTGACGTCAGAGTCGCTTCTCACGAGCGTTGTCATCACGGTGGTACCGCGCGAGAGTCGCCTACCTTTGGCCCACACGTAGATGTTCCCGCTCGAGTCTCCAGTGATGGCGTCCCCGTTCTCAGTGAATGACACGCACAACACGTACTTCGGCTTGTCGTGTTTCTGGAGTGAGGAGATGAAAGGGACGGAGGGAGAGTGAAAAAGAGCGAGAGAGAACAATGTGGTGAGTGAATGAATGGGTGAGCGAGCAAAGAGAGAATGAATGAATGTGAGCGAGTTAGTCATAATGGCAAAGGTGTTATTTTCTTCTCTCCAATGACAATCCTGGCGAGAGCTAGCATGCTAATGTCACATCTGAAGTAGTGACTTGAATCTGGTGTGTTTGCTGTGCAAGTGCAGGCGATGAAGTGATTGTCGTGGTGTTGACTGCAAGGTGCGAACACGTAGTACATATTTAAGGTTTGAATCAACGCAAGCAAAGATCATGGTTGATCCGCTGGGGTGTGAGCCTCACCTCGAACAGGCCCTGCCTCTTGGTCAGCGTGTTTCCGTCCATGCTCCAGAAGTTGATATGCGACTTGCCACACGTGACGATCAGGTTAGTGTCGGTGGGGTGAAACACGGCGGCGAAGACCGAGTCATTGGAGCACTGCGGGAACAGAGGGGGAGGATAAAGGTCACGCGGCTGGGATGGAAGCCCTTGGTCCTGCTACCTTCACTTCAGCCAGCTGCTTCTCCTTCTGCCAGTTCCACACCGACAGGATGTGGTCATTGGCATCATCCACGGCGCAGAGGAACGTGCCGCCGTTCTGCAGAGGCAGGAAGTAGAATAAGACTCTGGATAAGAACAGCAAGGAGAAAGTCAGCAGCAGAGAGGAGCTGGTCTGGAGACTCACGCAGGGAGCCTGAAGGGTTCATCTGACCCAAGAGTTTGGTTTATGTGTTGTGCTAAAGCAATTGTTGGCTAGCATTATCTTGCTAACGGCTACAAAAACAACTAAATATCTGATCCAGTCTTGGAAAACCAAGGATAGACATCAGCATTTCACAGCAGGACAGCACATACTCTCTGATAGGTCCAGATAGGACCAATCCAGGGTTTCGCTACATGTAACCTATCGTGGCGAACCGCCAGGTGATTAAACAAAGTGGAAGCATTGAAACAAGCAGAAAACAAGATGAATCACAGAGGTGGACATGACTAGTTTCAAAGTTTTCCAGCGAAAACCCCGGAATCCTCACAAAAGCACGCAGCTGCTCACCGACTTGGAGAAGGCCACGCAGGTGACGGCGCGGTCGAACACTCCCATCCCGATCACGTGCAGAGTGTTGAGGCTCACGGAGTCCCATACCCGAACATGAGGCGCCAACAGCTGGAGAAGCACACGCACAGCTCTGACTCACATTCAACAACTGAAATAAGAACAAAGAATTGACCTTCTCCCTTGACACTTCTTACCCCCCCCTTAAACTGATACTTTAGTTTCACTTCATTCCACAGCAGCTCCATTATTCCGAGATTGTTGGGCAGCAATGAATATTGTTTGTGTGAGACTGGTGTTTCATTTCTCATGAAGGTAATCTCCCTCGCTCACTAGTCTTTCTGAAGTTACATCCAAGTAACTATCCTCTTCTTCTTAGATCGAACAGAAACTACTTCAGCTCCTCAATGTTACCTTCCCGTCTTTAGAGTTGCCAGCCACTTGTCCCGTTGCTATGGTAACCATGTCAGGATGGACACTTAAGCTGGAGAAGACAGAACACAGAGTTCAGATCTCCATCCAGAGTAGCGGGCCGGCTCCAGCGGATGTCCTGCCGCCTCACCACTTGACATCATCGTTGTGGCCCAGGTAGTGCCTCTGCTGCTGCTCGTCCGTGTTGTACAGGACGACCACCGAGGCGTTGAAGTAGACGATCTCCCCGGTGGGCAGCAGGTAGAGGTTAGAGCGACAGTCGCGGCCACGGTAGCCGTACCTGGGGCGAGTCAAGGCACAGCTCCGTCCCAACCTCAGCGGCTGATTTCACAGCAACACCAGCTTCACTCATGCAAGGATACACCCATTGCAGCTTCAGCTTGCGGTCAGGCAGCGCCACCTTCTGGTCGAGACTGTAGCTCTCCCTCTTACTGTCAGGGATGTGCATGGTGACGGGACGACCACGCAGGAACATCCTCACGTAGCCGTCCTCTGCAGGGAGAACAGGTTACATATTATCACAGAGATGTAAGAAAGTCACACAGATGCCAGGGATTTTTGAACTGATGTCCTCTCAGTGGAGAGGAACTCCACACTCTGCCTCCAGTAAATCAGAAAAATGTCTGCGATGTCTTACCTGCATTGAAGGTGCATTCTTTGGATTTGCTGCAACAAAAACGAAAACTTTAATCCAATTGCAGTGTGAAAACCTGAGTGACATTCTACCCAAGTCCATCCTGGCTTGGGTGACACAGGCCTCCAGAATTTTATTTGTGAAGCCAGATGGGAAGTTTGTAAACTCATGATTAGAGCACCAAGGACACGTGACGATGGATGTTTTTTTTCCTAACTGCCGTGTTCGACTTCCTGTTTTGAATTTTCACAGCAGAAACGAAACCTTCTTCTCATTTTGTCAATGTTATTTCTTACATTCTGTAATGCATTTTTCTTTTATTTATTTTTAATTAATTATTGCACATGTTTTGACAAGTTTTTTTGGACTGAAAAGTTACTTATAAAGCAACCATGGCTCAAGCAAATCCTCATTAGAGGACGTGCTCCTACATAAATATTAGCATTAAATAGTCACAAATATTTCTATATCTTTCTCATAGTCTAAAAGCTTTTCTCATGCACTTAAAATTCTTTAGCTTTTTCAGAAAAAAGGTTTGCCTATTATTTAATTCCACTTTCTTGGGTCCCATAAAAAAAAATCCAAGGTTCAGGTTGTTTTATACTCTTTGTAGTGATATGGCAGATGAAAACCCATTTCCCTGCAATGAGGGTTCCTGAACAAACAGCACAAAAAGCAAACAGGAACATCCTCTTGTGTGCGCTCACGGGTGGCGACGCTGACACTACGGCAAACAGGGCGAATAAAAGCGAACAACAGGTGACAGAAACAGACATAGCTCTGGACCCTGAAGGCAACACAGGCTGCTGGTCTAAGAGAGAGAAGAGTCCACACTTGCCCCTGCATTGTCACGCAGACGTCCAACTCCAGAAATGCTCCGACAGTGAGATCACAAGTGTTCAACTGACCGCTCCATGTCGCCACGGCAACATTTGTACACAAAAAAGACGGGATCAAGTGACTTGCAGGACAAAAGGTGTTAAAGTTGTCGCTATGGAAACAAACGCAGAGGAAGTGGGCCAAGAAAAGGAACCAACTCCTTCAGATACAAACCAGTATTCCAAGTACACAAAAAATCTATAAAATTTGGCTTCCATTAGTTACAGTATGTTGGGTGGGTCAAACAGCGGCGCCGTCTTTTGATGCAACAAGGGAAAACGAAGATGCAAACAAGCATAGCTGAGTACGTGAGGAAGAAGAAAGCAGTGATGAAGGAGAGAGGCCGGTGGCCATGTTTATTTGAACTTGATGGTTCAGGAAGCAACAATGACTAGCGCATTTCAGAGGCTGACGGGTTCAACGGTGAGGGTTTAGAGGGGGCGTCAGTCGCCTCCAGAACACTGGACATACAAATATGTACCTGCAGCTTAACATCATGCACAGGCAGAGATTTTGTGCAGGTAACGTCACACCCTGACTTGTCTATCTGATGGGTTTCTAGGCCAGCTTTGACTCTGTTGCTTCTCTGCGCTCTGTGCCAAGTGAGCTGTTGGTTATAGTTTGAAAGCTGTCTATAGTCAGTTTCCTGTCCGTGAACGAACTTCTTGTCTCAAGTACAGCAGGCGACTGACTGTTAGACTGTTCAGAGAACTTGCTTCACCAGTTGATACCAAGGTCAGGATCTTTTGGGAACAAGAACAAGTTCACAATTTCACCACCTCGCAACGTTTCAGCATTTTGTCACTCACATGGAAATTTAGTTTGTTAACATATAGACCACCGACAGGAAGCATCCTGATGACATCATAAAGGCGTGTCTCAGTATCTCACGTCTTGCAACACTGTGTTGAGTTTGCATTCACTGACGCATTTCAGTTCAGCATCATCAACTCACAATTACACGTAACGCCAGCATCTCGACACTGATCCTTGAGACAAGTGAACCGTGGTCTCAGATGCAACAATCCTCATGGTGGCTGTTCAACAGTCGAGGGGTCTGACACCTGATGAAGACAACACCAACTTAAGAGCGCCAGACTCACATGAAAGGACACACGCTGAGGATGTTTTTCAGTGTTTCATGATCTTCGCTCACACGTGGTAGCGCTAATGTAATAACATGCATGCTAATGATGGGCTTGTTTGAAGCTGTCACCCAAATTATTGTTGACACGAGTTAATTCAGAGCGCGTGAGCATTCAGGAAAGTTACAGAAACAAACTCTGTGACAACATTTAACCAAACTCCCACAAGAAATATGGTAATCCTTCAACTTTCTTCCTGACAGAGTCTCTTAAAATGTTACTGTGCATGATATGGACATGATTTCAGGCATCTTGAAATCCTCCAACCTCATCGATAAATCAAGAACTCTACCGTGTGATCTCAACTGTGAATGTCAGCGCTCCTCCAGAAGTCATGTGTCGACTTGTCCTGACATTTGCTTAACTGGGAGTTTACTGGAGAAACTTCAACAGCTGCTTCCTCACGTTAGACAGAAGCACACAGGACTCGAGGAAGATCAGAGGAGTGCTTCTGGGCGGCCCAGCTCCCCCACACAACGCTACGATTGTCTCTCTGCCAGCCTGGCAGAGGAGGAGGGCCTGGACCTCACCAATGAAAACCCTGATCCAAAGACAGTAATTAGTGCAGGGCATGCTAGGAAAGTGCCAGCTGGACCGAGAGGGTCCAGAAACGGCCTGCACTCAGTTGCTGGGTTCCCAAAGCTTGTCGCCCACTTGAGGAGAGAATGAGTGTCGATGATTTTCAGGCTTATAAAGACATGTTGTTGAGCATCTCTCTGCAAAAAAAAGTGCAGCTAAAACAACAACCTCTATAGGAGAGACTCATCTACCACCAGCAGCAGCAGATCGTGGAAGGAGCCTCAGCCAACTCAACACCAGGAACTCATTCTGAGGGAGATCACTTAAACATGGTCAGCGGCACTCAGTTTTGAGACAAAAAGACAAATAAAAGGAGCAACTCGTCTCCACCAGCTTCCACAGTGGTCACACCAGGACCTGCTGGCTTTGATGTTGCAGCATTGTGTGGTTGATGCTTGATCATCTCAGAGCCAGAGGAGTCAAGTTTCAGGTCACAGACAGAGTCACGACACACGAGTCCAGAGTGTTGATTCAACCAAACGTTTTCCCCGCAGTCTTGTGCTTCTCCCTTGTCCGGCCAGCTTCCCAACACTCCAGGTGTGGAAGAGTCAGAGTACTTGGAGTGTCAACCTCAAGGCCTGGGGGCCAAATCTGGTCAATCAATTCATTACCTGGCCCACTAGCGCTTTAATTACCAGTTGTTGTTGAAGAGGAAATTAAATTGTGCACTAAAACCAGACCAGCTCCAACCACAATGCATCTGAGGAGTCGGTGCTTCATGCTGAAATTTGAGTCCAATGATTTAAAGATGGTCAAATTTGAGACTCGACACTTACAACCCCATACGAGTTTTGTTTTCCGCCAGGATCTTCAACTATGTGCAGCATTTAATAGGCACCTACACTTGCACCAATTTAAAACACCTACAACTAAATGGCAATGTCTCTGATGTAGTGTTAAAATGACAAGAAATTTCCCCCCCAAAAATGCCTGAATATCCAACAAGAGATTAAACCTTTCAGCAGCGATATTGTGAAAGCAGATGGAGAATAATGGGTTTTTATTGGACTCACTTGCTCCCGATTAGTTTGAGTGATGGACGGACGGGGTATGAAGTCTCATCAATGGTGATACCCTGCTATGTTAAATTCATCTGACCTAAAGACCGTTATTACTAGATCTGACAGACCAGACTCTTCAGCTTGTCTCTCCACTCGAAAACCTCACTGTTCCCAGCTCTGAACTTCTTAACTTAAACACAGTTATACAAATATATTCTCATTCTTCTTAGGAGCCCAAGTAGTCAAAGTGCTGAGCGTCTGCTGGCATCGGTTTCTATCAGCGCTGCGGACTAATGGATTCTGGGAAACAGGGTTGTGGGTCACAGCCGGAGCTGCGGTCAGGTCAGCGCCCATTTGGTGGTCCATTAGAGGCGGAGTGGTTTAAGACAATGCACTTAGCAACATTTGCCCATTAGATGAACAGTGTGGAAAGCAACCCGCAGACTCCGGCGCCAAGTCACCCGAGCTTTGATGACGTGAAGGTGCAGTCAGTAGTTTTCAAGCTGAAGGAGTCTTGACGGATTGACAATTATTGGTCTAAAAACCTCAATGTCAGATGAGATTTCACATCATTTGTTCTAGCTGAGTGGCATGTGGCTCAGAAGAGCAAAGTCAGGTCTCCCTCAATGGTTCAGTGATCATCAACAAGCATGACTATCAGCTGATGATTTACAAATAAATCTAAGAAAACTTACTTAACTTAATGTTAATGTTGACATATCATACATTACGCTCACAACAGGCTTGTTTACAAGCTTATGTATGTTCTAAAAGATATTTAATTTCAAATCGTAACATCATTATGACTTATATTTAAGGTTTTATCATCTATTAAGAAACCTGTCGATGCCCCAATCGAGGAGAGGCGCAGCCTAAAGGGACTGCATGGAGCTTTTCAAGAGGAAACGTTAAAGAGAATAATAAAAAGGAAGACATGACAGAGTTAATAATATCGCTGCATTGTATGGGATGAGTAAAGTTCATCAACAAAAGGTTGCAGCACAGCTGTTAACACGAGCTAACTAGATAATAATTTATAAAAAATTAATATATATGTAAATGGACACCGATTTAAATAATTAATCTTCACACCTTTCACCATGATGTCAGAAGTGAATTGTGAAATGAGCTGGCTTCTCCTCCCATCAGGCGGTGGCCCAGTCAGTCACCTCCATCCTCCATCCTAACCTGCGCATCCTCCCTGTTCAGAGTGACCACCGCATGTATCAACAACCAACTGTCTTCAACCATGAACATGAGATTCACTGCCGTGGGCTGTTAGCAGGCAATCAAAGACAGTGTCCAAACGTTCATTACAAGGTAAGCAGCTCAGATCGATGCTTGTGTTTGTGCTGAGACAGCGTTATCGGAAATCGTAACGTCAGCCTCAGGGGGTCTTTCTTCAGTGTAGCCCGGCCTGCACCAACAATCCTGCAGAGGCAGTCTTCTGCAGGAGAACCAACACCCTAATAGTTTGAACGTGTGCACTGATGTCCTGTCAAATTTAGAGAGCAGCATCTCTGGAGTCTGTGCAGGAGCAGCACCATCAGCAGCAGACCCTCACCTCAGACCCCTGTCACTCCCAATCAAATTCATTTGTGTTTCATAACTAATGGCCATGTCCTGCAGACAACAAGGGCCATTCATGCCTCCTGAAAAGCTACACTAATTGATTCAACAGTGATTTGGACCTCTCCACTTTGAAAGCTACAGTGAACACACAGTATTGCCTTGATAAATCCGGGGAAAATGCGACAGTCGTATTCAGAACAAACATCCGTGTTGGTCCCTGAGCAGCCCGCAGAAATGGCACGATTGCGTGAGAAGAGCGTCAGAAAACAGCTTCACTTCCTCCGGCGACATTAGTAGCAGAGTTAAACGGACAATTACGTGTTTTACAGGGAAGACACTAGTTAAAAACAGATGTTGAAAGAACTTAAGCCAGAGCAACAACAACATACACAATTGAGCTGTAACTGTAAAAGCAGTAAAACAACAAGTATCATGTCAAAGTCTGCCATTTAGATTTTATCTTCACCCCAAAAAAAAATCTATAAAAAAATCTATAAAGCGAAATCTATTATTTTAACAGCTACGGCGTCGTTGTCAAGGTTCTCTACTCGCATGGTGTATGGTGTAGAAATACGTGACGTTTCTCTTTACCTGGAAGCTCTCTTCATGTTTGCCATGAATCCGTTACCACAGTAGAAGCGGTTTGAGCAGCGACTCCAAACTTCCTGCTCGGTGCAAACTCTTAAGTGCGAGCCTTGCAGCCAATCAGAAGCTAGAAAAGCCAGCCAATCAGAGTGTAGCATCTCACCGCGTCAGCACGCCTGCTCACGTGCTGACCGCGCCCCCTTCAATCAAACCGCACAGTGAAGTCTAATAAAGTGATGTGATAGATGTGCACTCAATAATTAACGAGTACCGTCTTTATAACTACTATCATCCGATCATTTTTTCGCATTGAAATGAGCGCGTAACGAAAATTTTTAACAGAAAATAGTCCTTGAACTTAGCTGGGATACATTTCAAACGTATACTTTTTTTTTCAAATGAACGCATTTTGAGAAAAAGAAAAATAAGCAAGAACAAACTATCACAACCATAAATAATTCAAATTCAGCACAAAGTATAAGAAAATAAGACTGAGACTATTTCACCATGCCAATAACGACGGCAATTAATGGTTTGAAAAATATATTTTCTTTTATTGTATGCAGAAGTGTAACTAGTATAGCGTCAAATTATGATGTGATAAACATTATTAATGATTATTTATCCTTTCTTACACTGTCGACCACTTTATTCGTGTTTAATTAAATCTCATGGGAACTTCAAACTTGGACTCCTGGATTCCTGAAGCACGAATGACCGCCAGGTTTGGACGCAAATAACGGCAAGTGAAATGAGGCGAGAATTCTGAAGTCAGCTTCCTGCACGTTTACTTTTGGACACTAGATGGAGTTCTGAGGTCAAAGATGAGGAGCGTTGTCGGCTTTGTGTTGTGCTGACACAGCTGACACAACAGCCTCACCAAGCTTTACAAACACGTTAAGGACTGAGATCCAAAGCCGATTCGTGGATCTCTGGAGCATGTGATGATGGATGGAGACTCATCAAAAAATAGTTAGGTCGTTTTAAAGATAGAAAAAGAAGAAGAAAAAGTGAGTGGAAACAGCGAAAGTGCAGTTGGTACCAAGCCGGTGGTCTCAAGAATTTTGTGTGCCAGGAGTCACAGATAGTACTACTAAAGTACTGATCAGTAAAAGAGTTCATGGCGGATATGATGAAGCAATGCTGAGGATAGTCCTGGTCTAAGTTTGTGTCTTGAAGTCCAGCCTTGAAGGCTGCACTGTCCATGCTACTAGGCTTGGCTTTTGGTCATTGCCTTGTGGTGTTCTCTCATGCAGTCTGGCTTGGAGCACCACATCCTCCACAGTGACAGGAGATCTGTACGAGTCCCTGATTCCAGACTCATACCCGTAAGTTTCCTCTCACTTCAACGGTTAGGAGACATGGACTTAAATGCCAGACCTTGAAATTTAAAGACTAAAAAGTGTAATCGTGTCATACGCGCATGAGTGATGTTCATCATTCAGAGGATAACATTCATCTGTGAAATATCTTATGAGCTTTTATTGTGTGTTACTTAACAATTGTTTTTAGGTCATCCTATTGTGTCACATGATCACAGATGTGTGCTTCTGCGATACCTCTTGCCGCCAGAAGAGCTGCTGGATGAGGTGGTCCAACTCCGACTCTCGGCTGCGATCTCCCTCCTCACCATGGTCAGACGCTCCGTGGACATGCTCTTCCTGGAGGCAGTGAGCAGAGGACAACACATCCTGAGCAGTGTGCTCTTCATATTGAAGCAGAGAGAGATCCCAGGCCTGGCACCAGGGCTCCAGGATACAGACAGTTGAGGGAGACAGGAGGACCAACAGATGCATGGAAATTAAGAAATGACCACTTATTTTTACACGTCTTTCACGCTACTGAGAACAAAGCTTATTTTGGAAGTATTTGTCACCAAGAAAAAAACAACTAATAAAGCAAGTTTGTTGCAGAGGAATGAGTTCAGAAATTTGCAACTTCCTGGTTTACCAAGTGTTGTATGGACAACACACACGACGGTTGTTCTGTTGGACTCACTCATGTAGCTCTGCATCAATCTAAAGCCTGTGCTTACCTCTTGATGGACTGCAGCACCTCTTTCTTGGGTGAGGACGGCGAGGACAGCATGCGCTTCTGCTGGATGTATCCGTTACCGAGTGGCCTGGAGGGGAGAGCCTGCAGGAGTTGCCGCACTGGAGAGCAGGAAGGGAAAGAGGTTCAGCAACATGTGTCCTGGTCAGTGTGTCTTTTGGTCAGAGCAATTTCACCGTAAAAGCAGATATTAAAAAAAACAATGAGAGGTTATTAAACTTTTGGATCAAAAACATATACATTCCAAAAGGAATAACTGGGATTTTTTTTAAATGGGTTGATTTGTGTTGTCCACTATGAATAAAATATGAAATACTAAAACCATTTTTTTGGATTCGAGGTGAGGATTTGAGGATTTTCAATTTCAGTCTTCGTAATTTCCCTTTTATTTATTGTTGTTTTCAACCGATTTTAAAAATAGAATTATTTTGAAAAATAAACATTTTGTTTTTGAGTTTTAGGTTCAATATAACCTGAGTCTCGAGGTTTAATACCTGCTCCTGGGGTGACATTCCAATGACCCAAAGATACATAGACTAATGACTCCATTTTCATCCCCTGAGGTCGAACCCAGAACTCATCATGGCCACCCCAACATATGAGTCTGGCTAGATGAGACAGGACATTTTTAAGTTGCCTTCACAGTAGAACCTAAGCAGAACTATCTGACTCCAGCTTTTCCTGAGTGATTAGCAGAAACAGACGCAGCTAAGACACTGTAAATGAATTAAACACAGGGATGTTACACAGAGAGAGCCACAGATCTCATGACTGCAGACAGTGATGTAAACATTAGAAGTACAGGGATGGATGATCGTAACCATGGAATCAACCACTGGATCTCTCTGGTTTTGTCATGGACAGAGGACCTCAAACCTTTCCGCACCTTTGGTGGGGTGAGCCGGGGCGGAGGAGGCCAGCGACTTCCTCCCAGCGGCTGGGCCTCGTCCTGGCTGCAGCGCCAGAGTCTGCTCCTCGCAGTAGCCCAGTCTGCGTAAGGCGTCCGCCAGCGCCGCCTTCAGCAGCTGGATCTCATCCTCCTGCAGCTGCAGCCTCTGCTCCAGATGTGAGACACGGTCCTCCATGTCCAGGGTGCTGCCGGCCGACACCGTGTCATCTGAGGGAGGCAAAGAGTTGAAATCATCTCGGACACCATCTTTGATGGGTGGTTTCATCGCCTTACATTCATTAATTGATGATCAATTTTTCAACCTGTCAGTGACCTGTGGACACAGTCATGATCTTATATTGTGCTTAAGTTAACTGTGAAGCTACCAGGAGTACATCAGCCTCTTGAAATCCCAGGCTGTTCTTAGTTGGAAACAGGTCGACAGATTGGTTCTGTGAGGCCATGTTCACGAGTGATAGAAGGATGAACAGATCTTCAGTTATGGAGTTAAGGAGTCCTCCTTGGTGAAGAAAGAGCTGAGCCTGTAGTTACCAGCTTTGGAGTGACCCAAAGGACAAGAATCTCTCTGTCTGGACTCAGAGAGAGAGTATGAGAAGCTCGTCCATCCAGGACAGACTCAGAGTAACACCAATGGGCCAACTGAGGCTCAGAAATCTTGTAAGAAACTTCTGGACACCGAACTGAGAAGGTATGTTCACCATGAAGGAACACACACTAGGAAGTATCAAGAAGCTACAAGGACAGTTGTATTGTAGTTGTCTGAATCCAGTGAAGAAACCATTCAAAAATAGCTGTAGATATGAAGCTTCATCGTCTTCAGATGTTTCTCAATGAACTTTGAGTGCTTCCAGTGACAAGGTCCTGCCACAACTCATCACAGTGTGGGGTTGTTCATGATGCTCTCCATTTTGACCTGCTATCAATGAAAGTTGCAGCTCTGTGACTTCAAATAACTTCAAGAAAATAGCAACACAACATCCAACTGGTGAAACATCTGAAGGTGATCAATACTGCTGCGACAGTATACAGACGAGGAGCAGGCATGGAGGTCGACAGCTCCGACACCTTCACCAGAGAGATGCCCTTCACACACTTCCACAAACCTTCTCTTTGTCTCACTCACAGGCCACAACTGTCCAGCATTCAGCTACACCGGCATGCAACTTCCCTGTCCGTCGCACACATGAGTCGTGTAGCACATGACCCAGAGGTGAAACAAAAGCCGTGGAGTTGATGGAATGATGTATGATGGCAGAGGTCGATGTGGGCCACGGTGGAGGCTGATGTTGCACTGAAATGGAGGTGAAGGTGGATGTAGTCTCTCCTACCTGCCATCGTGCCACAGCGACTCAGAAACCCGCTGGCCCACCGAGCAACAGTCTCCTCACGATGGCGTCCCGGACTCCCGCCCCTCCCAGAGAGCGTCCCGGCACCTGATCCACTCACTCAGGCATAAATCACCCCTCCTCTTATCCTCTGATTGAGCCCTCCCTCCTCCACTGGTCCTCGCTGCTTGGACCACTCCCCGCTTTCTCCTCCTCCTCCTCTTCTGTGAATTACGGCGAGCTAAAGGGGGAGGAGCTTGGCTGAGGGCCACACACAAACTGCAGCGCTGCAGAGCTAAAGCCAAGAATCAATGACACACACACTCATCTGTACTAGCTCTGAGAGGACCTTCCCTGACATCACCCTGACCAACACAGACACACAAAAACAGGCTTGGACTGAACCCAGGTGACCATAGGATAAAAACTAGAGAACAAAATCTCCATCAATTAATTCTATATTTAAGTGAAAAGCCACTCAAGAGCTGCCAAGCAGCACATTTCTACCCACGTTGCTATTATTAAATCAATGATCAGCGTTCTCGCCCGCGCTTTAGCAGCTTAGATGTCAATCTCCTTCACTGAATTCTGTTGTTTTTCTTGATATGTAGTCAAGTGTATGACTAGCAATCACAGCGCTTCCCCGGTTATCCTAACCTATGTCTCTATTTCCATGTTTGGGTTGTAAAGCTAATCTAAACGTCTCAATGTGTTTGGGCTACCTGTGTGATGTGAAGGGTTTTATCATTCTGTCTTTAATTGTTGTCGTCTCAAATAAAGTTGACCTTGACCATAATCTTAAATCATAATGTAACTGGAGCAAAAAAAACCTCAGCTATTTGGAATGTCATTGTGCATGATGAGCTCCATCAAACAGGAGATTGCAGAAGTCAGGGAAATCCTTCAACACCCGTACAGGAGGCGAGAAGAAGAGTGGTGGAGGAATCTTCTCATTGGTCGCAACAGACTTCAAACAGTGAGGGCACATGTAAGCATGTCAACCATCTTAGCCAGAATCCTGAATATTTCCTCCAGAATACCGTCTTGGATGCATTCAGGGTCACACACACACACACACACACACACACACACACACACACACACACACACACACACACACACACACACACACACACACACACACACACACACACACACACACACACACACACACACACACACACACACACACACACACACACACACACACACACACACACACACACACACACACACGATCTTCTGAAGTGGTGTGGTTCTGTTAACAAATAAAAAGGCACAGAATTCTGAATGGCGGAATCAATAAAGAGGGTCGAGTTTCAAGCGTTATCGCTGGAGAGAGAAAGTCAGAGGGAGCACTAGTCTCTGGTTACTCAGAGGCGGCAGATGGGAGAAGAGTTAAACAAGGAAAAGATGGTGGGCCCTATCTTAGCTTTATGTAATCAGATTTTTTAACAAAACCACATCTGCATCTCATCTTCTCCCCTCACAATGTGTCTGGTGGCTGCAGATCTAGTCTTGAGCAAGTGTGGGGCTCGAGCCACTAACCTTTCCATGTATCAACCAACAGCCCTTCATTCGGACCAACTGAATTCTGGAATCTTCTCCCTGTGCGGAGCTCAACAATCCAACTCCACAAGTGACTCTCATATGGTGCCATCTAATGTAAATCAGCACATATATAGACTTCATTACAAAAAAACACCTGACTGCCCTCTACTGGCAAGAACAGAAACACAATAGACAGACCACAATGTACAATACAATGATGAAGAAAAGATGCACGCGGGAAACATACAATTCAACTGACACATCCAAAGTGAGGGCGTCGACAGGGAGAAGAGGCCCACCTCCCCACAGAATCCTCTGGCTGCCTTTTTGGGGAATTACCAGGATGTTCCCAACTAGGAGATCCTATCTCTGTCGAGTGTCTGGGGTCTCACCACAGAAATGACCAGAATACATCATAACGCACAAAAACAACAGAGCCAAAATGACACTTGACCATCGACATTGGGACATTGCAGGCAAAAACTCCAACTGACACGCGACCACAGGACCAGCTGTCGTCCTGGCAACCACAAGTGCTTTACTTATTCTTTTACTCTTGTTTAATCACACACTCCGATCGAAGCGTTGACGGTCTGCAACAACATATACTTTCAGGTCTAATGATTGGACAACTGTTATTCCCTTGTGCTGGTTAACTGCATCCCAAATTCCAGCTGTTCTCCAGGCTTCAGCATCTCTTCCTCGTCCATAGTCAAAACTGGTTAGGCTGCTGGGGTTTTACTCTCCAAGCCTCGCTCTTCCCCCTCTTCCTCATTTACTACAGCAAGTCACCCAACGCTTCCGCAGGCTGTCTTGCTCACCATCACAGAGTCTCACCTATTCCCTTCCTCCATTAATGTCATTGGTAGTTCTCCTCTTCTTTATTTCCAACGTTCCTGGTCCAAACCAGACTCTCTCCTGTCCCACCTGATCTTGTAACATTGTCTCAAAACTGCTTTTTTTGAAACCAACCGCTGGCATTTGGTCAACAACTGTTTGAAATTTCTGTCAGAAAATCATTAAACAGACATGTTCCGACACAGTCATCAAAACAGAACTGAGGACCAGCAGCTGCCAGTAGATTTTGGACACGCTTTCTTTCATTTGACAGAAAATAATGACAATGTAAAGAAAATAAAATAATTCTTACAAAAGCCTAGATATTGTCTTGGATTTTGGTTAAGTAACAACACGATTAATATCTTCTCTTTGAAGAATTTACACGATCTTATTTGTTGGTGCGGCTAACTAGTCAAGCTAGTATGTGGCTCAGTTTCAGCGTATTGTCCGATGTCACAGCTGGATATGACTGAAACTGACATTGTACTTTGAAGTGCATCAACTTTCTAGCGTTCTAAATGGCGTGGTGAGAGTCATGTCAGGATTGTCTGGCGACTTAGACAAGAGCAGCTCACCGTTGTTGCAGTACTGTAGCAGCAGGTTGGTGCTGTCATACAAGCTGCCGCACGAAGAGAACCTCTCCGCCATCCTCCCCTCCTTCTTCGCTCTCTTCTCCCCGTCTCTTTCCTCCTCTGTCGTCTCCTCAGCCGCCCTTCTCTCCTCCGTCTCTTCTTGTCCTCCTTCGGTTCCTCCTCACAAACACACAAACATCCACCTGCCTCCTGCTCCCGCGTCCCCCATCCACTACATGTAGTGTGAAGATCACAATTTCCGCTCGTCGCCTTCAAAGTAAGATAGAAAGGCGGATTGAACGCGGCAGACATGACGGCCGAATGGATTTAAAACACGGGTAATTCGTTAACAACAATGCCCTGCACGCTTCTTCTTTATGTCTCACTGGGAGTTGCCTGAAATCCCTCATCTTCTGCCATGTTCCTGCCTCGCTCTCATTCTTCCACCTTTTATTCCTCTTCTCTCACCTCTCCACGATTCTCACGACAAACCAATAAATCTTCATGCACACTAATGTACTCACACGGGCGCACTGTCTTATTTTATTGTTAAGGAGCAACAATGCATTTCCGGTTAGCGAAGCCGGTGAGAGTAACTTAATGACTGCCTGCCTCGCACTCACTGTTACTATGGTAACAGCCTCTTCGCCGGCGTCTGCCGCTGTTGAGACAAAGATTCTAATTGAAATAAAGTGGATTTTTTTTTTAATCTTATAACGCCTTGATGGTAGACTCACTTTTTTACACGACAAGGGAGGAAAAACCTTTGAATTATAGATGAGAGGACGCTACACCTGAGGCAGCGTTTATAATTCATGAATCATTTGACCGCCAGCCTCACAAAACCAACAGTGATGGTGAGAACAGTTCATTCGGTACTGTGTATCTAGGCTCAATAAATAAATGTATTTTCTCTTTTTCCTTTTACTTAGGTTATAATAATAATAATAATAATAATTATTATTATTATTATTATTATTATTATACAAGAAAAAACATTAACTAATAATTAATAAAAACATGTCTAAATAATGAGAGCGCTCAGAACAAAATAATAACACATTTGAGTAGATTGCGCCATCGTGTGGACAAGACAATATTTGTGGCAGATAAATATTAATACAAAAATACATTTCGCGTCCATTTTAGGACCCACGGCAAGTTGTTAAGTGCAACATTAGTTCAAAACAACGAGGAATCAACTTATATTCTAAACCACTTCAGATGGGGTCAGTTTTTGGACTGACTAATATACTTCAGTTAATTAAAAAATGTGTATTTAAACAGAATCAGCACAATAGTTTAATCCATGAGGGTTGTGAGAAAACTAATTTAAATGTTCTGTGGTGTGTTTTTACGTTTAAAAAAAATAATCTACGTCATCAGTATGCGCCACGATCATGAAAACACATGGCGTCATTCTTCCGCGGCACCTCACTGCTTCGACAACACGATGGAGGATGCTTGTTCAGTTGCTCTGCGGGAGTTTGGATGTGAACAAAATCTTCTTTCTCGTCCCGATGGGTCCGCGTCATTCATACAGGGTAATAAACTTAAAACATAAATGTTTCTGTTGTTCCACCTTTCTTGTTTATGCACTCATGAGAAAAACGCCTGAAGTCGTGTTCGCTACATCGCTGTCATTCTCAGTAAATACTATTCTTTTGTACAGAAGTCACAATGAGGCGATTCAAAAGCAACTAAGAAGAGTTTTGACACTCGTTAGTTTGAATTGGGTAGACGTGCTGCCACACACTATGTATTACATTGGTATTACGATAATTTTGTTGTTAAATCTCATCCCTAAGAGTTAAGTTTTTTTAGTTAAGTTTTTGGTTTCATACAGGAACAGGTATAATTATGAATTCATTATTTCAGAATGCATTTTCGTTGTTTCTTAATGATATTTAATTACTATTGAAAATTGAGCTTTTTTTGTCTTTTGAAAATGTCTAAGGTCAATAAATAATATGTAATGTACACCAGTTATATTGCATTTTCAATAGTGTATTTAAATATCAACAGTATTATTATTAAGGAGATGATATAGTGAAATGCTGTTTGTAATTCCTCTTGCAATACTCTGTTAGTCATTCATTTTCTGAGGTTGTATGTCCAACAACGTGAACTCATGATGATTGTCTGTAGGAGACACCAGCGTGATGGCTGGAGTCTATGGACCGGCAGAAGTTAAAGTCAGCAAGGAGATCTATGACCGGGCCACGATGGAGGTTCTGATCCAGCCCAAAGTGGGTCTGCCCTGTGAGTTCACATCCACGTTACACTCTCGGTTAATAGGTCTGGATCCACATGATATACTTTTTTTATTGAAAGCTTCTTTACGTCCCTGATTGAAGAGACAGCTGGGAAAACTATTTTGTGTAGAAGATGTTAAAGTTGAAAAATAACTATTGCAAGGACCTCTCCAAAAACGTCTATCGGCCAGTAATTCTCAAGACACTTTTATCTGTGCTTAAGCTCAGAAAAAAAATCTGACGTTATTGTTAATATTACGTTCCGTGATATGAAGTGGTGCCACAAGAGGGCAACAGTGACGTGAGTTTTCCCTGCAGCCGTTCGTGAGCGCTCTCAGGAGGAGTGTGTGCGAGAAACCTGCGAGGCCGCCCTGCTGTTGGAGCTGCACCCGCGCTCTTCCATCACTCTGATCCTGCAGGTTCTGCACAACGACGGCTCTGTATCCTTCTGGCTGTCGTCCCTGATGATGTCAGCGCTGTCAGCGCAAGCTCTCCGTCCTTATCTGCTCCTCAGCTTCTGTCCTGCTGCCTGAATGCTGCCTGCATGGCTCTGATGGACGCTGGTCTGCCCATGAGCCACCTCTTCTGTGGGGTGACTTGTGCCATCGCCACCGACGGACACATCATCACCGATCCCACTGCAGCTCAGGAAGCGGTAAATCCGACTTTTTATTCAGTCTGAGTTCAGTGAGGGACTTGCCATTATGATTCATTCCCCTGTCAATCACATAAACACTGGTGAACACGAACACAGTTAGTTGGTAGACCGCTACGGGTCCCCATTTATACATATTTACCTGAATCCCTAAACTTCTGTTTCAACAGGAGAGTCGAGCGTTGATGACGTTTGCCATGGATAGTCGCGACAGCAACGTGATGATGTCATCGACAAAAGGAGCCTTTTCTGTCGAGGAGGTTTGTGCGACCACCGCTGCATTTGTCCTTGTTTGCCACACTCCTCACTGGATTCTGTCCTCCTCAGCTGCAGCGCTGCATCGCCATCAGCCAGAAGGCTTCAGAGAAAATCTTCGCCTTCTACAGAGACTCCGTCAGTCGACGATATTCCAAAACCCTCTGATGTTTTTCTGATTCATTGTTTTGCACATAAATAAACCCCAAAAACACTGCTGAATCCAGACGTGGTAGAAAGTCAAACAAGTGCATTTATTGAGGTTCTCTTCGTCTTTACATTTAATATACAGCAAAGTCCCCTTGTACAAGCAGTGACCTCTAATAACCCTGATGACGCTCAAAGTTTGACTTGAAGGATTTCTGTCAGAAAGGTTTTTAATGGTCAAGAAGATCTAATTTAATGGCACTTTTTGTGAGACTTTTTTGCTTATTCTTGAAAAACAATTGATTAAAAGAAAAATATTCATTATTCAATTAAATATAAGGCTAAGTGGGATATAAATATTCGTTATGAATCTGTGAATTCAAGATCACAATTTCTAAATAATGTTTGAACTGTACTATTTTAAATAATGTTGAAATATTAATTTTAATGGAGAGAAAAATCAGGTTCATTATTTTTATTATTATTATCATGTTACATAGTACTATATTCCATCAAATACCTAAAGATAGCATGACACCAATGCTCAGCAAGGTGTCATATGGACAAAATATATAAATACAAATTTAAAAAATGCATGGATAAGTATGAACATGTTTTTATTTGAGTTAAAACTAATTATTTTATGTGCACAAACAGTAAAATGCATTTTGTTTTTTTACATTTAAGTGCATGGATGACAATATATGAAGACATTATTTCACCACATCACTTTCACAGTCACTCTCCTGAGTGCAGAAGTTATTATCTCCCTCAGCAGTGATGCAAGACAGTGGAGTAAATAGCTCTTTTCGAAATCCTCCGACAGAATTCTTCCAAACAAACTTTGAGCCTGAAACTTCCCTCCAGGCAAAGTAGCTTCTGATAGACACGCGACTGAGAAACGTTGGGTGTCCAGTGATGGGGGGTCAGAGTCTGGACGACGTGACGAGGATTCACACGAACAACTTGTCTATGTTACAACAAAGCAGCTATAAAACTGTACATCTTTCTTGAGAAACAAAACCCTCGGTCGCTGCCTCGCCGATGGCACGTTTAAGGACTCTCAATCAGCTTCTGTATCATGAGCTCTGCACGCATGCGGTCGTGACCCCAACAGCTGACTCATGCATCACGTGGCTCACATCTGTTTTGACTAATTTGAAGCACCATTCTAGTTTTTACGAGACAAAAATAGCAGAATCTAAATTTGTAATCACAATCCAGCAGCAGCTATTTTTGGATTCCGTGAATAGCATTTTGATATTTTGTTGTTGGCACTTGCAGAATCACTGTATTTATAGATCAGACTAGAAAGAATCATGCTCTTTTCGAGGTCACGCTGTTGCGTCTGGTGTGCAGGAGTCTGGTAACGTTTGGCCTCACTGAAGCAGAATGATGCAGCATAGTTCCCATGGAGGTTGTTCTGAACGCTGGCTGCCCCTTTTTCTTATTAAAAAATACAGTTTTCCTGGATTCAGATAAGATGATATCTACAGTGGTGATTCAAAATGATGATCTAAACATGGGTTTTTTTGACAAAGCTTCACTCACCTCTGACCAAAACAGGTGCATGAAACCTCCTTATTTTATCATTATCATTTCACCTTCACAATCGGTCAGTTAAAACTCTTTATAAAATGGTAGCTTAATGTTTACGGAATAAAGATCATTTACAAAAACACTGTATGTAGCGAGTGCAGTTGTTTTTCTTGTTTCTTTAAATACTTGCACGGCCCACACTAAACAGCTCAGATTAGCATTTTCCCTCCGGAAATCAGATTTGCTTTAATTTAATTTAGCTAATATTATGGCAGTTTTTGTGAGCCTTTTTTTTGCTATGGGGGATAAAAACCAAAAAATGAATAATTTTCTGAGCATATTAACAGTAAAATGCATTTTCTTTTAAACAATTAAGTGCATGGGTGACACACTACACCGCTCAGATTAGCGTTTCCCTTCACTAAATCAGATTCCACTTTAATTAAATTGCAATTTATTATATGATTTCCGTTTATTCACGGCTTATTCAACCGAACGGTAGACTGTTTCCTGCCGTGCCCTTCAAGATTAAACCGATTACACCGCTCTTGTATGTCTAGTTTTCTGGGTAATGTGTAAATTTAGCCTCAAATTAATTAAATAAACACGAAATAACAGCAAACCAATCCGTCCCCATTCTGGTAAATAGCCCGTTTCTCTTTTACACACAGTTTCCCCACCGAATGTCAGACACTAACAAAGCAATTGAGAAGGTTCTGTGTAAAACGTAAAGTCAACATCCGATGTAAGGAGCTATTGATGGAAAGTGATTTTTAAAAAATCTCACCTTCAAAATAAAACGCCCACGCATAGAGGAATGACAATTGAAAATATACGTCAATATTTTTCATGTCCTTTTTTTCTTCTGCAAAATTGTTCCACAAGATGGCAAGTTCCCTTTAAATAGCTCCTTCATTGCTCCTTAATTTCTATATTAGGCTCAGAATTTTAATTCCCTGACAGCGAAAGAAGCTAAAGGCTAACATGCTAAGCGGCTCTGACCTTATTCCTGTTCGTTTTTTAGTAATATTATCTAACTTTGGAAGGTGAGTCACAGTAAAGTCGCTGTACATGCAGGTAACACCAAGTGTCGTTAGGGGAGAATACTTCCACAATACTCTGAAATTTGTGTTGTCGCAACAGTGTTAAATCACATTACTTTTTTTTTTATAAACTCAGTTCTCAGGTAACAAAATTATCAAAGAAGGGAAAGCCATATTTACTCTGCTGAGTTTATTTTAAACTCCCTAAACAAGTACAGATTGGATTTTAGGGTTGTACGAAAACTCCTGACTTAAGAGTGACAAGAAACGTAAATGCCATTTCTAGCTACAAAAGCGATGAACTGATGACGCTGTCCGGTAAAACAAATTCACAAACACTGTGAGGATTGCACAGGTGACAGGTGTTGTGGTGACGTCTGGTGTGTGTTCAGTGTCGCTCTTATGGTGGTTTTCCCGACAGGTAGGATATGAGTGCGGCGATGGCACAGATGTAGGTGATGATTCCAAACACGATGGAGAGGACGGAGAGCCACAGAGCCTGGCGGGACGCCGCGTTCGCCCCCTGGAAATCCCCCTGAGCCGACGCCTTGTTTGTCTGGGAAGGACACAGAAGCAGATTAGAGCGAGGAGGGACATTCATCATGGTGTGTCAGCATTCTCGTCCTCCTGCACTCATTCCAATCACACGTAAGCCCAGAGACCATGTTTCATCTCCTCTCCCTCATGCTCCTCCATCCTTGTCTTTGACCCTTGTCTCAGATAGCACTCAACAATATTGGAAATCTATCACCTTGGAGCTTCTTGTTATGACTCTAATTAAACCTTTAATGGGATTTCATGCTTTAGACTGAAGCCTCAGACATTTGTGCTTGACACATCTGTGTGTTTCCTCTACTTCCACTTGTGAAACAACAACTTTACTGAGGAGAGAATCCCAACATGTATAAAAATGATGCGACAGAGAACGTGATGCGACTCTTCAGAACCCCTCAAACAACAGAAATATAAAGATTCACTTGGTGTTTGTTGGAGAATGTGTGCAAATCACTATCATGTATTCTGGAGTTGTCCTGAATTAGAAGGATGTTAGAAAAGGGTACATGACTCTTCAGTAAAGGGTTTTAAAATGCATGTTTTTTGTCTCTATATTTAGGCAGAATTAACAAAAGGATTGATATAAAATAGATGCAGATCTTATTGGCAGCCAGTAAAAAGTCACTCACAAGAAAGTGGCTAAAAGAAAGTGGCTAAAGCCAGAACCCCCTACATTAATAAATTGGCACTCAACTGTCAAAATATTTAAAACGGAGAAAATACTTACCGTTAGAATGCAATTTTATTACAAAAAAAAATGGTGTGACAGCAGCCTGGTGTTCCAGGTGTCAACCAGGTGGAGCTTAGCGGCACAATTAGACAGAAGTGCTAAAGCTGCACACAGACACTCAACAAAACCTGTCTACCAACAGCTTTAGAGCGTTCATCTCGGAAAATGAATTATAATTGCAGAGGTGCTGGTAGATTTAAGAGGTCAAGGACGGTCGATGGAAAACACTGTGGTACCATGTGTACGATATGCTTCACAGGAACAGTGTGGTGGTCTCAAGTACAGAGCTCCAGTGACTGGTTCATCGTCGAGACAAGACTCGACTCCAGCCTGCCGCTTGTGTGTGACTGTGTTGTGTACCTTCTGTGACAGGTAGAAAGCAGCGATGCCGAGGGGCCAGAAGCAGCAGAGCATAGAGAAGAAGGCCAAGCCCAGGTAGTCCTGAGGGATCATCAGAGGGAAGTTGGTGTCGCTGTCCGTGTCGCTGAAGTCTTCGATGGACGAGTCCTACAGGTCCAGGAGCACAAAGCTGAGGTGAGTCATTCAACATGGAGTCACAGTTTTTAGTCAGGAACGTTTACACTTCAGAGTGATGGGAAGAGATCAGAGATAAATCATATTCAATGTTTCCGTTGTTCTAATTCACATTTCAAATGGGTCCAGCGACACTCCTAAAACTGGGTTCTCTGAAGTGCACTTAATTAAAAGCACAATCTGACATTTCTCTCAGCGTTTGTCCTCCTTTCTCTTCCTCTGCATCAGTGAAAGAGAAATTCTCCCGGCTGCTCCGACTGTATATGTGAGTCTAGAAAGGACAGATCAATCTTCGCCTCGAGGTATTTTTCAAAGAGCGAGCGAGCGAGCGGAGAGCGACACCAGAAAAAAAAGGAAAGGCTTCGAAAAAGGCGCACGGTGACGCATGCGGATGATCTTTGAAAAGCTATTTACCCGGAGAGTGTTTCAGGTGCATCTTTTGGCGTCACACCACGACTTCACGCATGAAGGGGAGGGGATGTGAGAGGAAGTCAGATTTCATATGCAGCTGTTTCAAAAAGCTGCGTGAGTCATGAACCGCCGCCGGCCGCCACAGCGATTCACATCCAAACTAACCCCATTCAGTCACTACTTTTTAGAGGCACCAGTGAAAGCTCTCCACTTGTGCTGTAGGACCTGAGCACTAGGCACTCCAACATTGAAGTGGCTCACTAATAATGAGATCAAGTTTGGATTCAGCTGCTGACATCAATATACACAAGTCACCAGCCAAGTCCTGGTCCCATGTACTGGGAAGTTAAGGTCATGAGGTCAGTCACAGACCTCTCAATAGTTGAGTCCAGAGGAACTAAAATGGAAGGAGAGTACTAGTCTTAACAGCTAAAGCAGAGCCAACGCAAGCCAACCACCTGTCAAAAACGCTCAAGTCACTAGTCTCTCCGCTCCTTCCAGTCCCTCCAGGATCTCGCTTTGATATTGTTTTTCTATAGATTGCTTCGGCCAAAAAATCCTGCTTTTGCAGGAGATTTCTTTTTTTATTGCGGTGAAAGAAACATGGTGGGAAATAAGGGCCTTTGTAAATGACCTTGTAAAAAACTAGCGTCAGTTTTTTGCCTACAAAAGCTCCCGGCTGCAATGATTTTGACAAAATATGATTTATTTCCAAAAAGCAGTTAGTAAAGTGCAAAGGTTAAATACACAATAAATAAGTAAATATACACAGTAAATAAAAAAATGCGTGTAGTGAGTGCTCCTTTTGTTACCAAGCTTCTCACAAGGGCGGAGACTGATAGGTAAAGGTGGGGAATGTTTGTGTGTGTTACAGTTGTTCAGCAGCTCATGAATACAGCCAATTAAAACAGTAGCTGCCGATATGTTCCACAGGGTCGGAATGTAGAGTGTCAGAAATAACATGGAGAGAGATGGATCTTGCAGTCAGCCATGTTTGTTTACATCTGCCCCGTATAGTGTTCGGGTGACGCCGCATTGCACTAGTGGGTTCTGCTTTTTAGTTCTGTCTAGAAGGGAGGGAATATGATGCCGCACATGCCGCGTAGAGGGGTGGGCCCTGATTCATAGAATTATTTTTGTTAGGTGAAAGTCAAACAGAAATATTGTCGGAATATGGTGATATTTCTTTGGGCCAAGAAAAAAAAGTTGAGGAGCTCGGACACACAGTGAGCCTCTGTATGTTGTGTTGTATGGAACTTGCGTTGGCACACTGCGGGTAGTTGATATAATTTTGCAGCTAGTAAAACCAACAGGCACTTGATGACATCTTCAGCATGCTGTCTGTGTGCGTTTTGTTTGTGTCTCACCTTGGCCTGTTCTACACAACTGCAACAGTCTCGCAGCGCTGTTACTATTCAGAAGCAGCAACATCTGAGCTTCGTATAAACTGTTAGATGGACGCCCACGCAGACATACTGAGTCTATTTTTAGCTTCTGCGGCAACACACGTGTCTTTATCTTGCTTTTTAATGTGTCCTTGCAACTTCTCCTGACATTCAAAATGTTGTCAACAAAAAAAATGTCTTTTTATGTAGTGAGATCAAGATACTGTAGCTGATAGAATGTGTTCCATGTGTTCTCTGTTGTGAGAAATTGCTCTATAGCAACAAAGAGAAGGAGCCTACTCCTTACAGTCAGTTTAGACCTTTCACACTGAGGTGAGGGGTCACACTGGGCCACCACAGTGACTCAGGCATGTCCAGCGACTGTGAAGGGTTTAAGGGTTTTCTTGGAACATTGGGGGCTAAACCAGTCACCTGAGAGGCGGGGGCACACTGGACACGGGTTTGCAATTCGTAGGATGGTAGGGGAAGGCACCGCCTAAAGCTGGATTCGAGCCTGCAGGTTCCTGCGGTGGGGCTGCAGCACTACCACTGCTCCACCAAGCTGACCTCTCTTTCAGAAGCTAAAAAACAAAGTCCTTTTTCAAACTTTCCACATGATGGAAGACATCATCTGCTCTTAAAAGGAAAGCCTTCTTTATTCTTTTGTCCCAGTGGATGTTACTCTCTTGTTCGAATATCTTTAGAGTGAGGCACAATAATACCTGGGCCGTGGGGAGAAAGGCATACACGAAGCTTTTGTGGAAACACTTACGTCAGAGTCTGGAAGCAGGTCATCTTCATCGTCTATGCTGTAGGAGGCGCTGTGTAGATCCTGCATCTCGGCAAGCAGTTTCCTCTCCAGCGTGGAGCCGGGCCGAATGTCGACGAACGTGGTCTCTAGGTAGTCCTTGCTGAGCAGAGAGTCTGTGTGGCCCCAGATGGGGGCTGAGGGGTAAAAGGACTCAAGTGTGCAGGGTAAGGAACACGGGTCCAGAACTTGCTGCGGCTGCAGCTCCGGCGCGTGATGTCCACAATAGCCTCTCCACGCTAACGGGGGATAAGCGCTGTCCTCTTCACACTTGACCAGTATTCCCTTGAAGTGGCCCCCAGGAGCCTGACCCGTGGTCAGCACTGGTTTATTCGTGCTGTTGTGTGGGGTTTCTCCCAGAAGAGGGTGCTCCAGTTCATCTCGATTTTCCATCCCTGTCTCTTATTGCCAACCGGGCAGCATTCCACCTCATCCACAAGTAAACGTACTCAGCAGCGTGTCCCAGATGATCGTATGGCGGTTTTAGCAATGGCCTCAGTGATAAACCATCCTTAATTCAATTCCTTCATATTCTTTTCTCAAATGCCTGAATCTGCTAAAATCTTCTCCCTGGCGCGGGTCGAAGGATCTTTTTCGGGACGTTTAGGACTCCAGCTCTCACGTGTCGTGCAGTGGAACCCCACGGTCCTTCACATCTCAGATGAATGAGAGCGCCTTCGCTCATGAATATGTTAATGTCAACGGCTTTCTCTCACATGCAAGATGGAATTGTCAACTCCAGTGATGGAGGAGGGAGATTAGCAGCGGATGGAATAATGAAAACAGGGATTTTTGGTGCCCTCAGGATCCGTCGGTGGCAATGAAATATGAAGTTTGTACGAGGATCCTCTGGAATCAACCAGGAGGAATCCAAACCTGATACTAGAAGTCACAGAAGAAGTGTCGGAAGACGCAGGATTGTCTCAGGTGAGAGGAGGCACGGTCAAGTGAGTCACACCTCCAGTCAGACGCAGCATGAATGGATTGAGGACCTGCGTGAAGGCGGTTGATCTGTGAAAGCAACTGCAGCTACAGTTGGTCGAGCTGTTGCTTCCAGAGAAAACCAAAGTCCTTTGCTCCTGATTTGTGATGGCTTTCACTCTGAGCTTGCAGGAAACTGTGGGGACCTGAAAGATGAAGGGGACAGGATTAGATCTGTCTGAGAGAAAATAGGAAGGAAATTGGAGATACAATGTTCTTGAGTTGGAGAAGGGAAACCACAAGTCTTCAGCAGCAGTGAAACAAACACAATCCAGAAAAACGTCTAGCTTCTCGTCAGACTCAGAGAGTCATGTTTTGGTGCAGAGAGCAATAACAAGGACTAAGAAACAAGATACAATCAATAGAGGAGGAGTCACCCACAGTTTCCCTCCAAACTGGAACTAAAGGATCTAAAAATAATTCTTCAAATTCAGCCAAACTTCACTTTGATTCAGGCTGTAATTCCCAAAAGTCCCATCGTGGAGCAGGAACCCAGAGCTTAATGTGAAGTGACTGCCCTCAATCCCAGCGGACCCATGTCACAGCAGATGTTCTCCAAACCAAGTGAGTCTATCCAGCAAAGTGAAAGCATCAGAGGTCAGAGCTCCCAAAATGACAGACGGCCGGCTGAATCGGCCGGAACAGAATTAGCTCACCTATTGTAAACATGTAGAACCAATGTGCAAACATCCAAACGGATGACAGGACTGAGCTAGTGTTTCAGGATCAGTGGATTTGGGAGATTAAATATATGTGCTTGTGCGGCTTTAGGGTGGGTTTAATTGTGTTTATCAAAACTGCTCATGTTTTTGTTTCCTCCACCCGTGAATCGATCCAGTTAATAATGCTTCTGACTTCTGCTATCGGATGTAAATGCCATGGAAAGTGCTGAAGTCGTTGTTTCGCCTCCATGGGATTTTAACATAATCAATCTCATGTTTGCTCCTCCATGAATCTCATTGAAGACTGCAAGTTCACCTTCTTGCTCTTGCATTAAAGTTTAACTGCAAATAGGAGAGAATATTTTTACGATACCAGACGGAGGATTGGACGCCAGCTGAGGGGAATTTACACACCAGCCACATTACACAGGCTAGGTCTTGTTCGCACGAGCTGTTGTTCACCTCAGGGCTTCCATTTTCAGCAGCTACTTCAATACTGGAGTCTCCAATGTGTGAAGACTGCTCCATCTCCTCTGCCTGATGTTTCTGTGCCTTTCTTTCAGTTGCATTTGGCACCGAAGGCAGAAGCACTTCAACCTTCATCGTGCCAGAGGTTCAGAACCAACACCAGGAAGCTATAGTTGGACAACCTGGTAGCCAGGACAGGAGAGTCATCACTGAGGCCTTCAGCTTTGACCAAAACAGAACCCCTACAACTCAATACTGGTGAAACCAAGGAGCGGGAGGTGAACAGAATCTGTGACCTCCCAAAAGAGCTAGGTGTTCACCTCACCTGCTTCACATGCCAGCACCAGGAAAAGAGGGTTTACCATGATCTACCATTCTGTAGTCGCTCATCTACGAAGCTGGTGGAAAGGACCAGGACTGTGGGGTGTGTGTGATGAAGTGTGATGAAAACTCAACACGTCTCTGAGGTTCAGGCTCTTCACCAGATCATGAAAGAACAAGTCCAATGTTCCTTGTGCCAACAGCTGCAAGACCACCACAGCACATGACCTTCACAGTATGAGCTCATTGTTTACCGATAAGCTTCTCCTGGAACATGAAGCTTCATCCATGACGCCTCATTTTATTACAGAGTCTGGGATTTTTTTTTTATAAAAAAGGGAAATACGTCCTTCAGTATTTTACTACATTAGGAAAGCTGTAAAGTTAAAAGAGCTTATATAACCAGGAAGTGACACCGGCCTCCTGATTTGGCAGTGACTCAACAACAGAGACTTGGTTCCATGATCACACCACAGTGAAGATGGTCATAATGATTTGTCAGATACCACCGCATGAAATTAAAACAATGAAGAATGTTCCATCGTTCAAGTGATCCTCTCACGAATGCTAAAATGTGAACTTGCATTGTCAGACGGAGAAGACGTCCAAGAACAGAGGAGCGATTCGCTGCGCCGGCGTGAGACGGTGCGTCACGTGTGCGCTCTCTTCTCCCGCTATATTAAGAACGCCTTCAGACTACATCACATCTCATCAGCAAGGATTCTTTCTGCCTCGCCGAGCTTCTCGGCAGACTTGGTATCAGTTCCCGCCACACGCTTCACTGGCTGCCAGGGAGCCTCGTACCACCCCCCACTCCCCACCCTTACCCACACCCCAGAGCCGCAGCCCCATTAAAGAACCTGGTACCTCTTTTACTCAACATGCTGAGTGAAAGTTCAACAACCTGACATCAGCAGGAGCAGAAACATCCTGACAGCGCTGGTGTTGCCGCTCGTTCTGGCCCGCAGCTTAGTTCCTGCACTCAGCTTTATTGTCCCCCCCACCCACCCTTCACCCGCCACATACCCTTACAAAACAACTTCAGTCAGCGGTATTACCACCCCGCCAGAATCTGCAATAAAGTATCCAGTCGGGTACACAGGGATGTTTGCAAGGACGACGGCGCAAATCACCACTGACACTTTTATAAGGTGTCCTGGTCTGCCGGTGCCCCCTCCCCACTCTGAGCACTGTGCGAGTCATAACGCTGCCAACAGCAGGGGAACTTGAGGTTCTTGGTGGCACCGGTGTGACAATATTATGTTCCTCAAAAGTCCAGGAGTGATGCATTAAGATTCACAGTCAGCTTCATCCTGCTGCCACACTGACTCCCAAATACAGTATGTCAACAACACTTTTCCGAAAAGCTGTTATCTGTTATCTGTTCCTACTCGGCTTTAAATCCAAATTCCCATCACAACTGAAACATTATGTTATATTCCCACCTGAAGTTGAATTCTAGGAACAAACTTGTTTGCGAACAAGAATACAGAATACACATGGAACGCTGAGTTGGGGTCTGTCAGCAGAAATATGGCTCCTTTTCATATTTGTTTTTTGATGTGAGTCTCTTCAATTCGACTCCAAGAAAGTGACAAGTGCTGCTAAGATGCCATGTTGAAATGATGACTCACTTAATGAGTACGGTACTTGAGCTGAGGCTCTCAATTTGGTATGGAGAAATCGACCATATTTAGGTCTATTTTTAGGTCATTTCTAACCTCTAAACCTCAAAAAGAAACACAAACAATTTTTCCAACATCTGGTCTTTTGACATTTGTTTAAATGGAGAAGTCGATTCGCGTAAGAGTCATAAACTGAGGTTTGTATAGCAGAGAATAAACACGTGAACTAAAAATCTCTACGCTCACGTTTAAGGCAACAGCAGGTGAAAGATATTGATCATTGTGGTGCTTCCTCTCTGTCTAAACAGCTGATGGACCTCACAGCTCCATGCGAGCACCAGCGTTTGTTTAAAGCCATTTCTGACGAGAGTTTATCGTGAAAACTCTGAAGCAGCAGAGAGACTGGTAACACCACCGGTGATTAAATATTGAAGAAGACTGTGAAACATAACTGCTGATAATGGACACACACACAAACACAGTTTGTGAGGACCTCTCATTTCCATAACCCTTTCCCCAGCCTCTCCCCCTAAACCTAACCATCCAAAACACATGGCTAACCTTAACCAGGACTCTGAACCAAACTGAAACCCAGTTATAATGACACAGTTATTTTCTTTTATTGTCTTCATCCTCAAACTGAACCATAACCAGCAAAAAAATGTCCCCATAAGAATTGACTCATTACTAGGTACACACACACACAGGAGGCTGAGGTATTTGTGATGTCAAAGAGCAGCGTATGCAGAAATGTTAAAATGGATACTGATAAAAAGAGCAGCTGAGTATGAGACGGCGCAGCTACAACACAGTAGTGCCAAGAGAATGACAGTATTGATTTCCAAGCGCTGCTGCGCCTCCTCGATCGGGAGGAGAGCCGAGCGGCTCGTGGCAACATCATGTTGCCATGGAAACCGTGCAGAGTGTCGCCGCAGGTTGGACTAGGTGGAGGCTAATTTGGCGACCCAGCTCTGCTACGCTGTCGGCCTCATGAGGATGGTTCCGGAGTTTATAACGTGTGTGTGTGTGTGTGCATGTGGTCCTTGCATAGCTACACTTGTGGGGATAAATTCTAGGAAGCACACCTACTTGTAAGGGGACCTTTTGCCGAACAGAGTCCTGGTTAAGGTTGTTGTGTTGGATGTTTAGGTTTAGTGGGAGAGCATGGGGAAAGGGTTATGGCGCTGATATGTCCCCACAAAACATAAAAACAGGACTTTGTGTGTGTGGGTATGTTTTGCCATACATGTGACTACCAAGTCTTGACAAGCCACCTTCTGGTAAGGACCTTTTGGACGGTCCTCACAAGGTTTAAGGGGTTAAAACGCCAGTGTAAATGGTGTATTATAACTGGGTTTCAGTTTGGGTCAGAATCCTGGTTAAGGTCAGACATGTGTTTTGGGTGGTTAGGTTTAGGGGGAGAGGGTTATGGCAATAAGAGGTCCTCATGAAAATAGTAAAACAATTGTGTGTGTGTGTGTGTGTGTGTGTGTGTGTTTGTTATTGTGAAAGTAAGGAGACACGTGTGTGAATTGTGTTTGAATTACGCAGAGACAGAACCCCGCTCTGGGACGTGCTCCACTGAAGCTCGAAACACTGATGTTCCCATCTGTGTCCCGCCGACGTGGGACACTTGCTGAAGCGGCTCGCGCTCCTACAGCTGCTTCAGAGGATTGATGTTGTGCGGTCGAACGGTCCGAGCGCACAGATGTGCTGTCACAACATGAGCCGGGTCAGCTGCTACGATCTGATCAGCCTGAGACCTCTCAGGGGTTTTGGTTCAAGGTGTGTCATTGGTCACAGGAGCCAGTCTGTCACTGGAATGATCAGGAATTAGACTGATTTTTTAAAATATATTTTGGGTATTGGATTGTAAGCGAGCTCAGTGGCTGACCTAGGAAGAGGGACTTGACTCATTTCAAGTTCCTGAGATGACATGGATGTAAAGTTGCTGATGTATTTGTAAATAGCTGTTTGATACTTGAGAAACAAGTGGTGTAGTTTAATAAGGTCATGTTTATTTTGAGAGGGTCTTGAACATCAACATGCATAGCATTGCTTAGCTCGAGTGTCTGCTGGCCAAATCACTCACTGACTGCAGCAAAGCACTGGTTCAGCTTCTCTTCGAGAGTCAATGGTTCGTCACTCTGACCCAGGAGGATATATTAAAGGAGGGTTCAGTTCTGGATGCAGAGTCGCCGGTCGGACAGACTCCTCCCACATGAACAACTAGTCCACTTGACTTCTGCAGCATGGCTCCCCAGTTCATCTTCTCCACATGTTCTCCTAACATCAGGAGGTTACTGCAGTAGCTCTTCATCACAGCTGCGACTCGAGTGTGTCTTTGCTCACAATAGCGGTCAGCAGGGATGTTGAGGAGCAAGACTTTGGTAACACAGACGATTCTCCTCACAGCGGCTCTCTGAGGAGCTCCAATCCACGAGCTGTAAATATCACCCCGGTGAATATGACAGGAGTCCAATTACAGCCGTGTTTACGATCGATCTTCATCCGTGATTCAGGGTCATTATAACAGAGAAACCTTCACCAGAGGAGCTTTATTACGCCATATACTTTCATTTAATGAGAGAGTGTGAAATATAAAATAACTGCAATCACCAACTTTGGTTGTTTACATTGTTCAAGGACGATTATCTTTCACCTGTATAGATAGTGATGGGGTCAAGAGAAGACCACACTCAATTGTTCTGAAACCCAGCGATCAATACATTCTATTCCCTCACAGGGTGGTGTGAGTTGAGCTGCTGTCCTCAGGTGTGAGTGGTTGTCTGTCTATATGTGACCCGTGATGGATCCACTGGACCGAGGTATACAGCTGTCACACGCCTTTTGGCTCCTTCCCGAGTACGATTTATGAAACACTATGAATTCAGTTATTTATTTTTGTTACTTAGGAAGCTTTTTTATTTATAATTGAGTGATTCATATATTTTTCAACAAATGTTTCATACAAATAAAACAACATACACAAAATAATCAATTGCTTATTTAAGTAGAAAAATATTTTCAAAACATTTCCAACATTGAGTCATTTCTTTAATATGTATTTTACCATTGCTCCATTATTAATATCAAATGCACGTTTAAATGTTGCTTTAAACAATAAATCATTTTCCAACAGAACAAAAATACTGAATTTTAAGACATTAATTGTATTTATTATGATTCACCAAAAAGGCAACATTTGAACTTAATAATCAATTGAAATGTTCGTTTATATATTTACATTTATTTAATTGTGTTTTATAGGTAACTGCTCTAATATAAAGAGAATCTATTTTAATACATTTTGGAAAATACATGAAGTCAAAATTATCTAAAATAATGCAATATAGTACAACAGAATCTGTAGAAATTGTAAAAACCCACATGTATTATTCATTTATTTGTTTTTTATAACGGTAAATTTGAATAACTAGCAAAATATATGAATGTGCTGGATATATATGAGAAATATATATGACTCGCATATTTTATGTGTTATTCACATGTTTTATATATTTTTAAAAAATGCGTCCAATGAAAATGAATCCTGGGTAATAAACGTTCATTAATCACCACTTGATTTCATTGAAACATTTCTGTCACGACAGATTTCACAAAGACACGGAAAGCTTGATCCAAATGTAGAGATAGAAACCCAGAAGGTCTTCTGAGGCACTCTTACCTTTCGCTCGCTGAGTGGAGGTTCGGGGGTCCTGCTTCAGTTCCAGCTCTCCTCCAGGACGCACGGGCCAAATCCAGACTCCGTGTGGGAATGTCGATGACTCGGCAGCTCGGCTCCTCGCTAGTCCTCCTCCGCTCCCATCCCGCTCCTCTTCTCCTCCTCCTCACGCGGAGAACGTGACCTCCTCCACGATGAACTTTCCTCTGCGCGTCTCTCCGCAGATGCTGCAGCTCTCCTCCCCGTACTCCTCCTTCCTCTCCGCAGCTTCATCACCGCTGGGTCCTAAAGCCCGCCGCGTGTGCGCCGCCTCTGAAAAGGCGCCTGCGGAGATAAGACGGACATTTTGCCTTTTCTTACCAATTTAAAGCGGATTAGCGGGGTCGAGGCTTGATTTGGGGGCTGGAATTGGGATTGGGGCTAGAAGCAGGTTGAGGTTTAAGGTTAACGCGGTGATCCTGTGTGTGCGCGCGTGTGTTTTCTCCGCCTCTGGATTCACTGCTGCACTAATATCCTGCAAGGTGAGAAGAAAATCCTCCTGATGCTGCAGCAGCAGACGCAAAAACCCGGCCACAGAGAGGGGGGGTGGGGGGGACAAAGAGGAGGGAGGTGGTTGTTTTCCAGCCGTTTAGTGCGCCCCGAGCCCCCCAGCAAGGATGACTTCACTCTCCTCGGTCCTTTTTCATGCCCGCTTCACCCCTTGTGACCCACTTTAGCTGCTCCCATTTAGTCCGGAATAGACTAAAGAAACAACTGCACACACACACACACACGCAGACACGCGGGGAGATAAAGCTCAGGCGGACACCAGCAATCAATGACGATCCAGAGCTTACGCCGAGTATTTTAATAAGAGTCACAGACACACAGCCGCTTTAACCTCTGTGTTCTTTTGTGTTGTTGTTGGAGGATGTTTCTCTGTCAGAGTGAGCAGCAACCTGCTGTTTCAACAGCTGATGACATGGATGAGCGGCCAAGCACGCTCCCGTCTTCCCTCAATTCCAAAGCCAGGATTAAATGAGGAGCGCTTGTTTGACTTTAGAGTTTTAGGACCAGTGCGACCCCTAGCATTGGGGGAGTTTTCAGCCCAACATGTAGTGAAATATCAATATATTATCCTCCGAGAGTCTGTGAAGGATGTGCAATGCCCTCTGCTTTTGTCTTCCCTGGCCTTAAAAACGTAAAACTACACCCCTGATGCTGGGTTTTTCTGTTCAATTCATTCATGGCCTGGTGTTTTTCATAGCAGGCGGAGCTTGAGCGTCAGAGTTTGGAGCACATCTACCTGGTCTAGGCCCCAGAGTCTATGGGAACGTGTCTCTGGGTTAGACTTCACCAGCCCCGAGCACATCTGGAGCTTCAGCCTTTTGCCAGGGACTGATGGTCCAAGCTCATCTTTCCCGTGGCACAATATAGTGATAAAGAAGCTCTGTCTTCAGTCAGAGACCTGGAGTAGAGCCGCTGCTTCATTAGGAAGCGCAGTTGGTTGTTGATCCAGGTCCAGATATGGTAGAGGAACGTGGGGTGGCTCCCTAAACTGTGTCCATATGGCCGGGCAATGGATCGAGGGTGGAAAACGCTGGGATAGTGGTTGCTCTTGAGCGAGGGTCGACACATGCATATGCAGAAGGAGGCAAAGCTGAGAATAATCCTTTAACCTCTGACCTGTCAATCATTACCTGTAAGCCAATTTGGGAATAACTAGGGATTGAGACGACCTGGACTGAGGAGGAGGAGACCCTGTGACTCACCTGCTGAGAGACCAGGCTGCGAGGTTACATCGGTGTGATGACAGTGGTTCCCAGTGGGGGGGAGGGTGAGGGGGGACCACCGGGAGAGGAGGGGGAGCTAAAGCCTGAGGTGGTCACAAGCTCATTAGGGGAAACACAGATAATCCAATACTGACCCGGGCAAACAAACGACTGTGGAGCCCTGGAGCCATCGCGACGTGATAAACAGTTTGGAGGAAGCTGACTAGCAACATTTCGCTAACAACGTATCCCTGCGCACATCACCATGTCCTGATGCTGTGATTTATAGACTAGACTGCCTCTCTCCTTCCCACAATGGCAAAGTTTTTAGTCCCATGGACTTTTCATCTGTAAACTGAACGTTCCATCTGGCTGCTGTCGCTTTTTATTTATTTATTCTTAGTTTAATTTTGTTTTGTTGTTATTTTGGTTTGGGCCTGGTGCTCTTTGTATGTTTGTTGAAGATAAAAATGCTTAAATAAAATATATTTTAAAAAGAAAATTGATTGATCAATTTCAATTAACCATTCAAATTGAAATATGAAAAATCAATAAGCTACAGCAAAAAATAAAGTTACATGTAAATGACATTATTAAAATTATATATATATATTTAAAATTATATATAATATATATATATTGATTGATTGAGAACTTAAAAAATTGGAAATGTTCAGATTCATTACGTTAATGTATAAAAAAATACGAATATATACATATATAGAATATATATAATAGTATATACAGACATTTTGAAAAACAATACATCCATAAAAAATATGACATTACTAATGGAAAAAAATTATTTCCCTGTGAGTTTACCCCCTCAGTCTCTCCCTCTCCATACATTAATTGTAGTTGCTCCGCCGTCCTCAGGTAAGAATCTGGTGGCTTGTTTGTCTCCAGTGATGGAGAGGTCGCCTGCAGGTGAAGTTGCCTCCTACACTATTTAGCAGCGTGTGTGTGTGCGTGTGTCTGTGTTGTCGCTCATGACTCTTTCATTTATTTTCCCACCAACATTCAGGAATTTGAATAATTCATGTTAGGCCACATAAAAGAAATGACACGCAGCTTCGTGTGACACACACCCAGGCTAAGGTGCTGTACCATTCATGAGTGTCTTGCTGTGTGTGTGTTCTCCTGTGAGACTCTCCCAGAGGACTGAACTTCACCCAAGCACTGTCCAATCTTGCACCTACAATCGGGATCACAGAGGGAAGTGAGAACGTAGACAATGATGGTCAGCCTTGTCCTTAAGCTCAGCTCTGTCCACACCAGAGCAGTACTCTTCGCTTTCGGTTTCTCTTCAGGAGCCGAAAATATCTTTCAATTTGTTGTACGTTTCATGTATGTTTGTCAATGATTCCCGACTAGCATGATGCTTGTGTCCAGTCATCAAGTTGCTTTTGTGGTTGTAGAATGTTGGGGCCGAACCCAGAGGCTGAACCTTCCGATCACCATTTGTCTGACCATGAATTAGTGCTGAGACTCGTCACTGATATCGATCGACCTCCGTTTCTGAGCTGAGACACCAGCCACAGTTTCACGTTTCCTCTCGTCTGGACATGCCTTTATTTCTACTCTTATAAAGTGAGATCTCTACTGGATTACATGTTCATTTTACCAAAATGAGAGTTTTCAGTGAGTGACTCTCCTGGAGATGGTTGCAATTTAACATAATTTACTCTCCACTGATGCGACTTTCTTTCCCACTGTTGTCCTTTGTGTCTCACACACACATTTGTATCTCTATCTTTATGGGGACCTCTCATTGCTATCACCCTTTCCCCAGCCTCTCCCCCTAAACCTAACCATCCAAAACACATGGCTTAACCTTAACCAGGACTCTGAACCAAACTGAAACCCAATTATAATGACCCAGTTATTTTGAAGTCTTCATCCTCAAAAAGAGGCTTAGCCTTGAAGGGACCGGCATCAGGGCCCCACAAGGACAGATAAGCAAACACACACACACACACACACACACACACACACAAACACACACACAAACAGAGGTCACGACAAGCAACAATATTATAACACAACCCCATTAGCCTCCACTCGATTTATGTCTTTCTTCAAATGCCCCCCATTTTTATAAATCAAGCACTTTTTAATTTATTAACCACACACACTTGTTCTTGCACACAAGCGCACGCACACACACTTGACTAATGAAATAAATGCCTAAGTGGCAGTTTAAGAAGATTAGATGAGGGAGAAAGAAGGGGAGAGAGGGAGGAAAAACATTGGACAGGAACATGAGATGGTGGTCTCTGGCTTTTTGACATTTGGGTGATTAATGTCAGGCAGTAGAGGAGGGAGGGGAGTGGGGGGGTAATGGATGGAATGGAGAAGATGAAAAGAAGAAAGGAGGTGGATATCATGGGATGATAGTAGGGGAGGAGTTATGTGAGGATGAATGTCGTATCGCAGGAATGGATTGGTCACTTGGTTAGACGTGTTGGTGGATATATCGACAGGAGGATGAATGGGATGGAGGGTGAACACATGAATGGTTGAACTTGGAGGGAAGGATGGGTGAGAGGGTGAAGGGTTGGATGCAGAGAGGGATGGCTGGCTGATGAAGGAGGGCACAGCTGGATGAAACTGTGAGGGATGGGTAGATGATGACTGAAAAAGGACAGAATCTTCCATGTGAAATGAGAAGCCGTGGCCCCGGCTTCCACGTGTGTGTGTCCTCCTGAAACTCACAACATTAATGAGTATTGTATCTGACATTCTGCAAACTGCCTGGGAGGGAGAGGCGGTTGTGTGCCGCTGCTACCAGACGCTGAGGGGAGCGGACAGATCCTGGACTCTGCCGCTGCAGCGAGCCCGGCTGGGCCCGAACCAAGGGCACGCTGAGGGGCGACTAAAACTAAATACCTGCAAACATGTCCCGTCCACTCTGCCGGTTGGTCTCAGTGGATGGATGAATAATGAAGGAGTGCTTGTCCTCCCTTGCTCCTCCACTTAATCAGCCCCTCCCCACTTTAATAAATCATCCTGGCCGTCAGCGTGACAAGCCCATCAGCGCCGGCTAAGTAACGTGGTCGGAACGCTCGTCCCACAACAACCTCAGCTCGCCCTGCTTCTCCTCTGCACGCCCTCCCTCCATCTCCTGCTCCTCCACCAAGTCTCCTGAGGAACCTTTTCACTTAAGCTCTTGCTGAAGATGGAACTCCTGCCAGGTATGACGTCATGGCCAAGAAATCAACCGGAAGACGAACAAAACAAGTTTGTCTTCTGCACAGCTAATTCCTTCTGACATTGGGAGGCTGAGGGAGGACACCCTGGAAAGGTCGCGCCCTCTGATGAAAGCAAATGTCGGTTGATTTGAAGAGTTCAAAGACTGTTCTGTGGCACATTGATCTGGTTAATACAGCGGTGGTTTTGTACTTTGGCGTGTGGCCTTTGTTCTCTGTTATAATGTTATCAGTCCTTTGGTTGCTTCACAGTTGGCTCCACTTCAGACTGCTATTTCTTTTATGTTTACAGTTCTACTTTCCCATGACATCTTCTTGCCTTGTGCCGCGGCCATGGTCTGTATTTATTTGTTTTTACTGAAGCAGCTCCTCATGGGGTCGGTCCGATCAAGTGACAGAATACAACGATCCTCGGAGAGCGGCCAAGATAATGTCTGCAATTTCTGGGCGTGGTGTGGTGGATGCAGCGCGGCGGCAGTGAGGGGAATACGAATGAGAGAGACATAAAAACAAGCAGTGGAAAGGTAACAGTGCAGACGGTGTGGATTTCACTCGCACGTTCCGACGGCCTGGATCAAATGGGCCGCCGAAGATATCGCAAATAAGTTCTGAAAAATAGCTCTGAGTGGTGACCTACTCAGCCTGACCGACGGATCAACACAAAGCTGAGATGTTTGGGGTACAACAGAGCATTTCCCGTCGCTAAGAAGAGAAAAGATTGAGTGAGTGACCAACAACACTGATGGAGAGTTGATGAACGATCTGCTGAATTTGAACTTAAACAGCCCCATCTGCTGGAGAAAAGTGGACACTTCACAGTTTATTACACAACTTCCAAAAAGTGAGCAGTGGAACATAAGACAACACAGGTCACTACATTCAGAGACTCACAGCAATGCTATTTGACCGACTTACAATATTTACACATCAAAAACCTTCTCTGTCTGGTCAGGAAGTTTCAACTTAAATATTCACATCTGTCTGAGCAGGCATGGCGGTGGGCTGCTGACGGAATGGTTTGGTTGGTAACCAAGGGTTAGTGTTTTGAGTTAGATCTGGGTTGGGAGAGTCTAAACACAGGGTTGACAAGCTTGACTGGCTGACACATAATCTAATCTGGAAGGGGTTTCTACTTGGTGGGAAGTAGACAGACTGTCACGCGTCACCAGCTATGTATTGTTCATTGGGTTGTTTACTTGTTTTAGTTTGGTGGGGTTGGACCTACTGTCTTGCCTTGTTTCACCTTGATCTGCCTCACTGTTCCTGTGTTGGTGCATTTTCATTTCTCGGTACGTCTGTCACGTTCCGTCAAGTCTTAGACAAGCCACTGTCTTCTTGTACAGTTAAGTCAAGTCGTCACGTCAAGTCAAGTAGCAGTCTTGTTGAGTCCTGACTCGTCCAGTCAAGTCATTGTCCCGTCCTGCCCTGTCAACTCAAGAAACTGTTTGGTCGAGTCCCGTCTCATCAAGTCTGTCTTCTTTGTCAAGTTAGTCGAGTCTCCAAGTCATGTCAAGTAACAGTCTTGTTGAGCCCTAACTAGTCTAGTCAAGTCATTGTCCCGTCCTGCCATGTCAACTCAAGAAACTGTTTGGTCGAGTCCCGTCTCATCAAGTCTGTCTTCTGGTCAAGTTAGTCGAGTCTCCAAGTCATGTCAAGTAACAGTCTTGTTGAGTCCAAACTAGTCTAGTCAAGTCATTGTCCCGTCCTGCCCTGTCAAGTCAAGAATCTGTTTGGTCGAGTCCCGTCTCATCAAGTCTGTCTTCTTGTCAAGTTAGTCGAGTCTCCAAGTCATGTCAAGTAACAGTCTTGTTGAGTCCTAACTAGTCTAGTCAAGTCATTGTCCCGTCCTGCCCTGTCAAGTCAAGAATCTGTTTGGTCGAGTCCCGTCTCATCAAGTCTGTCTTCTTGTCAAGTTAGTCGAGTCTCCAAGTCATGTCAAGTAACAGTCTTGTTGAGTCCTAACTAGTCTAGTCTGGTCAAGTCCCATCATGTTAAGCAACCCAAGTCTCTTGTCAAGGTCAAGGTCAAGTCTTTTCTATGTCCAGGTCTGTTCCGATTGTGGCCTCGCCCTCCTTTCGTGTCACCCCTCAAGGTTTAGATTAAACACCATGGTTAAACTCTGATCCTGCTCCTGTGAGTGTTACAGTTGGTGAGATAAGTTGTTGGTTGAAGGGCATGAAAGTGGGTAGGTCTGTTGGTGGGTTAGGATTTCCTATTGAATGGTACGTGTTTAGGGCTGAAGGGGTTCTAGATATAGATTTTATTTGTCAGTCGCTTTAGAAGAGGTTTCCAGCTGTGCGTAGGTGGGCTGGTATGTACGATAGACTTGTTGGGTTTGTCGTCGAATAAGGGGGTAGTTGATGGGACGTGGGGAGGTTAATCTGCTATCGTCGATAGTCGTTTGGTACCAAAAGATTTGGCTCGTGAGGTTTACATTCATACTACAGGGACAAAGGTGAGGTTATTATGTGACTCGATGACTTTGTTGTATATCGTAGATGTAGGTTGGTAAAGTAGAATGATTACTGGCCAGTACGGACATAAACGCAACGCAAAGATCTAATTTCATTAAATGTTAATTTTTTTTGGCTAATGTATGTATATATATATATATATATTTTCTGCTGACTCTGCTGCTACAATATCCGGGTGGACTTGTCTTCAGTCAACTATTTTCCAGACTATTTCCAATAAAAGCATCTACCCACACAGTTGGTCACACTCTCTCCACTCCCCAATTTCAACACCAGGGGCGCTAAAAACGCCCACAGGATACTGAGTCAGATTGCTTTCAGGGCAAAGTTAAGTGAAACAAGCAGAGGAAATACTGATGTCCAACGATGAATAATCCATCAAGCACTTTCGGAGACGGTGCCCTGAGTTGCTCAGCTCAGGGTCTTGGGTCGGACCTTGGGGAAGAGCTGCAGATCAGAAACAAGACATGAACATCAGCTTGTACTGGTCGTTGATCTGCATAGATAATATTTCATGGATTTACCCCGAAGTAGTTGTTTGGCACGAATCCCTCCCGGCCACAGAGTGACGCCCACCACCAGTCAGAGCCCTCAGGCTTCTGCAGGATGGTCAGCATGTCTCCATCTTTGAAGCTCAGCTCGTCAGGAGCTTGAGCCGGGTAACTCCAGAGTGCGTAGAGCACGCCGCTGTTCTCCAAGCCCATGGCCTCCTCCATACCTGAAAAGACAGGAGGAAGTGGACACTTGAGCATCACTTCAGCTAGTCACAGTTCAGGCCGAGTACTGCAGGTTGGTGTTGCGTGGCTTTCAGCGAGGTTCTTGTAACAGTCCATGGTCAGTTGATGGATCCAAACACTCCTTTCTTGATGTTTTTGTGGTGACTTTTCTGGCATCATCACAATCTCACTCAGTCAAAATGAAGCACCATCTCACCGCAAACTGCTCAATGGACTTTAGGGGTGCGGGCTGATTTGTTCAGCCACAACCACACTGAGGAAAAACCTGAGCAACATCTAAATCTGCGCTACAGTTGGTTTGGAGATCAATTCTCTTCAAGGTTTTGATAGAACTGACAGGATCCTGTCAAACATAGTGGATATGAGGTTTGAGACACTTGTAGCATGCAGGGAACCGTATCTAGAGGAACCAGACTTTTACATTTTTTTCTCTACTGTAGTTTAAGTATTGTGGTTTGTTTTGGGTGACAGCTTCAATACAGACCATAATTCATGTGAGCTGAAGAATGCTTGTTTCACAGACACGAACTTCCAGTTATGTCACCTGGTGATTGAGTTCACAGTGGAGACAGCCAACCTGAGTTCTTTCAGCACGTAACAAATCTGTCACTGCAGGTCTCAGCGGCTTCAGGAACATTTTGTACCAATGAAAACTTAGGACTGGGGGACAGAAAGTCTTGTGTCGCGCTTCTCACGCACTCACTCACTTCACACATTCACTCACTCACACATTCACTCATACACTCACTCAGCCACTCACTCACTCACTCTGATTCCTCATTGCTGCTATATTAGCAACCTAAAAATATTCTGGTGAGGTTGGATATCAAGGTCATTGCTTTGTGCACGTCTCACCTTGGAGGAACGTCTCGCACTCCTCAAACCCAATGGCGTAAGGATCACACTTCTGGGCGGCGGTGGCCCCGTCGCTCTCTGTCATCGCCATCACAGCGGCGCCGCTTCTCACCAGAAACTCGCACAGCGGACGGTCGTTGCATGAGGCGGCGCAGTGGAGCGGCGTCCTGCAGGCCGAGAACCAGTTTAATAAAATATAAAGACGAGGTGATGAGGTCAGATAAAATGTGTCACTAGTCTCAGTCACGTTCTAATCCTGGTCCTTCCTGCTCAAAAGTCACAATCTGAGACATCATTACCATCCGTGGCTGTCCGGCGCACTGACGTTCGCTCCGGCCCGGACCAGGAAGTCCACCACATTGTAATGGCCGCCACAAATGGCGTTGTGCAGCGCAGTGATGCCTTCATCATTGGGTTGACTCGGGTCTTGCATCTGTGTGCAGGAGATGGTTTCATTATCGCAGTGACATCATCATCCAGCTCCAACATCAGCACGGCTCCTGGGAGTCTCAGCGGGGGGCGACATTCGGGTGAAAGAGCAACAAAAAACTGTGATAAAAGTGTCACTATTTTACCTCCTGCACAGCTCTCTGCACCGTCTCCAGTTCTCCCACCAGAGCTCCGTCCAGCACCAGAACCAACGGGCTGAGTCGAGCTCTGCGACCTGAACTCTTGTGTTCCTTGCTGGAGCGCCGGAGGATGGAGTGGTAGTTCTGGAAGAGGCAACAAGGAGTCAGTTATCTTGGAGCGAGACAGATAGAACCACCCAGCGACATCTTCATCTGAAGGTTCTTATGGTTGAAACTCGATCCATGAGGCCAGGGGTGTCCAAGCCGGTCCTCACGGGTTCGGGGCGGGGCAGGTTTTTGTTGCTTGTGTCACCTTGTTGGTTAACCTGCGCCATCCTGGCCCTGTGGGGGCCGGTCTGAACACCCCTGTATTAGGCCTGGAAGGCATCTTACCCGATCATGTGGCACTGTGGTCGGGGTCCTGGTTGCTGCCACAGGAGGCGGCAGTGCTGGGTCCTCATCTGAAGAGCTACTGGTCTCACTCCCTGGCTCCCCCTTGTGGCGATACTCCTTTCTGTGGAAGAGCTTGTTGATGAGGTTCTTGTACTGGTTGGGTTCGTAGTGCGACGCCGGTTTCAGCGGCAGCGAGTGATCCACCGAGCCGCGTCTCTTCAGGGCTCGAGGAATCTCTGCCCGGATGCGGAGGACCTCTTCGATGTTCGGGATCTCCTCCGCCTGGGCCTCTGGTGCCACGACTGGCTGCAGCCTGGTGGGGCTGAGGGGCCGTGGGGCCACTGGGGCTCCGCCACCCTCCGGGATGCTCCGCTTCTCAGAAATAGCTGGCAAGTGAGCAGTGTAGTCAATCCGCTCCAGCTCTGCGTCAATGTCTCCTGGGTTCAGAGCTGCAACACAGCAATAATCAATTGATCACCATTGTTTTATTATATTTTATTTATTATTATTTATATCTTTTTTTTTTACCATTTAACTTTAACTACAGTAAAAACTATATTATGTTTATGTTTAACTTTCGAGTTTCTTTACCTATCAATGAATGTTTTAGTTATTTGGACGTTTAAACATTCATTATTATTCATTATGTTGATTCATTAGTTTAACTGATAGTTTCCTATCCTTTTAAATGTGGTTTAACTGTTACAGTCCTTACCTACAACTACAATTTTATTACATTTTAAATTTATTTTTTATTAAATTAATTTTTTTTTCTTTCACCTCTATTTTGTGCTCAACTGTACTTAATTTAATTTAATTTAATTTATAGTCTTACCATCGATGTAAACTGCCGGCTGTCGAAGCTCAGCTGGGTGGTGGGGAGGATGGAAGTATTCTCGATGGATGGAGGCAGCCGGTTGATACTTTTGGGGCGACATCGCCCCCCAGTGGGGGTTCTGGAGGCGCATGATGACGGAGAGGGGGATGGGCCGGCGCTGGCGAGTCTGGCTGTTGGCGGGAGGGATGGAGATGCGCGAGATGATGGGCTGTGCGAGGTACGGGGAGTGAGAGGGAGAGGAGACGTCTGGAGGAACTGATATACGAGCGTTGCGGGGGAGAGAGGACCGCGGGAACTGAGGGGAGCGGGGGACCTGCAAGGAGAGGCAGTCGACTTTTCAGAATTCTCGAATTATTGAACATCAATAATTCAGCTGAGCCGCTTCACACAACAGATAAACCTCATTTGAGTGATTGTCACCGCTAACAGTTCGTGGTTCTGCGGCCAGTGGCAAGACTCCCTCTAGGGACTCACGAGTCGTGCCACATAAACCACCAAGAGCTTTGAACAAGTGAAGTTTGGGTTCAGGGATGAGTCTTCATGATGGACGCTCTTTGAAACTTAAGCCACTCCCCTTTCATAACACCAGCACCATGAGTGAATAATGGGTCGGGAATGGTACATGGAGTGTAGGAATTGTGGTTTCCTGTCACCTTGTGGAGGATCATCTCGCAAACATCAGCAATGAAAAGAGTCCACTCACCTTCTTGGGGCTGGGGGCCGGAGGAGGGCCATCCAGGTTGGACTCTTTCCAGTTGCTGTTTGATACTGTAGCTCTCATCCATGTCTTCTCTGAAGTACAAGAAAAAATCATTGTCTAGAAAGTTTATTTGACAGAATATCGAAAAGCTTTACTTCACAGTAAAACCTAAGGCTATGTATTGGCCGGTATCTTGCGATACGATACATATCCCGATACAGGAGTGGTGATACGATACATAGCGATATATTGCAATACTGTAAGTTCGACAATATATTGGAATGACAACCATCATTTTAAGGGAGACATCAGACAATGCAGTCATGTGCATGACAACAAGTATATTTTTGAACTGATTGAAAAACAATTTGAAAAAAAGTCTTTAAAAAAGCAATGTATCATATCAGTTACGCAAGTGTATTTTGTACGAATGACTTATCAATGACAGGTTTCCTTAAAAAAGTCCACAACTTTTACGTCCACAACATATGTTTGTATCTCTATCCTTGTGAGGACCCCTCATTGCCATAACCCTTTCCCCAGCCTCTCCCCCTAAACCTAACCACCCCCATGGCTAACCTTAACCAGGACTCTGAACCCAACTGAAACCCAGTAATGATGACCCAGTTATTTTGTAGTCTTCATCTTCAAATTGAGGTTTAACCTTGTGGGGTGCAGCCAAGTGGTCCCCACAAAGGCATAAGGTCCTTGCAAGGATAGTGTTTTGTCGAGTGAGGATCAACCAGGTACACACACACACAGACTCACTGTCGTAGGTGTGGTGCGGCTTCCTCTCGTATGACATGTCCAGATCTGTCTCATTCCACTTGCTGGGAGGCTTCCTCGGCTGCTGCTGCGCGCCTTCATCTGCGGGTCAGAGGGACCACGTAAACCACGTTTGCTGAGTCATCCCAGTAATGCGATGGTGATTAAATTCTTCCAACTCAGTTGACCGGTTTCAGGCAGCGGGTCTTGTTACCCTGTCAGATCGGTGGTGATGTTTAGTCGGTGAGGACGGGGAGCTGTGGGGTCACCAGAAGAGGGGGCACTCGCGACCTGTGTTACAACTCACTGACTTTTTCTTAGCTGAAAAATGTTATTGCTGCTAACTGTTAGCTTCCCAGCACATGTGGCGAAGTGTCCGGGTCGGAGGCTTTGTGGCACGTCAGACGCCAGATGAACCGGAGAGAGGGAGCACGGTGGCTCGGCTCAGCTCAGACCGGAATGTGACCCAGTAGCTTTGCGCAACAATTATGGTCATACAGTTAATTACACAGCACAAAGACGAGGGATCTGCGTCGATGATCCCGTGTCTGCCGGAGTCTGTCCGGACACGTTCATTTATTCCAGCTCTGGTGCCTCAGCTGGGCTGATGATATTCAGTCAAACAGATGGCCATGCTCCAGAAGGTTTCTCAGACTGAAGAAACTCAGTGGAATGTTTCAGCAAGTTTATAGCTTCCATCAACAGACTGTCATTTCCTATCGGTCTTATCTGTGTAATAAAAGAATTCAGTCGCACTGACCTTGTTGCCTGAAACCGGAGAAGTTCCGGGGAACGGTGCTGGAGTTGAAGGACAGAGGAGACGGACTCCTGTCTCGCCGGGGTGAGCGCCGTCCCATGGTGCTGCTGTCATACGGGCTCAACAAGTTAGGGGCGCCGTGGTAAGACCCCGAGCGAGAGGGCAAATCAAAAGTGGGTGTTGTGGGACTCCGGGTAGGACTCCTGTCCATGTAGCTGAGAGAGCCGCGAGGACTTCGGTTGTACCGGGTCGGGGAGTTCCGACGAGGACTGACCGGCGACTGGTTGGGACTCAGCTGGTGGGGAGAGTGGCTTCCAGACCCGGTTCGGACGATGTTAGGAAGCTTAGGGGACGGACTGCGGGTGGAGTCTGAGGAGTGGGAGCTGGAGCTGGGTGAGAAGGGCACTGAGCTGGTTGGGGTTTTACACAGCTCGGCGGAGCTGGGCGAGTCGGACCGCTGCCTCTCTCTAACAGGGAAGAATTGCTGTGAACAGATGTGGAGTTCAACATCAAATCTCGCTGCACTTTCATCAGGTCAGAGTGTTTCTGACCTGCAACTGGTCAGGTCTTTCATAGACACGACAATTAAATAAACATAAATTAATCAATTAATAAATTACATTTTTAAATACCAACAAAATCCTAGGAATTATTGAGAGTTAATTATTATTTATTAAATTTGTATATTCAATTAAGTGGTGAATTGTTTCATCAAATAAATTGTTGTTTTTATTATTTACTTATAGAAAACAAAATATAAAGAAAGAAACATTACTCTGTTTGACAAGGATTTAAAAAAATGAAATCTGAGAAAAAAATACAATATGATATGCAATAGTTCATAACAATTTTAATTCGTGTTTCAGTAGAAAGTACAAAGTGACAAAGAAAAATATTTTGTCAAAAATTCTTACTGATTAAGGATTTTTTGGTAAAAAAAAAAAGGTGAATAGGTAAAATTACTATTTTAAGGGGAAAAAAACTTGAAATTAAAATAATTTCATCTAAATCTGCATTATTATTCCATATTTATAGTGTAAATTTACTGAAATACTGAACACAGAAATCCACCCTGATCTCATTTGCTGCTGATGATTTAGAGAGCAAATGTCAGCTGATAACAGAGATAAACATCGAAACCGGCACACAGCCTCTCTTTACCTCTGTGTTGTCCGGTGTGCTCGGCGTGGCCTCGATCCGGAGTGAGTCGAACTCTTTGGACACCTCGTCGGCCATTGCCAGCGACGCGTTCAGGTCGTCGTTCAAGGCCTGGACTGAAGAGAGACCAAAGAGTGAGTCGGAGCAGGAAGTGACATCACAGCCATAAACTGTAGATGTTTAAACTCACACATGCTGCTGCCAAAACTCATGGTGGCGATGTTCAGGTGCTGGAAGAGAAAGGAAGCTTAGCTGACTGGATATTCTTGTGTAATAAAAACAACTTTTAAAGCACTAGTTTCACATGTTTAACCATGAAAAAGTCTAAGAAGCTTCAGAAAGAGGCAGCCTTGACACACACTGCTTGAACACTACAGCAGAAAGAGTACAGAAGTAACTTTGACCTTTGAACTTAGCCAGTCGGGATCATCGGTGCTGTCCTGCTGGTGCACTTTGTCTTACACACGGCTATGACTGAGAGAACCACCCGGTGAGTGACGGGCTACGTGGCTCTGCCACCCACTCGATAGTCAGAGTACAACAGTAACTTCAGCAGCAATCCTTTCATAAGGACGGCGTGACATCATCACCACGAGTCTCCACCGCCCTCGGTGATCTGACAGAGAGCCAACGTCTGCGGGTGAATCACTCACGTGTCCGTCATGCTTCAGGCGGTGAAACTCACAGAGGGATCACGCCATCAACCGACTTCAGAGTCTGTCGGTTTGGGACAAACGTCTGCTGACTCAGCGACACGGCAGGCGCCGCAGAAAGGGACACTCCAGATCGTTCAAGTCTAGCTGACTTTCTGAACTCAAGTCCAGTTTGAACTAATATGAATAGAGAAAGCTACTTATCTTTATGTCAGCCTGGATGAGTCATGAGGAGTAAGTGTGAACTCTTCTTCAAAGTTGAACACGTAGAGAACTGTCGAGGGCTGTCAGAGACAATGGTGCCGGGGAAGATGTTTGTTCAGTGCCAAAAGTTCTTAAATCATGCAACATGTGCATCTGAGGGGTTAAAATAAGACCTGTCCAAGGTGGGAAAAGTGGCTGGGGTCACGTGAGGTCATGAGGGAAAGTAAAAGCTTTCTGTGTTTTTATGTGTTTACCCGTCCAGCCGTGCCGTTAAACTGTCAGGGCCAAGAGAACATTCCTCTCTGAAGCTGTAGAACATCAGCCAGCGGGGATAAATAAAAGCCACCCAGCTGACGTGCGCGGGCAGATAAGAGCCGGCGGTCACCCCGACGGCCCGACCGCAGGCCCGGCCACTTGCATTCCTGAGCCCCTCGCGCTGAGAGTCCTTCACTTCCATCAGCTCACACAAATGCTGAGGAGGACTCGCTGCACCCCTAGCTTCCTGACAGGGAATTCAACAATCCTTCTCCCCCCCTTCCTCTTCTCCTCCTTCCTGGAATCGCTTCTTTGTTTTTGTATTAAACTTGTTCTCACAAGACCATGAGGAAGGACCACTCGGGTCCATTGATTCACTTTTGATCGGTTGGAGTTTTTCTTTTTTTTAAAGCGAAATACACCTGAAACTTAGCTGTTTCATTATGACCCCCAGTAGCTGGAGGGACTGTCCATCTTGGAACCCCCTGTGATATATGAGAGTGAGTTGCAGACCATTTAGCTCTTCTTGCTCAAACACCAACAACATTGCTCACACAACTCCAGTTCCAGAGACAGCGTCACGCAACACAACCGGCAGCGAACCGTGGGATCACTCTCGGATGTAATCTATAATTTGGTTGCAGGACAGCAGCAGGGTGTGTCCCGACTCGCGCTGCAGGCCGTCACTCCCTGTTTCATTCTTTCCTCGTCTCTCACTGAACACACCAAACTCTCCAGCTTCACCGTCAACTCACCAAACCAGTTCTACTGTTGTTGCTGAGGAGTTTAATGATTTAGAAATCGAGCCGGCGACTTCTATAAAGCACAATTACCTGCAGAATCTAATCCTCGCTAAGTAGATGATAAAATAAAACGGCTGAAGCTTTCAGTTTCTTCTCCATGGAGGATGACATTCTAAATCAGAACTCTGAAAAGACTGACAAGCTTCAGCCACATCACAGGCCTCTAAATAAACTGGCACAGTTTGGGATCTTGTATCAATCATGATACAAAATGTCAGAACAGAACACAGCAATTCACTATTATTTAAGATCATCTTTAGACCAGATTTAATCAGAACACAATTACTAAACCGCGAATGCTTGGTAGCCGTTCTCCAGTAGGAGCTCACGAATTTCATCTTATTTTATGTCAGGTGTTTCTGTGTTTCTGTCAAATCAAATATAATGTTTTTCATGGTTTTCATTTTGAAAGAGTTCTTGCAAGGTATCTCCACTTCAGTCTCATGAAAGAAAGTCTTTGAACATGGTCTGGCTAATTCGAGCTCCAACAAATCCGCGCTGCAGTAACATAATGACCTCTACCTTCATCCAAATACTCCAGTGGTTTGAGGGTCTGCCATCATGACAGTCAGGGGACACCCTGGAAAGGTCCTGGATCTATCTATAAGCCGGTGCTCTGGGACTCACAGGACACGAGATCTGAACAGGACCTGGTATTTAGTGACGTCACTTTGTTCAGACACTCCAACCAGGCCGGGACGAGGCATGATCTCCTCAAGGAGGATGTATTGTTCAGGCTACCCTTACAATGACCGAGATTTGCTCCCTGTTGAGTCTGAGGTCGTGACCACCTCTATATCAAAGTTCCATTCAGTAATCTCACATTTAGTTCGCTCCAGCAGGGGGAGCTCGCTCTAGCATTGGTATGCAGACTAGCCTCTCTCCCGCTACAGGCTGGCCAGGACGGGAAATGCCTGAAGACAAAGCTTTGCCCTTCTGATGTGTTTTTTCCTTTTATCGTATTCATGACAAACCTTGTTTGTACTGGAGTCCTGGTAAGAAGTTGGACTCTTCCGTCTCTAAGGCACTGGACTTCACAGTGGTACCCCGTCGTCGCCTTCCTCAGACATCCACCCTGTTTTCTACCGACTCAAACAGACGTAACGATGAGCTGCTGCACACCCTTTCAGTTAAACATGGTCACCTTCCACAGTAACAAGTCATTTCAAAGTTTACACAACCAGCCGCCATGATGAAAGCTTTGTTACAGTGTCTCTCCTTCCTTGGAGCACGTAAAAACCTACCCACGCCCTACAAAGACCATCAGTCATATAAAACTGTCAGTCTTAATCCACGCTGCAGTGGGAACCTTGCTTTTCTAAACCACTGGATTGCACCATCTTCGATGGGGGTCAGACTCCATCGATGTCTCCCTTGATAATACTGTATATGATAACAAATATCTTCTTGCTTAAGAGTCGTTGTTGAGGTTAGTGCAACAGTTGCACAACTTCAAGTCCTTAGAACAGGGGTGGCCAACCAGTCAGAGGCCAAGAGCCACATTGTTTTACTGTGTTGCTGACAAGAGCCACATCCTACAAATATGTAAGGCTGTCAGGGCCACCTGAACAGCTGATCATGTGACTTAGCGGCAGTATAGCGGTTAAAGTGGTTGAAGTCCGGCATATGTGTGCATGTAGTTTTAAAATTAAAACATTTTACTGTGATCCTCCTCGAAATATCATGTGGTGTAGATAGAAATGTGTAAGCCATTTATTTTACCAATATATTTTTACAAGGCTCACGGCAGGTGAGCGATGCTGCACACTGGAGCGCCTCATCTTCACTTCACTGAATTAAACGGACTTCACCACGATGAAATACAACAATGAGTAATAGGTGAAACACATGCCATACGTTTCGTTTAGGGAATGACAAAGTGAAACATGGATACTAAGTCATGTAAATAGCGTTGACTGTGGATCTGATGACGCTCAAAGTCTTAGGACTCACATCAGCATTGGACGTGCTCCAAGCCGGTTTATTGTTTAACGCAAGTCAAAGTCTTTGAACAATATTTTGACATTTCTCCGGAATAACTCTTACTTTATCTTCTTATTTCCTGTATAAACAATCATCTCAACAGCAACTTGACCAAAATCGCAGCCAGTTCGGCGGCTCATTTGGTTTGAGGAACCAATCCTGTAGAAGCAGATGAATCTCCATCTCCTGAACATGTGTTGAGTGTGAAGCCAAGACACCTCCAACGGGAATCTAATTGAGATACTCACTGCGGTCTCTGCTCAGAGTATTTTACAGCCTGATTTAAATCATGCGTCAATAAAACGCTGACATGTTAGCAGCTGTCTTCTGAACTGGTTTGGCTTCCGGCGGAATGTGGCAGGATTGACGTACTGAGCAAACATAGGTGGGAGTCAGTGTGTAATAACAAGATCAGAACACCAAACCAAGACTTGACTGATAGCGACTGTCTTCTGTAAATTTGGATTCCTCCCCTGTGTATTTTGGATGACGTGATGTTGCTGCCCTCCTGGCACAGAAGTGTGTGGATGTGTACTGTGAGATTGTTGTCGGTCCTCTGCCTCACTCTTGGCAAGAGTTTGGTTTTGAAGTGAGGGTGGAGTCTGGTGCATTCTCTCATGGCTTGCAGGTGGAAATTAGGCCAACATGAAACTGCATGTTTGCGCACCTTGTTTGGTTCAGATTCAGAAGTTCTGCTCTTTCCCTGAGGGGCTGACCCAGGGCACAGAACAGAACTTCTTATGCTAAGCTTAAATGGCACAACTCCAGGGTGATCATTCGTAAGCAATCCCTCCCGTTGTCAGACAACCCTCTCAACCACCCTGGCTGCCAGAATAGATGGCTCTGATAGCAGGGCTCTGAGAACCATGGAAAACATCAGGTGGCCAGAGTGGATCTCCAAAGAGGTGCTTCAGATGGGTCTGTATCCCGGGGAAAATGTAAATGTTCTTTTTTATTTTTATTGAATTAATATAATTACTCTGTATCAATTCAAAGATATTAATGAACTACAAATGAAAATATACGGTATTATCTTTGCCAAGACTTGTATACGCGCCCCTCCATGCCTTGAAACGTGGTATCTCCCTCCCCACCTGAAGAGACGATGCAGGTCAGAAATGGGTCATTGTTGTTATTAGTGTGATTTGCTTAACTGAGCTTATTAACATAAAACTAAAAGGAAACCGCTGAGAACTTGGGCCCAGAGTTGCCCCAGCAGCGGAGAGAGGAGGAGCAGGTATTGAAGGCAGGATTCAGGGTGTTGACGATGTTAACAGCACGATAACAGCATGATTGGTTGTTAAAAAACACAGTTAATGGCCTTGATATTTAGTTTGATTTTTCCAGCGGTAAAATGCGTCAATCCTAGTTAAACAATCACGCATACAGGAAGGCTCCCGGATGTGAACTGGCAACCTTGAGAGCCCCGGGGATGAACACTAGCCACCGTGCTACAGCAAAGGCGCATGAGCTTCCGGCAGCCCAACCTTCCATACCTTAGTCCTAGTTTACTGTATATCGAGTGTAGGAGACATTTTGGAAATGCCAGTTCCAGTGTTCTTGCAACCACTTGCATTGTGTTGATGAACGAATGGAGAAGAAATGGGCGGAGGCAAAGCCGGCTTAGGGCCAAAAACAAGTGTTGGGGTGAGAATTGGGACGACATCAAAGCTCATAGTCCTTTTTTCTCAGCCAACTCACTTCCTGGTTGGCTACAGTCTGTTCCTGTTCAAATCGGGAGCGATCGCATTCCACATTTACAGAGCTGACTATTGGGACAGATCTGAACACACATGAGACCCCAGATGCACTTTAAAGGACAACCTCATATAAGAGAGGATCATCTGGCATTTACCATTCTAATTCAGGAGGAGGCATCATTACCCATTGCTACCTCTTTCAGGGACTCTTGAGGACCACTTTCTGCATAGCAGAGCAGACTTCAGTCACTCAGGCTGTTGACCAGGTTTAACTTCCTGAACAGCAGCACTAGCTCAGCAGGAATTTACATCTCTTCAGATTCAGGAGGAACTTCAGGACTGGACTACTCTTTGCATAGGCTCATCTAAAGCTCCTGCAGCAGGAGCAGGAAGTGACATCAGCCGTTGTGTGACTTGATTATTAAATATCATCAGAGATGATATGCAATCATTAATAATTTACCTGTAATACTTTCTGATTATGTTATTGTAGTGATTACTACTACGCTGACTCAATGGATTTGTGTGACTCATCAATACAGTCACGTGACCGTGGGCACGGTCCCAGCCAACAGACGAGGGTCCGATATGAGATGTTTCGTTTGATGGACGTTAAGATGCATGTGCTGTACATAATGTGACTCTGGCTGAGTCACCGGTGGTGAAATGTGAAATAGTCTGTTGAACAAATATTTGGCCTTGAACGTGAATGTTGCAACACCGATTCAAGACACAACAGTCACAGAGCTATTTAACCAATTAAGTCAAACTGAAGCGGCGTCTTTGCACGGAGTATAAATACCACGAACTGCCAGACTTGACACAGAAACTCCACCCAGTAGTTTCAATGCACCGCACCTTTTCCTCAGTTAGTCATTGAAATTCCTAACCTTTCTACTGACCTAAATACACAATTGAGAGTGCAAACACACACATGCACATACACACACATACACACACACACTATTCACTGCAGCAACTGTCGCTGCCAAAGAAAACAATCCTGCACAAAGCTCGTCCCAGCCGACCTCACAGGTACATAAACTGCGATTAAACCCACCAGGATCTTCGCAAGTGAACCCAGGAGGTTTTCAGCAGCTGATGCTGAATGTCTCAGCGCTGCATGACATTCTTGTTGTGTGTGTGCAGCGAGGCTCGTCTGACAGCAGGAAGCTTTTCATACAAGTTCAGGCAGAAGCCAGTCCAGCTGGCTTGGGGTCAAAGTTCCTGGTCTTCTGCAGGAATGAGGGGAATTTTATTTGAGCTGATGAAAAATGGATCACCCTGGGTTTATTTATGCTCTTCATCACTCTTCATTTTAACATCAAAAATCTTTTACCAGATCATATGTAGACCTTTTTTTTTTTTAAACTGAGTCTAAAAACTGAGTTTAAAACTGTCCTCTTAACATGTGAGCTGTGGATTTTGTTGTCTTCTTCTTTGGAATTTTCCTGTCACAGGAAGACCTACACCTCAACCAACAGCAGACCTGATCAAAGTGGGGGCCAAATGCGGCCCTTTGACTGTGTTTATGTGGCCCTCCTGGAGTCAGAGTAAAACTAAAAAACTGACATTCTTGTTGTAGACATTTTCGTCTTGTGCATTCTTTTTTGTTCATTATGATGCAACTGAAATATAACCTTTTTATTATTGTACGTCTTTTCCCTTGGCTATTTTAGGACTATTTCTTGTCCCTTAAAATACATCAGAATTAAAAGTAGATTTTGAAATGTATGAGACACATCAAGAATTTTTCAATTAAATGTGGTTTAACATTTTCTGTGTATTTTTAAAGTGTTAATTTCCTCTTCCCCTCCTTTCTTTGGGTTTGAAGGCCCCTGAGGAAATTGAATTGCCCACCTGTGATCTACAGTATCTACATCCATCAAGTCACACCTTCAGCATGAACCTCATTGTCTTCATCTTCATCTCCAACATTCCACAAACCATCTGTCCTCCCTAACTTTGTCACCAAACTTCTCCACATGTCCCTCTGATAGACTCATCAAGATGGCTGCAACTAAACTAAAGCTGACCATCTAGGAGATTAATGCCCCTCATGACGTGGTCTGGCCAACTCTGGGGCCGATATCGGACATGCCAGAGCACCTCTCAGCTTTACCATAGGAATAGAAGGAAGGAAAATCCGGGCCTGATTGCTCGGACTCTGTCAACTCAACCTTGAGACGTTGAAGACCATGAATCAGGTTGAGCAGGACTCAGGAGGTATCAGGCGCAGATTAACTAACTTGAGCTATCCAACCCTAACTTGGATTTTCAGATAAGGCTGTAACAATGTGCGACAAAAGCTGTGACATAGCAAGATTCCTCACTCTGAGGTCTTATCTTTGCTGAAGTTAATGTTCCTGTTTTACCACAAAAAATACCAGGAGGCATTGTGTTTGACAGCAACTCGATTCTAAAGCCACGTTATTTGTGGTCAAATTAATGAAAAACAGAGCACCCTTGACCAGCAAAACAACCTGTCTATGGTTTCCGTTTTTTAATTCCGTTTGTCGCATCTGAGCTCCAAAAATGGCAGTTTATTATGGGCCTGTCTTTAGAGGGATTCTAAATTCCGTGGGATGCAATATATACTTTTCTATTGATCTATAAATGTCATTCAAGAGAAAGCCTGGGTTCAATAGCTCAAAATCCACTGAAGCCTGATGGGAATCCGAAGGCACTCTGCATCAGTGAATGTGAAGTCACACACATTTACGACGTTCCTAGAGGACTGAGGCTTGACTTTTACTGACCAGAATCACTGCTGGTTCACATTGGGTCACAGGTGCCAGGTGACCAGACTTCTCGCGCCACAGAACTTCCATTTATCCCTGAGTTCTTTTGGGAAAGTCCAAAAGCATTCCCGGGATATTTGTCCAATGGAATTTCTGCTGCATCCTGGGTCTGGCCTGAGGGCTTCTCCCAATGCAGCGTGCCCGAAAAACCTCACCAGGGAGGCATCCAGGAAGAAATCTGACAGCATTCCTGAGTCACCTCAGTGCAGACAGGGGTGTTTTTTCCTAATCTGTTGTGGGAACTGCACCTTTTCCTCACGGAGCTCTGGAGATTGAGCTTCACTCTGAGTCGCAAACCGCGGCAGTGAGAGTTGGAGGTCTCAGCTTGAGAAATCCTGTCCAAGAAGGTTCGGAATAGCTTCATTCTGGAATCATCAATGCCATTATGACTTGCTTGGCCAGTTCCTGGTGAAGCTGTAGATGCACAAAATGAATTCCTGTACTCACTGCATCTTCTACCATCTTGGGGGTTTAAAACTCTGCCTGGCCTTCAGAGGGCGCTGTACCTTCCCCAAAGGTGAGTGGGCGTTGCTGGATTTAATAAATCAGAATTTCTGGTCAGTAACTTTTGACTGCTGAACTTCGCTGGTGCGCGTCTCTTGCAACACAGAGTCACATGCGCCATGACGTCATCAGAACTGAAACTTCAATATGCATGAACTCATCTCAGGGTTTGGGGTAGTTTTTGAGTTTGGATTGAGCTCTGTTTGAGTGTGTTCTCGGAGGAAAACAAGGCAACGAGAATTCAACTTCCAAAACTGACGAGGTCGTTTGCAATAAAAAAGACTGACGAGATGCAAACCAAAGAAAGTCTACACTTCTTCTCTTGGGATCTTTTCATTGCAGATATGGTGAATCGCTCTCTCAACCAATCCGAAATGAGTGCCGTTGTTGATCTCTGGTACTGTGAGTCCTGCAAGACGTCCGGTCATGTCCACTCCTGTGGTTGCGGACTGGAATAGTAACATCTGATTTTCATTACGAGTTACCCCTCCATTCTCTCTGCTCACGCTGCACTCAAGTTTTACACCCGCGAATATGTTTAAGTCTCATGTTTACTTGACACTAAAACGCAGCCAAGATCGTAAAAGCGACATCTCACTCCAAGTCACACTTGAAAACAGACGGTCTAGCGTCTTACCTCCTCACGACGGAGCTCGGTCGAACTCGGAACCGGAGGTTTTGGACTCCCTGGGTTAATCTAACGGTTCACCAGAGTGACTTTAATCTCGTCCTGTCTCCTGAAAATGCGCTCATTTATGGGACAGAGGAGTTTTGTGAAAGTCCAGCCCCCTCTCCTCCACCTCCACCCCCTCTGTCTGCCACTCTGTCTGGCAGTCTGTCTGCACCGCTGTAACCCGAGACAGGTGTTCTCACAGCTGCCCGCGTGACACATCTGTCAACATGTACTCATGCTTTTTACTGCGCACCGATGAGTCGCATCAACGCCCGTCACCTCTGACGTGTACATACTGCAGGTATTTGGCAGCGCTGTTATGTCTTGGCACATCAAACAACAGTGTGAAAGTTGTTTTCGGTTGAAGGGTGAGATTGTCTTCATCATTTAGGGAGAAAAATAAGATGATAAGATTTAATTTTAACTCGGTAGTTTTGTTATTAGTATCTGTGATTTGGTTCACGACTTAAAAAAGATTATTAAATGCATAATTTTTTAAACATTGAAACGCGTCTACAAGATTTATTTATGAAAGAAAAATGTTCAAAGGAATAAAATCTGTTCACGTTCACTTGATGAAGTAAATGTGATGTCATTTTTAATCAAACGTTTTCGAGTGGTAAACATGAATGTACTTAATATATACATTTCACACAAAAGATGTTGCAAAAAAATCTGATAATATTGTTCAAAATCAAGATAAAATACGCTTCAACGTCGTCACGTGATCTGTACGTGCTCCGCCCGACGCACAACGCTTCCGCCAAGATGGTTGTCGGTGCGTTTCCGATCGCCAAGCTCCTCTATCTGGGAGTGAGGCAAATGAGCAAGCCCGTCGCTAACAGGATAAAAGCTGGAGCCCGGCGGAGCGAGTTTTTCAAGAATTATATCTGTCTGCCACCAGCGCAGTGTAAGTCGCCGAGTTAACGGATCCCAGTGACCCCTACATCTCCGTGTCGGACAGTAGCACAGAAGCTACAGCGGTGGAGCCTCGACATCCAATAGGATTGCAGAGGTCGAAGGGTTCAGCCAATCAATGTCCGAGATCTGTTTGTTTAGCCAATGCGAGTGCTCCATGGGCGGGTCTTAAATGTCATTGATCGTGTGGTACGGTCTCTGCTAATGTTGCTGCAAATACTGGTTTTGAATGAACCCAAAAGATGTAAATATAGAATCGGCGACTTATTTTGTTTGCCAAAAAGTGCTTTTTTTATTCAATGGCAACAAACGAAACAAACGGTCCAATAAATCATAAAAATGACGTGTTTAAAATATTTCTTAAACAGTTTAAATATGAAAAGTGATATTTCAATATATGATTAGGGACGGGAATAGGAATAAGAAGTGTATTAATTTTCCAATTACATTTGCAACAGTTGTATGAATATGCATTTTATTAATTGAACTATTAATATCATTCTGTTGTACTGTAAACTGTTGCTCCGCTGAGACATTTAGCTGCGAATATAGTTGTCTAATGACAAAAGTAAAATATTCATTCGTCTTTATAGCCGTTAATTGAATGGTTTTAACGGTCCCATTATCAGTTATTGATAAGATGAGATTGTATTTTTTTCCACGTGTTTGGATGAACAAGCGACAAACACCTTTACCTCTTTACACTGCCACCTAGTGTCATGAGCGTTTTTTGTTTAAGCGGGGGTCATTTCAGTATTACAGATCGGTTGCGATGTTTTTGTGAATTTTTTTATTTGTAAAATTTTTAGTTTTAGAGGTTGTAATAAGCAAACGTGTTACACAAGACGTGTTGACATTTTAGTGTGAAATTGTGGTGCTACTTCCTCTGTGCAGCTACAGTTGTTGTTGTTTGTCCTAGTTTGATATGATCTCCCACACTCTTCACAGTCTACCACTGGATCGAGATGAGGACAAAGATGCGCATCATGGGATTTCGGGGTGCCACTATCAAGCCACTGAACGAGGACGCTGCGGCAGAGCTGGGCGCTGAGCTGTTAGGAGAGGCAATCATCTTCCTTGTAGGCGGTGGCTGCATGGTGCTGGAGTACAGCCGACAGGCGGCAAACTCCCGACGTAAAGAGGAAGAGCTGAACGAAACCCTCCACAGCTTACAGACTCAACTGGCCGAGCTTGAACTCACCACAGAGACACTCAGCGCTCAGCTCAGAGAAGTCAATAGACAGCTGGTGTCGTTCCCTGTGCCGGCCAAAAAGTGACCCCTGAATAATCTTGGTACAACAGTCTACCAACCAACCGCTGCTTCCTGTGATGTCACTGGGAAGAAATGGGCAGAGCATCTCATGGGACATGAGAGTTAATGATCAGCTCATGTTTTGGAGCAACTAGCTATGATATTCATAGTTTTCCAGGTTGCTCTTGCATGTGCCATGTAAAAAGGTTTTCAATAAAAGTGATGGTGATTACACTATTAATATATCTGATCACAACTCCAGGATGTGATTTTTTTCCTGATATGCTTGAATGTGGCAGTGGACTTTTTGTGTGAATATCTTCTTGACTTGACTGGTTGACAATAAATACATACTGATCCAGGATTTTTTTATCACTGAGTTTGCATGACAAACTTTTTTCAGCCCTGTTTTTGCTCTCAGAGTTTCTTCCACAAATTCATCTTGTATTTTGAATATATTTCCTGGAATCATGGTACTTTCTTTATGCATATTGAAAGTCATTTATGTTAATTTTGTTGTGGTGTTCATATCTTCTTGTAATGTCTTAGTTTTATACAGTTTGTACTCTTAGTTTGTTACATCAGTCCCATGCTGCACTGTCCTCATGCATGTCCTGCACCACCCTCACTGACTTCTCACAAACCCCTGACTTCCTCATACAGTTCCTCGCTCACTCTCAAGCTACTCTATCATCGACATTCTCCACATCAACATCGACACACAGCAGTGCTCCTTTTGGCCACTGTACTACTGGGTCATTGTGTTGTAGATGGGTTCAAATCGGCCGTGGCAGTTCCCCATCCTAACAGAGGACATAAAAAATACATGTGGAAATGGCTACACCAACATCAGAAACACGCTCCACTAATGTAAAACTACTTTTCATTACCATTCGGATGTTTTTTTATAGCAATTTAGATATTCGGTTATCTGCCCACGCAAATTATAAACATTTTTTAATAATGCAAGCGAATGTGATTTTGCCTTTGAAGTTGGTATACTTACTTGATAAAAGACTGCAACAGAAGGCCTTATATATTCACGTCACTTCCGTAAACGGACCGTACCAAAAACGAACTATATCAACTTAAACGACTGATCGAACAAGCGCCGTTTTATTTGGCGTAAATGTATACTTAAAAAAAGTTTACAAAGGTTTAAATGTTTTAGGGAGGATTTGGGTTAAAATGAGTGTTTTTCGTAATGCACTGTTCCGGGTCAGGCCAAGTGTTGGTCGCTAGGGGGCGGAAGTGTCTCTTCCGAGCTACAACCGTTGACCCGCGCGACTCGCGTAAGAACAGGTAGGCCTCGAGCTCTGTATTTTGTCTGAAAATGGCTAAAACCATGTTATCAAAAGGCACTGAGTGATGCGGAAAGTGTGTAATATGCACAGTTGGTTTGTGTAATGTCCATATGTTTTGCTTGTGAATACTGTAGCGCCTTTGCAGTCGTTGTTTGTGTTTTTGCTAAGTGCTAACATGCTACAAGCGTTAGCCACGAAACGACAACTTTAATCGATTACGTAAGTAAACATGAGTTTTGTTTCGCAACAGACGGCTATTTTATTTAAGCATATTTGAGCACATATGCGAGCTGTCGTTCATGTCGTTTTCAGGGTAGAGGTTGAAGTACGGTGTTGAGTTTACAAGCAAATGTTGGCTAGTTGGTTGGAACCGCGCTGCAGTCATCCATTCATAAGTTGGACGCCGAACTGAGCGTCACTGTTCTGTTTGTTTCCCAAGTTGGACACGAAGACGCGGCAACACCACAAACAACATGAGTGTCGACGTGAAGAAACTGAAAGTCAACGAATTGAAAGAGGAGCTCCAGCGCCGCGGCCTGGAAACCAAAGGCCTGAAGGCGGACCTGGTGGAGAGGCTGCGAGCCGCGCTGGAGGCTGAAGCTGATGCTGACCCCGAGGAACAGGCGGAGCAATGGGACGCTGGCGAGGAGTTGCAGGAGGAGGAGGAAGAGGAGGATGAGTTTGGGCAGGACGATCAAGAAGCAGAAGATGCTGAAGAGCCACAGGGTTAGTTTTGTTTGTTATTCGATCAGTTTGTACCACATCCCAGGATCTCGTGGAGGTCACTAGTTGTTTACATGCCAGTACCTCCACTCTAACACCAGGGACCTGCAAGTGTCATTTTCGATAGATTCCCCTTACACAACATCGTGTTTTTTTCGCGGATGGACATCAGCCATATGTTGCATGTCATGTTTTGATTTCTTCTAAACTGCATAAATAGGTGTTAATTCGATTTACTTGTTCAAACCAAGCACCTATCTGGTCAATATTTATCAGTTTTCCTTTCACTGAAAGTTATAAAGTAAATTGTAATGACTGTGTGAGTTATGCAGAGAGTTGACAATTTTAGAAAATCTTTCATGCTGACTGTTGTACTAAAGACGTTTAGCAAAGTTACCTCTGATTTGATTTAAGTGACCATGGTGCACTTCACTTTATCTCTTATACTCATAATTACAAAACCTATGATAAGATTTCACTGAAAGTTCTTCTTTCATTTAACATAATAGACGATGATGGCGAAAGTGAGGCTCTTCTTGAAGATGAAGATGAAGATGAGGGAAGAGACTCAGGCGGGGACTTTGAGGAAGAGGAGGCTGTGGCTGAACCGGAAGAAAGTCAGCAAACCTCGGACTCCGGTGTTCCTGACTTCACTACGGATGTAGAGATGCCCAAGTTAGAGCAGAAAGAAGAAGAGGAAGAGGACGAACTACAACAACAAGAGCAAGAACAAGTGCCAGAGCGAGAACTAGAGCAAGAGCTAGAGCAAGAAAAAGAAGAACCATTGCCACTTCTGAAAACAGAGGAGGACACACCAGGTTTGTTTTGAATTAGTCTCCCAATTACTGTGTTGTTGATTTGTCAGTCTTGTTTCTTGTGCTCTTGCACCAGAGGTCAAAGTGGAGATCAAAAAGGAAGACCCTGAGCCTGAGCAGAGGGAACATGGAGAGCAGGATTTGCCTCAACAGCAACGTGGAGCAGATCAAGTCAAGGTCGAAGGAGACCGAGGAGGCCACAGTCGCAAACGTCCCCATGAAGAGAACAGAGGCTACAACTACTATGAACACAGAGAAGAGAAGCGGTACGCTAGTTGTTAATGGATTTTCAACTGTCTTTGCCCTTTGTGCCTAATTGTGTCGTGATAATGCATCTCTGGTATTCAGGTCCCGCACACCACAGCCTCCTGCTGAAGACGAGGAAGAAGATATAGATGACACCCTAGTGACTATTGACACATGTGAGTTTTCAGTCAAAACTCTCATTTTGAGGGCCTTGAAGATTTAACCTGTATATGCTGACCTTCTAAGCTTCTTGGAAACGCCTGCATATACAGAGCTATTGACGGTAACCCGTGTTGGCCTGCCTTTTACTCTTTTTAGGTGGAAGTATGCGCTACTTTTTCTGAGTTGAAAACTCGCACTTAAATGTATTGTTTCTTTCCTCAAGACAACTGCGATCTACACTTCAAAGTGTCTCGAAACCGCTACAGTGGCTATCCACTCACCATCGAAGGGTTTGCGTACCTGTGGGCTGGAGCACGGGCTTCTCATGGGGTCACCAAAGGTCGAGTGTGTTACGAGATGAAGGTAATTTCAGCTACTGTTAACTGGCTGCTACTGCAGGCTTCTCGCAGTGTACTAGTAGCTTATGCTCTTGTTCTACAGATCAACGAGGAGATCAACGTGAAGCACTTGCCCACCCACGAGGTGGATCCTCATGTGGTCAGAATTGGATGGTCACTCAACTACTGTAGCACTCAGCTTGGTGAGCACACAGACTCAGGACTGGTACACGTTTTCTTTCAATCAGTTGGAAGCTTGAATGAGACGTGTCCTTCTGTAGGGGAGGAGCCCTTCTCTTATGGATACGGTGGAACTGGGAAGAAGTCAGAAAACAGTAAATTTGCCGACTTTGGGGAGAGATTTGGAGAAAATGACGTCATTGGGTGTTACATTGTAAGTAGACTGTACCAATATTATAACATCTATAGACCACCAATATTGAAATACGCTGGACAACTCACTGGTTTTGTTTGTCACACGGCTGTATTGTTAATTCATTTATCCTGTTCTGTGTAAGGACTTTGACACCGGAGACGAGGTGGAGATGTCCTATTCCAAGAACGGCGTGTCACTGGGTGTAGCTTTCCGTGTGACCAAGGAAGCTCTGGCGGGCCGCGCCCTCTTCCCGCACGTTCTGGTGAAGAACTGTGCTGTCGAGTTCAACTTCGGGCAGAAGCGTGAGCCGTTTTTTGAGCCTCCAGAGGGATACACTTACATCCACAATGTCGCTCTTGAAGACAAGATCAGAGGCACGAAAGGGCCCAGCTCCAAATCTGAGTGCGAGGTACAGAAAGAATGTTGAGATTTGCTCATATATGTGAAGGAGGACGTGAACTTTATAAACTGGTGTTCATTTTTGTTGAAACTGTTGACGTGCGCCACTGAAAAGATTTTGTCCGGAGCTCCCTCATCCATCAGATTCTGACATGAATTCAGAAAGTTGTCAGTTTCATGGGTGTTAATGTGCCGCAGATCTTGATGATGGTTGGTCTGCCCGCCTGTGGAAAGACCACCTGGGCCATCAAACATGCCGAGGCCAACCCTGAAAAGAAATACAACATCCTGGGCACCAACGCCATCATGGACAAGATGAAGGTGGGTTTTGCTCATCAACGGCGGCTGCATCAGGATCAGCTTGATCATTCCTTTGCTTTTGTTCGCGCTGCAGGTGATGGGTCTTCGGCGGCAGAAGAACTATGCTGGACGCTGGGATGTTCTTATCCAGCAGGCCACCCAGTGTCTGAACAGACTCATCGAGATCGCAGCACGCAAGAGGCGCAACTACATCCTGGACCAGGTATCTGTGCCTCACCCTCACTCTGCTCCGTCACTCACCACAGTCGATGTTCGCTGATGTTCACTCTCTCTAATGGACTATTTATTTATCTTTCAGGGGGGCTGTGTGTATTATTTAGTACAAGAAGCATTGGTCTCCCTCTTGTCACTTTTTGTGTATTGTAATTATGAAAAGGAAAGTTGGCTAATGGCTCTCATACGTGACAGAATGTGTTCATCCCTCCGTATATCTGCTACCTCTTGTCATAATTGAGTACTGTATGTGTTGTGAACGATGTACAAGTAAACCATGACTATGTAAAGATGTTGAGAAACAAGTAAGCTCTGGCTGGTGAGTAAGAAAAACACCTTCTGTTGCTAAGTTAAAAGGAAAGCTGATGGCTTTTTTAGAAGCTGTTTTATTTGAGATACATGGAGCTTTTAAGTGTGTTTATTTTTTTGATAAGTTAATTGACCTCCAAGGTAAGTGCTCATTAACCCACAAGTTTTCAGAGCCGGTGTTCAGCTAACGAGCTCAAAGGTAAGTGGGTCAACAGAGGGTCTTACTCGAAGGATCTGTGAGTATTGGCAGGTTGGTTATATTTCTGTGTGTCTGTCTTGAATGGGACTTGATGGAACAAACGGCAGGTGAGTCGAGGTGAGTGTGGGGAACCCAGTACATGCGTTTGTAGCTGCTTCTGATATCGCTATTGCAAATGATAGGTGTTGTCCCTATGATTCCGCCCCGTTGATTCCATGTGGTGACGGCAGTTGATTCACGAACAGCTCTGAGGTAGTTCATAGTTCATTGTGCTGAAATTTCTGAGACACTGTAGCGTCTTTGGCCATGAGTTGTTCAGCTATCAAGCGGCGTGATTCCGTGAGTCAAGAAAAACACTGTGGAATCATGCACAGCCTCCCTCCAATTGCCTCACGTTCACTTGTGTCCGTAGCGCTGGGATGTTTTTTTTACCATGTGGTGAACAGGAACAAGGTTATGCTGCTGTGAAATTGCAACTGGCGTTTACTTTTGAGATTCATGCAGTCGTGAATCAGGAGTAGAAGCGACAAGCCTCCTGTCCGATATTCAGTGGTGGGATACTCACCTTAAAAAAGCCATGTTCGTGTTCACGTGGTTCTAAAAGTTCCCCGGGAGTTTTGATCCAGAGATGCTCCTACCTTTTGATCAGTGTTATTTTCCATGATGGGAAATCTGTTTTCTGAGTCGATCAAACATGTCGCGCATCTGCATTGTTGCCTGCAGTCATTCCATATAGTTTCACTGGAGTCAAGATTCTGACCCGCCTGTTGGTCCTGAGCTAGATCTGGCATCTTCTGTTGCAGTGTAAGAGTTGATTATAAACTGTTGCATAGGTGTAAAAAGTGTGGCTAATAGTAGAGAGTCGAGTTGTCTTACTTTCGGTATTATCCCGAGTGTGCTTGTGACCTCTGTTCAGTCTGAACTTCCACCAACAATAAAAGAAGGGGGAGGCTGTCGGTGCGTCAATCTGGGTCGGATCAAAGCAGCCGTGTTTTGGGTCGACATTCCGTAGTCAACTTTGGGTTTCCCCTTACGTATCAGTCATTAACCTTCAGCAGCAGTCGGTGGGTCGCCGCACAGAGCACGGACGCCAACAGGTAGGTCTGTGAAGTGACGAGAGGCCATTAGCTGCAGAGAACCGCAAAACAGGAGCGCTAGAGTGACATCCGCGACAAACCTCTCTCGCTTGATGATTGCAGGGTTCCAGCCTCCAGTGAAAAGCCATTACAAGTAAACAATAACAAACAAGCTTCTACTTCTTTCTTGTCGCCATTGCTAGACAAATGTATATGGATCAGCAAGGAGACGAAAAATGCGTCCTTTTGAAGGTTTTCAACGCAAGGCTATTGTAATTTTTCCCACGGACGAGGATTTTAAAGAACGAACATTAAAGCAAACCAATGAGCAGGGGAAGGATGTGCCCGATCATGCTGTTTTAGAAATGAAAGGTAGGAACGCTGTGGACATGACTAAACACCAGATCTACTTGATTTTATTTTTCTGTATGTTGTCTTTACAAATCAAACTTGGAAGATGCCCCTCCCCCCTACCTCCCATCATAGCCTTTGGCCAGATATGAGACTTGGAACAGTTTTTTTTTTTTTAAGCAGTCCACATGAATTTTGATTGTTCCTCATTCTGCCCTTTTACCTGGCACATTCCATACTGCTTATTTCAGGCGCACTGCAAACCAAGACTGTTTGTTTAAAAACACAAGTGCTTGGTTTGCAGTGTGCGCTCCTCTTCTCACCAACCTTCTAGTTGTCCAACATGTGTTCCCCCTCCCCTCCTTCACATCTACTGAAGACTCCCACTCTTGTCCGATCCAACAAACGTTTCCTCCAAGTTTCCCTGGAGGTGACCTTTGTTTCTCTGTTCTCTGCCATCTCCTTCCATCAGTCTGCTTTTACTTAGTGCTTTTTTGCACCTCTGTATGACACTAACTACTGTCCTTGTTGTCTCCTGGTGGTGTCGCCTCTGGTCTTCGCCACGTCCCCTCCCTCCTCTCCTTCTGTCTGTCCGTCCGTCTCCCCCTGGATGGACCGCTTCTCTCTCTCTCTCGTGGTCACCTATTCCTCCCCCACAAGCCAACTTTTCTCTGCCCGAGCCTTGCGACTTCCTGGAGGACGTGACGTTCGTGGAGTTGCCGAAGGATGAGGCGGAAAAGTTGCTGAAGCAGTACAACGAGGAGGGCCGCAAAGCCGGGCCGCCACCTGACAAGCGCTTTGACAACAGGCAGGGCGGGTTCCGCGGTCGAGGCGGGGGCGGCAGCTTCCAGCGGTACGACAACCGGGACAATTCCCGAGGCGGCTACCCGGGCCGCAGTGGAGATGGCGGTAACGGATACAGAGGTAGGAAAGTTCTCGGTTGCCGCCCATCGTCTGAGTTGCGAATTGGATTTTTGCTGCAGTTAGTATCAATTCTTCTGTCTTGTCAGCTTACAATCGCGGAGGCTACAACCAAAACCGCTGGGGCAACAATGACCGCTATGGCAACTCTGACTCTCGTGCTGGATACAACCGCAGCCAGCCGCCATCACAGAGCTACAACCGGCCTGCTCCTTACAAAGGAGGCTACAGCCAGGTAGGAGAGTGGCCACCTGCTCCTTCAGACCGTGTTCCAAGCCGTGCCCCTTGACCTCTTGACCGTCTCACCTGCAGGGCTATAGCCAGAGCTACCATCAGCCGTACAACCAGGGCAGCTACAACCAGAACTACTACAGCGGCTACAGCCAGTACCCGGGCTACAGCCAGAGCTACAGCCAGCCGGCAGCCTCGGCACAGTCGTACAGCCACCAGCAGCAGCAGCCGCCGCCGCAACAGCCGCCTCCACCGCAGCCTCAGACGCAGCCTCAAACTCAGACGGCGCAGCAGCAGAGCTACAACCAGCAGTATCAGTATCAACAGGTCAGTGGCCTTCTCGTTTCAAAAATGTAATGGTGGTGTTAAACCGTTAAACGTAAACTGTCAGAGCAGACATGAAAGTTCATTGAGCTTGTGATGGAGCCCTTGTTTCAGTTCGGTAGGTTCTCCTGGGGTTTGGATGGGGAAAAAAATGAACCGCATATTGTTGAGCTTAAATGTTTCTCTACACAGTGGAAAAACCTTGTTGACACTGAAACACACGTTGCGAATCACAGTGTACTGCGATTGTATCACGTTGGTCCCCCGGATCGTGTGTTGGTCTGAGCTTCTCCTACAACAAGGAAATGTCCCGTCATTTTAGCAGATGCGCTTCTGCCAGTCTAACGTGTGTGGCCTGTCTCCCGCAGTACGCTCAGCAGTGGCAGCAGTACTACCAGAACCAGAACCAGTGGAACCAGTATTACAGCCAGTATGGCGGGTACCCCGGACAGGGCAGCCAAGGTTCCTCAGGATCCCAGTAGCCTGACAGCCGCACCACCGCTCCCCTGACCTCCCACTGACCTCTGCAGCAAATCAAATTTGTACATTTCCAGTCGCCCACGTCACGTCTCTGTCAGCCTTCGTCTCTCGGCGTCGAACACAGAACCTGTGTAAATTTTGATGTCCCGATTTTATTGTATTTTTTTTTTTTACAGAAGTCTTAGAGGGGTGAGGTGATAGATGGGTGTGTAAACAAATCATGAATGTTATCTATTATGCATCAGATGTGGACGAGTCCTGCCGTAGTGACTATAGGAGGTTCATGGAGAACGTGTGTCTGAGACCGGGCAGATGGCACCGCAGAACCTGAATAAACCTGCTTGTTTTCAGAATATGAAATGTGCATGCTTTTACTTTGTTTCCCCATTTTTGTTTTACAGTGAGCGCGTTTCAATTGCTCCCGCTAGAATTCCAAGACCAGGGAGGATTTTATAGATGTCAATATTAGTATTTAAACGTCGATTGACCACGGTATTTTACCACTATTGTCGAGTAGTTTTTTTTTCTTTTTCTTTTTCTTTTTTTTTTTTTAAATCCCTGTGTGATTGCTGTTCAGTTGAGTCCAGTAGACGATTCCTGATCTGTCAAACCCATTTTTTTTCTACTTCAAAATTCTAATTATTAACCTGGCTTTCTTGTCTTTATACAATAAATGCAATTGTATACTCTGAACTCACGACGTGACTCTTCTTTCATCGTGCCAGTGCAAGCAGACCATAAACCTCATTGATTTCATCCTGAGGAGCCCCATCCTGCGTGGGCAACCATCCATCTTGTTGTATACACATTTACACATTTTACACGTTTTTTGTCCACATGATGGGGTTAGTGTTTTTTAAGTTAATTTACTGAGATGAGCGGAACGATACCCATTAAAAGTTCTTAAATTTGAGTAATTATTCATATTTTAGGTGACAAACGCTAATGTGGATTGGCACGAAACACTTTTAAATGCAATAAACGTTTAATTTTAGCGCTGTAGTAGCTTTTTTTACGAATTGAACGAAATGCACATGCGTCGATGACGTATTTGTGTCACGTGGTCTACTGCTGCCAGGCGCCCGGGAACGTTGACGTGATGAAAAGCAGAAATATCTATCGCGGAAGTGCGAGTTATAACAAGATTGCGACTCATAATCATTGTCGTCATAACTGAGGGTAGCTGCACGTGTTCATGCGTGTGTTAATCTCGCAATTTCCAATGTCCAAACATCTTGATTTCGATTTGACTTAGTTCTGCACTGCGGCGCTGGTACGTTCAAGATATCTATGAGAAATAACTTCAGTACATTTTCAGTTAAATGTATGACTCCCTCTCGGCTTTCAATAAAGCTAAACTATAGGTACAGCATGTTTATGTTTTGTTTTTCCGGGAAAGGGCCACATGACTTGCTCTAGCCAATCACGGTTGAAAACGTCACGCTTCGCACCCAATCAGATGTGAGCTACGGGATTGCGTCATTCTCCAGGGTTTCTTATAGTTTACGATGACCATGCAAACAGCCTTTTGTCAAAAGACAGTCTTAAAACACTCCCAACTTTATATTAATAGCATTTATTCTAACTTGTTTTGAGAAGTTGGAAAGAAGTGAACGCAACTTATAACTTTTGACTTAGCGGTGAGTTTATTTGCAGGTCAGTTGGTGGAAACGTTTGTCTTCGTGCTATTTTCAGTTTTTATTTCAGTTTCTATTTGCTTCTTATCGACTTTTTAACCTCGTAATTTCTTTCCCTTAAGTAAATGACGCATTTGTTCCTATATGTTTGTTAAAGAGAATGCTTTTGTAATTTCATATTTGTGTGTGTCACAGTCATCATTAATAAGGCAGTGAATTCCAGGTTGAGCACAAACTTCAATCTGGATCAGAGAACTGTCTTCACTGTTGAATCTTGTCATTATAGAAATGGCGAACCGCCCGCAAGGCTCCCGGCTGGGTTTGCTTCTGCTGGCCAGCCTGATCTACCGGGTCGGAGTGGACAACATCCCGCCTGTCTGCCTGGCAGTTTTAGGACTCAACGTCTTCCTTTTCCTTTCGCCTGTCGCCCCGCTGATGCAGGTCTGAGCGCCACAGGAAGCGTCGCAGCTTTTTCCACCCTCTCCTCTCACCGGCGTGTGTTTCCTCACCAGACCTGCGTGAGCGTCCAGCAGGCGTACTGGTACGGCGACTGGAACCGCCTGCTGCTCTCTCCGGTGCACCACGCTGACGACCTGCACCTGTACTTCAACATGGCCTCCTTCATCGTGAAAGGATTTGCGCTGGAGCGGCGTCTGGGCGGACCGTGGTTCCTCTACCTGCTGGCCGTCTTCTCCCTGCTCACCGGGTGTGTTTACCTGCTGCTGGAGGCCGTCCTGACTGAGTTGACTGATGACCCCACCTACAACCTGCAGTGTGCCGTGGGCTTCTCTGGTGAAGACGCGACCGCAGTGATGCCTGGAGTTTGATCTCACAGCGTTTCATTTAGCATGTTGTGCTTCTAACTTGAATCCAGGTGTCCTGTTTGCCCTGAAGGTGGTGAATAACCACTACCACCCCGGCGGCGTGACCCGCCTCATGGGTTTACACGTCCCCAACCGCTACGCCAGCTGGGTGGAGCTGGTGCTGATCCACATCATGACGCCAGGGTGAGAGTATTTCACTGCCTGAGTGAGTGTCACCACAGTGACGGTGTATGTTTTTCAAGCTTGCCTGTCATGTTCCGATTCAGCTGTATCAAACCGCATTTCCCCCTTGGTTCAACTCAAAAGGATGAGAGTGCGGTGTTTGTCCAGCCGGTGGCGGTGTTTCGTCACTGAAACTGTGCTCCTCTCGCCAGAACCTCCTTCGTTGGTCACCTGGCCGGCATCATCGTGGGTCTGCTGTACACCTCCGGACCACTGCTGACCATCATGAAGACCTGTGCCAGTGCGTGTATATCCACTGACCAGTTTAAAAAACATTATGACCACCTGGAGGTCCAGACTCGCCGAATCCCAGTGGTCATAATTGCTCCTGAACTCATGGCTCGACACATACACTGGTAAATGTCTTCCAGATTTGGTGACCTTCGGCGGTTTTCCCTCGGGACCGGGACGACACTTCAGCTCCTCAGGTACCACCGTCACAGAGCGGTTGGATTCTGTCTGAATTCTGTTGATGACTCAGATCCAACTTGTGTGTTTAATCCTGCAGGTCAGGGCGGCTTCCACGGACCCGACCCTGACACCGGCACCCGCACTCACCCTGACAACCTTGAGGAGGAGCAGCTGCAGGCGGCGATCAGGAACAGCCTGATGGATCAAGGTAGAGAGACGATGAGGAGTTATTCTACTAACTAATTGTCCAGGAGTTGGACTGAAGCTCTAGACTTGTGAGGTTTCCTGGTTGCTACAGCTCTACCTATTGGCCAAACAACTGAAGTGCATTCACAAACAGAACTGTGATAGTTTTGGTCCGCTCTGGTTTTTCAGGAGGTCCTGGCCACAGAGAACCTCCTTCTTATGGTTTCCATTTGCCTGAAGAGCGGGCGGTGCCCAAGGAGCCCCGGTGGAGGAGATTCATGAGGTCTGAACGCTGACCCTGGAGAACTGGAACCCAGCTGGGTGGGTGAGGACGGGTGAGGAGGGAGATGTGCCACTGGAAGATCTGGTCCTTCCAACCGAGCGCTCTCCTTCAGCGAGACGTTTGTAGAGAACTGGAGACACTCCTGATCACATGACCTCGGAGTTGGTTTCAGATGTGTCAAATTGTATTTTATTTTTTAAATAAATGTGCTCAGACTTCCTGTCACACACTGATGTGTGTGTGTGTGTGTGTCCGAGTGGGATGGTGCTGGAACCATGGGAGCGATGACACGGAGCCTCCAAACTGGAATAGAGAGTGACACAGTGTGAAAGTGGAGTCGTGACTGGGATCCCCTGAGGCATGATGGGAAGTAGGACAGTCCCATTTGGAGCCAGCGTCCCTCCTGGGTTCACATCAGGGCAGTGTGTGTGTGTGTGTGTGTGAGACGGAGCGTTAGAGCTGTCCGGGTCAGAAACATGGGCCAAGACCAGACACGACCCACAACTACCCATTGGTTTCGCTCCCCTCTGCTCTTCGTCCTCAGTGGTTCGAACTGTGAAACAGGTGGCGCCATCTAGTGCCATTTTATTATTATTATATATTTTTTTTTTTTCATTTGGACCCTCATCACACCCATACTCAAGACCCCGACCCACCAACTCAGAGGTTTGAATGTATGGAGGGCACCAGAGGGGCCCTTGTGTTTGGAGTGCCAAGTTATTGCTGAAAAACCACAGGAAAAAATCTGTGTAAAAATATTCAGCAGCAGAAACTGAACCTCTTTCCAAGTACTACCTGTGGAGAGTTTTTCAGAGAGTATCACTTGAACTAGCCTCACCTGAAGCTCTGTATTTTCGGTGACCTTGAGTGGACCCGGGTCTGCTCTGACAGCACGAAGCAGGTTCTTCTCACTCGCCCAACTTCAGTCGAGGGAGCGTGAAGGTCGATTCTCCATCACAAAGGAACATGGGCGGATTACAGTGACTCATCATGGTGTTTCTGTTCACGACGGAGTTTGGATCCGTCCCAGCGGAGAAGCGATTAACTTCCTGCTCGGAGTGAAGAATAGTTTCAAAGTGGGTTTCAGCCTGCGGCGCGTTTCTGCCGCGCTTTTATCAGCCGAGCGGCAGAGTCGCACTCTGGCGGCGTCGACCAAAAGAAACGCTATTTATAGAATAATCTCGTCAAATCCCACTCATCACCCCCCAACACCTCCCCAGTTATCATCTGCGACTTCCTGTTGCTCAGCTCACTTCTCCTTGTGGGGACCTCCCATTGCCATCACCCTTTCCTCACCTAAACCTGACCCTCCAACACACATGGCTCACCTTCACCAGGACTCTGTTATTGTGAAGTCTCCTAACCTTGCGGGGACCATTTGGCTGGCCATGAAGTCCCCACAAGGAAGGATGAACAGAAACAAAACACACATATTTGTGACTTCCTAACAGTGTCACATGATGCTGAACAATATACTTTCAGACTGCACGACACAACAATGGCCACCTTAGTTGGAGTAGCAGTTGAAGTACTGTTGTACCACAACAGTTTGAAAATCGCACTTTGATCAAGAACATAAGTGTTACATAGAGTTACAGCTGGAACAATTCAGACAGTGAGTAGCCCAGGTATGTTGGATGTGCTGGGCATAATATCGACTCTGGTGGGACTCAAACCCACAACCTTTGAATGACTTGTCCTGCCTAGAAGTCCAACGCGCTGTCCATTGCGCCACAGAGCCACATGGCAGTACTGTGGCTGTACTAGTCTCAAGTGGTCTGAAGTACGAGCTGCAGGACTCAGTAGTTTTCTCAGGATGTTGAAGTACCTTAGGTAGTTGTGGATGTAGTTGTAGCGTAACATTATTATTGTACTGCTTGTGCCAATCAAAGTATTCATATTTGTAGTAACTTCAAAAGTTGTACAAACAGTGGGAGTTGATGTAGTATTACTTGGAAAGAATGGGGTTTTCTGGCATTGTAGTCATGCTTGTAGTGAAGGTGGAGAGGTTGCAATGTTGACGGCTGTATGACTGGTAGTTAGTGGTTGTACTTGTAGACGCCTCAGTAATGAAGTAGCAGTAGTTACTGCAACATGAATCGCAGTTGTTGTAGTAAGGGAAGTAAATGTGAGTACTAGTTACAGTAGTGTTGCTACATTAGCAGCAGATGTAATAATAGTTGCTGCATCAGAACTTGTAGTGTAGTTAGTAGAATGGGGTGCAGTGGTCGTTGTTGTTGAAGTATTTGAGGGAGCTTCTGTATCAGATAGTAGTCAAGTTAGAGGCTGTAGTAGTGTATGTATCTTGCATGTGTGGCAGTGGTGATCATGGTCGGACTCCAGATGCTGCGCTTCTATCCACATCACAGCGCCACCTGCTGGCCCGAGGCACTACTGCTTCACCTTACTTCACATAGGAGGATAGGAGTGTCACAAATGGAAACACGGAAATAATATTGAAGTCAAAGATATTTGTTGTTTCCTTCTTCACTCGCACATTTATTTCCGAACTATGGCAGCCCGGTCGTTCAGACCAAGGAACAAAGTACACCGCAGGAAATCAGTCGAGGAGAGTGAAAGTGAGCCTGTAGCGAGATCTTCTCCGTTTCCCAGTGAGGTCTGGATTCAACAGTTAGTGTGTTCTGAAGACATCCACTGCACGTGAAGGGTTAACCAGCCCTGGCGGAGGGATGATAATCCGGCTCCAACACAGCTGCACTCGCCTGCCTCGATTTCTCCTTGCGCTGCTCTTAGGCGCGTTACGGCTTTTTAAGTAAAGCAGAAGGGCGTGAGGACAGCGGCGGAGTGTCGGAATGCGGAGCGGCCGCCGGGGTCGAGGATGCTGAGTGCGGACTGTGGAGGAGCCGAGGCGCGTCTGCAGCTCTGCTCTCCGTCGCATCTGCACCGGGTCGCGGTTTGAGAATTGGGAGCATCTTCCGAGTCTTTGTGCGCCTCCCCGCGCGCGCTCGGACATGAGACCCGGGGAGGCTGCGGATGCGTGACCGGAACCGTCCGTGAATCTGTGGCACCGAGCCGAGCCCGGGACTTTTTTTTTTTACATGGCTTTCGTGTTCCGAAGATGGAGGCTTCTGCTGGTGCTGAACGTGATGGCGGTGGCGGGGTTCGTCACCTTTTGGGCCAAATGCAACTCACGCAGCGTCCAAGCGGTCGGTCCGCTTCTGGTTCCGCTGGACCGCAGGAGGCCTCCGAGCAACGGGACGGTACCGGGGTCCAACATTAGTCACGAGCTGCTGCTGAAGAGGCTCAGCTCGCTGGAGGACGTGGTGTACCGGCAGCTCAACGGTACCGAACCTGGTTCTCTTCTGTGATCTGAAGTTAGAACCTGCGAGAGTCGCTTTAAAGTTCAACGTCTGAACGCAAATTTATGTATTGAAGCCACTTTACCAGAAAAGTAGACAAATATATTAAAACGTAAAAAACATTATTATTCAAAATATTAGATTTATTTTTTTAAGAACGATTTTTAAAGATGTAAATAATTTGTAGTTTTAATACAGTTAATTTTACATGTATTTATATGCATATATATTTTTTAAGTTTATTTTTTAAAGTTATACTGCTTTGAAACTATATTAATAAGGAAGAATATATATATATATATATATATATATTCAAGCAGATAATTTTGAAAAAAAAATTAAACTTAAATTTTTTTTTCATATTTAGAGAAAATGTGTAAAAATTGTGACATGGTAAGCAAAATATGTATCTTTTTTATAGATCTGTTTTGTCAAAATAAATTTGTTGTCAATAATTTACTATTATTCATAAAATAATTCATAAGTAAATATAAAAATAACCATGTACAATAAGAAAATGTAAAAATAATAGCTGTGTACAATATTTATCAGCCATAGAAATGTGCAATATTACATTTTGTTTTGTGACCGGTGGTCCAGGCCTGTCCAAGTCTCTGGGTCTGATCGAAGGGTTCGGGGGTCGTGGTAAAGGGGGCACGGCTGCCACGCTGTCGCCGGCCGAGGAGAGCAACGCCAAATACTTGCGGGAGAAATACGGCTACAACGCCTTCCTCAGCGACCGGATCTCTCTGGACAGAACCATCCCGGACCACAGACCCAGCAAGTGAGTGCGCACCAGAGCCTGCCAGTCCGACACCCTCATGCTTGACAGCTCGTTTCCCATCATCCCACACTGAGAACCAGGCACCCACACACTGATCTGACCCGACCCCTCCTGGGATCCAACAGCGCTCACCACACCTCTGCACACACACACCCCCACAGTGAGGCTCAGACTGGCAGCACAGATGGAGACGCACGTCATCATCATGCTTTTGCATCAGCTTTATTCACTCGCGACTAAAATGTGAATTGTGTGTGTGTGTACACAGGTGCATAAAGGTCAACTTCCCCCGTGACCTTCCTCAAATATCCCTCATCTTCATCTTCGTCAACGAGGCTCTGTCGGTGATCCTACGCTCGGTGCACTCGGCTGTCAATCACACGCCGGCTCACCTGCTGAAGGAGATCATCCTGGTGGACGACCACAGCGACGACGGTCAGCCTCACCTCCCTCCCCCTCACCATCAACCGTAACATTATGACCACCCCAGCTGCTCTCATGTCTGTCTGCGGGGGATTGTTGTCACCGCTCGAGGGCTCTTTCTCGAACCCTTTCTTGGGCTGAGGGTTGCGGGCTCAAGTCCGGGACAACGTTTTCGCGAGCTCTCTTCCATCCTGTGGTGTTGAAAATGAGCTTTGGCCTTCTTTTGTGGTGTAGCTTCTCACTGATTTGAGTCAGACAATTTTCAAGTCCAGTAGTTTTCATCTATTTCATTCTTGGTTTGAATCCCAGGTCCATGTTCCTTTCAGGTGAGGTTCATGTCCTTCACCATCATCATCAGAAAGTTCCAGCTCGACTTCATACATTCCACATACTGAAGCAACGACATTGCTCTCTCTAGCTTTGAAGGTTGTCTTGGAAAGGGAAAGACCTTGGGTTCAAAGTAGTCCGTGAGCTGCAAGGCTGGTTTCCAGAAATGACACAGTGGCTTCTTTAGCTCTCACTGGGTTTCAGAGTCAGTGGCTTCTCCAGGCTCTGAGAGATGAGGTGTTTCATTTTGGGCCTGGAAGCAGGCAATGTTGCACAGAGTTCTGGTGGAGCGGGGAGAAGTAGGACCATTAGTGAGAGTGGCGGAGAGAGGAAGACTCTGAAGTAAATGAGGTCAGACGAGAAGGAGAGCGCAAGGTGAAGACGTGGAGAGAAGGAGCGGAACAAAAGGAGGGGCTCACTCGCTGGTGGGGGAACATCACCCCTCAGTAACAAGGATATTTTAGAAACTCCAGCAGCGGAGGATCGTGGCAGCGGTTTCTCTTCTCAACCGTTGCTATGGAGATTTTCACGTCTGTCGAGTGATGAGAATACCCTGAGTTCGAGTCCGTCCTCCTCCGCTTGGCTCTTTGGAACCAAGTCATCCGTGTCTATTCTTTCTTCAAGTTTGATCCAACAAGAAAATATCTTGTTAAAATTGTGACTTTAAGTGTCGGCAGACTCACCTGTCTGCACTTTAACTCCCTATGTTTGACCTAAGCCATGACATGTACTCATGGAACATGAAGGGGCTGGGTTCATTTTCCTCCTCTGGGCTCCGGTGGGCGCTGTCGCTTAGACGGTTACAGCATCTGTCACATCGTTTTTTCCTCTCCGGCCACAAGGCGCTGTGGCTCAGATGGTTAGAGCGTCTGTCTCGTAAACAGAAGACCCTGGGTTCGACTCCCAGCAGTGCCTTGCTTTCTTTAGGTTCTCGTGCTCTCTTACTGGCTTCACACAGTGAGGACAGATCTTCATGCGTCCTGGAAGTGTTTCAGGCTCCTGGGTTCAACTCCCAGATTTCTTTGGTCGCTTAGGTTTGAGTCGGAAGAGCTGCAGACCACATGCAGCCATTTTGAACGATGTTTTGCAGATCAGTTGTTTTCGGTTTGACTTTGGAAGTCCTCTGGTGACGTGCCTCACCATAATGCGGCGCTGTGGCTTAGTTGGCTAAAGCGTCTGTCTCGTAAACAGAAGACCCTGGGTTCGACTCCCAGCAGTGCCTCTGATCATTTTGCTGCCCTTGGAAACACGCTAACATGCACATAGCTTCCAGCTAACTTGCTTGATGGCAGTTTTGGCCGATGGCCATGTTTCCATCACCGTGAGGACGACGGCAGAGGTCACACACGATAACAAGCACAGTGAGTTGCAGGCACCAGCCGTCGCCGGATGTGTGAGCGAGAACCGGAGCAACAAAGATGGAGTCATGCCTCAGTTTCGGTGCAATATCAAGATGACAAGAATCTTAACTGAAAGATGCCGGCACAGTTCTTAGTGTCCGAGGAAGTATCTTCCTTTGTTTTGTAAACTTTCTGATGTTATTTTTGTCCAGGACGATGAATAGTTTCGAGGAGGAGTGTAGTGAATAAACGCCTGTAAATTAGTACTTGAGGTAAGAGGTAGTAGCTAAAGTAGCCGAGCACCCAGATGAGTAACCTTAGCGTGATGTCTCATCTGATGAAGCTGTGGATGACGACAGGAGGCTGTGAGGGCTGTGGCGCCACCTGGTGGAGCCTTGCTGCCCTCACCAAGCTCACAGAAATTCTCCTTCTGGTTTCCAGAGCAGCTGAAAGGTCCACTCGAGGAGTATGTCAACAAGCGCTACCCAGGCCTGGTGAAGATCGTTCGGAACCAGAAGAGAGAAGGACTGATCCGGGCCAGAATCGAAGGTTGGAAGGCAGCCACGGCTGAGGTCACGGGCTTTTTCGATGCCCATGTCGAATTCACGCCGTCCTGGTGAGCGAGACTGTGAGGCACTTGCATCACCTTTTCTTCCACTCAAGATGACATAGCTCCTTGATGTGATTTGAACATGCAACCGTCTGATCTCCAGTGAAAAAGTCGACTGAAAGACACAACTCCACACTTGACCACAGAATTGACCCTGACGTGATTTGAACACGCAACCTTCTGATCTGGAGTCAGACGCGCTACCATTGCGCCACAGGGTCCTCTTGTCTAATGTTTAAAAAAAAAACAAAAAAAAAAAAAACAAGCTGGCCAAGGTCAAAAGTTATAGTGGCAATATAAAACCGCAATGGGATTTGAACATAGAACCTTCTGATCCTCAGCAAAGAAAGATTCTAAATCACATAAGTCAAACTAACAGTAATCCTTGATGTGACCTTACAACTTTCTGATCTTCAGTGAAAAATGCTGGCGAAGGACACATCTCCATAATTGACCACTGAACTGACCCTGACGTGAATTGAACACGCAACCTTCTGATCTGGAGTCAGACGCGCTACCATTGCGCCACAGGGTCCGTGGCCACATGGGAGGGTTAAAAGAAATAAACAAATAAAGAGCTACAACAAGACGGTCAAAGAGGGAATTAAGAAGTCATGAAGCTTCATGAAGCACTTAAAACATTTTTTTAAAGTAGCATTGACGGCAACCCAAAGCCACTGTGGGGTTTTGGGGGTGGGATGTAGTAAATGAAAAGGAGAAGGGAGTTTTCATTAATTTTTTGCAAAACATTTAGTCTATTTCTATTCATTAACTATGAGGCACATTCCATCCCCTCAGCATTATTATAACATTGTTACCCCTGAACTTGACATGACTTGAACACACAACCTTCTGATCTGGAGTCAGACAAGACCTTGCGTCAGTGAACTGTGCTGAACGAAGGCAGCGTGAGACAAACTCATTTCACACCTCCGGAACCTCAGAGGGAGGAGATGGAGCCATCACAGGCTTCTGTCATGAAAACCTGGCCTCTGATGTCCGCCCTGTCACACACTCCCCGAACAGAACCACTGATGAACTGAACACTGAGCTCGGTTCTACTGAAGCGTCTGTACGGTGGTCCTGTGTTTGACTCCGCATGTCTGTTGGTCCAGGGCCGAGCCGGTTCTGGCCAGACTCAAGGAGGACCACAAGAGGATCATCCTGCCCTCCATCGACAACATCAAGCACGACACCTTTGAAGTGGAGCGCTACGAGAACTCGGGTCACGGATACAACTGGGAGCTGTGGTGCATGTACATCAACCCCCCCAAGCAGTGGTGGGAGGAGGGGGACATGACTGCCCCCATCAGGTGAGCCCCCCGCAGGCTGCATTTGAGAATGATCCCCACTGTATTTTCCCCCACAAGGCTTGAAGCAATGTGCAGCCAAGAGCCCTGTACCTTGATGTGATGTGAACACAGAGCCTTCTGATGTGGTGTCAGACTGTTGTTTCACAAGATCATGCGATAGAATAAAGAGAAAACAAACAAAGAAATGTTTGGTGCAAGCATCTTCCGACTTTACTAGCCATGTACAAAGCCGAATGAACATAGAAAAGAAAGATTCTACAGCACAAAAGTCGAACCATGATTCGATTCAAACAAGCAACCTTCTGATCATCAGTGAAAAATTCTACTGAAAGACACAACACCACATGTTACCAATGAATTTGCCCTAATGTGATTCAAATGCGCGACCTTCTGATCGGGAGTCAGATGCACAAGGATTGCGCCACAGGGTTCACGTGTCTGCAGTTTTATAACACAACCAAAAAGAATTCACACAAACTGACCAAGGTCAAAAAGTCGGCATGTAATAGCCCAATGAACGTATGATTTGAACGTACAACCATAAGATATTCAGTGATAAACGCTACAGGAGAACATACATCAAAGGCTTAACACTGAACTGACCCTAACGGGATTCGAACACGCAACCTTCCGATCGGGAGTCAGATGCGCTACCATTGCGCCACAGTGACCTAATGTCTATTTATTCTATAAATAAACAAAAGTAATTCACAGCAACTGGCAGAAGTCAAAGTTCTAGTGGCAATATAAAGCACAACGGGATTTGAACATAGAAGATTCTGTCCCTCAGCAAAGAAAGATTCTAAAGCACAAAAGTCTTACAGTGATCCCTGGTGTGATATGAACATGCACCTTTGTGAACTTCAGCGAAAAATTCTAGTTAAGGACACAACTCCACACTTTACCACTGAAATGACCCTGATGTGACTCGAACACACAACCTTCTGATCTGGAGTCAGACCAGCCACCATTGCGCCACAAGGTCTGTGACTGCAGGAAAGTGTTAAAAAAAAAAAACATAAATAAAGAGCCACAAAAACTGCAGAAGGTCAAAGAGGGAATTAAGAGGTCATGAAGCTTCATGAAGCACTGTCCTCCTTTTCAGAGCTGACTAGGTGGTGCACTCAGGTTAAAAATGAAGTATCATTAGAACAATAATCAGCAGAGAGTGCCATCCAGTGGGCGCAGACGATCACAGCACTGCTTCATGAAGCTTCAATTCGTGTCTCACTCTGGCCTCGACCTGAGCGGAACTCACGACTGTCTCACGGCCATTCTTGTTCATGCAGAGAACCTGTGCAGTGCTTGTTCCCGGGATGATAAAAGTGCCCCTTTTACAGCCCATTTTCTAAAATTCTTGAAAAGTTATCTTACTCTCCCTCGTTCATTCCACCCAGATCTATTTTGGTCATTTCATTTGGACTTTCGCAGCCCATTTTCAGCACAAAAGTCTAACCATGATTCGATTCCAACAAGCACCCTTCTGGTCATCAGTGAAAAATGCTACTGAAGGACACAACACCATGTCACCAATGAATTGACCCTGATGTGATTCAAATGCGTGACCTTCTGATCTGGTGTCAGATGGAGTCAGACGCACTAGGATTGCACCTCTCCTGTTTTAAAATACAAGCAAAAATAATTCACAGAAACTGACCAAGGTCAAAAAGTGGGCATGTAAAAGCGCTACCGTTGTTTCCTAGAGTTTCAATAAATAAACAAAAACAATTCACAGCAACTGGCCGAAGTCAATGTTCTAGTGGCAATATAAAAGACCCATGTTATTTGAACATAGAAGATTCTGATCCTCAGCAAAGAAACATTCTATAGCATGAAAGTCTAACAGTGATCCCTGATGTGATATGAAAATGCAAACATCTGTTATTCAGTGAAATATGCTACTGCAGGACGGAACTTGAAGCATTGCCACTGAAATGACCCTGACGTGATTTGAACACTCAACCTTCGGATCTGGAGTCAGACGCGCTACCATTGCGCCACAAAGTCCTATTGTTTAAAGATTTAATAAATATATGAGAATAATTTACAGCAACTGGCCGAAGTCAAATTAATGGCAATAAAAAATCCGGGATAAAAAAAAACCTTATGCTCTTCAGCAAAGAAAGATTCTAACACTAATTCTTGATGTGCTCACGCAGTCTTCAGTCCCACAGAAGGCTACATCAGCACACACACTACTACAACTTAATTGACCCCAACGTGATTCGAACATGCAACCTTCTGATCTGGTGTGGGACGCGCTAACATTGGGCCACAGGGTCTACAGATGGATGAGAGGGTTTAGAAAAATACACAAATAAATCCGCAACAACTGAGTACGGTCAGAAAAGGAATTGCAGTCTAACAGTCCAGTGGGATTTGAACTTACAACCTGCTGTTGTTCCATGAAGCAAGCACAAAATTTTTGTGTTAATAAAGACGAACTTTTGGCGAGCCCGTCCTTCAGAGACCCCTAAAATTTGACAGGAGTTAAACGTGTAACCTTCTTATCAGACATAGAACAAAAGTCACACGTTTTTGTTCCAGAACTCCCGCCATGATCGGCTGCTCCTTCGTGGCCAACAGAGCCTACTTCGGGGAGCTGGGCTTGCTGGACTCTGGCATGGACGTGTACGGAGGCGAGAATATCGAGCTGGGCATCAGGGTTGGTTCTCCTTCCTTTCTCTGCAGTTTTCTTCGGCCACAGCAGGGGGCGCCACTGAAGGCTCCATTAGGAGTTCTCCTCAAGTCACTTTAGATAAACGGATGAGTCAGTGACACCTGTGGGCTGGTACCACCTTCGCTGGTTAGCTCCAGTGGACTCAGCCCAGAGGAGGTCTCTGAGAGCCGCCTGATGGGAGCGCTAGCTCGGCTCATACATACGAAGGTCAAAGCAGTCCATGCACTTCCAGGTGTGGCTGTGTGGGGGCAGTATGGAGGTGCTGCCTTGCTCCAGGGTCGCACACATCGCCCGCATGAAGAAGCCCTACCACAGCAACATCGCCTTCCACATGCGGCGCAACGCCCTGCGGGTGGCCGAGGTCTGGATGGACGAGTACAAGTCCAACGTCTACCTGGCGTGGAACATCCCGATGGAGGTGAGGAGACCGTCGTCATGGCGACAGCTTGCAGCATCACCGGGTTCCACATTAGAAGTTCATGAACGAGCGGATGAAACAAGAGGCTAATGGGGAAGTGTAGCTCATCATCATCATCATCATCACTACCATCATCATCACAGGACCACAAACTTCCTGGAATGACTCCATGTGATTCCAGAACCACAGTATCGATTTCGGAGACGTCTCCCAGCGGGTGGCGCTGAGGAAGAGTCTGCAGTGTAAGAGCTTCCAGTGGTACCTGGACAACGTCTACCCCGAGATGAGGAGATACAACAACACGCTGTACTACGGGGAGGTGAGTCAGCAACTCCTCCATCTATGTATCTATGGGAAGTCCAATCAGTTATGAGTCAGCAAAACAAGAAGACTGTCTTCTTCCTAATGTGAGTCAGCAGAAACTATGGTGATGTCAAATCTTAAGGTGAGTCAGCTGAAAGTTACTATTTTACTCCAATGTCAGTCATCAAAAGTAAGAATGATGACGATGAAGGTGACAGCAATAGGAGTCAGCAATAAAAATAAAAAATAAGTACCAACATGTGTCAGCAAAAAGAACCCAAACTCAACATGAGACCCAGCAAAAGTTCTTCAGTGAGGTGAGTCTGCAGTCCCACAGGAAAGCAGCAGAGCAATGATCCTGTTAGGTAAAAGTGAGTCAGCAACTTGTTGTTTTTCACTAAGTCTCAGTCAAGTCCATAACATCTGGATGGTTGTTCACGACTCCTTCAGTGAGGAGCTCTGTCGTCCCCCTGTGACCTGAGCAGAGATCTGATTGGCTCCACATGATCGCGGTGGGCGTGTTTGACGTGTGGTTTGTGGTTCCAGATCCGTAACTCCAAAGCGAGCCACTTGTGCATGGACCAGGGAGTGAAGGAGAACCACACGGCCACCCTGCACCCGTGTCACGGCTGGGGCCCACAGGTACTGAACACGCTCTCTAACGCCACCTGTGACGCGATAAGTGAAGCATATCTGCGTGTCCATCCAGCTGGGCCGCTTCACCTCGGAGGGTCAGCTGTACCTGGGACCTCTGGGCAGCACCGGGGACGACACTCGCTGCGTGGTGGACGACCAGAGCGGCAGCTTCCCTCAGATGGTCAACTGTGACAAGGTGACTGACGAAAAGCAGAAGAGCTGGACGTTCTCTCAGGTGAGACGCTGCTGCATCTGCTCACTACTGCTGGAAGCCGGTGCTTGACTGGTTCTGTTGGACCTCGTGTGTTCTGCAGGGCCACTCGTTCATCAACCGGGCCTCAGGTCGGTGTCTGGAGGTGATCCCGGCCAACGTTTACTTCGGCTACCTGCTGGTGCTGCAGTCATGTTCGGGTCAGAGGTGGACCATCAAGAACACTATGAGGCACTAGGTCCGGCCCGCCACAGATCCAGGAACTCGATGATGCAACATCCGAATCAGGTCACATGACCTATCAGAGTCTTACCCGCCATGGATGATGTCATCGCGTGCGATTGACGGCTCCAGCGCATCTTCACGTCCATTCTCCTCAACTGTCAGTGACCTCCCGTGACCTCTCATGACCCGGTGTGACATCATCAAAGGGCCGCCATGTTTTGTAAGACTCGTGTCGATGTCCCCCTCGCTGTAGATGCATGATTGTACTGGGATCACAGGGAGGAAGTGTTTCTGTGCTGACCATGATGTCATTTTTTATTCTGCATCAGCTCCATTCTGAGTCTTCCGATTAAAGAAACAGCTGGTTGATGTTCAGCGTCCCACTTTGATGTAAAGAAGAAGAACACTGGGGTGGAAGGGAAGCTCCAGAGAGGCGCTTTTATCCTCCACTCGATGACGCACTCAGATCGCTTCTCTCTGCTGCTGGGGTCTGATCCGCCACTCCACATTAAAATAAAATAAAATAAAATAAAATAACAAAAGCTTACCACAATTCCAACAGTCTGACGGCCGAGGGGAAGACGCTGTTCCTGTGACGGGAGGTTCTGGTCTGGATGGACCGCAGCCTCCAGCCAGAGGGAAGAGGAACAAACAGTCCATGTCCAGGGTGAGAAGGGTCGGCTCTGATCTGACCTTGTCTAATGTTTCAATAAATAAACAAAAATAATTCACAGCAACTGGCGAAAGTCAAAGTTATAGTGGCAATATAAAAGCCCATTGGGATTTGAAAATAGAACCTCCTGATCCTCAGCATTAAAGATCCTACTGCACCAAAGACTAACAGTGATCACGCAATCATCTGATCTTCAGAGTGAAGTCCCACAGAAGGATACAAAACCACACATTATCACTTCATTGACTCCGACATGATTCGAACACGCAACCTTCTGATGTGGAGTGAGACGCGCCACAGGACCCTTCAGTCTGCACTGTAAATATATAACCAAAAATAATTTGTAAGAGCTCGTGGGCGTGTAAAATCTCAATGAGATTTGAACGTTCAACCAAATTTATAGTGGCTATAGAAAGCGCAATGAAATTTGAACATAGAAACTTTAGTAAAGAAAGATTCTAAAGCACAAAAATCAACAGTGATCTTGCAACTTTCTGATATTAGTGAAGGACATTACTGAAAAACGTACTACTGAAGTGACCCTGACGTGATTTCAACACGCAACCTTCTGATCTGGAGTCAGACGCGCTACCGTTGCGCCACAGGGTCTGGGGTTGTATGATGAGTAACGCCTAACTGGTGTAGAACATCCCGATGGAGGCGAGGAGACCGTCGTCATGGGAACAGCTTGCAGCATCATCGAAAACTGAATAATGCAGAATATCCAATGCGGTTAAGTTTTTTTTTGCTATTTCTTAAAAATGTTGTATAAATAGTCCAGATGACTGAATATATTTGACATTCTTTTTTTATATTTTAGACTTGATTGATAGACTGATTTGTAAAGTAAAGACTAGAATATATAAAAAATTAAATATATCTAACATCGTCTATAATTTAAGCAAAAATTTAAAAAACAGCAAAAAACAAAACAGACAACCACATAACCCAGAGACGACTCACCGGCCTCACGTCATTTTAAAGTAAACCAGGTCCTCAGATCCTGTGTGTAAAATAAAGTCATAAATAAAAAAGGGCCAAGAGAGTGAGAATATGATGGGATTTGAACAGGCAACATTGAGGGAAGCGGCTGCCCATGAATCGGACCTGACAAAACTCGAACAGCTGCCTCGAATGCAGTCCAACCGTTTTTTATAAAACCTCGAAGTGGCGCTAAACTTGACCAATGTATTTCAACCTTTCATAAGCCACGTCTCACTTGATTCATTGAAGGAATCCTGAGGCACAGCACCAAAGGAACCTCGGCCGAAGAGCATCGAAAGTCCTGTAGAAAATCCCTTTTAATTGGTGAAAGTTATAGCTACCAACGCAACGATGTTATTATTTGCAGAAAAAAATGCAGAAGATGTAATTGTTTAGAAATATGTCTCAAATATTTACTTATTTTAAATAACAATATCTTTTGGATTATGTTATTATAGTAAGGAGAATTTCCGGATAAATCTTTTGCACTCAGCTTGATAGTTTCGTTAGTTTTTAGTCCACTTTTAAACTTTTTAACCATGAACTAAACTTACTTAAAATCATTACGTGATTAAAGTCGTAATATAATCTCGTAATATTACGGATTTAAAGCGTGGCCCTAATCCTCCGTCGTAGATAGTGTACGAGTGTCAATGAAGTTTTCAAGTGAGACGTCACGTTAGCCGTTAGCTCAGTTAGCCGTTAGCTCAGTTAGCACTGCGGTGCGAGACAGTCTTTAGCGCCGCCGGTCAAGGAGCACTGCATGCACACAGTGTCGTGAAGGTGTGTGGTCAAGTTCATGATTTAATGCCAATGTGTTTAATATCACCCACCTCTATCTCTGAGTAACTTGATTCCTGAAAAATATCATTTACACAAGTACCTTTCTACTACTACCTTTCTGCTCCTCGCGCCACCTCTTCGAGTACAGTACTCTTCTATATGTTTAAGCATCTACAACTAGTCTTCTTCCCTCTATTATGACCATTTCTAATCCAGTGCATTGGAGAGTACTGCGATAGTTCTACTCTGAGCAGTTTAGAGAAGGAGTGCAGACGAATATAAACCACCGTTTATTGCATTGTATGTATGTACACACGTGATTACTGATCCTCTAATAGTTTAAGATGCTGCACATGCAGACGAGGGTGTGCTTGTGTGTCACCACAGAGTATGTACACGTGACCTCTGACCTCACACGACACACACGTGCAGGAATGAAGACTAGAATGACGGATAACAGGAGCAGGATTTTAAAACAGAGAATGGTCACAAAGGTGACAAGTAGTACTTACGATTATTGTTAGTAAAAAATGAAAATAAAGACTAAAAAGAAGTAAACAACCAAACAAGCGCAGTTTATAATAATAAGGAAGATTACTAGAGTTGAAGAAAATTAAATAAACCCATCAATAAATAAAAAAGGACATGGAATATACATGAAGAAAGTAATAATGTTACAAAATAATTTGAATTACACTGGAATCATTCAAAGAAGAGTTGAGAGAAAATAAATTAAATTAATTTAGACACAAAATCAACCTATCGTATACATAAAATAATTATCTTAATAAAGATCGTTGACAGTACTAATAATATAAATAAGTAAAATAAAATGTAAAAATTAAGTTGATCCCAACTGAAGACAATAAGATGCAATGAGCAAAACAAAAGTGAATGAAGCACAACGTAAAAAAAAAATGAAGGAATAAGTATGAAACTACAAGAACTGACAAACACAGAAGAAAAGTGAAAGGCAAATAATACAAATGCAATAATACCAAAAACATAAAATCCTGAGTTGAAGAGAAAACATGTTGATTACAATAGGAAGTGAAAAACAGAGAATCGAATGACATGAATGTGATCGATATTAACAGTGCATGTTCACGACACACAGCAAACTCTAACACAGATGTTGGAGAAGGGACGTGCTGCAGTGACACCTAGAGGTAGAATATAAAAGCAGCAGACGACTATTGATGGGAGGAAACATGACGGATGTAAACATCAGAGGAATAAATACCAAACATTTCTGCTCAAAAGTAAAAACAGTTGAAGACCAACAGGAATTTTCAGGCCAATCAGATCTGGACTATCTGAGGAGCAGGTGACAGGGTGAATTGGTGACAGGGTGAGGAGGTGACATGGCAAAGGAGGCGACAAGATGAGGAGGAGAAAGGATGAAAAGGTGACAGTGTGAGGAGATGACAGGGTGAGGAGGTGACAGAGTCAACGGGTGAGAGTGGTGACAGGATGAGGAGGTGAAAGGATGAAAAGGTGACAGTGTGAAGTGGTGACAGGGTGAGGTGTTCAGTGACGGTGAAAGTCCTGAAGCTGACCAGTTCTATCATCACTGCTGGTGTTGAGAGTGGATCCACTTCTGCATCACCAGAACCTCCAACCAGATCTGGAACCCAATTCATCATGAAAGTGACCACGCTTGAACTATTCAGCCCGGGAAGCCACACAGCTGAGGCGTCAGTCTGAGAACGTATCAGAGCCCATCATGAAGACTGCTCAGGTGTGAGTCAGTTGCTCACCCGGAGGTCCAGTTTGGGTCGATACTAACCACTGCAGAGAAGATCCTCCATTCCGGCAGCAACAAGAAGAGAACATTCTTCTGGTGGCCAGGATGTTATGGCTGAGCTGTTCCGATGGCATGAACCTACGAGCAATATCGTGCTTCACCACGGTGTGTCACTGTTGCCCCTCAACACTGGAGCTGGTGTGTGTGTTCAGAAATGCTTCTGTTTTTCATTATGATTTATCTTGTAAACTCTTTCATAGAGATCAGCAGTAACATTATGACCACCACCTCACATCATCAGGCCTCTCAGCCTCCACTGCTCATCTGCCCATCAGGGGGGTTTGACACGGTCTAGTTCCATCAGGCAAAGCAGCTTCAAAGGAGCCCGGATGAGAAGATGGAGCCACACAGGCGACAACTCCCCACCAGTCATGTGACACACAGTGATGTCACAGCTCCACGGCAAGCACCAAGTTAGTACATCACTTTTTTGTTTTGAAGAAACTGGAGCAGTGTCAGGAGGACTCGCTGAGTTTGATCATGTGGGTGTGTTGGACCACAGCGAGGGGTGAAACCCCATATACACACACACACACTATATACAGACACAGACAGGGACATGCACTGACGATGGTGGTCTCGGACCTCGGCCCGGTCGGGGAGCCAGAACCAGCTCAGGTAACGTCAGTATCATTTAGTGTCTCAACATTTTGTTAGTCGTCGTCTGAGCGTCTCAAAGTTCTCCTTGGGTCGGTCCTCCTGGGGTCCGAGCTCCAGCACAGTTCTTATTGCATCGAGGGACGAGATGTTGATGTCAGCCCTTGGATGTCCCTGTCAGAGTAAAGGGAGTGAGGCAGCGCCGCTGACCTGCCTGCTGGCTTCACGGTTGGTTCGGACTGAACCGGTAAAAACTGTGGACGTTAGTTCTGGTCCAGGTTCTTGAGTAGGGGGAAGGAGGCCACCTACTCGCATGCACATGCAGGCGGCTGCCCCCCCACAGGGGGCTACTCCATGCCGTTCCTCAGCATCTGGTTGGCTGCGATGAGCATCACGCTGATGATGAACGCCATGGCGAAGGCGCAGATGAGACTCTTCCTCACGCATGTCTGACGGTTCTTCTTGGACGGATGAACTGGAAGAGAGAAAGGGTTGTGATCAGTCGGACATTATCACCGACCCTCCTGAAGACCACTGATGAGGAATGCTAGGATTGTCCATCTCACTCTGGAGCTCCTTGGTTTGGTTCAACAGACGGTGGTGGCTTCACTACTCCTGAAGGTCCAGCACCTCAGGAGCTTTACTGATGTTCAACCTGCACACTTCTCCTCGACATATGGAAACTGTGGTCCACTCCCACTCACAGATCAGGTCCTCCTGCTTTGGCCACCTGGCATTCCATGGTTTATACCTCCATAATGGTTCAACGGTTGGTGACTCAGGATGCAGAAGATCATGAGTCAAACCCAAGGTCAACCAATTCCAACAAGTCGCCACAAGAGTTTGAAGTGTCAATCACTGCATATTCAATGGTAAATTTCAGTGCATCATAAACAAGATGGTCTGGACTCTCAGGTGGACAGGCGTTGGGGAGAGACTCATAGTAGTACAACAGCTTCTCAGAAGCTAGTCAGGCTGTTGCTGGATGTGGCGAGATTTTCCAGAGAACTGAGGGGAACCAGCACATACATGAGAAAAAGCAGTGTTCCTCAGGTTTCAGGGGAGCGTCGCAGGAGAAGCCCTTTCAAACCAATAGAGAGGTTTTGGATCCTTAAATAAAGTGCTGAGCAGCAGGTTTTTTTTTAAAAGAAGACTCTTCAGGTGCATTTCCACTTCAGGGAGCGAGAGTGCAAACCCAAAGTGACATTGGCACTCGTGAGACACTTCAGAGGAATAATGAGCCTCCGCTGCCGAGTGCTCGTCCTCCCAGCAGAGCGGCGCCGGCGAGCGGTGGCAGGTAATGAGGGGGAACCGCCAGTGACCCGCCATTGCTCCTGCTATTTTTAGCTCAACGGTTTGCTACTTTGCTACACCTGAGTCTGGAGTGAGGAGAGTTGTCAGCTGACGGAATACTACAGTGATGAAGACGAGGATGAGGATGGCACAGATGGTACAAGAGCACGACAAAAAATATTATCCATGGAAGAAACGTTTCAGTCTGCAACTGGATTTGGAAGATCATTAACACTGATCGATCGGGTCCCAGTCAGGGATCAGTTCAGTTCAGTCCAGCGCCAGCCTCCAGTCTCTCTGGAGACACCGGCCAGATGCTCCTCCGGAAGACTGCAGAGGGAAGCAGATCCCATTTTGACTGCAGCGCAGGGTCAACTTCCACTCACTTCGGATCGAGGAGCCTCTCGGGCAGATGCTGAGGGCTTCACCTGTCCACTCGGGCCCAAACTTTCCTCTCCTTGGTACCTGCTCCTGGTCTCCATGAACACCTCACTAGTCTCTCTCCTGGACTGCAGAGCTTCTCTGAAATGTTTCTGGATTTGAGTCGAGTGCGAGTCAACCGTCCTGAGTTGCCCTCGGTTCTGATCCGCATGAATCTTGGATGGAGAGTTTTTGCAGAGCGAGTGGCTGAATATTTCATGCGTGTCACTTCCGAACAGGTGACCAGTGACGTACGCTGCGAATCAATAAAACAGCGAGTGCGGCAGCCGCACGTCCCGACGGGGACTCAAGACTCGGCGCTTCTCTCTCTAACATCAAGTGCTGCCCGTCTGGGACTCACCACCTTCAAACTCTGTCTGACAGTTGCCGGAGTTCTCCTTCAGGCTCTCCTCCTCGTTGGTGATGATGTTCTCAATGTCCTTCATGGTCAGGTGGTCTCTGAAGGCGCAGAACAGGATGTGTTTGAGCTCCTCCAGCGTGATCCGCTGCATGTCGAACTGCAGGAGAGCAGAAGAGACACATTATTTATAGAGCCAGCCATCACCTCCCCTCCACTCAAACCAAGAGAGCGGGACCAACTCAAGGCCCGGGGGCCGAATCCAGCCCACCAAGAAAAAGCGCTTTTATAACCTGTAGTTAGGTCATTTAAAATTGGGACCCATGAAGAGCACAAAGTTTAAGCCTCCAACAAGTGGATGTGTCTGAGCATCAGGTGTCTCTTGCGTTCATTTTTCTGTCTGTTTACACAGTTAGACAGTTATAAGTTTGGCCCACAGTGACTGAGTTTCACAGCTCTGATTTAAATGTATAAGAAAATAAATAAAGAAAAATGCGTCGTGAGAGAAGCCAGATATTATTTCCGCTAACCAAACATTAGCAGTGTTCAATTTGCCTATGTTTGTGGAGAAGTAGGGGGCGCTATCAGCACCATGGTTTGAGAATCGCCAGTCAGCACTTCTCTTGTGAATTCATTGAGAAGCAGGAAAGCTTCAGTGTGTAGCAACACTGAAAGATGAACTTCCACTGGGGAGAACTTCCTCTGCAGAAAATTACATAAATCAGAGTCCAGCATAAATCGCGGGACCATCGACAGCAAGGCGCCAAGTCGCCGACCAACTGCGCCGCGAATGCTAATCAGCCAGGATAAAAGCTGGGCGAGCTAATTAAAAGTTGCATGAGTCGACATTTCTCTTTTTATGTGTCAGGCTGTTCATCTGGACGGCAGCAGTGGGGGGTTTTGGAGGAACGTGAGCTGTTTCTCTGAGGATGGTGAGCCCCCTGGTGGACGACTGTGTCACCGTGGGTACAGACATGAGGCGTGATTCAACCTGCTTCTGTGAGTCACAGTGCACTCGAACATCCATCTTTTTTCCTTTCAGCTTTTAAGAGCTGTTCAGTCTTCATCCACCTGGATCAGAACTGACAGGTCCACCTGCAGTGTCCTCAGATTTGTTCCCCCCTGAGATCCAAGTGGTTCGATGGCCTCACAGCACGACAAGGCGACCTCCCTGATCCATTTGTCGCTCAGGACTGGCTGAGAGTGCAGAAAAGGAAAAAGCCATCTCCACCTCACGTCGCCCAGACTTGGCAGTGTGTTTCCGAAAACGAAGTGACCTTTAAGAGTGAATTAAGATGTAAAAAAAAAAAGAAGCAGAGTGACGGCTCCCTGGAGTGACTCTGACAGAAGAGATCTTTGGCAGGATGTGTGCTGATGTTGTGACGGCCACTCTTCACCACTGACCTGGCGGCACTCCTGAGCTTCAGGAGGGACGGGGATCAGCACCCCTGGTCTTCTCAGCAGATGGTTTGGGCTACACCAGTGACCAGTGATGATATCTCTGTCTGTGGGCTGCTCTTCGGCACCACCATCCTGAAGGTCCAGGACAAGGGACTGGGATTGAACTGGCAACTTCTCAGTCACAGGCCGACCACTCCACTGAGCAAGGAGAAACTGGGTGTGACTGACTCTCTCTGACTCCCATAACAACACGCTAATGCAGGTCCTGGTCCTCCGAGGTGTCAGAAGTTCTGGTCCTGGCTGTTGGTGAACTAGTCCGCGATGTACAAGACCATAGCCGGACACATTTCCCCTTGACCAGGACTGAAGCACGAAGAGCCAGGTGCCTCAGTCAAGTGCTCATTGCGTGACGTAACCAGGTCTTAACTGAAGTCCTTACTCAATCATTCGAGGATCTGCTTTGTCATCAGCAGAACGTGCGGCTGGTCTGCCTCCAGCGCTACCTCCCTGGACACGCCAGCATCACCGCCACTCGCCCGTCCTCCCCGTCGACCGGTGACCCGCTCGATTTCCACCATCAGTCCGTGAAGTAGATTTGAAGAGCAGAGCCGACGAAATGTCAAATGTCTGTTCCCGTCAGCTCCTCAAACACTCCGGAGGTGCCGGGAGCCGACGTCCCTCCATCTGCTGACTCCAGACTTTCGCGGCGATGCCAAATTATTCAGCAGTGAGAGATAATTCTCCTCAACGCTGCAGAATCCAATTACACGCCTTCGCTAATCTCGCTTCCAGAGCGCCGTGTTTGTTTCCACTGGTGTGTTTGAACTTCCACCGCTGGAGACCAGAGGGGTCATGTGACCGGTCAAACATCACCTGTCCTTCACTGACCTCCACAAGCCCTCACAGGAGCAGAAACATTACGACCACCTGCCTAATTTTGAGGAGCCACAGTTGCTTATTAACAACAAATATGACAGACCTGCCCAATAGAGGGTGCTAATTCAATTTTAAAAAAAGTCTCCAACAGCAACATGAACAGACTAAAACGGTTGTGGCAGCCATCTTGAATCCCACTTGTGACACCACTTGTCACTCAGTCGCGACTTAGAAACCCTGAACAATCCAGAATGGGTGGAAGAAAGGACAAGATCTGTCGACAGGCAGAGAAGTCTGATACGACCGTCCACGTAATTTCAACTTTCACTGAAGCTCAGTTGAGACTAAGCATCTGTCATGGCTTCCACACCCCTCCGCTCTCAAAAGGCTGCAGGAGAAATTGATGTCTCCATTACAGCGCCGCGCTCGCACGTCAAGCACCGCAAGAGTGATGGCGAGAAGAAAAGGCAGCTCACCACAGCCACTACAGGCAGGAAAATAAATGGCAGCTCGGACGGCGGGTAGCGTGCTGAAGGCAACGCCAGCGCCTCGGACGTTGATTCATGGGGACGGGAACTTCATGAATTAGTGACGAAGTCGATGTTTCCTACAGACGCGTTCGAAAAAAAGACAATGTTTGTTTCAGATTGGAGTTTTAGCTTTTTCTCTGCGTCAGGAGCAGAACTGTGCACTTCTCTTTTGTAAGATTTTCCTATATATATATATATATACATATTTGGCATTTGAATTCAAAACCTGAACTTTTTTATAGTAAAAAAATGGCTCTGACTTAAATGTTAATGAACATCTTGATGAACATCTCTTCCCCAAAATAATATTACAGAATATTTATCATCCTTTTTTTAACTTCATTTCCTTTTTTCCCCTTTTATCTTTTTTGTATATCATACACCATTCATTTTATTTCCCCATATTTAAACGGTTCTTGTTCAAACAAACTCTCCTGGTTATTCAATGTCCCTTGCAAAACAATTTCTACTGCTTACTGACTCAGTACAGGCGAGAGTACATCCAGTCTTCAGTCCAGGATGGTGGGAGGAAACCAGAGTTGTCAGAGGAAACCCACACAAACTCCACACAGAAAGCAGCAGGTTTACTCCAAGAACCTCAAACAAAACCGCAAGAGAACCTGCTGAATAAGAGCTACTTCCACGGGGCAACGCGTCTCTGTGAAGTCAGCAGAGTGTTTTTGGACGATAACAAAGAGAAACTTTGTGTTTGTCTCCTGTAATGAGCCGTGGATCTTCTTTTTCATTAAGCCCTGCTCTCCTTTTGCCACTGTTGAAGGAGGAAGTGCCGCTCCGTGTGACAGTGGCGTTCAGCCGCCTCAGCTGCGTGGCATGTCTGCAGGCGGAGCTTTGAAAGGCTGCTCTCCTCTGTGCTGATGAAAGAGCAGCCTGAGAGGAGCTGCAGGACGAACCAGCGTTGACAGGCCTTTCTTTGGTGGTTGGTGTGAAGTCTGTTGCTCACCACCACCACCGCCCCCCGACCTGCCGAGCCAGCACTTTAGACTGAGTGTAATTAAACAGTTCATTTCATGATCAGGCTTTAATTAAAGCTTAATTACACCTGGAACCACTCCTGCTGTAACAAACAAGATTCATGTTTGAGCCAGCTACAGCTTCCCTTGTGAGGACCACACCCAATTGTGAGGACCCAGAAGAGAAGAAGAGAAAAAATAGCTGGGTCATTATAACTGGGTTTCAGTTTGGTCCTGGTTAGAGTTAGTCATGTGTTTTGGATGGTTAGGTTTAAGGGGAGAGGCTGGGGAAAGGGTTACGGCAATGAGAAACCTCGCAATGTCCCCACAAGGATAGAAAAAGGTAATGCGTGAGTCTGAAAGTGTGTACCTGGTTGATCCGATGAATATGTACCTGGTTGATCTGCACTTGTGGGGACCAATTCTTGACAACACACTATACTTGTGGGGACCGTATGACTTTGTGGGGACATTTGGCTGGAGAGTCCTCAATTTGAGGATGAAGACATCAAAATAACTGTTTCAGTTGGGTTGAGAGTTCTGGTTCAGGTTAGGGTTAGGGTAAAAGGGAGAGGCTGGGGAAAGCGTGATGGCAATGAGAGGTCTCCACAAAGATGGTGGGGCAAACCAGTGCGTTAGGGTCTTGTCATCTCCAATCATTTCCCATCAGGCCCAGCTGGCCCTTCAGCCTCGCGCCTCTTCATCATCTAGTCTCAAGTCTGACCTTCATCATCCATCAAGAACCTCACTTGTTCATCTCCAACACTGGTCCAACACAGTCTCTCCCCTCCTTGTGTCCAAACCATCTCACTTTGGTACCAAACTTCTCCACAGAATAGACTCATTTCAGATCTTGTCCTTTCTTCCAAAGACACTGTCAGTAACTTCATCTCTGACTCTTTTGACTCTAACTCTGAGTCACTGAACCTTACAGCAGTGAGACATTGAGCCTTTGATTTCACTCTTGCTGCACCTGTGTTCCACCCAGCCTGCACTCTCTTCTTCACCTCGATCGGTCTGTCACTGTCTCCACTCTCCTCACGTTCACTATACCATCATCAAACATCATTGTCCAGCTCTAAAACACAACATTGTCTTTTCATATTGATATCAATAGTATCGCTGATTTAGAAGGATGTAAAACTCCACCACAACCACCTTCAGACAGTGGCCAGAAGCCAGCCGAGAGGACAAACTTTCATCTCCACTTCTGCAGCAGCTAAAATTCTGCAGGTGAAGAAAAAAGGGAAAAACACGGCGTAGGACGAAGAAGGTGTCAAATTTAAAGACCAGAGCAATTAATATCAAACGAGGCAGGGATAATTTGATGTCTGACACGTTTCCTCCCACGGTGTAAATTACAGAGCTGAGACTCCTGCAGTCAAAGGTGCAGGGCCTGAAAGCTCGCCCAAGACTGCAGTCAAAGCCGTCGCCATGGAAACGTCTCAAACCAACTGGTAAAGTAGTAAACAGTGTTAGTGCCAACAATTGTTGCGAGTAAAAGCAAATGTCAGATTTAAAAGCAGCTTCATTAGAATCTCAGGAGAGAAAAGTGGAGACATTTCTGCTGGTTTCACCAAGCCACGCGCAGAACTCAGCGCACTGAAGCCGTCGGTAAAAAAAACAAGCGCATTTCAAAGGTCACAAAAACCTTCCTTGTCTGAAGTGGGAGAGGTCTGAGGTTCACTTCTCCAGCTGTGCAGCTGGTGTGGAGCAGCAGGGTCTGAAGCAAGTGGACCAGCTGCTGATTTGCATTTCTCATTAAAACAACCAACGTGGAAATGTCGCATCGCTTAGAGTTGATTGAGAGAACTTTGAAGGTGGTAAACAAGTGAAGGCAGCGCAGCTGAGAACGGAGGCCTGCGATGTCTCTGAGGTGATGCTAGCATCAACTCCAACCCTGGAACGGTCAAACTGTTGCACAAGACTTTGACAGGTGGAGAACATGATGGGATTTGAACCCAGAACTTTCAGTCAGTTTGTTCCATTGGGAAGTTGGACCAAACTGACTGGTGTGCAGGTGTGTGAAAGTGTGCGCTATATCTCTCACACAACACACACACACATAGTATGGTTATATTTATGAAGGCTAATTCTTGAAAACACACCTACTTGTGAGGACATTTTTGCTGGTCCCCACAAGGTTAAGCCTGAATATGAGGATGAAGACTTCAAAATAACTGGGACATTATAATTGGGTTTCAGTTGGGTTCAGAGTCCTGGTTAAAGTTAGCCATGTGTTTTGGATGGTTACATTATGGGGGAGAGGCTGGGGAAAGGGTTTTGACAACGAAAAACCTCATAAAGTCCCCAAAAGGACAGCAATACAAACATGTATGTGTGCAAACCTCACGTATTTTCACATCAAAGTTGAAACCTCACAAGAAATTCTGGCCCAGTTTCTAAACAGACTTTGGTTGCGACAGAAAATGGAGACAAGATGGAGACGGATGTTGCCATTCTCTCCGAGGATGGCTGATCACTCTGCTGCTCTGCACGAACACTGAACTGCCTTCAGTTAGAAGCTCATTCTGGCCCGACACTTAGGCTGAACCGTGCTCTTATCAATTACTCTTCTGTCGCCATTCGGAGTCTTCAAGCTGAAATATGGGCTCCAGAAGAACTTTCAGAGTCACATGACCTGGCATCAACCGAGCAGTACGTGCTTAGCCATTTCCTAAAAGCCCTCTGTGACCACTGAACGATCGGAAACAGCGGCACACAAAACCATCTGGACTCTAGAAGGCAGAGTTGACGCCCTGACTAGTTAAATGAATATTTCCATGGAGTCAGGGAGGTGAGCAGAAGCAACGCGTTTATCAGTCGACATCTGCAGGCTAAAGGTCAACGACCTCCAACCATACGGAGCTGCTGATCGAGATCTGTGGACTGTAGGATGCTGATAAAAGATGAATTGCTCTTTGAGATCAGAGTGGAGGACGATTTGTTCCACCCCACACTCATCGCCGATGACAGCGTGTGCACCGCCCTTGTGTTCAAGGTGCCGCCACACAGACTGAGCTACGTGATATAGAGCAAAACAAATCTACTTCAAAACACAGATAATGAGCATCGACGTTCTTGAAGAGGCGCGTGTGTGTGTGTGTGTGTGCGTGTGTATGTGTGTGTGTGTGTCAGTGCCTGAATCATGATCCTGTCACTCCAGCCGGCGAGGATGTGACACTTCAATTTCAGCTCAGCCTGGAACAGAGACACCCGAAAGTGAAGTTCATACACGTGAGAGGAACTGCTTTAGTTCTCGCCCAATTTGTCCGGAACAAACTGGTGAGTTGAGTTGCAGAAAATAAAATATTCATCACACACACACACACAAAAAAACATCATCAGACGGACGAAAACAAAATAAAAGAAACGCTGATCTGGAGAAACTCCTCCTCCTTCATGAAGTATGTGAAATCGTCTGAAGAGCAAGAGTCTTGTATAGCCAGTGGCCTCCACAGACTCTGGCTCCTCTTTCCATTCTACTATTGAGAAACCAGTAAAAGCCATCAAATTTTCAGTGTGGTTAACATGCACATGGACACGTGCCGAAAAATGCATTTGAGAGCGAGGCGAGACCAAGGCCCTAAAAAAGTGGTCTTGAGATCAGTCTGGAGACCAAGACCCATCTTGAGTCCTACAATATTAGTTACTAGTCTAAGACTAGTTTGGTTGAGTTGTTTTACCCTTTTAGCTCAAGTCTCATTCACAACCATGCTGCGATATCACTGAAGGAGAGGGAAACCACCAGGCTGCTCACGCCGGAATGTTGCTCTCATCAACCAGCATAAAACCTGAATAAGAAAAGTCCAGCAGTGAAAGTTTGTAGTTGTAGATATGCAGAAAAGTGAGGAGTTTGGATTTGTAGTTTGCTTTTGCCTGCCATTTTAGCAAAGCTGAACAATTCAGTTGAGTTTTGTTCCATTTCAACTGTTACTAACAGGTCAAAAGCACAAAGTGAAAAAGTAATATTGCACGTGTGGATACACATTGTGCAATATAGTCACTGCTAGAAGAAAAATGACTGATGGAGTGAAACTGCATTTACTCTCCCTCCAGCAGCACAACACCCTTGCACTCCATTAGCCAAGAGGAGGTCAGATTTGTGTGTTGTGGTTCTGAGTATTGCAGTGAACAACCTTGTCGACTGGGTCTCTGCCGAGTTGTGGTCCTTTCAGCCTTGTGTTTGAGAGCCCCTGATCCAGACGGCCTCCCAGAACACCACAAAACTGTAATGTTCCTATTCCCTGAAAATGTAGTCCAAATCTTTTCCAGTTATTTCCTGTTGCTAATTGAGCTAGCAATGCAGGAGGCCACATGTTGGCATCAGAACTTGTTCTACATGATTCTACAGGCGTTCAACAAATGCCATGGAGGAAAATCTCACGTAACAAGGGACGTCTTACACGGCATTAACGGCTGCAGCGGCGCTCTCACATCGATTCATCTGAAGGTGTCAGAGAAACAAATGCCAGAGCTGGTGCGGCCCGAGGCACAATCAAAACTCTGCAGGGGTAAACCGAGATCGGCTGTGAGCTCTGGTCGAAGAGCAACACACTGAGAGCTCTCCTTCTGCTGTACAGCACAAGCCGCTGTCCAGAGGAGGACGGCGGGGTCAATACAATGATTACATCAAGACGAGCCGCCTGCCAAGTCTCGCACTCGGAGCCAAATGTCACCCGCTTCAAGCGTCATCACTCATTTCTCCCTCACTTTCTATTGTCTGTGCATTAATCACTCCGTCTCAGGCGGTTTGTTTCACTCCGTCTCTGACATCTCCCTCCCAGTCCCGACCCGCTCTCATCACCGTCCCTGCCGAGGCCTCGCTGGCACGCCGTCTGTCAGATAATATCATCGGTCACAACAGCCCTGCAAGGAGGTCTTTGTTGTCTCCCGAGTCAGACGAGTCAGCGTTGAAGATATTACAGCTACAGATGGTTAGAGGGGAGACAAGTGCCAGGACGTGACTCTCCTGGAGGACGCAGCACGGGTGGAACTGGGTGCAGTTTAATTTACTCAGAGGTGAGGGAAGAAAGCAAAGAGGTAAACAGCAGACAAGTCTACTCAGGAGAAAACCCCACCTGCTGGTTTTCTGTGGAGAGGAGCAAGCAGCAACTGAGGCTTCACTCTTAAGTTCTAGGCTCCCCACAACATGCAGGCAAACACAAACAAATTCTAAACAAATTCCCCATCTTAAACCCAGAGGAAGCCATTCATCATCAGGCTCCCTGATGTCCTGCTCCTTCAAGACAAATCTCCACTCACCAGGGAGACCTCCACCAGCGACAACTGAGGACTGTCTCACCCAGTTTCTTCACACACGACTGACCCTACAGCAGGGGTGGGTAAACCATGCCTCAAAGGGCTGGGGTGGTGCAGGTTTGTTGGAAGAAAAACCTGAACCCCCTTTGTGGAACAGTTTGCCCACCTCTGCCCTATAGTCATCTCATAAACCACTCACAGTTGTTGTTTGTGACACAGTGGTCAGGAACTGCTGACCTTCACATGTGGGCCAAGGATGAAGGTCTTACCTGCCAGAAGATGGTATCTATCGTGCTCCCCAAGAAGCCTTCTCTCGTTTCGGAGGACAAGAGTTTGGGTCCGAGGATCGTCATGAACTCGTCGAAGTCCACCTGCCCGTCACCTGACAGCGAAGAGTGTTGCGAAGTGATCAGAGCTTTTTAAACATTTTCATGACTCAAGGTCAGTGACAGGTCATATGTGGAAGTGTGTGGTGGATTGTGCGGTTGGACAGTGGGATGTGCAGCTACTGAGAGAGATATAGATGTCACTCATCAACACCTCCTATAACATCCTAAACTCAAGTCAACAGGCAATTATTGCATGTCAAAGTGACATTAGAAAGCATTGTTTATGTTTAAAAGAATCTCTGCAGCCCTCAGGCAGTCTGTCTGATATGGGGCAAAATAGCCAAAAGGAGTCTTGAAATTTAAGCTGGGAACAATTGAGACAAGGATAGGTCTAGGACGAAGATCCTAAGAAGAGATTTGTAGATTTTTGTTCGGTTTAGCGGGAGGGTGCCCTGTGACATGGTGGAGTCTGCAGGAGAATGGTGCAAATCAGCTGGACCACTGGAGGGTGTGGATGTGAGGTTCATTTATTGTCTGTACACCACTGAAGGCTTAGAGCATGGAGAACAAGGAACTTGTCCTAAAAACATTCCGCTTGAGACGAATCCATTTCTGCTGGGAGTCATCGTCCCAATATTCTCATGATTCGTTTCACTTTTCCACTTGTGTTTTTCTGGAAGCTAAAGGCAGCACAGAGAGAACCCACCTGATACTCCTCTAATGTTATTCTGAGAACATGAGCTGCACCAATTCTCGTTGGTGGGTCTTTATTGGATTCCAGTGAGAGGCAGAAGACAGCGGATGACAAACGATGTTGCTGTCCTGAATAGTGATTGCTGATGTGCCCCTGAGCAGCGTACTCACCAGCTAACAGCCGCACCATAAACTCATGAAAGTTAATAAGGTGATGGCAGAAGAGGACACGAGCCCGACGCTAGAGTGCTGTCTCTCTGGTTAGTCCAGACCTGTGAGGTCCAGCGTGGTTGGTCTGGTCAAGTGTGGCCAACATGGTTTCCACACACCCTTGTCTCCTTACATCCTTGTCCCCGTCAAGCCTCATCTCATCCCTTGAGTCTCCTTAGATCCTTATCTCACCAGTGAGCTGAGCCAAAAGGCAAAGCTCTCCATCTACTGATCACATGAGCTTCGAGAGATGGAAAGGATGGAAAGATGGAGAGCTCAGACATGAGCGGCTGAAATGGGTTTTCTGCGACGGGTGGCGGGCGTCTCCCTTGGAGATAGGGTGAGGAGTTCAGTCACTTGGGAGAGACTCGGAGTAGAGCCGCAGCTTCTCCATGTTGAGACAGTTGAGGTGCTTCAAGTATCTCATGAGGATGCCCCATGGATGCATCCCTTTGGTGGTGTTTCAGGCACGGCCAGCAAGGAGGGGTCGACCCAGGACCAGGTGGAGGGATTCTATCTCTTCACTGGCCTGGGAGCGTCTCGGGATCCCCCAGTCAGTGCTGGCAGATGCTTCCCGGGACGTTCCAACTAGAAATGTCTGGACCCTCCTCCGCTTCGATCATGTGCCAAACTCAAGGCCTTGGGCCCAAACATCCTCACCACTCATTTCATGTGGTCTTCCTTCAAAAACTGGCTAAATTCAGTCCTACTTCAAAGTGAACAAAAAACAGACCACCTCCAGTTCAAGTCTGTGCAGTGACCTACACAGAGCACAAGGTCCCATCTCACACAGCTGGTGGAGTGTCGTGCGTCCTCAGATAACTCCACTACATTTAAATATTCATCTCACATCCAACCATCATTTCACATCCCGCTGAACCTGGAAAAGCACGACGTAGCTTAGCAAATTCCTGCTCTTTATCCCGACAACTTTACCGACACGTTCGATCGATGATAGGTCACAGGGTTGCCTTCGTGGCTCCGAGATGTTCGACAGGTCCGTGCAGGAAAAGGCCATGAATTATTAAAGAGATTAAAAAGTGCTGCTTCCTTTAAGCTCAGATCACAGGCGAGCGGAGAATAAATACACGCGGGTGTTTATATCCAGATCATATCAGCAGCCAGAAATAGAGCGAAGCCCGTGTGATCTACCGGGAAGTCGGCTGCTGTAGTGATTTAGAGCAGGACGCACTTGTCCTTGAAGGACACACCAAGCCTGCTGACTTTCTTATAGATTGCTTGGGAAGGCGGGATAAGCAGAGCTGATAACGTCTCAGCATCTTTGAGGCTTCGGCACAGTTGTGAGGAGGAAGGATTGATCTGGGAGAGGCAACTGTGATCTTCACAGGACAAAGAGCCACAGTCGGCTTTGGTCCAACAACCGCTGGCGTCCTCGCTCAGTCTCTCTCTGTTTGGCTCATCTGACTTGGAACCCGCTGCAGCTCTTCCACCATACTAAAGAAAACCACACATTTTTAATTAAACATGACACACAGCTCAGTTCTGCTGAATATTTACTCCCTTGTTCTGGTAATCCATGGAGACAGAAATGACTCCTTACATCCTTGTCTCCTTACATTACTGCCTCTCCCCATCCATGTCTACCCATGTTCAGTGTCTCCCCGTGTCCTTGTCTTCCAAGCATTATCATTTTTGATTGTTACGGCCAAAAATGCCAGATTTTGCTCCAGATTATTTTTAAAAATGCCTAAAAAAACTTCTCAGCTTCAATGATTTCCATAAAATCTGAAAATGGATCCATCTTCTGGTCCATATTTTTCATGATAACTGACCGTCTGTAGTGACCGGGTCAGTCGCAAGGGCGGAGACTGATGGATGTTTGGATGTTGTTCATTAATGCAGCCACAGGGTCGAGATGTGGAGCTCGTGGTCAGCCATGTTTGTTTACATCCGCCCAGTAAAGTGTACAGGTGATGCAGCGCTACACTAGTAAGTTCTGCATTTTAGTTCCGTCTATTCTACATTTCATTCAGCGGAATTTGGACATTTATTAAAGAATTTCGAATCGTGGCAATACTTGTGGGCAAATAAGGAGGGAGGCATATGATGCCGCATATGCCGCTTAGAGGGGTGGGCGAAAGCCGACTGAAGTGATTGGTGGAATTGGCGGGAAAGTCGCAGTGATTGGACAACATTGTAGCGCCTTGCAGAACTCACAGGGATTGGTTGTGTTCACAGTTGCGATCATGACATCTACTTCATCCTTGACTAGTGGCCCTTTAGATTTGTGCTTCTCTCCTAACATCCATTGTCTCTTCACCTTAGTTTCTCTTCATCCTGGTCCCCAAAACTATTCCCTCACCCAAATCTCTCTCTCTCATAACATCATCCCTTTTAATCCATGACACCATTCTTCTCTACAAGCAGCACAATCTCATTGTCCATTTATAATCTCTCACTGCGCCTCTGTCTCACTGTCTCCTACAAAACATCTAACATCCTCATCTCCTTCAACCTTCCATCCTCCTGCTACATCCTCTCACTTCAAAATAGGATCCCTGTTTCCTTGTGTCCTAATCTTCTGACATCCTTCGCTCCTAACATCCAATCTCAACCCTGCGTGTTTGTAAATTCTCTTGCTCCACTTTCCGCGAACCCTGTACACATTCCTCAAAAAGTCCCAAGTGTTGTTGCCTCCTCCATCCCTAAACAAAAAGGGCAGATTATCGTTCTTCTGTTTTCAAAAAACATCAAGTAGAAAACATCAAGAGCTCCTCTGCTCGAGAATGAACATGTCGCTTTGGTGAATTAGAACCATTCACACAAGTTTCATCCCCACATTCTCAACAAATCCTCTTGGCAAAGTCCGATGATCTGTTCTCTCGGGTCACTCGCTGGTGCAAAAGAGACGCATGAATGTTGGAGAAGTGAACACACTGCAGAGAAGCAGTGAACATCACCAACTGTCAGATTCCATGCAACCCTCAGCGTTTCGACTGTCACTCATGAAATAGCTTATTATTGAAGAGCAACATGGGGAATTTGAATATTTCCCTCTGTGTCCTCTAATCCCTGGATTATACAATTACCAGCTGCCAATCGTGGACGGGATGCAAACGAAGAGAGGGATTATGCTTGTGTGAGTCAGGTGACGACCTGGGTGGGTTTACTTCGCAGATATTCTTTCACATTTGACTCATTTCAGCAACCTGTGATTTAAACATCGCCTGTCGGGTCAGGTGAGCTACTAGCTCGATCACTGCCGTTGCAGACCACAGAGCATCTCTGGCTGTTGGAGCGTGATGGTGAGAGGACAGTGAGCTGAAAAATGTGTGTGTGTGTGTGAGAGAGAGAGAGACTCACCGTCCATGTCTAGTCTCTGCATGATGATGGCCAGCTCCACCTCACTGGGCATGTACCCCAAAGACCTCATGGCCATGCCCAGCTCCTGCTTGGAAATGAACCCGTTGCCATCTCGATCCAGAACCTTGAACGCCTCACGGATTTCTGCCAACAAAAACAGTAAATCAACTCAGCAGGTTTTTGCCCCCCCCCCCTTTACTTCATCTCCCTGTCGGCCTTCCAACTCGGCCTTTACGATTGGTCTCGCACCAGCACCTTCAGCTAACAAGATCAGTTCCACCACCCATGAATTCACGCTGGTCCACAGACTGTTTCTGAAATTCTTTAATATTTCGAAAAGGACGACTGCTGAGACCCCAAAACAAAGCACCAGCAGCTGGATTTGATTTCAAAGCCACAAATCAAATCTAAACTCCACAGGTGAGTGGGACGGACTCTTCTGCGATGTTCCATATGTCCAGCGCTGGCGAGGCCAACAAACCGGTTATCTCTAATCTGTCCATCCATCATCCGGTTCTCTGCTGCCGACCTGAACCACCGCCAGATGAAACGGAGCGTGAATTATGAATCGCCGCATCAGGACGTTAAGTGGAGCTGTCAATAGCACGCAGGTATTTAAACAAACACGCATCCGTCCTGGCGATTCCCCGCTCATGAATACATGCATGAGAGGCGCTCACTGCCGGCCGCTCTCGTGTCTGAGCCATGTTGCTACATAGTCACAACACTGCGGGTTATACATATTCAAATGACTCACGTAGCTCGGAGCACAGATACTCAGAGAATAAAAACCGAAACCTGCTGAAGCATGGCGGCCATAGAAAGTTACTCGTTTAGAATGCAAGTGATATTAAAAGTTTTTAATAGTTAATGAAGTCGTCTGAGCGGAGGCTGAACGACAAAGCTGTGTTGCAGCTTTCTAATGGTCTAATTAAGACCTTAGTTACATTAGATTGGAAGATTACTTCTTCAGCTTTGGATCGTTTCTTTTCACAGCAGAAGAGTGCAGTGTGCTGGGGTGGGCGGACATGAGAGGAAGTGGCACATAGGGGTGGTTCAGAGGACGATATGATATGATTTATGATATATATAGTAGAATTATAATTTCCGGACAATAAGACGCTACTTTTTTCTCACCGTCTGGGTTAGGGTTAGGGTTAGGGTTAGCGCGGCTAATATATGGATTTTTACAGGCTGAAATCTGATTAAATCAGAGGCAATGAAATCAATGAAATCATAGGCTTTTTATTCACCCTTAAAGCACTCAAAATGTTTTCACCCTCGTGTCCACAGCTCTGTCAAACAGAGTCAATCTCCTGGAGGTCTGGAATCAAGAAGCAGCCACTGAGACCAGCAGTTGTGTCGGAACTTCGGGCACTGGGCGAAAACAGCGAATAAAAGATGTGAGATGCTGTCTCAAGACAAAGTGCGTTTGGCTCAAAAATCCGACGTGAACACTAGCAAGTCGAGTTTTGGCCACAGACTTGATCCCTGCTGGAGAGCTGCACCTTGTCTCAGGAAACTGTCCACAGGGAGGGAGCTTCTCGCCTCCGGCGACTCGACGCTAGATGCCGGAAACTACCGTAACAGCGCGACTCCACACAAACATGATAGATGCTGGGCCGCAAAATCGTTCCAAAACAGCTTTGCAAACTCCCTGAACACTGAGGTGCGTGCGGGAGCTGCAGGAGACTGGTGCTGTGGAGGAGCACAGTGCAGCGGTCCAGGACTTGAAGATCACCAGACTATTCATTGATCATTTCTGATGTCTGGATCTGTATTTCATTGATTAAAACCTTCTTGATCGTTTTTAGTGGCTAATATTCTGGTGCGCTCTATATTCCCGAAATTATGGTAGATTAGATTAGATTAGAGATGGCCTTTATAAATCCCACAGTGGGGAAATTCAACATGTCAAAGAATGAGGCAACGAAGAGGTCCACAGTGAAGGGCAGACAGTAGAGACAGTAGAGTTTTCCACAGTAAAACCTCTCAGTAGAGCGCCCCCTGTACCTGGGTGCTTGATGTGGCACATTAAATGTATTTATATCACACACATCATCTGTGTGTGAGTGAGTTCTGTGAACCTGCAGAAACACAAGGATTTGGTGGAGAGGTTTCTGGCCTCAACAAACAAACAGTTTCCTGGTCACTGCAGGAAGTTTCTCGGGCGGTGAGTCAGGTTGTGGCACTTAAATGTTACTATCTTTCGTTGTCGTCGCAAACTTCAAGTCTTAGATTGTAAGTCTTACACAAAAAAAATGGACGTCAGTGGCACGCGGGTGAAAGAAGGGAATAATGTAGCTCCCATCTGAGCCAGCTTAAAGCATTTACAGCACTGATTCACAGGCTAGCTGCTGATATGGAAGGATATTATCACACATCATCTGATAGCTCAGCGCCGCGGCAGCGTCTTCTGTTTTCTGCAGCGGATTACGGGAATGTAGATCTGAGTATCAGTTCACATAAAAGGTTGTATCTCCATCAGGAGCCGCTCGGTTTGTGGAACTAATTATCCAGCAGAGGCCATATGGCATTGGTCATCATGTTCACATTTGCAGCGATAAATGGCGGCTATTACGGTGGCGACGGCCGCTGCAGTTTGAAGGTTGGGATCATTAATTTTAGAGATTGTCGTCGTTGTTAATCACAGGACGCCACATAGCAGGAACCAGCGACTGGATGTAAAGGCTCCAGAAGGAGGCTGGCGCGAGGCTCGAACACATGACGCCGTCGCTTGAAGCCCCATTTCCTTTCCCATCAAAGTCAGCCAAGGCCTTGATTGTCGGATGACGTCAGGTCATCGAAAACTTCCCTCACATAGTGATGCTTAGACGAGGTTGTATACTGAGTGACGCACCTACTCTGTCACTGCTGTCGGTGCAGTCAGGACTGCTGTTCTCAAACAGCGCCACCAGGAGGATGATCATGGGACGGAATGAGTGACCCTTCAGTAGGACTAACGGGGGAAAATACCCCTGTGTGAGGGTCCAAGGGCTCAATTCCTGGAGCTGGTGTCTTCAGTCATTCTGCAGGGGTCACGCTCCCCCGGAGATGGAACCAAAGTCTGTGAAAGTTGGTTCCACGAACCTTCACCAAGACTGCACACTCAGACTAAATAAGACATTGAAAAATGGGGGGAGCTCAAGCGCAGTGCAACACGTCTCACCTGAACAGAAACAAACATGGACGCCAGGCGCAGCTGTCTGCTGTACAGTACAGTTCCACTGTCTGAATGTGATGCATGTGCAAGTGTGTTGCGGACGACCTGATAAAAACCACATTAACCAGAGCTGGAACTGCAGCGAGGAACTAATGCCCTGCATAATAACACCGTCGGGCTATCAGGAAATGACCCGCGCAGTGTCCAGCCAATTTTCAAGGTGGCAGCTTAACGCAGTGCCGAGGGACTGGAGACGCTGTACGCGTGTGTGTATGTGTTGACTCTCCGGCTGTTATTGATCAGTCTGATGTCGAGCAGAGGCGCATGATTACCCGCAGGCGGAGAACAAAAGTGTTGATCAAGTCAACCTCGCGGGGAAGAGACTCGCGGAGAGACTCCACTGAGTTGGCTCTGAGAAGTGGTGTTTTTGGGAGAGCCAAGCCAGGTCAGAGGGACCAGCTACTTGGCTTAATAAAAGTCTGCATAGTCAGTGATGATGATGAATGAATCCTAACCTAACCACCCAGAAAGGCAGCATGTAAGAGCTCACTGAGGAGTGCACTGACTCAGTGATGGATCTCCACAGCCAGTCACGCGCCTGCAAGAATTATAAATTGTACCTCAGTTTATGACCTTCACTGGCTCTGGGACTTGCTTGAGAACTGAATTTGTTACCTTTGACAAGCAGGTCATGTGATCATCAACAAAGATCGCTGACCTTTTCAGTTGATAATGGAGCGGATGATTAAAGTTTGGTGGTGTTACCATCCCGATTCATGAATCTGATGTGGAAAGAGAGCTGCAGGGTGAGATCGCTGCCACTATGTGTGTTGTACGAGCAAGTTCCGACGCAGTGCTGCCACCTGCTGAGCTCAATGGCTGGAAAAAAGTTATCGACTGTAACACTAAATTGAATGTACTGAGCGACGATGTTGGGCAAAAAAAAACTGTTGCAATAAAAAGTGACATGGTCTCCAAGTTTTAAGCTAGTTTTTATGGTTAGTTCAAAGTAAAGGAGATCAGAAGTTTAACATATATTATTATTATGTGACACACGCAGAAACCCATACTTTCGTTTGAGGTTTATGCAGCGACAAAGTGAAGTACAAAAATTAAAAGAGCGATGTTCATATCCATACTGGAGGCCCGACATGATGTTGGTGCCCACCAGAAGCCACGCGAGACCCAAGAGTAGTACTGCACCGCAAGCGACTCCTGAATCACTGCGGAGGAACTGTTTGAAACGGGAAATGAACCAGGCAACCCAGGTTGTCACACTCACACAGCAACACAGGAAACATGCCAGACTCACTGAAGCATTGTCATACACATCCATGTGAGTCCATCCCAGACCTCCGACCAGGTTTAACTACACACAGAAATACAGTACCAGAAAAACACCAGAGATGAATGAACGAAACTTGTTCATGCTGCAGTTACAAGAAGTACTGTCGGCTGAACTCGTCTGTCTCTTGAGACTCCATGCAGCAACGCATTGCAGCAACAAAGTGGAGAGCGTTGAGAAGCAATACATAAATTTTGGGGGGAGGAAATCAGAGTGCACACAAGCACTGTGTACCAGGAGTTGCCTCCAGCAGTGTTTGAGCCTCCTCTAACATGGAGGCCACTGTACCACCATGCTGTTAGGTGACAGAGTTCAGCAAAGACATGAGTAAAGGTGAGCTGTCGTCACAGGTGAAGGCGGAACATTGGTGTGGGGGGAAAAACAAATTTGCTGCAGTCGCCTCTGCTGCAGCGTGAAGCAGAACGAACCTGGAGCTGCAGGTCATCAGCATGCAACTCCACCTCTCTGTTTGTCTTGTTGTCCTGAAGTCTCCCAGATTGCTCCCAAAGATCTGAGCTGCGATGAACCAAGCTGAGTCTGCTCACCACCGCGTTCAGTCGCCATCCGGTCGATGATGTCACCATCACAACCACTTTAAAACCGCTGTCACAACCCCGGAGTTTGCTCATGATGGGCAGTCTTCATCATCATCACCATCGTCTTCATCATCATGAGCAACAAACACGATCAATCTTCTCCTGAACTTCAGCATTATTTTCAGAATCAGTTAAATCTTTACAGTCATCATTCCACATCTCCTCCTGCACCTAAACATTACGACCACAATGGCAGCTCCCTCTGGAACCCGTCACCTTCCACATCCATCTTCAGGAGAACATTCCTAAACATTCTGGGGTCGGGCTTTGCAGCAATAAAACATCACTTGAACTGGGTCCTAAAACAAGAAGTGGGGCTCGCACTCACCGTCGAGTTCCTCCACAGAGATGCTGGCCAGAACATCACTGTCACTGTCCGACAGCGAGCGGCTCAGGTAGCTGCCCTTGTAGAGCAGACCCGCCGTGACATGGTGGAACGGCATCTTCTCCCTGTGAGGCGAGGGACAGGAGACTTTCAGTGACCACGCTTGGTACTCTCACAGAACACAGAACCAGGGAGCACACGATCAGTGCTGTCAGAGGAAGGATAGAACATGAGGTTAATGCAGAACACCATCACAAGGTCGGGTCACACTGACAGATGAGTCAAAGTCCGTCCAGGGGTTCTCTGCTGTCTTTGCAGGTGACTCTGTGAAGGAAACAGATGGAGGCAGCAGGTCTCCTCACACTGTTGTGACCCAGGAGAATCCAGAAAATGGACAGAAATTATTTAAATAAATGAAGAGCAGAGGGTTGTCTTGAGTCAGACGTGATTCATATTTAATGAGTCTTAAACAGTAGAAGTTTTCAATTCAACAGCTGAAGAGCCACCTCGAGAGTCTCTCTGAAGGCTTGAGTATTTTCTCAAGAGCATGCTACCTCGAGTTCAGAGATGAAGTTTGCAACTCAACAACATAACTAACCTGAGAAGTCTTCTGTCTGAAATTCCAAAATGGACCACAACAGTTGCCACTGAGTAAATGCAAGAGATCAGTCCACACTTGTTGAAACTAGGGCTGTCAGACGCAGAGTTAACTCGCGATTAATGGCAAATGAATCGCACATGTTGTATCTGTTCTAAATGTAACTGAAAGAAAGATGTGATGTTTACAATGTGCTGCTGTTAGCGTGTCGCCGAGCCGCTTCATGATATTCTGAAGAACGTTCTTGACATCTGTTCTGTTTGCCACTCGGGTGCTGATAACATTTCCTTTCGGATACATTTAGAACATATGCAAACTGTGTGACTCATTGGCCATTCATCATGAGTTAACTCACCTTAGTGCGATTAATTGATATAAAAAATTTGAATCAATTGACAGCAGTATTTGAAACCTCTGAGCCATCTTAACCTGAGGTATGATCCGCTGCCTGTGGTGAGTCCATCGACCTCCAAAAAGCTTCCTGCGTCAGCAGCACGCAAGACCGAGTCGCATCTTTAAACCTGAAAGTGTTGTTGAGACTGAAGAGTAAGCTGAACCACAAGGTTCTAGCCAGTCAGTCTGAAAGACCTGCCTGAGGGGAAATGCTCCCCAGCAAACCGTCCCGGTCAGAGACGGTCAGGAGTGTGGCGGCTTCAGGAACGTGACTCCAGCACCGTCACAGTCTTGGTGTTTAACTCTCCTCACAGCGTTCATCTACATGAGCGACCTGGTTCACCCGTCAGTGAAGCTGAAACAATTTACCGTCCAACCACAGAACCAGAAGCCGTAAACGAGAGCCATAAATGAGGCAGAACTCATTCATTAAATGGAAAGTTTCACTGCGTGCTCAGACTCAGAGAGTTGGAACTGTGAGTGTGTCGGGGCACGCGTGTGTGGGACGTGCAAAATGTGAGAGATTAATTATTCAATGAATTGGTGCCCAAGGGCACAGGATAGACGTAAGAGCACAAAGAGTGGAGAGATTTGGACAACTGCTTCCTGCTCCTTAATTGGATTTTGACTCACAAGCACTCGGAGACGCTTCAGAGGAGACGCGGGAAGAACGACCTGTTTTTGATGTAAAAGACTGTTTTAGGTTGATGGTTTGTGTTGCTGTTCGGAGAGGAGGAAAACGCTATATAATACAAAAAAAAAGAAAAAAACACAAAAGTCACAACCAACTCGACAAAAAACTGTATAATAATCATCTTAAAAAACTCTACAAAACACAAACACCACATCAAAAAAACAATAAATAAATAAAGAATCACTTCCTGCCTCAACTTTAGAAGTTTAAGTATCTTGGGGTCTTGTTCTTGACTGGGAGGTTAAGGGATTTGGAGATTGGTCGGCGAATCGGCACAGCAGGGACGCTATTGCAGTCAGTTGACCACACTGTTGTGTGTAAGAGAGAGCTGAGCCAAAAGGCAGAGATCTTTATTTACCGATCAATCTTCATCCTGACCTTCACCTAAGGTCATGAGCAGCGGGTCATGACCAAAAGAACAAGATCCCTCATCAAATCACAAATAGCTTGTAAACAAAAAACTTAAAAATACACATGAAACAAACCTGGGAAGAAGTTACTCTTAACATCACAGTAAATAGCATTATAAATAATAATTCAACATCACAAAAAGAAAAAAAATCCATGAAAAATAAAACACGGCTCACCTTAACCAGGACTGTGAATAACCCAGATATTTAGAAGCTTTAATCCTTAAATGGAGGCTTTACAAAATGTCCCCACAAGTACAGCTAAACCAGGGACACAAATGAAGCACAAAAAAACAGAAACCAAACTGGAGTGGACAGGAAAAGGCACGGCATCGTATTAAAACTGGACATCAACATCCTGCACAACGATCAAACGCACTTCCTGTGATGTCGCCATCCTCAGTGTATGCACCGCAACACTATTCTCTGAGCAGGATTGGTTCCGACCCGGCGTCAGGTCGGTTCTGACGGGATAATCAGATTAGAGAAGAGGAAGAGGAACGTGAAGGAACTGCTGATGCAGCGGCGCCACAGCAACACTTGCTCTGTCTTCACCTTCTGTTAACAAACACTAAAGACTCACGTTTCCCCAACTCATTGATTTGTGTGACCCGGCTGCTCGGGTCGGTCCAGAACAAAGAGCAGTAATGAAATATATGTAAATCTCCCGCTTGAGCAGTAAATCCGCCCCATCGATCGCGGCTCAAATTCACACTCAGAACACGGTGGACTCCGCCGGCTGCTAACAGTGCATTGTTCTTCAACACAGCTGAGACACGAAGGAGGACGGAGAGCAAGGTGACATATACAAGCATCTCAGCTACAGTCATGTCCGGGACTGAGGCGGGAAGGACAGGCTGTTCAGAAGGTCATGGGTTCAAACGGTCAGAGGGGAAATGAACTGGCGAGGAAGTAATTACCTGCAATGACTCGTGTGTGTCGGCAGAATCAGACTCAGGGGTCAAAAGGGAGGATCAACTGGATGGTAGCAGAGAGACAATTACAAGTCATGACCTGGTCTCGAATCCCAAACTTCCCCTCCAGCTGACATCACTTCCTGTTCCTGCCGCAGGTACTGTGTGTGTGTGTGCAGGAAGGTAAACCTGGTCAGGAGCATGAGCAAGGCATGTCTGTCCACTGCCGAGGGCTTAGCTGGACTCTTCATGGCATCACAGAAAACGCCCCCTGCTGGGCACCAGCACCCCTAGACAATTCTAATTCATAAACCTGCTGAGATCAGTTAAGATCTGAGTTCAACCAAGGAGTTTTCAGTTTCTCATTTTGTTTCCTCGGTTCTCTTGCAGCGTTTATCATCCGACTGAAGGCAGTTCTCTGATCAACAGGCTGATGATAAAAAGTGAAATAGAGAAATGACTTGAGGGATCAGACGGAGGCGTCGCGGTACTTTATCTGATGTAGAGCTTCAGTTTGACTTTAATAGAATTCAGGAAATATACGTGTCGCCAGGAACAGTTCGGCCAACTTTTAACAACCAGTCATTGAGGACCGTGACCATCGAGACCCAAGGTCCTGGGACTGCCCCAGTGTCTCCTCCCAGAGGAGCAGAAGTTCTCCTCCGGGTCTCTCCTGGATGACTGAGCTTCTCTCTCTTAGAGAGCCCAGACAGAGAAACTCTCTGGGTCACTGCAAAGCTGGTGACCACAGGTGCTCACTCCACTTCTACCACAAATCACAGTCCAGCACCTCAGCTCAGCAGAAACACCTGCTTGCTCCTACTGATGACAACATGAATACATAACTGATGACAACATGAATAAGTAACTGATGACAACATGAATGCCTAACTGATGACAACATAGATACCTAACTGATGACAACATGAATAAGTAACTGATGACAACATGAATACCTAACTGATGACAACATGAATAAGTAACTAATGACAACATGAATACCTAACTGATGACAACATAGATACCTAACTGATGACAACATGAATAAGTAACTGATGACAACATGAATACCTAACTGATGACAACATAGATACCCAAGTGATGACAACAGTAAAAAATTGACAACAATGGCAATAAAAATGCAGATGATGACATGAGTAAACAGCCGATGACTACATGAATAAATTCCTGATGAAGACAGGAGTCAACAACTGCAACAACTGATGACTACATGAATAAATTACGGATGATGACACACGTAAACCGCCAACCAATGTCGTCATGAATGAACAACTGATGAAGACATGGATAAAACAACAAATGACGACATGAATAAACAACTGATGACAACATAAATAACCAAGAGATGATGACATGAATACACAACAGGTCTCTCAACCTCTCACATCTCTTTGCTGAACCGCTGTGTTTGACTGCGAGCATGTTTTCACACGTTACCAATGACCATCGCCACCCGCCAACCAGCTCCTAAATAATTGCTAAACACACACACACACTAATTCATGAACAGCGACAAGCTGCTCAGCAAGGACATCAACAAGCCAACACCGAGCGAAGTATGATCACTGAACAACACTGACTAACACTACACACAGCGTACATTAGCCACACACTAAACACACTAGAATAAAAAAGCTCCGACCCTCAGAGGAGGAAACAGACAATCGAACCACTCTTGTCCTCGAAGAGCCGCAGACGAGAGTCGACCCAAGTACTTCTGTGAACAAGTGGCATCCTGAGCAGCATCTTAAAAGAGTTGTGCATTCAATCCCCACCTCGGATACTTGTTTAGCTTTTCACGAGCGCTGTGAGTGAGTCATGAGACTCTGGCTGGACTAGACCCAACTGTTACAAGCCTGAGCTCATGTAGGGGGCCACAAAACACCGTCCTGTGGGCCTCACTTGGCCCCTGAACTACGAGTTTGGGACCTATGTTTCATAATCCTCCAGTGAGGACTGGATGCGTGGGTCACCAGATTAGAGGTTTTACGTACTTTATATACATCTTTATATAATTGGTTGAGAGCAGTGAGCAACTAGTCATTTCATGAAAGTAACTTAATACACTTCATCAAGGGCCACATTCGGCGCCTGAACACACCAGCTCTGAGCTGTTTCAAGCTTAGAATCACATGTTGACGTGAGACTGAGCGGCGAACACGGGGCCAGATGGCGGTTCTTCTCATCAGACCCGGCTGCAGAGCACTGGCCACAGACTGGTACCAGTGAAGCACCAGACTTGCCGTGTCTCATAACACCAAGTCAGATCCTCAGAAAAGAAATGGTGTTTCTTTTTGCCTCGACGTTGTTAGCGGCAGAGCTAAATGAGGCGACGCGGTGACGGCTCTGACGGAGGAAACAATCAGCCGTGAACAGGAAGTGATGAATGTGCTGAGACGACCACGTTCAGGAGCATAACCACCGTTCATCATCATTACTCACCTTCACACGTTCAACAACAACTCTGAGCAAACAAGAACAACAGAAACCTGACATCTGAAAAGCACAACATGTTCGCTGCCTCTCCCAACAGTAATAGCTGCAGTAAAGGCAGCAGTTGGAGCAGAAGTAGTAGTATTGGGAGAATGAAGTTATATGTCTATCTAATAGCAGTTGTTGTGGCCAAATTCGTGATAGTACTGGAGACAATGTCGTCTGTTTTGGTAGTACTAGAAGTCATAATAGCAGTAGTTTAGAGCAAAAGTTGAAGTAATTTTGGTAGAGGTTGTGGTAGGAGTACATTTAATGGGAGTCATGGTGTATCATAGTCGTGGTAGATACTCATGTAAGACAGTAGTTTGTAAGTACTGGTAGTCATGAAAGGTAGTAGCGGTGGTACTGGTAAAAACTGAAAATTTTGAAGGAGTCGTTATTGTAGTAATACCATAGTAATAGATACTTGAAAAATTCGCACATAGAAAACTAGTTGTAGATGAAATAATACATGGCGTAGCCATAAAAGAAACAGTGGCATTATCAGTGGAGGAGAAGAGTAGTGGTAGAAATCACTGTTCTATTTAGCAAAATTGATAGTATTTGTAGCAGTAGTTGAACTGCAATCACATCAGGGAGAAGTGACTATAGCTGCTGACATGTTGACTTCTGAATTTAAGGGGTGATGATGACTCTGCTGGAGAAGTCGGCTTTAGTACGAGTCTCAGATGACAGAGCTCATCATCCCGCGCATCACTGCGACTGAATGGGTGTGAGCTTCTGGCTCAGCTCGTTTCCACAGGCTGCACACTGCTGACGTGGCGTTTCTATCACCATGGTGTTCGACGCTTCGTGCGACTCTTGAGTTCCAGTCTCACCAGTGCACAAGCTTCTTCTACACGAGATCCGATTAGACCCGAACAGGCAGAATCATCAGAAAATTCATCATTTGAGAGGCTCGTTCGCGCCAGTGTCAAGTGATTCTAGAGTAGGAGGAGCTGATCCTCATCGCTGTCATGATGAAGACAACAGAACCACATTGTCGTCAAAAAGCTGCTCAGGTGAGCGAAAACTAGATCTGGAGCTCAACCTCCACAGCAGGACTGGACTGCTCCCACCAGAGATGCTCTCCAGGAACAGACCCACAACTTGAGGAACCAGGAGGTGAGATTCCCTCCCAGATGCAGACTGGTCACGTGACCCGTGTGGTCCCACAGAAGTGGCGGCAAACATCTGCAGCACCTTACCCACACTGGTGGTCCGCTTCCTCCGGACACTGCAGCACCTCCCGCTCCAGCACGTCCACCACCAGGTACGGGTTTCCAGGCAGGTCTCCATTCACCTCAGAGTGTTTCCCCGCTGGACCGTGAGGATCCGGCTCCGGGACCTCCTCCTCCATCCGCCTGGCTTCAGACGCAGCGTCTCCCCCAGACAGCAGCAGCAGCAGCGGCGGCGGCTTCAGCGGGACTCTCTCTCCGTCAGGACCGCTGGGTCCGGCTGCAGCCAGCGTCTGGGCTGGTCCCACAGCAGCAGCATCAGTGCTCACAAAGAGCTGGTTAATATTTGAGCAGAGGGAGCAGCAGGTACCACGGCTGCTCTCACGCTCCCTCACTCTCGTCTGCTCTCCGCTCAGAGCCTGTGTGTGAGTCCAGTGCTCCTCGCTCCTTCATCCTCACCATCATCATCATCACGATTATGAACACTCATCATCATTGTTTACCACATTTTCATCTCCCACTGCTCCACTCTGTTTTTCCCTCCTTTCCATCCGTCCTTTTCCATCACAGACACAGTGCGTTTTTCATTTACTACCTTTTGTTAACTCGTGTTTTCAATAACTATCTTTTTTCCAACTTTTAATCAGGATTATTAAAAAAGAAAAAAATACATTATGACTAGTTCCCATGCTCTTATTATTATCACAGTGAAATCTCATTTATCTTCTGAATCCTGAGCTTCCCTTCAATTAATGTATCTGATTTATTTGAATTGCTTCATTTAATTCCAATTTTTATTGGAATAATTTATGATTACTGTATTAAAAATTCAGACAGAATATAAACAAAATAAAATGAACATCTCAATTCCATTTTAAATTACAATTAGTACTTTAATTTATAGCACTCGGTAACCTTAAGAGTAGAGGTACTGATCGTTGCATTATGGTAGTACTAGCGGTGTAATAGCAGTATAAGGTACAGAGGTGGAAGCAGTAAGAACACATGAAAGGATGATACCTGTAGATGTGGTAGTCCAGAGATTACTAAATGTGTAGAATCAGTAGGAGCAGCAACCACAGTTTTGGTCTATGGACTGGTAGTAAACATTTTTTAGCAGTGGTCACTGAAATAGTAGCACGAGTAGTACTTGTATGAGTAGTGTCTGTAGTTGAAGTAGTTTTTAGTAGTATTTAGTTCAACAAAAAAACTAATATTACGCATTTAGTAGTACTAAATACCACTAAACGCGTACTTAAACAGTAGTACTTTGTACTAATGGTAGAAGTCATTGTGGTCTTAGTTGTAGTAAAAGTAATATATGTAGCTATAAAGGTGCTAGTTTGATAAAAAAAAAAAAAAGTAATTGTAGTCATAAAATTAGACTTTAAAGTAGCAGTGGTTAAAACAAGATTATACTAGTCAGAGACATTAAACCTTAATCATCACAGATGAAGTATTTTTATAGTAACTGTTGCAGTTGGAAGGTAGTCACGAAGTGGTAGTTAAAATAGCAGAAGTCGTATTGTTCAGTTGTATTTAAGGTCGAGGCAGTAGACGTGTTATAAGAAATGATGATAGCACCATTAGTGGTCGCGGTATTCAACTACTTTTTAGAGTTTTAGTAGTACTGATAGTCGCTGGCGAACACTCATCTAGTAGCATGAATAATTCCAACAACATGCAGCAGGTCTGGCAATTGTGAGGCAACGTTGGCAACAGTTGTTGAAGTAGTTTTTCAACGTGGCGGTACAAATACATTGGCAGTAGTGGAAGTGGGAGCTGAACGTAGTAGACTGTAGCATTAGTAGTAGTGCAAGTCTTGACAGTAATGTTCGCATATGTCACAGTACTTCAGAGGCTTTCTAACTCCTCAGCTCGAGAGTTCGGCACTTTGCTCAAAGGTAACACGTCAGTAGGAAAGAAGAGAATCGAACTGAGTACATCACCTAAACTATCCGTCAAACCCGCTGAGGAGTCGAGCCCCGGACGCCATGTCACCTGGCCGAAAGGCTCGCGCGTCCACGCGACATTCTAAAATCGATTTGGGAATTCTAAATTTAGGAAGTGGCACGGCGCGCCCCCTAGTGGGGCATCCGTGTACGACAACGGGCGCGCGAACAGGTGCGATACACTTGACAGATCAGCAGTTTCCGATCGATATCTGAAGAACACGGTCAAATAAAAACAGATTCTGAGGTCGTTTGCCTCCCAGTCAACACTTTGATCGATCCCTGCTCCACAATCGATCACCATCAGAGCCGCACCATTCTCTCAACTCACCTCGGAGGACGTTGTGAAGAGCTGCAGTCCAATTGGCGTATCGATCCTGGGATCCAGACTGGATGAGGAATCGATCGGATCAACTGGAGAGTTTAGCAGAATAGTCTCCAGGAGGGTGAGCTTCCCTCCATGCTGCGCCTTGTCAATCACAGCAGAATTCCGGCCGGAGCGCCACTTCTCCGGACAAACTAGTTCCCCTCCGCTGTCGGAGTGTGAGGAAGAGGAGGCGATGAAGATGCACCGGCCCGGAGCTGGAGCAGATTGATGAGCAGCGGAACCAGGAGAGGAGACGCAGAGAGGAGCAGAGATGTGATTGGTCCGCCGGAGTCCTCTGAAGTCATCCATTCATAATTAACAACTTCACAATCTCACACACACTCGTCACGTGTCTACACACTTTTACAGCGCAACAACCCTGGAGTCACGTGACGTCCGCTTCAGAGAGAAACCTCTGGATCAGTCAATACCAACAACTGGCAGAGCTACTTCATCTCTGTACCACTACACTAGGAGAGGTAGAGCTGGTACTGTTTTAATGACTGGTCACTGTAGTACTAGTATTAGCAGAGCTAGTGGCAGTAGTAGAAGAAGTAGAGGTAGCAGTGATATATCTAGTTAGAGCAGTATTGGTTGTGCCATTCATTCGGTCAGTAGTAGCAGAAGTAACTCCAGCAGTATGGCAGTAACACTAGTAGCAAGAGTATTTACTGTAATGTGAAGCACAGTTAGTTGAAGGCAATAGTGTCCATTATGGTAGTAGTAGAACTGCAGTTTTGCTCTGGTAATTTATAATAGTACCAGCAGCCATTGCAGTACCAGAAGAAGTGTTTCTACCATCAGTGTTACACTACAAATGCGGTGACAGAAGAGGATGCTGTATCAGTAGTTGTAGCAGTTGGAGTAAATGTTCTGGAACTGATGTTTGCTCAGAGCTTCATACTGTAGGTACCTGATCCTCATCATCACCTTCATCCTCAAAACTCTGTTGCAAGAGTGAGTCAGCAACAATTCAGCGAGTCACCGCTGGATTGGAGCCCACACCCTCCTGTCAACTCACCGGTCCAAGACGGCAACCGACGTCTTCCCACGTCTGCAACAATTATTTTTCATATTTTGGAGCGTTCACTTGTTTCTCACCTGAGCTAGATGTTGGATGAGTCAGCAGGTGTGAATCAGAGAGGGGGCGTGACCTCTCATGTTCCAAAACACAAGTTAGGATTCAAATCCTCACAGGCTTGTTGAGAAACAAGCAGGTGGGGATCATGGTGATGATGAAGGTGAGGGCGTGAATGATGATAAAGATGGGAGGTTGATGGTGTAATGATGAAGATGATGGAGAGAATGATGGTGTAATGATGAAGATGATGATGTGATGATGAAGATGATGGCAAGGATGATGATGATGAAGATGTGAGGAAGATGGTGCAATGATGACAATGATGGTGAGGATGATGATGGTGTAATGATGAAGATGATGGTGAGGATGATGGTGAGGATGAAGATGTGATGACGAAGATGATGGTGAGGATGATGATGAAAATGTGAGGAAGATGGTGTAATGATGACAATGACGGTGAGGATGATGATGGTGTAATGATGAAGATGATGATGTGGTGATGAAGATGATGGCAAGGAAGATGATGATGAAGATGTGAGGAAGATGGTGTAATGATGACAATGATGGTGAGGATGATGATGGTGTAATGATGAAGATGATGGTGAGGATGATGATGTGATGATGAAGATGATGGTAAGGATGATGATGAAAATGTGAGGAATATGGTGTAATGATGAAGATGATGATGTGATGATGACAATGATGGTGAGGATGATGATGGTGTAATGATGAAGATGATGGTGAGGACGATGATGATGGTGAGGACAATGAGGATGGCGATGATGAAGCTCTCACAGTTGGATCGATAATCTTCAGAACAATTATATAACAGTCACATGACCCATGAATCAGAGCGGAACGTTCAGTCACCTGACCGAAGTTTCCAATCACCCGTTCCCTCACACACCATGTGGCGATGAACTCGAGCGGGAGACGAGGAAGAGCTGCTCACGTTGTTGTCATTGTTGATGATGATGATGACGGTCAGGTTGTCTGTCCCATCCTCGAGGTTTCCAGTCCACCACAACACACACTCACACTTCTGAGTCACCAATCCACCTCCTTTCAGACTGTGGGAGGAAACCAGAGTGTCCAGGAGAACAACACATGCTCAACCTAAAAACTGACCTTCTCACGAGGAATCTCCAGCGAGTGACGTCACACTTCAAGGAGTCTGAGTCGTTCTCAGGAACCAAGTGACCCCTGACCTTTGCCTTTCCAGAGAGTGAGTCGCAGTACCGGAAAGATCCGAATCATTCCGTCGACTCTCACGTCTATTCGCGGCCTAATGTTTTCACTGCAGCCTCTCTGGATGCTTCCATCAGCAGGCACTAGAGAGAGCAGACCAGAGTGACCCCACTGTTGGAGGGGTCATCTGGGGCGACCTCTGCGGTGATGTCCGTCAAACAGGGATTTCCCCAAATCCCCAGCACATTCCTCTGCAGCAGAAATGAGGACAAAGTGGAAGATTCTGAGTCGATGGATGGTTAGGTTTAGAGGGGTATGGCAGTGAGAGGTCCCCAAAAGTTAGTTAAACCAATGTGTGTGTCTTATCAGCTGCAACATCTGCAGAGGATCATGTGACCCACGAACACGTGCAGAGTCCAGTCACGTACACGGTGTCATGAATGCTGCTGTAGAGCCAGCACACCTGAGGCAGCTGACTGAGGTGGAACTAATCGACGGTCCAACATCGCTGCCATTGAGCAAGTCAGGGCGGAGAGATGGAGGGTTCCTCACACCACGGCGGACAAAACTTTGTCAGGGCCACATTCAATGTCACTTCTACTGTGACAGAGGGAGAAATTCCTAGTTACCTGTTGGATTTACAAGTCAAGAACTCGTAACCACCCTGCGTACACACTCCAAGATGGCGTCCTTGGATGTAAACAGGATGTAGAGGTTTTCTAGCTGTGTCTTTTGGAGTTCAGCAAGGTGTCGAATGGAGGAGTTAGAGAGCTGGTGTTTCACAGAGATCCACAGTAGAAGAAGGAGAAGGACGCAGGTCAGCGTGTGGACGCACCAACTGAAGTTCTCCAGCGGTACACCATGTTCACAGGAGCAGCCTCTGAAGGGTTCGCGTCCCTCGCCGCCTGTTCGTCACATGTTCTGGATCAGCGGCTGTGAAGAAACATCCTTCAAACGAGGCGTGAAGCCGATCACAGCGGGCTCGCTCAGTAAATATAGATGAGCTCATCAAACGTTCCTCTCTCCAGATCGCAGCGACAGAAGGACGACTTCCAGCCTGGCGGTGGACCAGAAATCCAGAGATCCCAGCCAGAGCAGTGACAAGAATGGAGACTGATGCAGGAGATCAGACGAAGGAGGAACGTGATGCTGAGACACAGAGTCCTGCGGCGGGTCGATAGGTGAGCACAGACAGTGACTCAGCGTTTTGTCTTCAGTCATGAGAAGCACAAGGTCGCAGATGGAAACCAGTCAGCAGCTGGAGTCTGGACTCACTCTGATATCACAGCTCAGCCGTCCCGGAGAGACTCAGGGTGGAGCCTCGGCTGCAGAGAGACCCAACACAAGTGTCTCCGAATAAACTCCACTTGAGAGGAGGAGAAACATCCGAGAGTGATTTCACCAGTGAATCTTATGGAGCTGACGCCTTTATTAGACCCTTCATTTCACTGACTTATTTTGACAGCTTCAAGGTCGAGCTACAAGGTCACTAACTTGGGTTCCAGATGAGACCCACCTGTCACGTGACTCACTTTACACACACTGACACACACACAGCATCATTTATTCACCGGATTGATGGAAAATAAACATAAAAGTAAAAGAACAGTACAGTACTTCATCCATCTCTCCAGTATGCTACACGTGCATGACTGCCTGACTGACAAGTACTTCCAGTGGTGATGTTTTGTGTGACGGTTTTCCCCTGTGTTCAAGGGTCTTCAGTGTTGTATTTTCAGCCCAGTGTGTCTGTACGAGTGTGTGAATGCTGGTGGTGTGCACTTTAGTGTGGAAGAGTGTCATGTAATTTTTCTCACCATGTGGGTGTGTGTGTGGACTTGTGGGGACATCATGTGTTGCGGGGACACAAGGTAAAGCCTCAATTTCAAAACAACTGGGTCATCATAGTAGTTTAGATTTAGGTTGAGACCATTATGGAAAAGAAATGTCCCCACAAACCCAGCGGCACAAGTGTGTGTGTGTTTGGGACCGAAGGTAACCCAACACCAGTGTAACGAAGGAAATTGATGGCAAATACAGACAATGGTCTCCCAGTATGAATACAAGAGAAAACAACCATAGTTTTTTTGGGGGGTCTAGATTCACTCTCCACTCTAGCTAGCGAATGTCAGGCCAACTCAAGCTCTGCATTAACATTTGAGGACTCGAATTGTTTGCACACACTGGTCAGTTTTCAGACCAGGTCCAGTTCTGTCGGGTTACTGAACCGGAGTGTGTTTCTCTGCTGCGAGGAGAGTTGCTTCCATCAGAGCACTGCTGTGGCCTCTGAGTGCTGCAGCCAGATTGGAAATGTCAAACTCCCACCTTGTCGCACGAGAGACGAGTGTGTGAGTGTGTGTGAGTGTGTAACAGAACAAAGACAGACTGCTTTAATAAAAGCTCATTTATTTGCTTCCCACTCATCCGTCACTCTCCATGAACTCGTGACACAGTGACAAAATCAAAAAACAGCATTGATGAGAATGAATCTTGGCGGCTGATCTGACTGTGTTTAGAGAGTGGACCGGCGCTGACACCGGACCACCAAACCCTCCGAGGCATTTTGTAATTTCTTGAGCTTCAGGTTTTACTCACAGCTGCTGAAATGATTTCAGAGGGAATTCTAGCTGTGTTGGACGGATGAAAATGGTCAGTGCTGACAACAAGGGCTCAATGCTCTGACTTGCCCTATGGGTAAAAAACTACAGCAAGAATTAAAAAAACAAAAGTAAAAAAAAAAGTCAAGTCCATTTTTGGTGCCAGATCAGCAGCCGGACACGTCTTTGGTTTTGTTGCGTCTCTGGAAGCGGGTGTCGGCCGGGTCGAAGCCTTGCTCGCGGGCTCCGAACAGAGCCCAGGTGGGCGTCTTAGCCATGTAATCCAGCGCTGAGAAACTCTCGTGGTCAGTCTGGACCAGGTCCTGGAACCGGTCGTAGTCGATCCAGGTCCACCACTCACCGTCCACCTTGAACTGGAGACAGAGAGAGAAACGCTCAGAGACACTAACCTTTACTGGTGAGGCGGCAACCGAAGTCCTGTGTACTCACTGCCTTCGCACTCGACTCGCACATGACAATCAAGAGCAGCAGTGTGTTAGTGCTCTGGAGCAGCAGGGGGCGCCGTCAACACAAGCCCCTCTATAATCATGCTAATCTGTCTGACAAGTGAGCTCTGTGTTCCCAGCAGCCCCTCTGGTTAATGAAAAGAGACGGAGCAAAACAGTGACGCAAAGTCACTTCTCACTTGAACTTCTGAGACCTTTGTCTCAGCAGGAACCCCAGTCGTCCCTCTTAAGTGGCCGGGCGTGACCTGAGGTGACCCCTAGTGGGAGCGTGGAGCGTCCCTGAGGCGAGTTAGAAGTCCATGGCAGCAGGTCGTCGCCGGGGGGCGCCTGTGGAGCCGAGGACTCAACCCCACCACTCGCTCGGGTGGAATCCCAAATGCAGCAGAGAGGTTTTTAACATGGCTTGTCTTCTCAGCTGGTGGCATGAAGTTCCCCAAACACATCGGCCGTCACCTCTTTAACCTTCACCCTCAACATTCCTACTCGTTCATCCTCGTGAGGTCAAGTCACTTGCCGTCCCATTACATGAGACCCAAAGACAGTGCCCTCCTCCACTCTCTGGCAGGTTGTCCTCCCTCTGCTCTTCTCCTGGAAAACCAACTCTCTCTCTCTCACCCGCCTCCATCACTGTCTGGTACTCCGCTGCAGATAAGGTGACAGGCTGTCCTCCTTGACCCCTCTGTGACCTCTCAAGCCTCACCTCTGCCCTGCTCCTCTGAGATCATGGAGGACCAGAAGCTCCTCATCAACACCACCGCTGACACCCACTCACGGAAACTTCATCCCCACCCTGAGGAGCTTAACAGCATGGTTGGAATCACAGCTGACTCAGCGACAGATGCAGAAGATCTCGCTGCTATTAAAGCAAACGCAGGACGATAAAGAACTAAGGCAGGAACAAAGACAGACGCTTTATTGAGCAGCATCATATTTGTTTAATCGGCTCAAGCAGTTCTGGTCTCCGAGCGACTAGGACGCAGCGCAGAACAAAAGGAGCTTGTTTTAGACAACAGCCTCGTTGCCGAGGACCACAGAGGGAGATGGGCTCTGGAGGAACCACCGTGAGCACGGAGCCAGAACTCAGCTGGATCAATCATCAGAACAATTTTTAAACTTGGGTATTGTTCAAGTCTAGATGCTGGGCTGGACTTGTACGCCCCTGCTATCTTCACCACCTAGACACATAAGAGCGCCACCTACATTCTCGAATGCATTAGTCGATCCTTCCTCGGGTTAGAGCCGGAGGGAACCTCATCTCCACACCGGACCCTTCAAATCTGTCTCCTCATGTACACATTTCCCTGCTCTTTTGTGCCAACACTCAGATGCCTTAAATCATCTTCACCTCCCTCTCCTCCACTTCCTGCTCGCTCTCACGCAGATCATCTATGGAAGCGCTAATGGCCGCAGCACAGGAAAACACATGCACCTTCTCTCACTCGCTCTCAGACCGTGAAGTCACGCAGAGGAGAAGATGGAGCTGCATTTACTGGAAAACCAGAGGAAAAGAAAACCAACAGCGACAGGTGGATCAAAGCAGCGTCAGCTGGGTACGAGCGCCTCTCTTCTCAGAAGGTGTCTGAGAGGTCACTGTCACTCTGGGCTGGAGAAGATTCTCAGAGCAGGAGACAAGTGTTCATCCTGGGGGGGAGATGCAGGACTCACCTGTTCCTGTACTTCTATCTTTGTGAGAACCTGTATGAGTTTTTAAATCAACAGAGACATTTTGGCCGGTCTTCACACTGTCAAGCCTCATTTTGAGGGTTAAAACAACTGGGTCATTATAACTGGGTTTCAGTTTGGTTCAGTGTCCTTGTTCAGATTAGCCAGTAATCTCTCTCACTGTGTTCAACTTGATGTGAGAGCAGTGTGGATCAAGCGAGACGCTCCGTATTATGCAGCTTGTTTCCGCTGTTTCCTTGTAAAATAAACATGACAACACTCTTTCATGTTTTGTTTTGGCTGCGAAACGGCACATTCTGCTACAGCCGTGGCGGAGGGCCGCCATCATTTAATATCTGAGGTGACGTTCATATCACATCTGAGGTGATAGAAATAAGGTGGTCAAGCCGATGGTGGTAAGTATTTTGTCATTTTCAAAAGGCTTTTACTTTGAAATGGCACATGAAATTGAGTTCTTACATGAGGGTGCATTCTCATTCAGTGTCGTTGGAGGAAATTGGACATTTGAAATGTCATCACATCATACAGCGTGGCATTATTTACTTCTTTTATATGGTGTTTGATGACAAGTTGTACCCTAAATAGCATGTACATTGGAGCAGTGTGTTGTATCTGCATTTTTACTCGGACATGCACGGAATTAATCCATATATTACTGTGTTTTTACAGCATCACAATATCCGTGTTGCCTGTAAACATCACACGCCAAACTGCGGTTCTGAGCGCTGTCATGCTGTCTTGATTCGGCTCCGCCCGCAGAGCAAAAAATTGGAATTTGTAAATACAATTTGAAACCGAAAAAAAAATCATATTACTATTAATTCTCACGCTGTATTGAAAACTTTTTCAGAATGATTTTTTTTTTTTTTAGAATTCAATTAGTTTTTTTGCATTTAAATCTCGACGGCAGTTCTTGTTCACGTTCTAGTTTGGAGCCAGCGACTGGGTGTCTGTTGTGTGTGCAGGGTCCTACCTTGGTGTGAGCGATGAGCAGACAGTTGGAGTGCTCGTGCTCGCAGGCGATCTCGTACTGAGGCAGCATGTCGGCCAGCTGCTGGACGAAGGCGACCACTTCCTGGTGCCACGGCACGTTGGCCATGGTGAGGCTGCTGGCTGAGCTCTCCCCGCAGTACGTCACTCCCTGAACACAACACAAGCACTCACGCTGTAGTGAGGTCGCTATTATAAAGCGTCGAGTGTGACTTCACAATGATTCAACAAGACAGCGGGAAACAATAAAGAAACCAGGCAACATTCGGCTACTGTGGTGAAGAGCCACTGTGTGGCGTGTGACTCGCGCAAACACTGCAGCGCAGCCTGAACCATGATTTTCATGTGATGTAATAGAATGTGTTTTTTAAATATAAAAATGCACCTCTGAGGCGAATCGAACTCTGCTGGACGCTGACAAGATTCTGGCAAATTGCAAAAAAAAAGTGCAGAGAAACATTTGGCAACACAATCCTCCACTTTCAGAGGTGACAGCACCGATTCTCACTGCCGGGTTGGCTGGTGACACAACAGGAGCGGCTCAACATCCGGTTTAGACGGTATGACCAGATGAAATCTGTGGTGTTTCAGAAGCGGAGTGACCAAGGAGGATTACTTTTTACCAATAGCAAGTGGCAGAGAGCCCTCATTCCACCAGACCTAAGCCCAGCCTCACCTCTAGTGGCTTTAACCCTTAGACCTCATACTTCAGTTTTGAAAACTCACAGCAAGTTCTGATGATCTGAGACAGTTGAGGAGGAAAACAGTGTTCAAAGGACTCCGAAGCTGACGAGAGCAAAAGAGCATCGGGGGAGTAATTAAGATTTCAGGAGCGATTAGAGTGGCCATTCATCAGACGTGGGCCGAGACGGCGGCTTTTGAGAATAGCTGCAAGTGTGCACCGCAGGAAGAGCAACTTCAGTGTGGAGGGATGAGGAGAACAATGAGAGGGTCACCACAAACACACTTACAGTTGCATTGTGCACTTTGATTTCTTCGAAACGTGCCTTTGCTGTAGAACTTTACCTTGTTCTTTTGTTAAATCAGCTCAAAAACCTGGATTTTTTTCCCCATTTACACGTCAACGTGTTATTTCTCTCTCTGGGTGGATTCGTCCTCGTTGTGTGTCACTCTCAGCAGTGCTGAATCAATGCGCGGGAACGGACGCTGGGCACACACAATACACCGGGCTCTCAGTCATTCAGCATGACAGAAAGAAGTGTTCTTCCTGTAAACATCGCTCGTAAAAGGTCAAAATGCACGTAAACATTGAGCAAATTGGACAGAGAGAGAACCTGGCGAAACCGATTTCAGAGACTACACACTGGTCAAGTGAAGAAACTGAGAAAGAATTATCAGTGTCGTCTGAGAAAGAAACGTAAGTTCTCACTGTGTAATGTGACTTCAATATCAAGCTGGAACAGTGTCAGTTTACTTGTATATGAAGATTCTAGACAAATATTTGGAACACAATAGATTATTAAGTGAAATATATATTAAATAATTCTGTACAGTTCTTAGTAAAAAGTAAAGTAAAAAGGCTGTAATTTTATTTCGTATATTTTCCAATCATCAATGTGAATTATGCATATTGCTTAATTCCCATCACTGTTTCGAATGTTGTAAACTATTACAGTATTACACTAGGTCCATCCCCTCCAAACACAAAAACCTAGGGGAAACACTGGAGTGCAATGAATAAGGAATGAGCTGGATGCATTTGCAGGTGAAGCAGCAGAGTCAGGTGTGTATCGAAGACCAACTCCAGACACTTGAGGATGTGCAATACATGATCAGTTGAAGCTAAAGATCCAGCTAAGTCATGGGGCCACAGACATTAAGATTTCTTATCTGCCCAAGACGCCACACATGGAGGAAGAGACTGAAATACATGGTAGCTTCTAAGTCACTAAACACAAGTGAAGCTGAATGTGAGGACCACCAGGACCATCCCAGTGTGACCAGGGACAGAAACACATGTAGATGCATAGTTGTACTTTGAGCTGAGTATCAGTGATTCACATTCTAACCTTCAAATGAATGCATTTAAGAGTCTTTTGTCTTGAGACTAGACTCGTGACCAAAGACTCAAGACTTGATTTGGACTCGAGACGGAAGAACCAAGACTTGACATGCAAATGTCACCTCTTACTTATACAGACATTTGCAAATCAGATTCAAAATGAGCAACACTTCAGGCTACACAAAGAATACGCACATGTGAGGACTGAAGTCTGTTGGGGCCGGGAGACCAAAGCAGCGATCAGAAACACATCGGTGGACTGTTGCGCGGACACTCTGAGCTTTTCAATTGAGACGCTATCGAAATGTTCATGTCTTCATGGCAGAAACCTGCACTAAAACAGGTGGCAGATGTTGCTACAGATTTGTGGTGCAGTCTTAACATCACTTTAGAAGATGAGAAACCTTGTAAAGAAAGGCATTCATGAAGCTGAGAAGTCCCATTAGTGCTTCCAAAGCTTGAATGAGGATCCACGAACATGTTTCACCAGTGAATGGAGATCATTTTAATGGATCCACCAGGGAGATAGCAAGGGGGGGGGAGGGCTCTTCGAAGACACAACTCAAGATGATTGTTGTCACCGTGGGAACAGTGCGTGATGGTGATAGAAGAGGAGAATGGGAAGTGTGGATCTTCACAGCCATATCCACCAACAGATATGTTGGATGAATATATCCATCTGGCCTGTTTACGGAGTGAGCGATGATCTTCTCCGTCCCACCTTAATCAATTTCCTGTTAGGAGCTGCAGACGGCGGCAGAAACGCCGCCCAGATGAATCACACCGCTGCTCATGCGGCGACGGGTGACAGTGTTTGGTGCCGCACAGGATGATGGAATCGTTAGCGGGTCAATAAGAGAACTTCAGCAGGAGGTGGTGAATTAAATGCATATACTCCATTCATCACATTCAGCGGCCTTCTCTTCCACACACTCCACTTGTCAAGGTTCACATTTCATAAATAATGGAGCGAGACTGAGCGAGGAGAGAATCTCAAGTCCGACTGGGTGGAGAATTGAACGCAACCTGAGGAGCAGCTCATGTCTCAGACAGGGTTGGGAGTCGTGCCTGCAGGCGGGGCTGAGACTGACACATCATCTGTCCAGAGTTCTCTTCCATTTCTCACTCCCTCATCGAAATATACCTCCACACGTCTACTCAATCTACTTGCTGCTGTAAACCAGGGTCTGATTCGGACTCAAACTAATCCACTTACGAGCCGAGGAGGGAACAGAGGTGTGAGAGAACTGCATTATCCTGAAGACGTGCGAGTCTCAGAGGACGCTCACTCAGGCCACACCTGATCCTTCGTCTGCCTCATCTAATCCTCCCAGCTGGAGGACAGAAGTGGCCCAGGTTAAATATTAACAGGATGTTCAGAGCTCCGTGAAGAGAATCGCTCCAGCTTCAGAAAGTGGTTATTGAGAGGCAATCTTGCGGTGCTGTCTAACAATCAGACATTTTCCCACAACCCTTCTCTCAGACCAACACAGTGGAGCTCACAAACAAGTCAGGGAGTGTTTTTTCACCATGTTGGGTTCACTCTGACTGGACCTGTGCTCAACATTCATGTCACTGTTGTAGCCTGAATATCATCACTGAGTCAAGGTTGGACTACTGTCTTCTGAACAGTAAAAAAATAAAAAATAAAAAATACAAAAGACTTGGTAACTTAGGAATCATAACATGGACTTAAAATAAGGTTTACTACTACTTGTGACTTGTAACTGGTAAACCCACAACAGAGTTATAAAAGTCTGAGTTGTTAATGTGTGTGGAATGGACTAGAAAACTGTCTGAAAAAAAAACAGTAGGAGGGAATTAGACTTCCGAAAAAGAATTGGTTATCTAAGGAAGGTGACATGGAACGTGGAATTGGGACTTGTTAAATTGCCATGTCAAAAATGGACCAAGTACAATGACTTGTACATTTTAAAAGTCCCCAAAAAACTTGGTGTAGGAGGAAATAAGAGAGAGACTTGGCATATTGACAAGTCCCAAATCGACTTCTATCAAGTAAAAAATACCCTTGAAGAACTCTGATCTAAAATGAATGATTTGATTAATTAGGACGTGACATGGATGTGATAAATGACTGGGACTTGTTAAACTACCATGTTAAAAATTACTAAATCAACCACTAACAACACTCAACCAATAACAAATCATGGCCAAGAAGAACTTGGTGAAGTCCTACTTCAACTTGCAGGAGGTCTGGAATGTTCAACTTCCACAGGTAGAATTTAAACAAACACTTCAGATATTTATTAAAAAACAAGTCTCTCGATTTGCACCACAAATCTGAGCGACTCTTCACAGTCACTTCAAGATAACCAGCCGTCCGTCTCCAAGGCACTCGGGAGTAAAAGCTTGGGAGCTGTCGGTCAACTGGCGCTCCCTCATTCTGTCAGCAGGCCGTCTTGGAAGACCAATTACAGAGCTCATGACGGCGCGACCGGGATCTGGCCCGCAGCTCAGCTGCCTGCAGGCTTCATCTGTTCAGTGGAGTCCATGTGGCTCATGGGCAGGAGGACACACGGTGGAGAGACAGAGCAGTGCGGAGTGGAGTGGAGTGGAGAGGAGAAGAGAAGAGAAGAGAAGAGGACGGACTGGTGACACTTCAGATGAGTGAAGACCGGAGGGCAGTATATGGCAGGATGAGAGTCCTCAGTAACCACACAGCAGCCAGGTCATAATGGAGTGGTTGACTGACGTGTGTTAATAACCTGAGCTGAAGCAGAACCAGCATCCAAGCAGCTTCAGTCATTCAGAACCCACAGATTCAAACAGCATCATGGTGGCTCATTAGCATGTTTGTACCCGAGCGAAATGAAACCACTTCGTTCATGACGTCATCTTCATCTCTCTAATTAAAGGTCAGCGCTGAGGTCAAGCACATAAGAATATGACTGGTTTTAATGAGGTCTCCTTCCTCCTGCCTCATAATTTCAAGATAATTACATTCGCAGAGATTCATTTTCCACAGCCACGATTACTGACTTCACCAACACGTCGCTGGAGACTTTCATTTACTCGTTTGCCATCTTGAAGCTGTTGGACCAGCGAGGAAAATGTCCCGCTCCTGAGTCAGAGCCAGGAGCAACTCACGCGGTCCAGGTCCAGGGCTCCTCAGCAGAGTTAACCCTTTATTAATGATCCTGTCGCGGCCAGGAGTTGGACTTGTCAAGCTTCATCTGATGTAAAAAATCCCTCCGAAAGCAGAAAAGCACTTTCGCAGCAGAGGCCAAAAAAAAACACTGCACTTTTACCAATACTTTTAAAGCCTTAAAATCCAAACAAACCCACGTGGACGTTATTGTGAAAGCGAAGTGCTAAAAACCTTTTGGTTCATTTTGTTGAACAGCAGGTGAAATAGGCAGCAGAGGTGGATCTTACCTTGACCTCGATGAAGTCTGGTTGTCCAAGAGCAATGAGCTCTGAATAAGCCAACATCTCCTCCACGTTCCAGGACTTGACCAGGGTCAGTCTGTAGACTGTTCTTTGTCTCTGTGGAGAGACAGCGCAGTCAGGAAGAGCTGACCGAGGATCGGGAAACTAGCAGGACACCCGGAGGGAGCACGTGGGTCAAGTTCACACTCAATACCTCAACACCACTCATAACATTATCTTATAACAGTATTTAATAAGGTAAAGCAGAAATACTGCCATCTAGTGTTGGGAGGCCATCTCACTCGTGTTTGAGACAGCGGAAATCGTTCACGTGTCACGGAGCCGTGAGTGAGAGGACGAACGTCACGCTCTGATTGGAGTTGAACCAGAGGAACGTGATCAGGGAGCCGTCCTCCCAAAAGCACTTCTCTGTGAATAAAGAAGTGAGAATAGTGCAGTGGACAGAGCTGCGGAGCGGAACAGCAGGAGTCTGTTGCTGAGACGGTAAATCAGCAGAGAGGATAATCCTGAGCGTGGAGAATGAAGCGGGGACAGGTAGCAGGAAGAAGAGAGAGCGAGGCGAGAGAGAAGAAGCTGATGAGGTCGTCCTCATTGACTGAGGGGTTTTCAGGAACACCTGCTCCTTTTCTGAGTGGCACACAAGTGCATAATTGGTCTGACGGAGCAGAGAGGCCATTCCAGGTGCCTTCATCCTAAATTCTGACCACAAATCCATCATCCCAGGAGAGCTGGCAGGGAGACGTGCAGAAGAGACTGACCACAGAGGAGGATTAGCACGCTGACAGCAGGTGCATTTCAGGACGGGTAAACAGACCAGAGTTGGGCACAGCTCCACAAACAGCCGCACTCTTTCCTAGTCAGGTCGCTGAGGCCTCAACAGAGAGGTTCTACCAGCCCACCTGAAGGAAGGCGAGCCAGGGTGACTAGAGAGATTCGAGAGTGAAACTAGCAGGATGATCAGAACTACTACAACCACGAAAAACACCCCGACACTGAAAAACCAGCGGAAAGGGTGAATGTTTCCCTGATCGACCTATAAACTAACAGCACTGTGCATCTCTCACCTCTGGACCCCAAAAACCTGAGAGAAGAATCTTCAGAAGATGCCCCTCATTGCTCAAATCACTCAACTCTGAGGCCACATGCTACGAACAGATATGAACAGAGCTACAACAAGACTGCCTCAGCAGCAGCAGCACAACTAGCATAAATAAATATTCCACTCAGGTATGCGACTCTCTTAGGGCAGGAAATAATAGAATATTACATCGTAAAAGAACATCTTTGGGTCCAAACCAGACTTGATGGCTCACCTTCTCTCCCAGGGCTCGCAGACTGTCCAGGAATCGTGGCCAGAAGTCTTTGAAAAGCGGACGGTCGATTTTCTTCAGGCTGTCTTTAGTGCTGGCATCTACACTCACGTACAGCTGAGTGACTGGAACCAAAGTCCTGGGCAGGACAAGAGTTTTAAATAAGATACAGCAGTCTAAGGAACTTTTCACCCTTTGGACTCTCAGGTGGCCTGAGTCATACTCTCCTCCTGCTGTGCAGCCTCGCACCTCTGCACCTCAGGCAATGCTCTGTTTTCTTCTCAGCTGTCAGCACTATGCACAAAATAGCTGGTTTGTGACCCACGAAGAAGTACGTTTCAAGGGGCCGTCATCGGCCGCACGACACGTGTGTCGCGAGAACGATCCTATTCATGACCATCGGTTTGATCATCGTATCTCTCTGACACTATGAGTCATCGTCACCTCAGATATTAACTGATGATGCACATGCGCCACAGCTCTAACAGAATGTGACGTTTCACAGCCAAAAGTAAACACGAAAACAGCGGAAACATGCTGCGTAATATGGAACTCTACTCTGACACCACATTGAAGTGAAAGAAAGTGAAAGAGAGTACTGACAATCAAGGAGATTTTTATCAGTGAAGCGCAGATCCAGACATCAAAAATGATCTATGAATAGTCTAGTAATCTTCAATAACTCTGGAAAAATTAGTGTCGTTATTCCTGGCTGTTCTCCTCATGCAGAACGTTTATCATTTCTGACAAAAAAAAGAATCTCAGCAGCATTAAGAGTTAACTTCAGAATTTTGACCTGTGTGACTGTTCACTGGATGAAACTATGTTGTACTTGTTTGGCAGAAACTGAAGTGAATTTTAACTCCACCAAGTGCACATTTTCTCTTCAACAGGAGAGACATGTCGGAACAGAAAAACAGGAGTCACCTTGTGGAGTTGAACCTGTGGTGAACCTCCACTGCAACAGATTCCAGTCTTTACACTCTCCACAGGAATGTGTCTATCAAGGCTAAAACACCAACGTTGCCTGAGGACGGACAGTGTCCGGGGCGCTACCTGATTTCCTCAGGGAACTGAGCGTTTGTGACCAGGAAGCTGGAGATGCGGTGCGAGTGTAGCAGGCGAAGGAAGGTGTTGATCTCGGGGTACATGATGGGCTCCCCCACGAGCGAGAGGGCGCAGTGCTTGACGGTCAAACCTTCCTCAAAGCGCTCAGGCTTCACTCCGGGGACGCCTGTAGGAGACCGCAAATCAGAGCAACCATGAGTCACAGGTGTTCTGCGCTGCTACATGCACAGCAGACTCCGGGAAGTGTGATCTTATGAGACCATAAATCGCATTCCGACTGTAAGTGATGTAAATGCTTCTCTCGGATACGTCACGCTCCAGCACAGGAGCGAAGCACAACTTTCCCCTGGAGAGCCTCTCGGAGCAGCGCGCACTCATTAAAAGGATATATATCAGTGAAAGTATTCATCATGAAATATTCTATTAAATTTTCATGCAGTTTTCTCACTGAACTTGAGCTTCAAGTGGATTTTTTTTTCACGTCGAGTTTATCAGAAGGGACGCGCTGCTCTTCTTAATTAACAGAAATCGGACACAGATTGAGAATGAGAACGCTCACCCGGCGACCATCCGGATCTGAATGTGCGTTCCAATAATAGAAACAAGAGTGTTTCAGAGGGTTAAACTGCAAAAGCGCTTGGACAGAAGAGCTCTGTGAGTCAAGTCGCTTTCAATTGTTCTTCTTGTCGCAGTGGAAAGAATCACAGAAGGAAATGTTTAATTCACGGCGTCGACTTGAGAGGAGACTCGGAACAAGAACAGTGGGTTTGAAAGAGGAAGGGAGGACACAGATTGTTACTGGCTCACAGAACATCAGTGGGAAAGCTACGAAAACAAATACTCAGATTTACCAACTAACTGCTTCCATCACTCTCAGCAGGAGGCATCAGGTATTGACAACTTATTGGTTATTAGAGGAAGAAAAGAGAGACTGAAACAATAGCATATTCAACCAAGCAGCCAGTTGATTACCGAACGGTCGGGAGGAGATCCACAGCATGACTCACCTCTGAATTGTCGGATCATGTTCTGGTGCTTCTCCAGGCTCTCCTGCAGGATCTTCTCAGCTGGATCCATCTTCCAGCGCCACTCAGTGCCAACCGGGTTGGTGTGATGTCTGGTCAGAACAGAAGAGATGGAGTGTTTACCACATTTAGAACCATCGCCTGGAAGATGGTAATGGAACACGCACCTCCAGCAGAAGACGCACTTGTTCGCGCAGGCCAGGCTTGGGGTCGTCTCCATACAGCGGTGGGATTCAATCCCGTAGAAGGTGTGCTTGTAACACCCTCCCCTGCCTCGCAGCATCGACTGACCCACAAGACAGGGACGTTAAACACCTTCACGATACCTTCAGCTGCACGTCTGAGAGAATTACCTTGGTCCAGCGGCACAGTTTCACTCCAGAGTGACTTCCGATCAGTTTGTAACCTGAACAGACAAAGATCAACATGAAGAGCCAGGGAGAACATTAGCATACCACTATTTGCACTACTGAAGTGTGAGTGAGTCCATCTCTCCACCATCTTCGCATGGCTCTGAGACACTGCAACAGATGGAGGACTGAAGCACATAAGGGAGCTCAGAGAGCCCAGAACAACAAGACTGTGGAACAGTTCTAAAACCGTAGAACAGATGCAAGAGTCCGCAACAGCTCAAGATTCAAATACAAAAAAACACTATCACAGCTACAACTAAGAGTCTATAAGAGTTGCAACATGACAGCTGCACAATGTTACAGCAACTCCAAACCTCTGTTACAACTCAAAGACTAACTACAAATAGCTAAGAATCAAAATATGAAACTCCAAAATGATGCTAAATTTAAGCAACAGCTCTTTACCTCTGGTTTTATCCCAACATGCTCATAATATGGAATAGTAATCTCTCCGTCACAAACGTGCCACTGGACAAGGGCCATAGTTCTTTCACTAGCTACTCCGAATACCTTCACCAATACCAGGTTTGAAGTTGACTAACCTGAACTTTTGTTTCTTTCATGAGCAGTGAGGACGATGTCATCATCATCATCATAAGTTTGACTGGTCTAACCTGACCCTGAACACACCATTGGATTGGTTTAAAACTGAAGGAGATCCCTGACAGCAAACTTCTATCATTAGCTACAAATGAAGCCTACACAGTTCAATATTTTAAACCAGAAGCTGTAAAAATCTCATTCACACATGAGCATCAGCTGTCAGAGAATTTGCTCAGCTGTAAACTTATTTGGTCCTCGTCTTCCTGAACCTCGATAAAACCTTGTGCCATCTCCATCTGAGGCAATGATCCAGTGAGATTCTGAAGCCTTTACAGGACCAGAAGGTTTTTCTTGCAGTTATTTGTCGCAGGATTGCAGAAGTCTGGAGGATGTCACTGCAGCTCTGGGATAAACACCATGTCTCCTGTTTTACAGCAAACACACATTTTACATCCCTGAAAATATCTGGAGTGTGATCGATGGGGAGGAGGACTACCGGCTCCATTAGAGCTCAGTCTACGCTGCACTTCAGACAAAGATGCTCCACTTAAAATAAGATTCTGGCTCCAGATTACAGGAAATAGTGGGCGTGTCGGGGGGCCAGAGCCGAGCCCAGAAGATATCTGACACAAGATTAAAGAGAAAAACAAGATGTTAATTTAGGAGTTTGGGCACAGAGGGGTGGTGATGTGGAGGACACAACTTTTCATCTTCACTCAGAGCCAACAGGGGACAGCACCGATGGCCAGACTGAGGGTCGACCCCGGGGCCACAGAGCTTTACTTGGGAAGCGATGCAGGTCACGTCAGGTGACCACGAATTACAGAACTGTCCTCAGAACGGGCCACTCACCTTGTTTGGTGAGTGACTCTCTCAGGGCCGGCGTGATCATCTCTCTTCTGTCGCCGTCGCTTCTCTTCACCCCGTTGACCTTGGACAGTCTCACCGTGGCGCCGTCTCCTCGCTCCTCACCTTCACGCTGTGAAACATGTGACATCATGATATTGGTGAAACACTTGTACATTTCACAGATTCACAGGTTTGTCTCATTATCAAACGTTCTTTCAGAAGATCCCGGAGGAACCTTGTGAAACTGTCGGCATCTTCTCATTGAGGGGATTTCTTGCTCGGGCTTGTTAGCAGCTCAGTCAATTAGCAGGCATCTCTGGACGCTGGCAAGTGTTTAATGAACAAACTAATTAGTTCCAGCACCGCCTCGCTGGGACAGATTATGAAAAAACAACATCCATTTGTCTCAACAAACAGATCATTGAGTGAGTGTTTGATTCCAGGCGAGATGAGGAAGAGCAGCCCAAGTTTGACCTCAAACGTCATTCAACAGACCACAGTGGAGGTGCTCCTCTTCTTCATCTCAGCATCACAGTCCAACTCTGTTTCTCATCCCCCACGAGTTCAAACCACGTCCTCCCTAACTTTGTCTCCAAATTTCTCCTCCTGTCCCTCCTCCTGACAGACTGATTTATGACCTTGTACTTTCTAGACACACCCAACCTCAGTATCTTTGTCTCTGACTCCAGTTACAACGTCAAACAGCTCTGACTAATACATTTGTTCTGGTCAGTCCCTGAGAGACGTCTCTCCAGAATCTAATTTCTTAGACTTCTCTTAACCAGTCTTGAAAAATGATGATTAACGTGACAAATATTAAAGCTTATGATAGTTAGAAAAAGTCAAAACTATGAGGGGAAAAAAAACATACAAGAAAAGATATCAATGTAGAGAAAATAACCAGAAAATGTAGACAGTTCAAACGGATGAAAAAATAATCAAAATTAAAAAAATAATAATTTTTAATAATTATTGCAGTCAGAATTAATAAGGAAAAAAGTTTGAGTAGCTAAGTAAAGAATAAAGAGTAGTAAAGAACAATTGTATAATAATACTGAATGATCAAATAGAAAGCCAAACGTATCAGAATTATGCGATCAAATTTTTAATAAAATATATTTAAACAAATTATAAATATAAAGGTAAGTATTTATCGAATAAAACAATTTTAACAATAGAAATTGCCAAATTACCTCAAATGAGGTCAAAATGATGAGGAATAAAAGACAATAATGAGATTGAAATGCAATGATGGCAGATTAAACTCATATTAAAGAAGTGCAAATTCTGTGATTAAATATCAGGATAATTTCACAATGAAGGAAATGGAAGCAGTGAGGTTTGAAAATTTAAATCATGAGCTAACAGAATCATTATGTAGCTGCTTGAGAAAATATCACAAATATAGTCAAGGTTAGTGTCTGAATTCTCGGAACTTAACACAATTAGCCGTTTCAGGGAGGGCAGTTGAAACTCACGGGTCGAAGGAGTTGAACCCTTCAAAACGACGGGAAGCATTTTCACATCAAACTTGACTTCCTCCTGTAGCTGACCTCAACCTCGTGGTGGAAGATTAGAAATTCATGAGAGCAGAACTGCAGCTGCTCCACAGAAGCTTGACTCGCATCAGTTCTCCGGCTGGTCTCTCAGGGAGACAGCGCACCATCAGAGCGTGACATGAGGGATTAGAGAACCACTTTGTGCCGGTTCTCACGCTTGACAATGGACTGATTCACCTTAACGTGGCCAGGTGATCTGAGCTCGTAGCCAGAACCTTCTGCTCCGTGACCTTCTATCCCGTCAGAATATCCAGCACACGTCACCTCATCAAAGGAGTGCCCAGCTGCAGCAATACGTTTTATCAAAGAGTGTGAATCTGCCCATCCCCTTCATCACACCTCACAACTCATTCTCTTGCACAACGTCGTATAAAGCCGCTTCCTTCATTTCTCCACTCACTCATCTTTCCTCGTTCGAGTGTCAAGTGGGCGTCCTGGCTCTTACGCAAGCCCCAGCTCTCGCCTGCCTGGGTCTGGTGTCTATCAACCCATCTGCTGCTTCCCTGTCAGCAGCGCCGCTGCTCCGAGTTTAGATGACGCTGCTGCCGTTCTGCTGTCAGGACGTTGAAGTACAGATTTGCTTGAGGAGTCAGAGAAAATGGACCGGCTGCCGAGAGACACTGCAGCAGCAACTAACGCGGCAGCATCCATTCACAACTCTCATCTTAAAGGGTCTTCCTTTGCTCATCTGAACACCAGTGTGGTCATCATTTGGACATTCGGTGACAATTCCTTATATGATCATTTCCCAGCATTCAATTAAACAGTTGATTACCTCCCAAAACCTCATCCTTCTCCATCTACTCCTCAGGTGTGACACGGTTCTTCGTCACTCCTATGCTTGTTGCAATTCAGACCAAAACCGGTCCTTCCAAGTTTTTTTTATTGTCATTTAGATGTAATAATGTTCAAGTTCCTGCTCTAGTAGTGAGTCATATTTTTGGTTTTTTTTTCATCAACATCTACACCTCCCAAAACAAACATCATAATTCCTGTGAGGAATTCTTCAATGATCCCAAACAGTCCATTTTTTTTCCTGTATGTAAGATAAAACCAGCATAGCAATGTCATAAAAACCCCAAAACAAAACAACTTAAAATCTATGGTTGTATCTGATAACGGTGGCAAGATCATTCAAGTTTAAAGTAGCAGGAAAAAAAGAGCCCAGGACCAGTTTGAGGACCCACATCTTCTGGGCCATCATTTACATGACCAGACAGAGCACTGCGCATTAGTGTTCACAGAGCTGCAAGCCCCGTTTTGGGGGGGGACCAGTCTGACCTTGGCTTTTTTCACACTGCTCATGATGCTCCCCAGATCCTCAACGTCGACCACAGAGCCAGATTCTGCTTCGCCTTGAGAGCCCAACTCCTCATCAGTGCTTGACTCCAACAGATCATCCTGAAAGAACAATGAACAGCAGTCAACGAAAAGAGGTCCAGACTCCTCAGAACCCTCCTCTGAGGACAACTGGAGCCTCTCCACTGTGTCCTGGATCTGCTTTGGGGCTTCCACGTAGCGGCCTGGAACACCACACTACTCCAGGAGACATCCTGGCAAAAGCCAACTCAACTGTATTTACTTGGAGGAGCAGAGTCTTGAGTCTCCACATGGAAGCATGCGATCTTCTTTGAGCTGGTATTGTTGTTCACCAATATATCCACGGGTGGTCGGTGAGGCTGTTAAATATATCGCCACCGGAGGACGGTGAATTTCTGCCATTATGCCTCAGTGCTAGGTATCAGTAATAACAGCAACATTGCCTTCTTGGTTTCCATTTCTGTTTGGCCCATATCCGTAAAGTTTATGGAAACACGCAGAAATACAGAGGAAATGAAGGCAGGGCACAGACAGAAGGCTCTGTCTATAAAGTTGAGCATGAATGGGTATAAAAGGCTGAGGACCACAGGTGAGAGGAGAAATGTCAGTGGAGAGCTTTGTCTTCTATCTCAGCTCTTTCATTTTAAAACCCAGGTCAACATTGTTTGTTCCAATTCGTCTTCTGCAACTGAATTCCCTCTAAACAGAGTAGTGTTTTTCGAATCCAACCACTCAGGAAAACAAGTCCGTAAATGTGAAGTTAAGTGCACCATCAAGAGGCGGCGGAGAAACACAGCCCACGTAGGTGGAAGTGGCGCTGCCATGATGACCAGGGCGGTGGAGGGAAGGGAACAGATTGCTTCTAACTTCAGAGAGAAACACACAGCAATGAGGCTTCTAGTCAAAGTGTGACTCGGTGACGGAGCCGTGGCTGCAGCCTCTGTCTGTTCCGGCTGAATGTCACCACGCAAGAGTGTTGCAGACCGGCGGGAAGAAGTCGCAGCGAGAGTTGGCTCTAAGGTGTCCGCTGCTATGACAACCGGTCATCCATGTGTGGCAGTGAGTGTGTACATGTGTGCCTCTAATACATTTGCACTTACGAAATGTGTTTTCTTGATGATGGGTGAGAAGCAAAGTGCGACATTGATGGACCAAAAAAAAAAAAAAAAATGTCAGGACATTTATTATCAGGCTGCACACAGCCAGAGTGGTAAATCGGAACACCTTGTTCTTTCAACCCAGAACCGTCGGTCCTGGAAAACGTTGTGTTAAAGTCCTTGTTCATTTTTGAGCCACTCATCTGGCCCTCAAGGTTCTCAGCACCTTCTCAGCGGGCACAGATGGACCTCGGCTGTGGAGGAGCCACTGAGTGGACAGGGATCAGAAGAGAAATCCAACTGTAGCGGTGAATACACTCCATTTAAAGCTGGCTCCACGAGCTGCATCACAGTTACATGTGTTTCTCACTTGGACAATCACATGAACACAATGTACATTAACAATGAAAGCAAAGCGAGGATGCAAGAGAGAACAAGATATAAAACCTAGTATGAGCTTAAGACTCATACTCATTACTCATGCTCACTCAGACGCACAATAGCAGGATGAACAGCATATTTATAAGTCTCCAACCATTTAAAAAATATTAAAGAGGAGCTGATGAAGGACACTGATCAGATTTATACTTTTATAATTAGTGGTTCTCAAAGTTTTCACTCACAATCGTTTATTTTAGCTACAGGGGTTAGACAAAATAATGGAAACACATTAAATCTAAAAAAAGCTTAAATGTGTTTCCATTATTTTGTCCAACCAATGTATATACTTGGTGTTAAATTCGCCATGGGTAATAACCTCACATGGACAGCAGATGGCACTGGCGGCAGAAAGCACCCATAGCCCACTCGTGTAAGATGTGAAGAAGAGGTTGTTTCACTGAGAAATGACGTAAAACTGTAGGGAAATGATTATATTTGTTACTATTGTGACATCACAGATTTTTTTTTAACAGTGACTTGTTTCAATATGTTTGATGACACAATTTCATAAAAAAGATTGTTTTTCTGAAGGTACGGCTACAGAACTACAAAACAGAATTACAGAACTACAGAGCCAGAGTTAAAGGCCATTTATTCTCAACATTCCATACAAATCCGGACGGAGCCTTCTGCCTGTGCTCTGCGTTAATGTCCTCCATATTTCTGCACGTTAGCACGAAGCTTACCGGTACAGGCCAAACAGAGCAGTACCACCACAAACCATAGGTGGCGGTGTTGCTGTTACTACCCGAAATTTATATGAAACTCGAAGACATAACATTGATGGAAATTCTCCGTCCTCCCGCTGCGATAAATTTAATGGCCTCAGCGACCACCACTTCCAACAACTCCAATTTCCTCTTTAATGTCTGTCATTTGCTTTGCAGTTTGAAGTCGCTGCCACTTTCGATTACAATAAAGGCAGCCTGGGCTGCCTCCCTCCAGCTCCCGGTGGATATATGAAAAACAATACCACCATAAAGAACGCATGGAAGCATGTGATTGATACTGGCAATATTGTTTGAAAAGGATGGATACAATTTCGTGCAAGGGAGCATGAATGGGCCATCTTATTGACATCATCCCCGCTGCTTCACATTTGCTTCCAGAGACAACAGTCGGACAAAGCCAAGAGGTCAAACGACAGAGATATTATCTCAACATACCTCAGAGCACTGGTCCTTGTTCTTCTGTGCGTTCTTGTGACTCTCCTTGGAGTTTCTGCTCTTACAGGCTCCGTTGCTCATCTTCTTCTCTCCCGTGGAGAGCTCCTTTAGGCGAATCAAGAACTTCTCCTTCCAGGCCTGGAAGTCAGCCTGGATGCTCCCGTGACGACTCTTCACGACGTTACAGTCGCCTTCTCCTCTGCTCATAATCCGCACACCACTCAGCATCCACAGCCACTTGTCCACATTCTTACCCACCTGCAGAGGAAGATAGGACTTTGAGATTTGGCTGCACACGATCAGAGGTCAGGTGACTGAAGCGTCGCTCACCGTGTTGTAGTGTCCCACGTAGACGGAGTTTCCCAGGCTAAAGACGGCGTACCGGAGACCCTTCAGGTAGGTCTTCCCGTACCTGAAGTCCGTGGACGCCTCTTCCAGCCATTTGCAGAACCACTCAGCGTTCTCCGTGGGCTCACCGTCAGTGTAGGTGGCCACCAGAAACACACACACAGACCTGCTCGCACACTAACAACAAAATGGCCGACACAAACAAGTACTTTAAGAAAGAGAAAGAACCAGAAGAGGGCGATGTTAAGTGTAGCTTGTAAACTCAAGTGAAAAATTAAACTACTGTTAAGTAACTATAAAACAAGTAAACATACATTACATGTCAGATAGTGCTGTTTCACTATAGACAAATGGTGGGCTGATTTTGAAGGACTGATCAATGCTGTTGCAGCTTGACTTGTGACCCACCTCATCAGCCAGATTGTCCTCTGGATCATAGTCCTTCAAGTCAATCACTTCAGCAGGGATTCCAAGGCTGTTCACCTCGTCGGACAGTTCGTGAGCAAAGCTCTGAGTAGCAACAGAATGACATCATTCAGTCACAAAAGAGGACAATCTAGCCGCCATGCTGGGTCACCTCAACACTCATCGCAGATTACAACAGTGGACACAGGAAAAGACAAAAACCTACTTTTGCAGTTCCTGTTTGGGAGCCGAAGAAGATTTTTACAGCCGACAAGTGAACGTCTGAGTTGGTGTCTGGTCGCAGCTTCTTCTCCACCATTGCCAGTCCGGAGATTTTCTGGAAGATGACACTTTAGTTGAAATCACACCCAATCATTTGATCTGCTCAGCACATCAATGCAGTTATATCTCGAACTCAAGTCAAGGTGAGCGTGGGATTAGATCAGGAGACAGACTGGTCAACAAGGGGAGAGATGATTCATTACGGTCAGTGATGTCTGTGGATGATATAGTAATTTGTGAGAAGAGGAATGAAGGTCAGTTGAGAGGAGAGGAGTGGGTGAAAGATTAGAGCAGATGTCCTTTATTTGTCCTACAGTGGGGAGTTTGAGTATTTGGGGGCAGTCAGTGGTAGGAAGACATGAAGGCAGGTGAAGAAAAGGTAGGCCTACGGGGGACAAATTTTATAGGACATTAGTGGACTCAGAAGTCAGAGTTTGAAGAAGTTGGAAGGGGAGAAGTTAGGAAGGATAGTTTGGACACATAGAGAGGACGGTGTTGGACTGAGAATGTTGGAGATGAGGGTCATAGTGCAGGAGGACATCTCGGTGTAACTTGTGGATGTTCAACATTGGTTAAGGCAGAGAAGGCTGACTTGCTGTAGCGACCCCTGAGGGAAATCACCAACGATGGAGAATGTGAAGAAGAAAATGCAAACACTCAGTTAAAATCCAAACTATTCTCTACACATCAGGACTTCTAGTCGGGCTTGGTGGACTCATCAGAAACATATCATCTAATTACTAAAATAACTACACGAGACGGGACACTCACACTTTGAAAACTCTTCTTGTATAAGAACCAAGACGCGAAAGCCACAGCGGCAGCAGAGTACAGGTAGAGTCTCTGGTGCCACAAGGAGACGAACCAACTGTCATCGTGGCGGGAGCGAGACTCGAAGCCTGCTATAAAGCATATGGCAGCAGTTAAAAGGGTATATAAACTGCCACAATGAAATGCAGTCAAACAATATCAGTCTCCTTAACTTCACCTGCCGTATGTAAACAGAAGCAGGTCACTTGCTAACAAAGCATCTCTGCAAGTCTCAGTACAAAACACCGTCAAATAAATGGGTAAGCAGATTTACCTGAACTCTTAGGAGTAGATTCAGCGCCCACAGAAAGTAAAATAATCAGGAGTAAACTTTGGGCCATTCTCAGAGTTCCGAAAACCTTAATTTTGCTGTCTGCTCTGCGTGCAGCGAGGAACCATGGTTCTGTGCCGCGTGGCTTCATGGGTAGTGTAGTTTACTACACATTCGGAACGAGAACGGAAAAACAACGACTACTGTAGTCTGCCCCGACAATCGAGATTCAATTGATAAATTGTCTTTGTTCGTATGAATTTTATTTATAACGTGTTGAAAGTGCTTTATTACGCACTTTACTTTGAGGATAGACCCGTTTAAAGCGATCAAATCGGCCTCCAATTCATGCGATTGGCGGGTCACATGACATCTGCTTGCAACATTTTGACTTGATTTAGAAAATGATGAATACATTTTTGTACAGTTATAATTAGACTCGAGACTAAATTACTTTGTTCTTCATTCAACGTGGTATAAAATTAAATCAATATTTCTTATTACAATGTGACGATGCTACTTTGGCAAGTTGCAATCCGGACTGCCTGCGTTTAGTCAACAAATGCGCTAATGCTGAGAGAACGAAAAGAAGCGAATCAAATCATTGGAATACATAAACGTAATATATGTGTTTCTTATATTGATTTTATTTTCTACAGGGGCTACTGATCACTCCAACCCAGTAGGTGGCGGTAATGTGGCTTCCAGGTGACTGCGAGAGTCAATCAAATTCTACCTAAGACAAATTAATATCAGTTCAAAGCAGAAAACGGAAGTTTGGCGACCACATCCCATCGCTTCTGCAGTTGGGGCTGGAGTTTTGAGGTGGTGGGGCATGTCACAGGCAGTGACAAGGGCAGCCGCAGTCGGGGACAAATCGGAAGTGCACTGCGCGATTATCCGGTGGCTCACAAAGCAACTTGGCTGTGGCGGACCGAGCTCCCAATGGGGAAAGCAAGAGATCTAACCGAGTGCGACCGTGGCATGATCGTGGGTGCAAGGCGGATTGGTCTCGACGTTAGAAAAACTGCAGATCTGCTGGGATTTTCACACACAACCGTCAGGAGGGTTTACAGAGAATGGGTCGAAAAGGATAAAAAGTCCAGCACTCGCCAGCTCTGTGGACGGAAACGCGCCGTGGATGACCGAGGTCAGGGGAAACTGGCCAAACTGATTGAAGCGAATGGAGACGCGACCGTTTCTCAGATAACCAAGTATTACAACAAGGGAATTCGAACACCCATCTCCGTGCGCACAACTCGTCGGATCATGAAGGAGATGGGCTACGTAAAAGAAATGCCTCCCGGCAGCACCACTGCAAAGTGCAAACGGTGAACATATCGTTGTATATAAACTCACTTGCACTAGTTCTGCTTCTAAGGCGGAACTACATTGCTTTGCATGACGCCACGTCGGCGGACACTGATCGCGGGAGCACAAAACTACGTCACTGAAATGCGAGGCCACTAGCGTCTGTTAGCTGTAGCGTCTTTTATAATTATCACTGTTTAAAATGTCTATATTTACACCAACGAATCAAATTCGGCTCACTAATGTGGCTGTGGTTCGGATGAAGAAAGGAGGGAAGCGGTTTGAAATCGCGTGTTACAAGAACAAAGTTATGAGCTGGAGAGCCGGAGCGTGAGTGAACATGTCATGATCTGATATCGCTGTCGTGTATTGCCGTGTAGCACTTGCTTTCACTGGGGGGGGGGGGGGGCATGACTTTCTTTCTGAAACGTTGCTTCTGTTGTGCCATTTCAAAGTGGCTAATACGAACCAAATGGCACTTAAGTCGTGTATATATATATGGAAAAGCTCACTCAGCGTTGTTGTTTTTAATGCTCGCCAAGTATTCAAGCGTATATTAAAGTTAAATGTACTTTACAGGACAGCAGAGGTCACGGCCGTGATGTCTCGTTTAGAGAGTCAGATCATTGGAGAAAGGGCAAGAACAGAAATGAGAATATCATAGGAACGTGTGGAGAAGTTTGGAGGACAGAAGGTTTGGACCAGCGGAGGGGAGAGACCGGGTTGGACCATGGATGTTTAGGTGAAGGAGAGGAAGACGTGACTAGATGCTGAAGATGGAAAATGCGTCAAGATGAAGAAGACTTGAGGAAATAAGTGGTGGTTGGTGAATCAGTGAAAGGCTCGAAGACTTTATGAAGCAGCATGTTTCTGGCACAATTTCACATGAAACTTCTCACTGAGCTTCAGCTGAGTCATTCTTTAGGACACTGATACATGTGTTTTGATCAATGCATGCTTGTTCGTCTGCAGCTGAGCAGGATGGACTTGTCAGATCCAAACCACGACGAGGATAAAGACTGGTTCTGACACATGACGCTGGGCCCAGATTTAAGCTATAAAAATTAAGATTTACATGATCTGAGTGCAGAAGTTCTGCCTGGTTGAACAATGTGGCCTAGAAAATCAGTTAATAAATTCTGGACTGCGGTACTTACACCCCTGTTGAGAGTTCATGGATTGGAAGTAGGTGAAATGACTTGTGACTAGGAGGATTTATGGTTACACAATCATTATGTTTAAGTTTTGATAATACAGAGAGAATTTAGTGTGGGAAGCAATGGCAAGGGCTGGGAGGCTGAAGTCCAGATGACCTCCTGAGAGCAGCAGTGAGATAGGGGATGAAGTGGACAGGAGCCTGGCCCATGATTCTCAGACTCCCACTCGGTTGTCCTGTTGATGTTATGCTGTGTAGCCCTCTGTACAGATGCTGGAGAGATGATCAGATTTCCCTTTGACTAATAGTTCTGTTGTTCTCCAGGGAGAAGGATCTGGATGAAGTTCTGCAGACCAGCTCTGTTTTTGTGAACGTGTCGAAGGGTCAGGTGGCCAAAAAGGAAGACCTCTCCAAGGCTTTCGGGACGGACGACCAGACAGAAATCTGCAAACAGGCAAGTGCCGGCCACATCAGGTGCGAGAGTGCTGTTGAATGGTCGGTGAAGGTCCAGTCTCAGTTCCGCAGACGCCTAACTTTCTGTGTCTGCTCAGATTTTGGCCAAAGGTGAGCTGCAGGTGTCGGACAAGGAGCGACAGACTCAGATAGAGTCCATGTTCCGGGACATCGCCACCATCGTGTCAGAGAAGTGCGTGAACCCCGACACCAAGCGGCCCTACACGGTCAGCCTCATCGAGAAGGCCATGAAGGACATCCACTACTCTGTCAAGGTCAACAGGAGCACCAAGCAGCAGGTCCGGTCCCTTCCCAGATCCCATCCGTGAGCCCCCTGAACCAGCTGCTGATTCCGTATTTGGCACTGCCCACAGGCTCTGGATGTGATCCGGCAGCTGAAGGAGACCATGGAGATCCAGAGAGCCCACATGAGGCTGAGGCTGGTTCTGCCAGCGAAGGAGTCCAAGAGGCTGAAGGAGAAGCTGAAGCCCATGCTGGAGGTGGTGGAGAGCGAGGACTTCGACGAGGAGCTGGAGATGGTGAGAAGTGATGGACTGTGACTCTTCACTTCTGAATCGTCATTTAGTTTTTATTCAAGTCATTCAAAAGTCATGATGTATTCTCTGAAAATACTATCTTGATTTGTCATTTTCAATTTGACTTTTTAAATTTATTTTCCATATTATTCATTAAAAATGAATCAGCTGTGTGATGAGTGAAAGAGAAAAGTAGTTCATCTTTTCACTATAAAACAAATGCATTTAATTTTTCAAAGCTTTATAAAACAATTGCGAGTATGTTTAACTGACTTTTGTTTTTGAAAATGAAGATTACTTTTTTCTACCTGTTTTTCCTTATGTCTTTGATTCCAAAATATAAACATTTTACTCTTTTAGTGTAGTTAAAATAATATTTTAGTTTTTTATTAGATATGTTAAGGTATGTTTTTCCATGCTAAAACATAATTTCCTGTAAACATTAACCCTGACATCTAGTGGTCATTTGCCTCAAAGGCAGTGCACCCGTCCACAGTGGAAGTTGGGCTGCTGGTACGGTGTTAGATGGTGACGTGCTCTGCTGCTCCTCAGGTGTGTCTGGTGGACCCGGGCTACTACCGGGAGATCGACGAGCTGATTCGCTGTGACACCAAAGGTCGAGGGTCGCTGGAGGTTCTGAGCCTGATGGACGTGGAGGAGGGAGAGGAGAAACTGTAGAGCAGTCCGGAGCTGGCTCGTGAACTGATGTTAGTTGTACATGTTGTGTATACGTTTTATCTGGGGCTGCTGGGGGGAAGGAACCAGGGGCTTTGTTGGTTTGGTTGGACCAGGTTGATTGTGACTCCCTGCGTGAGGAATAAAGTTTTTTTTTCTCACTTGTTTTGTGCTGTGTTGACGAAGCCCCGAAGGACCTCTGTGAGTGTTCACAGCTCAGAAGAAATGTCTCTGAGTCACTAGCTGAAATATATGACACGAAGTGACAAGTGCTTCATCCACTGGTCCCCAAAACCTCACAGATCAATTCCTGAACTCCCATCAAAACAAACTGGACCTTTGTTTGTTCTGATGGGGAAATAATACAAGATTTGAATTATTTAAATATTATGTTATCATACGAGAAAGTGTCTGCTTTAAATATCCTTTCCTTTCCTGCAAGTTCAGAAGTTTCTGTAAAAATTGTTCCAGAGTGAAAGTGCAGATGCAGCTTTTCTGTTCATTAGCATCTAATCATGAGAAGTGTCCTATGTGTAACATGTGGTTTACACATTTTTCTTTTTAAGCTATAATTTGATTTTTTTTGTGTGAAATGTTTTTTAGTTAATTGTATTTATTTTATTTTTTTACGAAAAGGTGTACTTCATTTAATTTAACGGAAAGTATTCAAAAGTGTTTTAAACATGATGAAGTAATAACCAAACCTTAATATTGTGAATATTATCACAGACTTTTTATTAAATATGTCGGTGGGTCTTAGAAAAGTGTGACACCTCATCACGAGGAAGGCGCCCCCGACGACCATGAGCGAGAGAGATATCCAGCCGAGGTACAGAGCCGGGCCCCAGTCCCTGCGTAGCAGCCTGGCGCTCTGCAGCGGCTGACTAGTGTGGTGACAGGTCCAGGCTGTCGGGACCAGCAGCAGGATCCCGGCCAGGACAAACAGAACACCAGAGGAGACTGTGATCCACGGTCTCTGGGGGAACAACACAGCTCCCGCCACGCCCGCCACAGAGGCCCCGATTCCCACGATGATGGCAGCCAGGATCAGAGCTCTCCAGGTGCGGAAACTTCCAGACAGACTCATGAGAGCACGGTAGAAGGAGCAGTGAAGGGAGCCGTCATGAGCCAGATCCCAGTGGTCCCACCGCAGCCAGACCCCGTCCCAGTAGGCCGGCAGCGAGGCCGTGGTGTTGCCCAAAGTTCCACTCACTGTCCACAGAGGCAGACTGATGGTCAGAATGGAGGCGATCCAGCCGATAAAGGCCACTGCCAGAGCGGCCCGCTCCACTGAGATCATGGCTGCGAACGCTAGCAGCTGGGACGGGGAGTTCCAGCTTGTAGCTGCATGTGTGTGTTCTGAAAAACCAGTCCTCTGGCATTCAGGAGCAGGTGAGGACTCGGCCGGGCGGAGAGGGAAGCCCTGTTGCTGTGCTGTGATTTAAAGAGACAGAACCACAGGCGAGGACCAGCAGGTCAGGACTCACAGGTCAGGACCAGCGGGTCAGAAGTCACGGCTCAGAACCAGCAGGTCAGAACCAACAGGTTAGGACCAGCAGGTCAGAACACACGGGTCAGAACCAGCAGGTCAGAAGAGCAGGCGGACCACGATCCACCTGACCTTCTCACAGGGTCAGAACCTTCAGGGCAGAACCTTCAGGTCAGAACCAGCAGATCAGAACTCATAGGACAGACCCAGCAAATCAGGACCAATAGGTCAGAACTCATGGATCAGAAACACAGGTATGAACCATCAGGTCAGGACCCACAGGTAGAACCCGGTCAGATGCTTCACGTCAGGACCCAAAACCATCCCAGAAGAGGTGCCCCCGCCTCTCACCCCAAACTCCATTACACCATGAACGGAATACGTGGTGGAAAATGAGTGAATGATTTCTGACGATGAATGAATTATCATTTATTGCATCGGTTATCAACTCGGTGACAGGGCCGGTGACAGAGGAGAAACTGAACTGATTTCCAGTTTGAACGGTTTGAATCTGAGTCGCCCAAAAATCCTCAAATTAAAAGTGAAGATAAGATGATAAAAGTGTGTTTTCACATGGTCAGAATTCAGAGTTTCCATTGGAATGTCCCAAACGTCCGCAGTCTAGGGGTGGACACAGCCCTGGCACTCGACCTCACCTTGCTCCTGGTGTCTGGAAGGTCTCCTCACACATAGTTCTTGAAGGCGTAGCTGCTGCTGACGGGGGTCCGCGCACGCCTGTACCCACCGGAGGGAGTCCCAGACCTCTGTGAGGGACAGCTCAGGCACAGAATCCCGCCTCCGCAGAAGAGCAGACCGGACGTGATGAAGCCGATGTAGATAGCGGCTCCCAGCTCTCGCTTCAGAACCTCGGGCACTCTTGGGTTGTAGAAGTCCATGATGATGGTGTGGGCGGTCCAGGCCACAGGCACGATAGTGGTGAGGGCTGACAGGCAGAAGATGACCCCAGAGGCCAGCACCACCCGGGTCTTGACTTGCGGGTGACCCAGGCAGTTGGTGCAGCGCGCCCCCAGCAGGAAGACGAGGAAGCCCAGACAACCCAGGACCAGGCTGATGCAGACCAGGCCGCGGGCCGCCTGCAGGTCCGGCGACAGGTCCAGGAGCGCGTCGTAGAGCTTGCACTGCATCTGGCCTGTGTACTCGCTGACGCACGTCATCCACAGACCCTCCCAGAACACCTGCATGACCACCAGGTGTGTCCCGATGAAGGCTGTCACCTTCCACATTGGCAGGGCGCAGATCAGGATGGTGGCGGCGACGCCCACCATGGCCAGACCGAAGCCGAGCTCCTGCAGGGCCATGATGCCAGGCTCAGCACCTGCAACACACATGGGAGGGTCAGCCACTCGCTCAGAGCTTCTTCACTTTCAGGATGTCCCACACCCAGAACCTGCTTCTGGCTCTACTCCGCGTCACACATTAAGCTTCATTGTATCAATTTGAGTGAATATTTGAGCTCACGCAATGGCCTTTGTTTGTGAACAGGTGAGCCAGACTGTCACATGAGACTCAAGCAACAGTGAGTCGACTGACAGGAAAAGTGAGGAATAATAGGAGCCTCGACATCGAGTCCTCGATGAAACGAACGATCAGAAACATCCGAGGCGCTTCAGAAGTTTCCATCTTCACGATGAGGAACCACCACTCTCCAGCAGGGGTCAGTGAAGACTACCTGACTGAAGAGCGACAGACAGATGTGACTGACGCGACAGACTTGAATTGATAAACAGAGACAGGCTCTTTTAAGATAAAGAAAAGACACATGAGTCAGACGAAAGGTTAGACAGACGGAAAGAGTCAGACAGCTTAAGAAATGGGTCACAGAGACAGGCATGGCGGAAGGTTGACACAGATTAGTGATTCTCAACACGAGGCTCAAATTATTATTGTTTTATTAATTTATTTTAACGGTCATTACACTGTTGTAATGTGTTATAAGTTAGAACAGCTTATTTCACGACTTAAACATGTGTCTCCAAAGTCAGGCCGCATTGGAACCATTGAAACAACACTGAAACAAGGGAAGAAGTGTCACATGACTGCATTTTATTTGATCACAAGTGCTCTAAGATTTAAAAAAAAAAAGTACAAATCCTTCATAACTCAGAACTGAAAGACAAAACATGCGACTAAAGTGCTTTTTGATTTCTCTGACGTGAGGAGGAAGCTGTTTTTAGACAGACCGCCTGCCACATTTGTATCGGTGGAACTGGACGAACCGGTCAGCTCAGGTTCACAGATCCCAGCTGAAGCTGCAGTTTCTAGCTTTGTTTACATGCGCAACAAGAAGGAGGACATGTAACCATGAACCAAATCTAAAGTCACAATCAGACTCTGAAGTCGTGTCAACAAACGGACATGTTTCAAACAAATAACCGCGTCACGTTCAGGCAGAAGAGAAGAGGGAAGCCGAGAATGATCAGTTCTATAGAAGGTCCCCTCAGATGTAAGTCTTTGCCGGCGTGGAGGAATACACCGAGTCTTCTCTTGAGGTTCTGTTCAGGAGGAACTTCTCAGACGGACCTTCCTCCTCTTTAGGGGGGCAGCTGCTGCACAGGAGAGCCCCACCCAGGACCAGCAGCCCTCCAGCGCCCCAGCCGATGTAAAGGGAAGCACCTAGCTCGCGTTTCTGGGCATCCACCAACACCGGGTTGTAGAAGTTCCTGATGATGACGGAGGCGGTCCATGACACCGGGATGATGCACAGCAGACCACAGATGATGAGAACCACGCCGGCAGCCACCGCCACCCTGGCTTTAGCCCTTTGGTCAGAGATGAAGTTGGTGCACTGGCCAGCAGCAAAGGCCATGAGGATTCCAGCGAGGCCAGTCACGATAGAGACCACCATCATGGCACGGGCGCCCTGAAGGTCGGTGCTGAGAGCCAGCATGGAGTCGTACACCTTGCACTGCATCTGGCCGGTGCTCTGGACCACGCAGCTCATCCACAGACCCTCCCAGATGACCTGTGAGGTCACGATGTTGCTGCCGATGAAGGCGGTGACCCGCCACATCGGGGTGCCGCATGTGATCAGTACCCCAATCCAGCCGAGGAGGCCCAGCGCGCAGCCCGCCATCTGCATCTTGAGGGAAGACATGGTGCTCTCCGAGGCGTCGTGTGAGAAAGTGGCGAGCCGACGGTGACAAACGGGTGTGAGGCAGAGGAAGAATGAGGCGGAGGAGCCGAGTCATGAACGAGGCACGGCAGCATTCTTTGTGCGCGGAACAATTAAGCTTCAGCGCGTATCATGGACGCTGCCAGGGTTGTGTTTCACTGGCTTTTGTTGATGCCAGGAAAAATCTGATCGAATCAGGACATGGACTGCGGGGCTGCGGGGCTGCAGGGCTGCAGGGCGGGAGGGGGTTTGGCCGGGAGACATGGAGGGACGCAAGACGAAAAAAAAAACGTCATTAGTTAAGATTAATGGTAGCATTTTTGAGACGGCATTCCTGAGCCCTATTCAAGTATTTATGACCGGTGACATTTCTGGTTCATGAAGCTCAAACCAGTTCCTGAGATTGACAAAGATAGTAACTGATGTGGACAGTGGAAAAGTAAACTAAGAAAGGTCAGACTCAAAGGAATAAACTGATCAATTGGTGCGAAGAATTTGACTTCATATTAGCTCAAAATGACAAAGTAGGGAGAGGAAACTTTGTCTTAAATATCAAGGTGGAACATAGAAAATACGATTGGTAAAGGGCCTTGCTTACATACATTGACACCAAGTCACCCATTCATCCATTCACGCACACAATTGCAGGAGAGCTTCTCCTCTGAGTCTCTCCTTGATGACTGAGCATCTCTCTCTCAGAGATTCTCTTGGTCACTGGTGACTTCAGGTGAGAGGAAAAACCCACCAGTCAGTGGAGAGCGTTGCCTCCCGGCTCAGCTCTTTCCTCACCATGACTCTGATCTGTCTGTCCATCTCATGCTGGTGAGGTGGACCCAAGGATAGTAGAACTCCCTGTCCAACCTGGACAGGACATTCCACCCTTCCAATAGAGAACCATGGACTTAGAGAAGCTGATCCTCATCCCTGCTCCATGGAGCCAACGAGCACATTGTGAGACCCTCTAGTCAACAATGACTGCACAGGCAAAAACAAGTCTGACCAAAGGACAGCAATGCAGACCAGAGAAAAACTCTTCATAGAGAAGGTGACCTCCCAACACTGAACTCAAGCACCGATAGTCTATGTCTCAGCACCAACCCTCTAGACACGAATAGCAAGACTTCCTGCCATCACTCTCCTTCAGTTCAACCACCACCTTCAGCTACGTGCCACTGCTGGGGAGCCACAATTTTAAAAGATGACCTGGGCTTGTTTTGTGCTCCGACAGGTTTCGGCTGGCATGTGAGGCCGAGGGTGTGGCCCAGAGGTAGTGCCATCAAGCTGCACTTTCTGGGACAACAGGGGTCAAAAGAGTTCAAAACCTTTTTGATTGGATCCAAGCACCTTTGAAAACTAGGGACGCAGGAAGGGACGACCTTTCTTCATCAGTCTGAGACCCAGAGGGATCCAGGCTGAGGAAGTAAGACCCCGACCTCTGCGCCGAAAGGTCAGGTGAAATAAAAATTGAGCAGAAAGACTGTGGGGTTTAAAGGAGCAGAAAGATTTTCTATAGTTTATTAATGTTTATATTTTCCCAATGTCATTATTGCTGTCTTTAATTCCTGCCTCCAGGCTCCAATGACGCGAGCTCAAATCCCTGAGCTAAGGAGATGTCATTGATCCACTCAGCAGGAATGTGGTCGCAACTGTAAAATCTGCGGGCCATCTGGTCTGACCGGTCGGTTCAGTTACGCCCGATCCTCACCCGGTGCCCCAGTTTGATTCTGAGATTTCACTACGTCAGTCGACTCCACGGCAAATAAAAGGCGGGAAATCCCTTCCACAGAAAATGTTTTATTAAATATGAGCATTTCAAGATTAAAAAAAAGAATAAAGAGAACACAATAAAACACAATGATCGGTCCTTCCTCAGCAGCAGAGGGGGACAGAATCAGCACACTCTCAGTCCTGGCTTCAGTTTGGAGCCCAAACTTTGCCTTCCACCGAGGAACCCTGCTGCTCCGTTAATCTCAGTCTCTCGGTTCCGAGTGGGCTCAGACGTAGGCCCGGCTGGTGGCTGTGGACCGGGCGCCGGAGTACTTGACGGGATACTCGTTGCCTTCCTTGGGTGGGCAGGAGCTGCAGAGAAGAGCGCCCCCGAGGATGAGCAGCGCGGCGGTTCCCCATCCGATGTAGAGCGCGGCACCCAGTTCCCTCCTCTGAGCGTTGATCATGACGGGGTTGTAGAAGTCCCGGATGATGGTGTTGGCCGACCAGCAAACCGGGATCAGGATCAGGACGCCGGCGCAGATGAAAGTAATCCCAGCGGCGATGGCCACCTTGGCTTTGGCGCTCGGCTCCTCCACGAAGTTGGTGCACTTCCCGCCGGCGACCCCGAGGATCACCCCGAAAACGGAGACGATGATGGCGATGACCACGAGGGCGCGGGCGGCCTGCAGGTCCTGCGGCAGGGCCAGCAGGGAGTCGTAGATCTTACACTGCATCTGACCCGTGCTCTGCGTCACACAGTTCATCCACAGTCCTTCCCAGATGACCTGCGCCGTCACGATGTTGGCGCCGATGAAGGCCGTGACCTTCCACATGGGGAGGGCGCAGACGATGATGGTCCCCAGGAAGCCGATGACGCCGAGGGCGAAGCCCAGCATTTGTCGTCCCATTGACACCATGATGATGTGAGCTTGTGAGCAGGCGGCTGGAGAGCGGAGGTGAAGAATGTCTGCGGGTGACTTGGTCTGGTTTTAAAAACGTCTTTGAGGAGGTGGAGTCACGACGTCGCTGACCTGAAACCAGTTGTTACACCGGCCTGGCCAGATTCTTTTCATCATCTGTGAGCGGGGAGTTTCGACGAGATGAGCATCAGCCACCCGACGACTCATGCAAATGGCCTCCGCATTCTCACTTTGAAGCAGGCATCTCTGTGATTGGCCAGCAGACAGGAAGTGACCAGAGTGTGGTTTTCACCTTACGTGAAATCAACTGTTAGGCTCGTACCAACAGGAAGTTGTGGGCGTCTGTAATAATAACAGCATGTTTTCATTTGAACACTGAGCTGGACTTTCTGTGACGTCACCAGCGGCTTCTGAATCATTCAATCCCTTCTTATTGAGCCACTTAAATCCTCATGTTGAATTCAGAAGCACTGGAACTGTTGTTAACTATCAATAACATCATCAAATGATAGTGACGGACTGGACACGTGCGAGTCAAACTGTGAGCTCAGGGTTGAGCAGTTCCAAAGTGAAGCGAGAAAATGTAAATGTAAAAAACAAATATGACAGGTGATTCTCCACATTTGAAATGAAAGTTAAGACTGTAAGACACTCGATAATCAATCATACTAAAGAGCGAAATCAAAAAAAGGAAGTCGTGAGATCAGCTTTCCTTGTTTCAGATATTATCTAAACAATGGCAGCAAGAGTGGCAGCTGTAATGTTGAAACTGCGACGTCATGAGACCAACTGCAAACAAATTGAAACCATGAAGGCTGAGATGCCATCAGAAACCGAACAACTGGCGTTCAACAGTAAAATAACGTTTAAAGACAAACTGAGACTAAACAGTCCATTTGTAAGGGGCACGTGAGATGAGAATCTAAAGATCATATGAGCTGTGACACCTCTCAAAACACATGGCTGAGTGAGGAATCACACGAAAATATTTTTCTCAGACCTGTGACTAATTCAGGAAATATTCTAGGTTTTGTCCCAAGAATTTCCCATTGACAACGAATGGGAGGAGGCCCAGATTCTCCTCCTGTAGTAGCACGGGTTCTCCTCTGAGTCTCTCCCGGATGACTGAGCTTCTCACTATCACAGAGTCACTTATAAGCTGGTGACCTCGGATGAGAGGAGAAACCTATCTGTCAGTGGAAAGCTTTGCTTTTTTTTTGCTGAATCTGCTGGTGCTCCTAAAATACCCTCAGCTACCCTTGCACAAGTATCTATATTCAAATCAATAAAATATCTCAGTAGTTGGAACCGGGTTATTAGTATTGTGTCATCACGAACCAATGATGCAGATGATGGCTATGAACACCAGTGAACAACAGAAGCAGAGAAGAGGAATAATTGTAAATAAATGAACTTCCTGGTCTGGTGCAACAGGAAGTGATGACGCTCAGAGAGTTTCAATAGAATGAGCGTCCACCAGTATTTCTGACGCTGGATATACAGTATTTGCATCTGCTCCAATTTGTTGTGGACCATTTTTGTTTATTTGACACTGAGTTAAGTGAATATGAATGATTTTTTTCTCATTACAAGTCTTCAGGGGCAGAAATGTTCTTGGTCCAACTACTGCAGGTTGAAGTTACACGGGTAAAGTATCTTCCCCACCACCAGATAAACAAGTCCGACCAGCCTGTTTCCCTCTTTACTTTCTTTGATGCCGTCCTTTCTTTTTCTGTCCCCACTTTCCAACATCCTCTGACTGTCAATCGCTTCCTAGACCGACCACCTTCTTCCTCCTCCATACCTCCGTACAAACACCCCTTTCATCGTCCATCATTCCCTCTAGCTACCTTTTTGTTCCTTCCTTCAATCTCTTTTTCTCTTTTATTGTCCCTTGGACTCCTCAGCTCCGTCATTCATTGCTGTTCAGCTGTCATCCCCACTCGTCCTCCATGAGACCCCATCCACATGACACCTGTCTTTTCTTCCCCACATATCACACGTTCATACCTGCCACTTGTCGCCTTCACTGGCAGTCGACCAAAGCCCCCTGTGGATCAGCGTCACAAGGTCCTTCCTGAGAAGAGATCAATGAATCAAATCATTTTTTCAGTTTTCAATTTCTTTTATATTTTAAAAGTCTCTTTCATTTGTTGAAAGTTTTTTACTTGTATTATTCCATTTAACATATTTGTAGTACTGTTAATTGTATATTTTTTGTGTTCATTTATTATTACTGTTTTATTATATTTACTGCTATTATCCCAATTACTGCTCTGTTGTTTATAAACAAATCACACTGCACTGTTTGATCATGTCACTTAAACATATAAAAATACATATGCATGAATGAATAAAATTACCCTTAAATGGTAACACATTTTCATCTCAAACCTTTTCGTTGAAGAAACAAAGACAGTTTGAAGAAAAATTCCAGAAAGAAATCAACAGACATTTTCAGTTTCGGCAGTTTTATTAAACGTCTCAGATATTTACATCATAAACAAACATATTTACAGAAGGTGAGACAATAAATACAATGAGCGTTCCAGGATTCAAACCTTCATCTTCCAAATCGTCACAAAGCACACCAACAGGAGTTCATAGAGAGTGGAGGGGGGTGATCACAGGTACGGGCCACCCGAGTACGCGGTCGGCGCCGCGTACGGTTTGGCCGGTCCATAGGAGCCGCTCGGTGTGTAGGCCTGGCTGGAGGCGGGCGCGTACACCGGCCCATATGTGTTGACGGTCTGCGCCGGGTACGGGTACATGGGCGCCGGCGCATATCCTGGATATCCGTACATGGGTTTCTGAGGCGGGCAGGAAGTGGTCAGCGTGATCCCGCCCACCAGAAGGATGGCGGCGGAAGCCCAGCCGATGTAGATGGACGCTCCAATCTCTCTCCTCTGCGTGTTGACGGTCAGCGGGTTCTGGAAGTCGGTGATGGTGATGGTGGCCGACCAGCACACGGGAATCAGGACCAGGACGGCGGCGAAGATGATCAGGCAGCCGCCCAGGATGACCACTTTAGCCTTGGAGGAGTCCCTCTTCAGGCAGCTGGTGCACTTGGCGCCGATGAAGGTGACCATGAAGCCGATGAAGCCAAAGACCAGCGAGATGATGACCAGAGCGCGGGCGGCCTGCAGGTCCCTGGTCAGTCTCATCAGCGACTCGTTCAGCTTACACTGCATCTGCCCGGTGGACTGCTGGACACAGTTCATCCACAGACCGTCCCAGATGGTCTGGCCCGTCACGATGTTGGCGCCGATGAAGGAGGTCACCCGCCACATGGGGACGCCGCAGCAGACTGAGACGCCGACCAGGCCGATGAAACTGATGACCTGACCGGCCGTTTCTTTGCCGATCCTCCCCATGACGCTGCCGCCTGTGCGAGTGTGGCTCTGGATCTCAGACGGCCCGAGTGTTTGTCAGGAGGAGCTGCAGACCCGTCGGGCCAGTTCTTCAGGTTCCACTGAATTCCTCCTCGAGTCAGAGGCGCGGCCCGAAAACAGTGCCGAGCGCACCTTTGTGTTTTCAAATGACAGAGGGAGAGAGGAGAACTGTGGTGGGCAGACTTGGGTCGACTAACTCATCAATACAATCCTGTGAACCAACAAATTTGTTCCACAGCTAGGTGGCGCTGCAGCAGAGGAGTGTTCCGATGTTTCACTGTGGAACTGAAACCCTCGTCCTTCACCTGAACATTAACAGGAAGTGACGCTTCGCTTCGAAATACAAGTTTCTCTCCCTCCTTCTATCTTTCCCTCCTTCTTTCACTTATTTCGATACCCCACTAATATCTCCTCTTTCTTTAGTTGCTCCATCTCTCCCTGACCTCCTCCACCACTGTAGACCGCCCCCTTTATTTCCTCATCTTTATCTTACTTTGTTTAAAACTCATTCCTCCCTTCTTCGTCTTACCTCTACTCCCTTCCTCCTTTCTTGCGTGACTTACTATCTCTCTTATTTTGAACCCCTACTTCTTGATTCCCTCTTTCCTATTTCACTCTCTCCTCCTTCCTAATTTCCTCCCTTCTTTCATCCATGCTTACTCTTTACCTTCTTCAAAGATCCCTTGCATTCTACTATCTTTCCCACAACCGTTCCTTCTTTACTGTCTTCAATTCATCCCCGTTTCTCTCCTTTGTAACTTTGATCACAAGATCACTTCATTGTTCTCTTTCTTTCTTCTCTGCATGCATCTCTCATTGACTTTCATTCATCACACTTTCTGTTATTCCCCCTTCCTCCCTTCCTTCACCGACTTCTCTCCCTCCTCTAGCTCCTTTCATCTGCTTTTCCTTTAATGTCCCTCACCTGATCCATCTTTCCATCCATTACTCGATCACCATGCGACTAAGAATTTGATTCATTACACGAAAACAAGTATTTATCCATGTTTTTAATAACAAAAGTGCAAACTGAGAAAATATTTAAAATACAATTCATGATCAGTAGTTGTGAGTATTATGAGTTGAAATATAGCATCCATCAGATGAAAGTTTAACAGACACAGGTCCAGTGAGAGACCAAACATCGACGCAGGTTTTCTCAGTGGAGTGTGTAGGGCTCTGAATATTTCCAGAGAGACATGGACCACACTGAGTTACTTTCATGGGCAGCTCACATTTAAGATGGAGGCCCACAAAAGTTTCTCACGCTCCATGACGCATATTTGCTTCAGTTACTTCCTCAAATACACCTAAAACACGTGTTTAAACCGAGGGATAACGTCCAAGAGGTTGGTTTTCTGATTCAGATTTAAATCTCTAAAGGATCATCCGGGCGGCTGGCAAACATCTCACACGTACTCTCTTGAGCTGCTTTCGGACTTCATGGGCTGGAATTTGGGCACGTGGGCGTGGTAGTGGAGCGGCTGTTCTTTGGGGGGGCAGTTCCAGCACAGCAGACCGCCCCCCATGAGCAGGAGGGCGGCGGCCGCCCAGCCAATGTAGAGCGAGGCCCCGAGCTCGTACCGCTGCGCCGCGATCATCAGAGGGTTGTAGAAGTTGCTGATGATGGTGTTGGCGGTCCAGGAGACGGGAATCAGACAGAGCAGGCCCGACACGATGAACAAGACTCCAGCCAGGATGCAGGCTTTGGCCTTGGAGCGCTCATCCTCGATGCAGTTGGTGCACTTCCCTCCCGCGATGGCCAGGACCAGTCCGAAGATCCCCGCCAGGATGGAGATGACGATCATGGCGCGGGCAGCCTGCAGGTCCTGAGGCAGCGCCAGCATGGAGTCGTAGACCTTGCACTGCATCTGGCCCGTGCTCTGGACCACGCAGTTCATCCACATGCCCTGCCAGATGGTCTGCGCCGTGATGATGTTGGCGCCGATGAAGGCCGTCACTTTCCACATGGGCAGGGCGCACACCACGATCACCATGAACCAGCCGATCACCCCCATCGAGATGCCCATCATCTGAATCCCCTGTGAGACCATCTTCGCTGGTCGTGCTCGGCAGGCCAGAGAGTCGCGAGTCAGGAAGTCGGGCGGTTCTTATACCGAGTTGTGTGAGTAGACAACGCAGACAGGCGGGCTGGCGACAGCAGCACTCTGGCCTGCGATTGGCTGAGAAACGTTTACCCCAAAACAAACCCACTAACCTTCAACGCCGCTGACCTCTGTGAAATCTGACCCAAGGAGGGCAAACGCACTTCTTTTACCATCAACACAACATTCTCAAGAGGAACAATTGCAACACAAAGTTCAATAGAGTCCACAACAGTGGCAACTTTCTCAGCTGACGTCGATAAAGTTCACTTGTTTAAAACATCTATACGATCTTTACTGAAAATGGTTGCTAACGTACAGCACTCTTGGATCAACCACACTCAATCCTCGAGTCCGACAGTCACAAAACTCACTGTTCCACCGAAGCAGTCCTCGCAAAAAAGCAAAAGCGACGCACAACAAAATCAGTCATGAACATGTGCATCAGCACTTTCTATAATTCATATTCTGAAGTCTAAAAATCAGAGTTACATTTTGGAAACTGAAGCTGGAGTGATAAATGTAGAAGGGATTTGTTAAGATGCTTAACATCGGTTGTGATAGCTGTTGGGTTTGAAAATTTATAAAACACAACAAAATCATTGAGTGAGAGGAAAATAAATGCGACAAAATACAGTTTTCATCAAACGGGATGCGGTGGCATTCAAAATAAGAGCACCATTGTGACATCATGCAGTCGGGAACTAAGACGTCTGAGAGTACCTTGCTCCTTCATTCATGTTACATTATTAAGATGAAATATAAATGTTGTTATTAGAGAGTGACTTTATGAAATGTGTCTAGACCAACACAACAAGAGAAGGTTCCATCACGCCGCTATTCTAGCCTCGCACGCTGACCTCACTGTGCTCTTATTTTGATGTGACCTCATAGGTTTTAAATTAAAGAGTGATTTTAATATTGAGATTCAAAAGAAATACAACAACAATACAATAAAATTCAGGTCATTTTTTTTTCTTTTCTTATAAATATCATTAGTGAAGTCAAAATTTATTTTAAATTTATTTTTAAAATATATAATAAATAAATATAGAAACAAATCCTAAATCGTATTTTCATTGGATATTTAGGATATAAATCACAAAATAATTTGAGAAGTTTGGCAGCGAGAAACAAATAAAAAAAAACTTTGTTCAAAGTTATTAGTCAAGATATGAATTGGCAAAAAATGTTTTATTTACAATTCCAAACAAAGCAGAAGACAAACAATGAAATGCTAAAAGACACAACTCAACACAAACACTGGAGCTCTTCGTCACAGACTCCTCATCATCGACACAAATGTAACTTGAAAAAAAGGGAGTGTTTCCGTGGACCCGAGTGGTTCAAGTCTCTTGTTTTTGAGCTCTCTTCTCAGACGTAGTCCTTGGGCGCGGTCGATCGGGGAGCAGAGTACTTGGCAGAGTAATTATCCTTGGGGGGGCAGTTAGCGCAGAGCAGGCCACCGCCCAAGAGCAGCAGGGCGGCGGCACCCCAGCCGATGAACAGAGCCGCGCCCAGCTCCCTCTTCTGCGCCCCCATGGTCAAGGGGTTGTAGAAGTCCCTGATGATGGTGTTGGCCGTCCAGCAAACGGGGACGAGGCACAGCACGCCGGCGATGATGAAGAAGACTCCGGATGCCACGCTGATCTTGGCCTTGTTGGCCTCGTCCTCCACGCAGTTGGTGCACTTGCCGCCGGGGATGGCGAGGAGCACGCCGATGGCCCCCAGCAGGATGGAGACGATCATGAGGGCTCGGGCGGCCTGCATGTCCCGGGACAACGCCAGCATGGAGTCGTAGATCTTACACTGCCTCTGGCCCGTGCTCTGGACCACGCAGCTCATCCAGATGCCTTCCCAGGAGGTCTGCGCCGTCACGATGTTCTGACCAACGAAAGCCGTCACCTTCCACTGAGGGATGGCGCAAGCCACAATGGTGCCGACCCAGCCGATGAGGGCCAAGACCATGCCCAGAATCTGCAACCCAGCTGCAACCATCCTGTCGGTTCCTGATGCCAAAAAATGTCCAAGAGGCAGGCGGAGAGGAAATATCGGGAGAGGAGCGGGAGCGGGTCTTTTATAGTCTGAGCCCGGGTGGGGCTCCGCGAGCCACAAACCCCGCTTCTCAGCGTCATGCTCTGACAGCGGCGGGCAAGTACCATCACGTCCATCATAGACAAGCGCAAGAGCTACGGTGACTCACTAGTTTTGCTCCAAAAATACTGACACTTCCCTCAGAAGACCACAGCCAGTCACATTTTCCACCTGAGCTAATGATCATCACAGCACAGTTTGAAAAATCTTTGTCGAGGCGAGAGCCCAATCGAAGGCCCTCACTTCCAGGGGTCTGGATTGCACCCCAAAGACAGGTCAAGGTTCAACCCAATTCAGGCCGACGGACAGTTTTACAGGCCAACTCACCGCGGTTTTAGGAGCATGGGAGGAGACCAGTTGTTTTGTCACTTCTTTCTTGCAACACAGGAGCTAAAAGGCTTTACGATCCCCGCTATATTACAGAACAGGATGGGCGCAGGTCAAACTCTTATGTCATAACATCTGTGACAGGATTGAGGTGAAATATGCAAATGAAATGTCCTGAAAACCGGTTCCAGATTTCTGATTTCTTAGGAACTGATCAGGCCTTTTCCCTTCCTCAGAAGCCAGGCAGCAGGCGTTGGAGCGGCGCGGGATCAGACAAAAGGGTCAAAACTTTGTGTTGTTTTGCGTCAGTTTAGAGACTCTTACTGCTCCCTGTGCAATACAGTGATGTAGTTTTCAGTCTTAGAATTGTTAAGAATCAAATTCAGAACCATGATAGCGCTCAACATCAAGGATTTCCCGATGCTGAGTCGCCCCCTGAACGCACCACAGAGCTTCAGCATCAGAACACATCCTTTCTGATTCACTCCTCAGTTGAGCTGCGGACCACTGCGGACCACTATTTTAATCTCATACACCAATGGTTTGCACTCAAGCGTTACCTGAATTAAATTAAATCTTTTTTTTTTAAATAGCCCCGACTGCAACGGGAGAGAAATAAATTTTAATTAATATAACAAATATTGACAACTCCAGACCCAGAGTGGCCGAATGCTTTTATGTATGCATTATGTACAAATCGAGTCCAGGGTGATTCATTTCATGGAGTTATTTTCTGTGAAGTGATGTTATTAATTTGGAAGCAGGAGTCACCAGGAAAACCTAACTGAATATATCACAACTTTCTTTCTCCATTCTAATCATTAATATTTTATTAAGAATTAAAAAATATGACAAGAACTATTGTAGATTGCTGCAGCAGTATTTAAATCCAGCAAGTCCTCCCAAGTTCTCCAGAAAACCCTTTGTCTGGAGAGACATTGAGGTCAATTGCCAACTTGTTTGTCGCCCAGAGAGGCTGGGACATGAGGTGATATTCATGAAGTCAACAAAGATTTCAAATCAAGGATCCGCTGCTGTCCCTGAGGACTGGCACCTAGGGCATGATAACCTCTGACCTCTGGTGTTTGATCTTTCCATTGCAGAGGTTTCAGGTTCGCGGGGCAGAGGTGAACACACAAACTACATTTGTTCACAAGGGTGCGATCACAGAGACCCACAATCATACTGCTCTGTTCTCTGTTTTTCAAACATTTGAGATCACAAGTCCCAAGCGAGCCATTTATCGGGGGTTTCATGAGAAAATATGTGAAATTTAAAATACATTTCTCAATAAATAAAATGGAAATTTAATGAAGACAGTAGGTAGTAATTACATTTACACCAACGCTTTAGTCCAACAAGCATAAATGAAGGCTCATAAATGAAACCACATGAATCCACTTTGAGTAGAGAGAAGCACTATAACATCTTGTTTATAAAATTTAAATATAGCAACAGGTAAGATGTAGTTCAATGGCACCATGAAACAAATATTTTTAAAAACTGTCAAAAAGCATCTTAGGACTTTTCTTTTAAACTACTTTTTTTTTTTTTTACAAACAAAATGTTTTAAATTAAGTATTAGTGAAATGTTGACTGAAATAATTTTACAATTTAAAAAGAGCTGCTCACATGGAACTCACAGCAGCAATACAGTGTAATTGTTATATCCACATGTAAGAGGAAGGGAAACCGCCTGACCTGGTGGCGGCTGCAGACGATCACCGCGGCTCCTCGCGTCGGGTCCTCCTGATTGATCGATGAGCCTCAGCCGTTTGGATGTTGATAGAAAAGACAGCAGAAGCACCTGCCAGGTGATTTGGGATGATGACTGCTGCAGAAAAAAAAGCGAGGGGACACTGAGAAGGGGCGCAGAGAGAGAGAGGGACTCAGACGCAGGGGACATGAATGGAGTCTGTGTTCGGACTATAATACCTCTATTTTGTCCCGCCACGGATCACGGAAAGTGCCGAGGCGGCATGTGGAGATTGAGTTCCACACGCCAGGAATGTCCACAATTAGGAGCCCGAGGAGAGATGGAGCTCAGGGTGACACCTGAGGGTTCGGACTCACAACCCCAATGACACTGTATTTCACTCTGATCTCATCCATGTTGACGTTCATTCAGGCAACACTGGGAATCAAACCCTAAACCGTCTGTCTGCCGTGTGCCACATTCGGACTGCAACATCCGTCAAACTGAGCTGTATGTTTTCAGTTAGCTTGTCATGTGACCTGGTCAGCTGTTGTACAAGTAACGGGAGACATGTTTTTGAAACGTAGCCATTAGTGCAGTGAAGCTATGGTGCTAAATAGTAATGTTTTCTCACTTCTCTTCGAGAAAATGTCGAACCACAGCGAAGAAATGAGTCTCTTTATTTGGGACGTGATCTAGATTTTTTGACTCGTACAGTGACAGAAGCTGCATGATCAGATTTGTGATGTGGTTGTTCGAAACCGCTGCAGGTGTCGAGGCAACAAGTGTCAGCAGGCCGACGGAGCCAAGCCCACAATCCTGCAAACAGATTTTGTTCTGGAGCTCTCAGAGTGTTGCAGCAACCAGGAGGGCGCGGCCGACTGTTTGTGTTCAGGCCTGTATGAGCCACCGTGACTGCTTGGTATCCGTTGCACTTCTGTATCAATGGGAGTATTTGTATGAATAGTTGTGACAGTAGCAAACAGACATCCAAGTAGTAGTAACAGAGGTAGTGGCATAGCATCAGTGGTAGTAGTAGTATTTGTAAAAGCAGTTGTGATAGCCAGAGTAATAGTAAACTGTAAACATACTGTATTTCTTTTAGTTTGTTTGTGTGTGACGGCTCATAAGAATGTGTGTGTCAACAGAGTGAGACTGCTCAACTGAAGTCACAGTTTCTGTGGGTTCACACGTCAGGTCACATGACCAGGCAGGATGCTGAAATAGAAAAGCCTCAGAGCTGAGTCATCGTCCTGGGCTCCTCTGAGTCACGAGAAACACAAGCATCTGAAGCAAATGTTTGAGCTTCGGCACACCAGCTTCATGACCTCGATCTCACATGTCAGTGAGCACAGCTCACCTCGAAAGGAAACATCATTTATGGACATGAACTCCTCGCGTCTCGCTGGCCACCTCACTCTCCAGAGTGAGCAGAGGGTGACAGTTGACACCTGACGGTGAGGAGAACCGGTCCGACCTGAACGTACTCCCACGACTGTTTGTCGAAGCCACTGCGAGTGGAAACATGTTGACTTCAGGACCAGCGTTGTGACCTCGCTGAGATTTGCGTGTGAGACACTCGAGTGCCAAGTGAAGAGAGTAAACAACAGGAATGTCTCGTGTTTTGTCTACTCATGAAGAAAAACTGACAAGATAAGATAGGGCTTCCTCCGGAGGAACCCTGAGATGTTTACCAGCCAGTTGATGACCTCATCAAACTGCGCCGACAGACAAAACAGCAACTGTTTGGCTAGTTGCGTTAACTGGAGCTTGCTTGTTCGTAACTCACGAAATGTCCATCTTAGGCTATTTCTAAAGATTGTAATGATTGCTGGGATCACCGAGAAGAGGAGCCGTGGTCACTGTGACCAAATTTGAGCAATGTTGATTTTTGTTCTTTATTTTCATGCCTTTTTTACTTGCATATTTAAACAAACATCAGCTGTTCAAGACAACAGCTGCGGTGCTGGCGATGCTACTTTCTTCACTCACAAAAGTGGGCGAAAGAAGACCTGGAGGTCCTGGTTCATCTCTTCCCTGCCTGCACGCTTCAGGACTCTGGGAGGAAACCAGAGTGCCGGAGGAAACCCACACGAGCACTTGATCGCTCACAGAGAAGCCGCCACATCTCAGACAGATCTCTCTTTGTCACTCCTTCGTACTTTAAAACAATGAGGGGCACAAACGTTCCCAACGAAGTTCCGACTGACTCCACCTTCGGGGCTCGGACTTCTATAAAGAAGCATCCACCTGCTGCTGCCTCCAGTCGTCCGCTGGACCCCGAGCCAGAGAGATCCGGTATCAGCTGGAGGACACAGGATCCTCTGTCCCGCTCGGCATGGCCTCAGCAGGTCTGGAGATCCTGGGACTGATCCTGGCCGTGGCCGGGTGGCTGGGCGTGATGGTGACCTGCGGCCTGCCCATGTGGCGGGTGGCCGCCTACATGGGCCAGAACATCGTGGTGTCGCAGGTGATCTGGGAGGGACTGTGGATGAACTGCTCGGTCCAAAGCACCGGGCAGATGCACTGCCGGGTCCACGACTCCATGCTGGGCCTGCCGGTGGACCTGCAGGCGGCTCGAGCTATGGTCATCGTCTCCATGGTGTTGGGCGTGGCGGGCATCGGGCTGGCGGTGGCCGGGGCCAAGTGCACCAACTGCAGCCACGACCCGGACAGTAAGCCTCGGCTGGTGCTGGCCGCCGGGGTGGCCTTCGTGGTGGGGGGGCTGCTGCTGCTGGTGGCCGTGTCCTGGACCGCCCACGCCATCATCCTGGGCTTCTACGACCCCACGCTGGAGGAGACGGGAAAGAGAGAGTTTGGAAACGCTCTGTACTTCGGCTGGGCCTCCTCCTGCCTGCTGGTCCTGGGAGGGGCGCTGCTGTGCTGCTCCTGCCCCACCAAGAGGCCCGCAGCTCAAACCCCTCCACCGGACCGGACCAGATACTCGGCTGTCAAAACCACATCCACCAGCGGACACAATAGGAGAGACTACGTGTGATCATGTGACCTCTGGAGGGACACCATCGCCTCAGATTGGAATTAAAGATGCATCAGACGAAACAAGTGTCGTGGGGTTTATTTCTCTGTTGTAATTGTAAACTTCCTGTTGAGTTGAAAATATGTTTTTGTTCAGGAGCAGTCAATGATTATAGGGGATTAATAAATGGTCAATTAATATCGCTGATAATCCTTTTTTTTTACCTCATAAAATTAATAAAAATAAATAAAATAACTTATTCCTAACCATGACTCAGCAAGTATTGGGTTGGGTTTATTTCCATTATTCTTTTGAGGTTTTATTTTGTTCAGCACAAATTTAATTATCATTTTATCTTAAGCACATATAAATCCTTTTATTAAATTATTTTAGTGTTTACTTTACTTTACTTGTTTACTTTCTCTTGATTCCTCCTGTTCTGAAAATTGCTCACAAAAACTAAATCATTTGCGCAGAACAAAGTTTGAAGCTTGCAAGTGAGTCTGTTTGGAATCAAGCATCTTCTCCCACTGAAATTTCAGCTCCGGGATAAAAAACCCTTGGCGGTTTGGTCTCGTTCCTCCTGGACCATTCCTGGTGTTCCATTTCACACACAATGAGGGTCTTGTTCTTAAAGACCACCTGGGTCCAGGTGAGAGGAACAAAGAGGCCTTTGAGAGCTGCCGCAAGGGGGTCATAATGATTCAGCCATCACCAGCTTTGGTCAGAGTGCCCTCCTTCAGAGCCGGTCGGCTTTCCAGTCCAGATAGACGTCTCTTCACATGACAAAGTTTCTAACTGTCAACTGTCAAGGTTGACTCCAACTGGGATTCTCAGACAGGTGGGGCCCCTTCAATGGTGCACCTGTTCCAAGAACACCCCCCCAACATGGATCCCAGCAGGGATCAGCACCTCATGTGAGATCCTCCTCAACATTTTTACATCATTTTTATAGCGATTAGACAAATAGGAAGAAGTAGATCCCAGAAGAATCTGAGGAGGAAGATGATGCTCCTACTTTAGCACCTGAAGAAGTCTCATGTATGAAGTGAAAGTCACCCAGAGGACCTCCATCTTGTGGATCCTTGGGGGCTCCCGGAGCCCGACATTTGTTTTGTGGTCCAGCAACGTCAGACTCGTAAAATTTAGGTCTCAACTTCTGCAGCAGCGATCTCCGCCACCACCAGGGGGCAGCATTGCTGTGAAATGCGGATTTGGATTCAGAGGGTGGTGATGCGGAACTTGGTATGGAGTTCGATCGAGCTCCGTGAGCCCAGTAAAGAACCATATTCATCAGCGGTTGCTCGTCAGATTCAAATGGCTTCTGCTCTGAACTCTTCTGTCCCTCAAATACTTGGCATTCTGTGTTTTTAATTTTCTTTAACTCTCTTTGGTTGTTTATATTTCTACTTCTGTGTTTGTTGTTGTGCTGGTTCATGCTGCATTTCCAACATTGGTTGCCAAGTTTTCTGCATTTGAAGTTGAGTAGTGGTTAGAATTGAGGGGTTGTGGGGTCGTATGTGGTCCACCAGAGGTCCACCAGTCCCTGCAGCACAACCTCACCACTGCCTCCTTCGTCCACCCTCCACTTTGGAACCTGTGTTGCCGTCTTCACGCACAAACATCAGCAGGAACATCATCAGCAGAACTGTTTCCTCCATGCAGGTGAATTCCAAGGGAACCAAACTCCTCTTCCAGTTATCGGTTTTCACCACTCATTCCCGGGAATATCTTTATTTTGCTGGATTTATTGCCGTGGTGATGACATCACCACTCTCAAAACCTTTCCACAGAAGTAAACACCAGCTCGGCACGACACAGAGGTCAGCGAGGTCAACACCTCCCTCTTCAGTCTGAATCGACTGCCACTGCGGTCAGGTCGCCGGGGCAGCAGCCAGAGCACAGAGGCCTGCCTTTAAACAGAAAACTGAGCTTGTATGCTGGAGCTGCCTCTTCATGTTAAACACCTCACTAGTCTGTCCCAGTACGTCAACTGGAGGAGCAGAGGTTCTGCTCCGAGTCTCTCCTCATTGACTGAGCTTCTGTCTCAGAGAGTCCAGACAGAGAAACTGTCCTGTGGGTCACTCCACATCTGGTCTCCACAGTTGAGGAGAAACCCTGCTCTATAGATTGCTTTTTCATGTGGCTCAGCTCTTTCTTCACCATGACTGAAGATAATGCTCCATCTATCCATCAACAAAACCCTAAGCTCCTAGAGCTCCTCCTCCATCTGCAACTTGGACAGGACAGTCCATGGTCTCAGACTTCTGGACAAGTCTTTTTGGAAGCCTCGAGTCATTTACCTTCAGTCAGCAACACATGGTATATTTCCCCTCCTTATATCAGCCTTTCTTTTGGGGGCATGGGGGGTCAGGGACGGCTGAATGACCCAGAGCTGAACCATGAGACCAGCCAAGGGTTCGAGGCCGACTGTAGCATTACGACTCCGCAGCGTGAGAGTGTGAGGACTCGGGGGAGTTAGATTCTTCTGCAGTCAAACATTGACGCCCAGGTCTTCACCGTGTGAGTTGATGGTTAACCCGGTGGGACCTCCGATATCAGTGTTTGCTCGCAGGTGTGAGAGCTACCGGGCGCTCACTGGCTGAATCATTAATCGCAGTTTGTCGTGGAGCCAAGGCTGCTCAGCCTCAACTTGCCGGATTCAAACCGACCAATAGCCCAACGACTCCGCCTCCGACTGGACACCACTCTTGGACTCCACCAAGACAGCCCGGCACTCGTCTCCTGACCTTCCTGGACCAAGATGCCGTCAGCTGGACTGGAAATCCTGGGCGTGATCCTGGCCGTGTTGGGATGGATCTCAGCCATCGCCTCCTGCGCTCTGCCGATGTGGCGCGTCTCGGCGTTCATCGGCGTCAACATCGTGACGGCGCAGACCACGTGGGAGGGCATCTGGATGAACTGTGTGGTCCAGAGCACCGGGCAGATGCAGTGCAAGATCCACGACTCCATGCTGGCGCTGAGCGGAGACCTGCAGGCGGCCCGAGCGCTGACCGTCATCTCCATCGTGATGGGAATCCTGGGACTCCTGGCGGCCATGATGGGAGCCAAGTGCACCTCTTGTGTGGAGGAGGAGCGGGCAAAAGCTCGGGTGATGGTGGCGGCCGGCGTCACTTTCGTGGTGGCTTCCCTGACGCAGCTGATCCCAGTGTCGTGGTCGGCCCATGCCATCGTCATGGAGTTCTATAATCCCGTCATTCCCGAAGCCCAGAAGAGGGAGATCGGAGCGGCGCTGTACCTCGGCTGGGCCGCTGCTGCCTTCCTGCTGATTGGAGGGGCCATCCTGTGCTCCAGCTGTCCCCGAGAGCCGGAGAAACGGTACGGACCCCCGTCCAAGACCATGTACCCGCCGACCCAATCCATCGCTACCAATGGGTACGACCGCAGGAACTACGTGTGAACCATGCCAGACTGAACTGTCTCACCGTCCTGGTTGTTTGCTCCTCTTTTGCTTTTTCAGCTTTTCCAACTCTTTGTTGTTCCATACTGGTTTCACGCCAGTTATTTAAAAATGTTACGCTACGTTACTTCTCCAGTGACGAAAACCTTTTGTAATAAAATGTCAGTTTTCAACATAGTGGTGAGTTTCTGTGTATTTGCTGAGTCATCGTGTTTGGATCGATGATTTTTTTTTAACTTTGGCAGTTTTTTTTAAGATCAGCAGACAGATTAAGTGTGAAAAATTGGTATGGAGAGAAAGGTGCAAAAAATGGACTACAGAAAAGATGATGAAAAAAAACAACCCATAAAAAAACCCCACAATAAACTTGTTTATATATAAACAAAAAACATAAAGTTGTTTTGTGTGAGGCGCACCCCAGTAAAATTCTGCTGACTGCAGTTAAAAACACAGAACCAACAAGCACCAAACTCTGCATCAAGGAGCAAATGACTTGAGACCGTGAAGAAAGAAAGGGAGGACCCTACAGGCGCTCGAGTGAAACGATAAGATGGGAAAGTTTATTTTTTTAATTAGTTTTATGAAAACGAAAGTAAGCTTTTTGTTGAGCCCCTTTTGTTTAGCTTACAAACCAACTGTTCCTGGATCATCTTTTATTTTGTTTGACTTTATATTTAAATGTTTTTTCCTTCTAATGAATTTTATGTTCTTTATGTTCTTTTTATTTACATTTATTTATTTATTTTTATTCATATATTCGATTTTAAAAAATGAACACAACAAACTTGCATTTCCCCAAACTACAAAAACAACACTGCCACTGCTAGTACTACAACAACTACTACAACAAATAATAATAATAGTAATACTAATAGTAATAATAAAAAACCTTTCACATGAAAGAGAAAGTAAGCGAAGTTCAGGTATTGTATGAAGTGGAAAACAAAAACAGCCTTCAGAAAAGAACAAACTAACTCTCTACAAAACCTAGACAACCATAAACATTGAACTGAAACCCTACAAGAAAAACAGCTTGATCATGAAAGGACCAAATAGAAGTGGCCTGTCAGTGAAGCCCCGGACTGAGGAGCACCAACTCTGGGCCCACCTCACACCAGAACTGAAACAAAACCACGTGACAGTTTCGAGCAGCAGGTGAGCAGGAAGAATCCGAGTCCACATTATCTCCACGACCTCTCGGCTGCTTCCCGTATGTCTCCAGGAGACTGCGCTCTTTGTTGCGCTCTCACACTCCAGGCACCGAACAAAGGAGCACTTCAGCAGCAGACCCTCTGCAGGGGGGGTCGCCTGCGCCGGGTTACAGAGGCACTTCTGAGGAGACCATCGCTGCCTGAAGAATGTCCAGAGCCGGTCACAGACTCATCGATGGACGATAATCATCCACCAGCCACTGACCCCTTCAGTCGCCCCACTTGAGCTCAGCTCTTTCACCTCTGTCAACAATAAGGGGTGTTTGGAGCAAGTATTGAAGAGACGTTTCCCCCTGTTTTCAATTTAATTTCAACCTTTTGTCATGTTTTCTTGCAGCTTTAAGGCTCTGAACGTCTCCATCATTTGGCCAGATGTGAAGTCTGAAGAAGACTTCCTGCTTCAGGATGAGTCAGAGAGAAAGTAACGGGGCCGAGTGCAGAGCTTCACCTCCTGATAAGGAGAGACTCCCGCCCTGACTATCCTCCCGCTCCCAGACCTGAGGGGATCCTTGAGTGAGCAGCGGCTGTAAACTGAGTCCAGCGGTGAGGTCATCACAGGCCAACCCCTCCCACACCTGAGCTGCCGTATAAAGTCCAGTGGCCAGGTTGGACCTCAGATCCATTCCTCTCACTGGTCCAGATCTGTTCACTGGAACCATGTCCGTCGGGCTGGAGCTGATCGGCATCTCCCTGTGCATCCTGGGATGGATCATCGCCATTGTGGCGTGCGCCCTGCCCATGTGGCGGGTGACCGCCTTCGTCGGCAGCAACATCGTGACGGCTCAGATCATCTGGGAGGGTCTGTGGATGAGCTGCGTGGTCCAGAGCACCGGCCAGATGCAGTGTAAGGTCTACGACTCCATGCTGGCGCTGTCCCAGGACCTGCAGGCCGCCCGGGCGCTCACCGTCATCTCCATCCTGCTGGCCATCCTGGCCGTGCTGGTCGCCATCGCCGGGGCCAAGTGCACCAACTGCATTGAGGACGAGGCGTCCAAGGCCAAGGTGATGATCATCTCCGGCGTCTTCTTCATCGTGGCGGGAGTCATGCAGCTCATCCCTGTCTCATGGTCGGCCAACACTATCATCAGGGACTTCTACAACCCGCTGGTGACTGACGCCCAGCGGCGGGAGTTGGGCGCGGCGCTGTACATCGGCTGGGCGGGCGCCGCGCTCCTCATCCTCGGTGGCGGCCTCCTCTGCTGCTCCTGTCCGCCGCGAGAGACACGCTATAACCCGTCACGGGTGGCGTACTCCACATCCCCCCGTGGCCCCGGGGGCCCGGGCCTGGAGAGGAAGGACTACGTCTGAACAACACCCAGGAATGGAACACAAGGAAACTTTCAGTCACGTTTCAAAATAAATGTCAGAGAAACGGCAGCGATGAAAGCGACGGTGGTTTCATCCATCCACCTTTTTCAACAAGGACTAGCCTTATAACTTTTTGGTGCACACTCCAGTGAACCTGAAACACTCCAGAGGAAAAGTCAGTGGGGTGGAACAGAAAGGACATTGAATGCACCGCTGAGAATCAAACAAAGGTGCAGCAGAGGAGAGTGACTTTGAACACATCATGAGTGATGGAGCTCAGAACCGCCGCTGAACTTCAAGATGTTGAAAACTATTTGTTCAATACTGTAAATATATGTTCATGTTTTTGCAAATAAAGTTTAGTCTTGAGCCGAAAATGTGCCTTTCTGTAGCTACTTTGGTTTTGATTTATCAAACATGACTTTACTTAATTTTATTCTGTAAAGTGGAAAACATTGAACGCAATCTAATAGTTTATCAAAAGAGAAAGTGTGTTTAATAATGATTTTGAACGCACCACATCTTTAAAACGTTAAGTTCAGACACATTGAAACGGAGGCTTTGAACGCATCGCTTTACTTGATAGACCAGTGACAGACCATAATCACTTAACACAAAACAGGGGACAATGAATGGACCAAAAAGTAAAGTTCAAGAGGAAACTTCAAAAGGTCTTTGAAAGCATCACTTCAGTTCTAATTGGAGCTCGAAAAGAGCTTGAACTCATCACACAAATTATCAAAAGGGAAAAAGACTTTGAATGCGGCGTGATAAGAATGCCGGAGGAAAAAGAGGGGCTTTGAACGCATCATTTAATGTGACTACAGCTGAACCACTGTATGTGTGGGATTAAAGACGGACTCTGAATTCTTGCTCAAACTACTGGCAGACATCTGATATTGAACGCAACACCTGCATCTTTCATGAAGTCTCTGACCCATGACTTATACAGAACTAACAACGGCCTGAAGCCAACACACACACACACACACCTTGTTTACATCACAATAAAGTCTCCAAGAAAAAAGGCCTCTAAACACATCATGCAAAAAGCTAATTCCATTGAATGCACCACTGTCAATAACAAGCAAAATTGTGGATTCTGAACACTTTATATAAAATTGCTTCTCACATGGAACATTGAATGCATCACTCACACTTGTAAATGAGAATTTTAAAATAGGACTCAGAAGAGAACAAGAGGACTTTGAACGCACCACTTGTGTCCAACCAAATTAGTGTGTCGGACAGACACTGAACACACCATGGGTCTATTTTATTTTGAACTGGTCAACCACATTACAACTACTGTTGTAGTGATGCCATTGAACGCATCACATTGAGGACGTCATCTGCTGATGACGGTGTTGATGTCACATGACCACAAAACTGATCAAGTTGTCATCACACTGAGTCATTGTGGGATTCCATTTGCATTGGTCACTTGACAACGTCCATAAGGTCAAGCGACGGAGGTGGCAGTGAAGGCATTTTAACACAAAGTGTTTCCTGATTCATTTCAAAACTGAAGTTGCTGGGAGACATTTGATGCCGGCAGCTTCATCACCAGGCGGTGTCCACACGCACCTGAAGGATCAGACACCTGAGCTCAGGTGAGAACTCACCGCTTCAGTTCAACAGCTTTTGTGACGTGGACACCATCGTCCGCCATCATCTTCACCTGTCTGTGTTTCCGTGGCAACGGTGGGTTTAGGGTTTCAAAAACAGCTGCAGTCACACCTCCAGTGGCAGCGGCCTGAATGTTTCATGAGGAGGTCGTAGTAAATATGTGACACTCCATCGCCGCAGGATCAGGTGCCGGGAAGCGGTAACTAATGACCCGCCTCTGTCGGGTTGGCAGCACGATTCCGCCACAGTCCGACAACACTGTAAACTACAGACATCTGAGATGAGTGTGACATCATGGAGAGCTCTCTCTAGCAGGCTCATCCAGTTCCCTCTGACAAGTTCATGGACGGGTCACTGACTCATCAATCAACTCAACAGGACGTGAGTCAGAATCACATATCGAGGCAGGAAGAGGTTCTGATTCATCGAGTCCCACACAGTGACTAGCTGAGATTGAAGTTCGACTTCAGGGGCCACCGAGTCCCAGACATCTGGGTGAGTCCCTGGCTGCTGAACAGGAGAGTGACTCAGCGAAACATGGAGTCAAGTGTGAATGTGACTCTTGGATGAAAGTTGCTCCAACTCATGAGATGAATGAGTCCCACCTCAGCACATAAAAACTGGGAGACACAGGTAGTGGCCTGGGAAATCCCTGGATTTCAGTCAGAATGTATTTGGGTTTCAGGTGGATAAAGTGAATCTTCTTCATGGATTTTAGGTCAATTTAAAGTTTGTGAAAACATCTAGAACTTTGAATTTCAGTTCTGGTTCTTTGGCACGTTTCTTCAGTCAAAAGCCTGTTAAACTTTAACCCAGCGGTCTTCAAACTTTCACTTTCCACTGCCACTCGGGAGAATCGACCGTGAAAATTGTTGACACGCACACGAGGAGGCACAAGTCACTCGATGATGAGTCGACCAAACTCATGGGTCAACACACACCCGAGATCACAAACACTGATGACAGTTCGGATCCGGGATGAATCAAGGATCAACGAAGGAACCACGCGACACCACTGTGTTTTGATCTGCTGCTCAAAAGTCGGTCGCCGAGGAAAAGTTCCCAAATTCCAGACTGAAACTGGATCTTATCGCGCCACGCTCTGCTGGCTCTGGCCAAACACTGGTCACGTGACCGATACCGGGGAATGTGGAGGGCAGTGCCTGGCACCTGAGGTCAGGGAGGGAAAGCCCCTCACACTCCTTCCTCCTCCCCCACCGTAGAATAACAGAGTCACTGTTTGGTCAGTGGGAACCAAAACCGAGGTGAGGTTGCAACAGTGTTGGTCTTCAGGTAACAAAACAGAAACAAACAAGTCTAGAAACTGCAACTATTTGGACCACAAACCACACCTGCCCAGATCACTAACATTTAGCATCACTTAGTGGCCCCCTCTTTGTTGTCTAGTTTCCAAACACTCAGCTGCTCAGCCACAACAAACAAAAGACGCCATCCTATTGGAAGTCAATAATAGTCTAAATACTTTTTGAAGCCAGAACTTTGGAATCGTTCTCATACCTCCACTCTGGCTGGAGAATGCTTCAGTCTTACAACAACTGGAGGCACAGTATATTATACCTCAGGAGCAATGGTATTTGATGGCAGCCATGGTCGCCATGGATACGGAGGCACACTGACTCCAGGTCAGACCGGCACTGTTTCACCAGTGGAAGTCTTGCTCACCAGCGAGTTTCTTCTGCCTCCAGCTGATAGTGTTCGGAGGAAAGCAGAGAATCCTCCCTGAATTCCAGAGTCGTGTGCAGCAGATAAGGAGCTGAAGTCTCTGTCAGGAGAGAAGGTTCAGGTCAGGTCAGGAGAGGCTGACACAGGCACCAAAACCCTCCTCTGAAGACGATTCCAGCCAGAATCAGCGATTAACATGAAGCGGATCAGTCAGGTGGAGCTGAGTGAACAACGTTGGAACACAAGTCACAAAAACCGAGTTTTTTTCTCCTCATTTCATCATAGTGCAAAACAAGGAGTTTATAATTTCGCCATGAGCTCAACAGTGCTGTCCAAACACGTCACCCGCTGTCAATCTACAGTTGGATCAATAGAGATATTAAGTTTACAACTCAACAAAAAGCGTCTGTGATTATAGGGTATTCATCTCTCCGAAATTCCGGCTTTGTCTTTTGTCAAATTTAACTCGTAACGTTCAGCGACACGCCAAATTTGAGCAGGTCACGTTCTCCACATTAAGGGAATCCCGCCCTCTAGCGGCAAAATGAAGCATCGCTCTTATTATGTATCGTTCAAATATTAAAGGTGTAGATCAAAACTTTGGATTATTTATCTTAATGATTCCAAAGACAAAGGCGTCACGTTTATTTGTTGTTAAAATCAACATTTATTAGTTATTAGTTTAGATTAATTGAAATGACTTTGTCTCACGCTGCAGTCAAACAGTTCAGCTTTATTTTTCCCATTAATTTGACAGCTGTATTTTGATAATCACGTTTCCATTATTTAGAAAAAATACACTTCATATGCAATCTTCACCTTAATCGCATGATTATGAATCTTCCTAATATATATATATATATATATATATATATATATATATATATATATATATATATATATATATATATATATATATATATATATATATATATATATATATATATATATATATATATATATATATATATATATAGTGGTAATAATTACATTTAAATCTCTCTTCCAAAAAAAAAAAAACTGTTTTCACATTTCAATTGCAACTACTTGGAGAAACATATTTCTCACCCAAGTCATGAAGCAAATATAATGGAATTGTTATCTTAATACTGAAGCTAATGTTACATTCTTCACATACATGTCACAAAACCACTCTGAACTGAACTTCTAAATTTTTGAAAGAACATCCCTTCTTTTCTCAAATTTTTATCTGTTGACTTGATACATCCTTAAGTTAAGTAGTTAATGATCACAATTTCATTGGAAAGGTGAGGTTGTGCTCATCCAGTGCTCCCCAGTTTGGCCTCAGGACGTCTTGGATTGGCACAGTTTGCCGTAGATTTGATCAAGTCTAATCTGATGTGGATGATGTGTGAGGAAGTGTGAGGGGGATTAAATCTGTTGGGACCAGATAGTGAGTTTCCTCGGAGTGATGTCGTCAGAGTTGATACTTGGATCAGTTCACGGACGGTAAGTTTCAGTTTGTGACTTGGTCTGTGTCCATCAGAGGAGCCAACAAGTACGGCGCTGCGTCGCCCTGGTAAACAATGGTCACCGTCTCGCTGCAGTCCGGCGCTCCAGCGCTGCTCCGTCCGTACGCCTGCGAAGACACACAGCAGTGAGTTTTACTGAGCAGTGCTTCTGTGCAGTGATGAAGTGATGTCATGAGAGGAAAGAGACCAACGACTAACCAAGCTAGCCAGCAGCAGCGAGGACATCAGCATGATCTCACTACCATCAATACCATTATCTAACTAATGTTCTCAATATTTTCAGATGGGTTTTCCTCTGGAACCTTGCACAGCATCAGATATTATCAAGACAAAACTGGAATCTTATGTTTCTGAAGAAAAGCTCAGTGTTTAGGCTCGCCGATGTCGCCGCTGGTGAGGAGTCAGCAGCGGGGAGTTCAGCAGGCCACGCAGCTCCACCGTCGTGCTGGGTTCGTTGGACATGTCCCCCACTCCCCGCCCTCTGATCATCCAGCTGGTTCTGGTACTGACCCGCTCCATCAGCTGGTTCAGTGTGGTCTCCAGGCGCAGCAGCTTGGTGACGTGGCGCCGATGTCGCCGCTGCAGCAGCTTCACCTTCCTCTGCAGCTGCAGCACCGCCGACTCCCGCGGCTCCAGACTCAGCTTGTGGTAGCTGCAGGAGAAAGGTCATACTGAGAGGTCATCCACACTGAACACGAAACACGCGTCTCCTGCTAGTTAACTAGGAATATTAGGATCTTAAATTTCACGAGAGTCACAACTACAATTTAACTCTTTAAAATTAAAACAGTGGATGATTTTAACTTCAGGTCACGTGTCAGAAGAACAGGTTCATAGCTGCACTCACCAGTGCTCCTCCAGCAGAGGATTCAGCTCTGGCTCCTCTGGCCGCTTGTCCTCCTCTGGAACCTTCGCCTGCTGATGTTTGGACACGATGGGCAGCGTGGACGAGATGGGTTCTGGGCTCAGAGCGGAGCACAGCACCACGTCTGGTGAGTAGGGGAACAGTAGCGACGCCTCACAGGGAAGGACGCTCGGTATTGTCTCCACGTACGCGAGGACCAGATCGTCCTGAGCCGACAGTTCATCCACGCAGAGGAGCGTCCCGACGGCCGTGCCGTCCCCCGGGGTCAGCTGCGGACTCACACAGTTGGACCCTCCCTGTCTGGACAATCTGGTCTGGTCACAGGAGGCAGATGAGTCCGGGGCAGCTTCGGTTTGATGTGACGTTTCCACAGCGACTTCATAAACAAGCGAGTGATTCTCTGCTCTGTCACACTCCGACACGCCGGGAGACAGGTGGAGACGTTTGGGATTGCTCTCGTCCTCAGCCGAAGCTTTCCGCTTCTGAAAAAAAAGACACACTCATCAGGAGGAGTTCCAACAGAGACTGACATCAGCGTTAGTGAGGAGTGTTGCTTCAAACTAAACACTGTTTCAGTTTGAAATGGAAGAGACATGCGAACACATTTCATCTGGCTTAACAGCCTCACTATCACTGGTGTGGTTACCTAATAAAAATGGTTTAAAGCTACAATAAGTGAATATATTTTGTACTTATAACGTCACCTGGTTCCAGTGGAAGAGCGTGGGCACCGCGTTGCTCTCCAGGTACCGGACCCCCCAGCGAACTTTGAAGCAGGACGGAATGAAATGCTCATGACAGATGTACTGGTGCCGGGACGGGGTCCAGTCTTCCCGACCCATGTTTCTGAGCCACTGCTGGAGCCGGGCCTGGTCCTGGAGCGGGAACCTGGAACACAGATAGGATTCATTTGGGGAGGGGGGGTTGCCTTCATGGACCCCAATGAGATAAGAATGAGGCAGCCCCACCCAGTTTCAGGTGAAATGACAAGAATATTTCACCTGTTTGTTCCAGTCATGAAACACTGAATTGAAAAATAAACTTTTAACTGCAGTGAAAGTTAGCTGGTTAGCCTAGCATGATTGAATTTTGTTAAATAGCAGGTCCCACAGTGTGAATAAGACATGATTTTACACATAAGTACTGATATTTTGACAAACATTAACTTATTAAAAATCAGAGTAAATTGCTTAGTGCCACCTCAATTCCAAGGATATATGAAATCATCATTTTTAGGCCAGTTAGCTAATAGTACGCTGGAAAAATCATGCTAACAAAAATGCGCATGCAACTTTGAATTAGAACTCATTTAAATATTTAAAATCAAGTACTGTTGTTTTATCTAAAGCAAATAAAAGAAAGACTGAGGTTGCTGACTCATCACGCTGTTGCTATACACTACACTTCACCAATAGCCTTCAGCGACAAGACGGCAACTTAAAATCCTTCCTTTTCCATGTTATTATTCCTTAACACAGTAAATTTAAGAGACTGCTCATTTTAAATTAATTCTCGACAAGTTTCATTTGAATTATGTAATAAAGCAAAATACAACGTATAGTGTACAAACTATGAGGTATTGAAGAATATTCATGAACATCTAGATGAGGTCTATTTCACTATTATATTTTATGTTTAAAAAAATGTTTTGACTATCATGATTGATTTTTCTTGATGTCGTCACATCCGTGTTTACCAATACTCAGCTGCTATCATCGCGAATGTGTAAAATAAATTCATACGCATTCAACTGTCAACGTACAAAAGAAAACTTCGACAGATATTCAACTTTTGAAAAAAATTGAATCATCCCGAGTCAAATTTAACACACAAAACTCACAGGGCAGCGAGTAGTGACGTCGCTTTACGCTGAATCACACGCGCACAGAACTTCCATGTCAAATATTGGAGGTTAGAATCTTCTTACTTGTAAAAACTTCTCCTGTCGCTGCTGCTACTGCTGGAGCTGTTCCTGCAGTTCGGGGCCGAACAGAACTTCGGCATGTTCATGCTCGGAAGAGCTGCTGTTTACGTGTGTGACTGGCAACAAGGTGAAACTCGTGTTGACTGAGTGTCGTCACTGGTCGGCGCACAGGTGACGACAGCCGATCAGCTGCTGGCGTGACGTCAAATAAATGTGACAGCTGCGCAGCTAAAGCGGCGCGTTGCTTCCTGAAACGTTACATTTTGTTTACATGTCACCAACATTGTCAATTAGTTCAGATAATATGAGGAGGGAAATAATCTGCCAAAAACTTTTTAAAATGTGTTTTTATTGGAAAAAAAAAAAGATTACAGGATAAAAGTCATAGTTAATGAAGTTTACAACACAAAGTAAAAGAAGAAATCATATAAATGTAAACATACGTAAAACCAAAATATAGATACTGTAAGACAATATGTATTGCATGTGTTTATTAGCGGCCTGTAATCATGAATATGAATAATCAGAAATGACATTAGTCGTGTCAGCTTGTCGCAGGCCCAGCCTTGAAATGTACTGAATAGTAAAGGTCAGTTCATAGGATCAACATGCTCTTAAGTCTTAATACAGCAAACATGAGAAAACTTTCATCTATTTACTTAATTGATCTAAGATTAAGTGCATGTGTCAGATAAAAAAAATGCAAATATTTGTAAACAATTAATTATAAACTTAATACACAGAGGAAGGCGATGAGTAAACATAAGACAGAAGAGCAATGTAAAATGTGAAAATGTGACTTTTAAACTTGTTCAACTTTAATATGAGTCAGTGGTGAGAACGGATGGACTCATTCTGGGAGACTGGTTCTGTTTCAACTCACCTTTCTTGCAGTAGCTGTAATCATTGCAGTATTGTTTCACCCACAATGCTTTGCATGTTGGAGCTTTGGTTACTGAGTTCAACACAGCTTGTTCAGGTTAACATGAGCAGACATAAAAGCGACTCTGGTGGGACTCCAACCCACAACCTTTGAATTGCTGCTACATCACTACACTAGAAGTCCAACACGCTATCCATTGCGCCACAGAGCCTCTGAAGAACTACCCTGGTGTTAAGAGTGATTCTGAACGATCATGGACTGACAAGAAGACAACATCAACAAGCTTCACAAGTCGCACCTGTAACCTAAACATTTGGCTCTCGACTGTACAGTTCAGGATGGACCTGATGAAGACACGTCGCCTTAGATGTTGGTAAGGGTGGTGCTGGTCACAACGGCAACGGTGATGGTTCCTGGGAGGTCGTTGTCTCTGCGGCCTCCTTTGTCCCTCAGGTGCAGCGTCTGCTGGAACTCACCATGTTCATCCGGCAGCGTCACCTGACCTAGGAAGGAGTCCTTCACCACGTTGTGGTTGTAGATCTGCAGACAGGAAGTCCAGGTTACAGACAAGCCTTCAGGTCAGCGTCGACACACACACACAAACCTCGATACTGATCGGCTGTTTGGACTTCTTTCGGTAGAAGAGACCTTTGGTGTCGAAGTGTGGACTGCAGGTCCTCTTGTGGACAGCTGACCGTACTTTGTGGCCCTCACAGCGAATGATAACATATGGATCTGAAGCTACAGAGACAGTAAGAGGCAATGAAACAACTACAACTCACACCCATCAAAAACCAGAAGCTGGGAACAGTGTGTCATAAACACATTCTTGACCTACTTTAGCTATTTAATCAAGGTCCACTATAAGATGAACTGGCACCCAGAAATGTGGTCACCAGGATGGACATCTCGACAAGCCAGATCATGACTAGCCTGAGGATAGTGTGGGTTTCGGTTGCAGGCTAATCTGAGAGTGGGACTTCTGGAAGCCTCAATGGCCACAGGGCCGATACTCAAGAAGCTCAAGCGCCTCCAGCAGTACAATGGCCTCTAGGAGTGTCTGGGTTCTCATGGTAGCTGCAAGCTCGCGCACCTCTGGACATTTGTACCTATCCCTCTGGAGGGACCCAACAAAAGTGTCCTGAACCCTCAGATTAGGAAACTGCTTGACATAATTCTGCCTGAAACAGGTTCAGCGTACCACCGTCAGAGTCGTGTCCTGCGAGTCCGCTAGCTGCCAGTACGTGGACCTGAGTAACCAGAGAGGGGTAGCCACAGATCCCAGACCAGCAGGTTTGAGGGGGCTCGTCCAGAGTCAGCTCCCTGTCAAGGAAGGTACCGATCAGGGACTGACACCGTAGCAGTTCAACACTGTGACGCCCTCTAGTGGTAAAAAGAAGAACAGTTAGCTTCATAAACCTGCAGTCGGAAGGAACGTCGGTGAAGATGCGCAGCAGGAAGTCTCCCTCCAGCCCGGGTTCAAAGGTTGTGGGAATGATGACGTAGCGGCCCTCTTTCAGATCGATCCTCAGAAAGACAGACCGGGAGTTGATGTAGACACTGCCACCGACCTTCTGCTGCTTCACGTGCATTCGATACATGCGGTTCAACTCCACCTACACAGACCAACATGTCACACGCTGAGATACACACCCATGCAAGCACACACCCTGTGTATGTCGAAGCCAATGGGCAGGTTCTGGCCTCTGCCTCCTTTCAGTGAGGCCCTGCGGTCTCTCTGCTGCAGACAGATCAGCGCCTCATCTTCAGGCTTCTTCACGTCGAATACATACTGCGAGACACAAACTTCTTCAGTTGCACAAACACCTTTTTCTCTGACCTTCTGTGCAAGTCGCACCTGTGGGTTCTGCAGAAACGTGTGGTGGTTGTTGGTGCAGCCTCCTGCACGATTGCGCAGCGGGTCGTCATGACGGCACCAGGACCCGTGGATCACGGTCTCCTCCCAGGTCTTGTGCAGACTCAGGTAGGACGTGTTGATGAGGCGACACAGGATCAGGTCGGTGAAGTTGCTGACAAAGTCGTCGAACGTCATCCTAATGGAGGAAGGGGTGAATGCAGGAGCGTCACCCGACCACATGAGGTGCTGTTGCACTGAAACTCACCAGAACTCTCCGTCGTCTCGCACTGTCACCCCGATCCGCTCTCTCTCGCTCTTGCTGACCTTCTGCCACTCCTCAGAGCTGAAGGAAGAAAAACCACCTCAAACTCATCATCACCACTGGAACCAGCACACCCGTCGTAAGCGATGTTGCAGCGTTGCTGCTCTCACATGGTCACAAGCTTCAGGCGGTGACCAGAGAACGCAGATATGTTTTCCTGCAGGTTGCTTACCTGTCACTCCAAGGTCCGTTCCACTCGCGCTGGCCCCAGGGGTTCCTCATCCGGATCATGGTCAATTTGTCGGACCTGAAGTAAGCCAGCAGGCCGTGGCCCAGTCGCACACGCCGCACGTCAGTCACGGCGTATGCGTGACCTTTGACCAGCCCGCTGGCCAGCCTGGCCTCCATCTCAGCAGACGAGGTCGCCTGGAACAAACAAACCCAGGCAAAGGCTAGTCTGAGCAAGCAGTGTAGGTCTGGGCCTCACCTGGATGGAGCAGCTGATCAGACCCCCTCTGTTGTGGACTTTGAGGACTCTCTCAAACAGCTCGGCCCGTTTCTCCTCATCGTCTTTCACGCCGCTCTCCATTAAGCTCATGGGCTCCGACACACCGCCGGTGAAATCCACGAGCGCGTCAGCCGTGTTCCCTCCGTCCAAGGCCTCGTAGCAGCCACACATCCTGCAAAACGGTGGCCATCAGAGGAGTGATGATACTACTCCATGGTCCTGAAGAACCACCTACTTGGCATAGGCCTTCTCCACCAGCGCGCTCCAGAACTCGTTGCTGTCATTGGAGTGGCAATAGATCAGGTCTCCGTTGGCGGTGGGCAGCCGGTCGTCGATCACCACGTCCACCCACTCACCGAAACGCCAGAAGCGAAAGTGGAAGATCCCAGCGTACGACTCTGGTTTGTCACTGTCCCACTCCTGGTCCTTCCAGTCTGGGATCACCTGAGAACGCAGGTCCAGACGGTCATGAGACTTGAGATGGCTGAAGCTAGCAGCTACATTGATCAGAGCCAGCCTCACAGCTTCCTCATGTTCTGAAGGAAGGTTGCAGCTCCAACCATATACTGCCAACAAGCAATTTGCGTCAAGGGTCGTGAACTGGTACAGCTGCGCCACCGCCAGAGACAATGGCAGATTGCAGCACATTGTGCATTCTGCTGAGAAGGTGATGAGTTGCATACTGCCACCTCTTCAGGACCTGTATGTCTCCAGGACCCTGAGACGTGCAATGTGCAAGTCGGATCAGAGCCGACCCTTCTCAACCTGGTTATGGACTGTTTGTCCCTCTTCCCTCTGGTATGAGGCTGCGGTCAATTCAGACCAGAACCTCCCGTCACAGGAACAGCTTCTTCCCTTTGGCCGTCAGACTGCTGAATTTGTGGTCAGCCTTTGTTGTTTGTGAGTTATTTTATTGTATTTTATTTTATTTCATTTTATTATGTTTTTGTTCATGACAGCACTTTATTCCAAAGCACTTTCCTAGTTGGTGGGATCCCCACTGACCATGGCAGTAAAGTTGATTCTGATTCTGAAGATGACTTCTGATCTTTCCAGTCATTTTTCTCACTTTATAGTTCCCTGGAGACACGCCCCTATCCAGAGTATTTTATTTTGGCAAGTGTCTTCCAGATAATAATAGATCATTCTCATTGCAGAGAAATAAACCCCTGCCAAAAGAGCAAGAGGTGAGGGAAGCTGAGGTCCTTCTTCATGAGCAGCACCCTTCTGTGGAGTGGTGTGACGGAGATGGAAACATCAATGTGGGGCGGAGAGAAGAAGCAAAAAGCTTCTCAAAAGGTTCAAATACAGAACAGGTGATGACAAACACATAGTCCACTTTTGAGACTTTCACAAGACAAGTCTCAAAAGAACAGGTCTTGGCATGGGTGGTGAAACATTGCGCAAGAAGCAGCAGGGACCCGAGAGGGACACATCAGAGTACCCCTCCTCTGGGGCCTGAACTAAAGACGTCACATGTTGAAGAAAGCATCGGGATCTCCACGGGGGACCATCACCTACTCACATCCTGACAAGAGGTCCCCGCTGACAACACTCCAGAACGCAGACAGCTCAGCCAGGGATAAAAATACAGACTGATCCGTTGAGTCAAGACGAGTCGAGCCCCGGAGACGCACAGATTTCCTCTCATACGTCATCGGAGCTTCTGTTGCCGGGCAACTCGACACATCACGGCTCCCTCGACAACTGAACTCAAAAGCTCCACATTGTTTTTGCTAGAATTCCTAAATATGTCCGAGTCGGACCGGGCAGTCATGTTCCAATGAGGCCCGGTTGCACCCAGATTTCTTCTAGAAACTTCGATAGAGGTTTGATGGTAGAAAAAAAGATTTTAAATCGACGTAAAAAAATCTATGTGCCCTAACTAGAGCAGCTGGGAGGGTGGCGGTGGAGGCAGGAGAGGGGAGGAGGGGTGACAACAGCGTGGGGTGTTCGTCATGGAAATAGTTAGAGAGACGGAGGCAGGAGAAACACCTCACTCACCTCGCTCTCACATCTGCACCAGGACTAGAACCTGCAACATGGACCAGGCCAGCACTCCTCCCGACACCACCGTGTTGGAGTTTAAAGAGGACGCCGCGCTGACCGAGGTCTGACCCGCTTTCTCTTTTAACCGTTCTGTGCACTTTCTCCTCAGCTGCTTCCTCGAGCAGGATTTTTGGAGGTGAGGGAAAAAAACATTTTTAGGATTGGTGCTTATCCAAAAATGGACCACCACTATTGTGGCTTGGTGTGTATTCTGTGCCGACATAAGACTTGTGAGGACTCGTGAGCGAAGCAAAGTAGACTGCCTGCTTCACTTAAAACATGTCATGATAGTATTATCAGACTTTGTTAAAACAAAAATGACACTAGTGAACAAGTTATTGTGTACCACTCAACAATATCATGGACGCGAAGTCTGATGCTTTCATATAAATATAGGCTGAGTTGAGGTCAGTGGATGTTCATTCCATAAAAAGATACAATAGAAAACAAAACTACAATTTCAAAGTTTTGTTTTCTGGTGTTCCAGTAAGAGCTCGAGTGGGAATCAGAAGTGAAACAATGTTCCAGTACGGATGTTACTCAGAGGACATGAGTGTTTGTTCCTCTGTTAATCAAGGTATTACGGTTCAGCAGAAGATGTCCCTCAGTCACATGCGTATCTCAATTGTTTAACTCAGCAACACAGGTTAAATGCTGGGTCTGGATAAAACATCCATCGGTTAAAGTGCATGGGCCACATGCATCAGTTACTTGTGGTGTTATTTAAAAAATCCCTCATCCTGTCTGTGGATCCAAAATCATAACACTGTGATATTTGTTTTTCTTATGATGTTATGAGGAGCTGCAACAAGCTCGCAAACAAAACTGAACTCACAGAACGCTCCTCAGTTTGGCTCACAGCTCATTTGCCATCAAGAGGTATAGGACAATTGGGGATGTAAATATGTTGAGCACAAATAGCATCGTAATACAACACAAAACACACAACACAGCCTCACTGCAATGAATCACACAAGAACACAGACATAAGTCCGTTTTACTAAGTGCACAACACCGAAAAAGACCCAACTGTGTAAACCCTGGCCACACACAAGCACAATCCATCAGGAGTCAATAAGTCCTCTCGGGCTTCAAACCCAGTGACCCCTGAATCATTGGCGCACAGCTCCCATGGTGTTCAGGATGTTGAACTGAGTTCCTCTGGTTCTTTTCTGCAGATGATGCGTCTGCGAGTGTCGTCTCTGCAGCGGAGCGGTCAGAAGCGTCAAGAGGGCGAGCGCCTGCTGCTCCCTCACGAGGCAGTGTACCGCCTGGACTTTCACAGCCAGGAACTGAGTTTCTCCCGCTGGCACTTCTCCCTCCAGGGTCACGGCAGAGTCACCATCACCGGGATCTCCCAACACTGGACTCCCGACCTCACCCACCTGATGACCCGCCAGCTGCTGGAGCCTGTCGGAACTTTTTGGCGAAACGCCGGCGACCCAGAGGATTCGCAGCTCAAGTGTCTGGAGGCGGACATGCAGGAGTTCGGCGAAAGGATCGCAGAGCTTGCCAAAGTCCGGAGAGTCATGTACTTCCTGTTCGCCTGCAAGGACGGAGCCAAAGCAGCCAACCTTCGCTGCTCGGTGGAGTTCACGCCGGAGAAATGACTTTCACGAACCACTCTCACCCCACAAAGATTGCGCCGCTTGTCTGCACAGGTCACCAAAACGTCACCCCGACACACAAGGCTGTTACCTGTTCTCCCTGGTATCATTCTGTGTAAATATCTACATTTAAATTAAACATTGATGCTCGCAGAGGAGTGTTTGAGCCCCTTCTGTCTGACACCGAGCGCGTCCACGAGGCTTCCTGGTGTTACGGTCAGCCATGTCGCTGAGTTCTGGTGTGGAGTGGTGGGTCTCTAGTTCATTAACAGTGCTTCTACTGTGTCCTGGCAATGAGGGGGGTTTCATCAGCAACCGGTGCGTGTGTCAAACTCGAGGACCAGGGGCCAAAACCGGCCAGCTCAGTCTTGTTATGTGGCTCGCAAAAAATTAAAATCCTCCAATACTACAAACAACAAACAAACAAATGTCTGCCATCAAAGGTTGAATACAACCTTATTTCAGATTCAAACAGATTACAAATTGACAACTTTTTCCACCAATTCAAAGCCGAGTAGAGAACTGGCGTCAAGTTTGTCTGAAGCATACACAATGGCATCATTCATTTCTTATCTCTCGGTTTTGATGGCAGGTTATTTCCAAAATAGCTTCCTGTTTGGACCTTAGACTTAGACTACCTTTATTGTCATTGCAATAAGAAAACACAGCAGTGAGACCTTGGCAACAAAATGTCGTTGCTTGGCTTCCGGTGCCAATAATAGTACTTGTATAATAATTATAACTTACAACAATACAATAAACTAAATAAACACTAATGAGTGCAAAAATAATACTACTAAGTGCAAAATAAGTAAAGTCAAGTGCGAAACAGAAAACAGAATGACCAGTATATAAACTGTAGAAACAAACAAAAACAGAAACATTGTGGCAGCCAGGCTGGTTATTGCACAAATAGGAGGTAGTTACATCCATTTTGTATTTAACAGTCTGATGGTCAGGGGGACATAGCTGTTTCAGAAGCTGGTTGTTCCTTCTACTGCCAGATGGCTTGTGTCTGCATATTTTCACTGACATCCATGACAATGCTCCACATATTGAGGTTTCTTAAAGCACTGCAAAATCCAGTGTTTCCTGAAGGCATCACACCACATCCGACAGACGCTACCCCCTGAGCCAGGACACGCCCCCGACACCAATTCTGTGTTTGTTTGTTTGAATTCATAAAAAAAAAAAAGATTTTGAAGTTGTAATTAAGTTTTGAATGCTAAAAAAATGCTAAAAATGCACAAAAAATTGCCCCAGACCTAGAGCGGGTTCCTCTGTACTGCAGCAATGTGAATTTGACTCCAAGGATCAAGCCTGGTCATGAGTCGAAAAACACGTTCCTTTGAAACCTGTGACTGTGAGAATCCATTCCATTGCCAGAAAGATAAAGAATAAGACGCCCAGTTGATTCTGATAAACCTGTCTAGGTTTAGGGCTGGGTATCGATTCTAATTTCAAGAATCGATTAGATTCCGATTCTCATGACTTAGAATCAATTATCACGATTCAATTCGATTTGATCCGATCCAATCTCGATTCAGGTTAGTATTTAAACCATTTTCTGAGCTGTTGCCATCATCACATGGCAAGTTACGCAACGTATTAATACTAGTATCATATTGACATTCAACAGGTATTGAATGAAGGATTCATAGTAAATGATAATAAAGATCCAGACACAGAACGCCAGATGTGACTGCTCATGGGACTGGTGCATTATTAGAAATAAGACATTAAAAATCAAAAAGGGGTTGGACTTCACCTGGAGAATATGTGTTAAAACGTAAATCAATTAATCCGATCTTTGGACCTACGAATCGATTTTATGGAATTGATGTACGAATCGATTCAGAATCGGAAAATCGATTTTTTAAACACAGCACTATCTAGGTTTGTTCAGAGCTTGTCAGGCCCAGGTCAACCCGGACCACAGTGGGTCCAGCTTGGATGAGTTGCGTGACAAGAAGGAAAATCAATGACCTGACTTTAGACATCGACTGAAAGCTGCATTTGGCGGGCGGTCAGAGCGAGTCCCATCAACGCCTGCGGTCACGACCTCATTTGATCCAGAGGCTGATGCTGCCTACTGCGCACGCTTGCAAACATGTGCAGCTCAGTGGTCGCCACCAATTCAGTTTCCTACGCCGTGAATGTCTTCTCATTTTGAGGTGAGACAGTTGGTCAACCCGAGATCCTCGCTGCAGTGTGGCTCAGAATCAACCTGCAGGAGCTCTGACCACAAGAGGTTGGAACTAAAGCAATGACTTTGTCTCACAGAATGACTGCCAGTTAAGTTGGGAATAGTTTTTACGTCGAGGACATCACATCCAGATGAAAGATAACTTCCACAATGAACGTTTTCACACCTATTTTCTTTAACATTCTATGCAATATATTTTCTATATTTCAAAATAAGAAAATGTTTGCATGCGGTCATCACAGACATGATCAAGCACTCGCCTTCTGCCACAGTGACTCTCTGGATGCCAGACTGGAACAGGCGGCCACAAACCAGCAGTTTCCCAGCCTACCCTGGTGAAGGTCATGGGCACTGATGCCGTCCACAAACAGGTGAGGGTCTCCACTCAGCTCCTGGGGGGCGGGAAGGTTTGATTAGTGAGGCAGAGGGCGACAAGAGAGGGCGCCAGAGAACACCACAGGTTGACCAAGCAGAAAAGGGAAAGTGGAACAAATGCAGGAAGTGCTTTGACAAGCAATTGAATAAAGGCAGGAAGAAACTGAGAAGACTTTCAGGAGCAGAGGCGGAAGTAATAAAAGGAGATGGAGAAAATACTGAGAGGAAGTGAAATTGAAAACACAGAATAGCAGCGAGAGTCAAGAACAAATGATATTTGCTGTGTATAATAAAAATCTGTTCTTTTCAGAGAATGTGGAAAGAATTTTGGAGGTTTTCCCTCTAGAAACCCAAGAGAAGTTGACATACGACTTACAAAGCGGTCTGTAGATGAGCAAACATCCTGGTGATCCAGTAAACATCCTGATATCGAGAGGGTGGCATCATACAAGTACCTGGGTGTTCACCTGAACAACTAACTGAGCAGGCTGTTCCTGCTCAGGAAGCTGAGGTCCTTTGTGGTGCAGGGAAGGCTCCTGAGGACCTTCTATGATCCTGTAGTGGCATCAGCCATTGTCTAGGCAGCATTATGTACAGGGACAGAAAGAGGCTGGACAGACTGGTGAGGTGGGCCAGCTCAGTCCTGGCCTGCTCTCAAGACTCGGTGGAGGTGGTTGGAGACAGAAGGCCTGTGGCCAAGCTGACATCCATGATGGTCCGCGTGTCTCACCCCGTCCAAGACACTCTGTTGTCAATAGCTACAGTGACATACAGCATACCGTGAATTTTCCCACTGTGGGATTAATAAAGGCCATCTACTCTACTCTAATCTAATCTATCGTCGAGTGGTTATACCAGTTTAAAATCAACCAAAAGGTCAATGACCCACAAGGATGTTCTACCACCTTGTGTGATGGTACATCATCCAACATGAAAGGCCTCCACTTGGACAGACCTAGCAGACAGTTAAAGCCAAAGGTTGTGTGTCTGGGACTGGGTCTGGTTCTCTTTGCTGGCGGGGTGCAGTGGGCCTGGCTGCGACCACCGTGATAAAACGTTTAGACCCTGTGATTACACAGACGCTGGAAACAAACCACAGCAGGGAGAGGTGGAGGCCGGGCGGGACGCAGATGACAGAGCTGGTGGAACCAGAATAGCTCTGAGGGAAGTGGGGGAACCATGTATCTTTTAGTAAAACTTCAGACTGAATCTTCCTATTCACTGTTTTGTATTTTAACCTTTTTTAAATATCATTAATACCTTGTTAGATCACCTTGCAGATACATCCTGGTTTCATTATGGTATTTCCTCCCAAATAATAACATCAACACACAAAAAAATAAAAGAGAAGATGATGCTCTCACTTCCTCAATTTCCTCCAGTCTGTCTGTCTACTGAAGTCAGCTTGTTTCAGATTGTCAAGGTCAGGTGACAAGGTGTGGACTTGACTCGACAGAGTTTGTTTCTTAAATGACCGCTAGGAAGGCTTGAGTCAGTCACTCTTAATTTAAATCACATTCTGTAAAGTTCAAGTGGAAAATAGTTGTGAAAAACTAGGGTGTCCCCTATGCATCCTGCCTGAAACTCCCCTAGGCCTTGCTAGTCGAACTTTTAAGTTGCTTGACTTCTCGTCTAGTCAAAGTGCCTGCTGACTCGTCTTTCTTCAGGGTGACACAAGTTTGTCCTGTTTGTACTGTACAGTGTAAAAATAGTTGAAATATTTTCATTCCCCAGTTGAATCTCTGCTTTTCTAGTTGTCGGGGCTCTTTGGAAGTCAACTTGCCGGCTTTATTTGTCCGGGCAGCCATGTTTGTGACGAAGGTGGTGAGCGGGGTGTGGTGTCAGAGCAGCAGGAGAGTTGGAAGAGTCAGAGAAGAAGTCTTCAGAAGTGAGTGAAGCCCATTGGGAGATTAAATACAGAGTTCACGCTCCTCTTAAGAAACACAATGTTTCACTTGTCCTTCTGCTGTTGGACTCCAATGCAGTGACCGAGTCGGTGGAAAACCAAATTCTTGACTCTTAACCTTGAGGCAAATTCCAAAAGTGGCACAGCAGAGCAGAGAAGAGAAGAATATAATTGGAGAGAAACCAGAGAACATTCAGGATCTTAATCAGCCAGTCCAAACAGAGAAGAGTGAAACAAACCTCACAGTTTACTCTCATGGGCTGATCCACAGCATCGATCGAGCGGAGAGCCCATAACTTCCTGTTTAATTATTCATGGGTGGGAAGCATCGCTGACTGATTGTAAAAGGAGGTGAATGTGATGAGTTCAGGCTCTGAACTGTTTCACTGGAAGATAAACATTTCCATATCTGGCAGCAGCGTGGGGCCAGAACTGACGGCAGCATTTAAAGAATCGACTGCTGACTGGTGCTGGACACAAGATTCAGGGAAGCCATGTCAGGAATGGGTCTGCGAGTGTGTCTTAGGTGGGAGGGTAGAAACGACGTCCGCACCTTTTGTGTTGAATATCGACCACATTTTTTGGATCCCGGACTTCATAGGAATTTTTTTTGGATTGTGTTGCTCAATTTGTTTCTGAAGCTCTGTTAGCTTAGCTAGACACACCCCCAAGATAAACTTGCTCTCAGATTTCCTCTAGTGCGAACACACCTATTATTCCAACCACAGAGAAGAAGATGCAGATTATATGGAGGTATCTACATCAGATCCTGTAGAGATGCTCTCTAGGCTCCTACAGGGCAGATCAGGTATCATGTGGTGTCAGAAGCGGGATGATCGAGTGAACACTGAGTTACTTTGACAAGTATGAAAGACTCACAAACCAGTCATTTCTTGTCAGGAGTCATAAATCAAGCAAACTGGGCGCGTCTCAAATGGCTTTGCTTGACCAACTCAGTTACAACACCTTATGTCATGGAGTTGAGCTATTTGTAATGGCACTGAGTGGACTAATAATATTTTTATAGCACAATAATGAATTATCACACCAGGTGTTCAAACAATGAAACATGTGAGTGAGTCCCATTGATCCTCACCTTCGGTCTCTTCCAGGTGACACGGCCGACACGGTTGTTCTGGTAGAAGAGCGACTGGTCAGTGGCAGGGAACAGAGGGTCTTGAAACAGATGTCCACTCTGCTGGCACTGGCGCCGCAGCGCGGAGTAGGACTGACCCTCGTAGGGCACCACCATCCTTCTGTATACAAGAGCAGGACGTCAGGGCTCTGAAGGGCTTTAAACCCTTGCAAACACAAGATTGAGAAACTCCCGAGTCATGTGACAGGATGACGAACAGGAACGAGTGTGATCCCGTTTGTGTGTGGATCAGCAGCCAAGTAAACATGAGATCAAACTGTGTATGTGTGTGTTTATTTTGAGCCTCACTGGCGACTGATACTTTAGCATGACAGCGCTGGGGTCACTGAAGCCAGTTTGGGTCAGAGGATCAGGGGACATTTCAAACCAAAAAGAAGGCTTTTACTCAGATCCTCTATCCTGAAAGCCAATTAAAATAGCATTCATCACTTCATCTTTATCAAGAAATGAGCAGACAACATCTGAGTGAGCACCTGTGACTCAGCAGATAAGAGTCGCTCAACTTATGACCAGGTTTAACTTGCCTCAGGTCATATGGTCCTTGGTAAGATGGGCAAGTTTTTTTTAGATTGTTCTGCTTTCAAAAGTGTGAAATTCACATACATCTTAAATTAGCTTGCCCTGTGCAATAACGATTCATAACAAGTCACTTGTGACTCTGAACAATAGCTGGATAGATACAAGTAAATCACAAAACACAACAGGAAGCAGTTCTTGGACAAGAAGAAGCAAGTAAAAATAAACTGTCTCAATACTCAAATACTTGACTGTGTGTTTCACTGATCGGCGTTCATCTACTGAGCTTGAAGAAGAGCCCGCAACTCTCTTAAAACCACAAAAGTGCTATTCTGAGGGGGTGGGACCCCCAACTGTGGTATTCACTCAAACATGGGTGTGGTGTGGGGTCACGTGGCTACATGTGGTCACCGGTGGGCACGCCACCGCAGACTCGACAGCCGTGCGGCGCAGATGTTCTCCTTCCCCATCTGATAACCAAGCAGACCTCAGCAAACTACATTCTAGGATGATGTTTTTTTTAAACTGACTAAAATAGCAACTTGATGGGGAAAGACAATTGTTGACTTTCAAAGTAAAAATCCTGGTGAACATACAATATCAAAGTATAATACAGAAGGGAATTCAAATCGTGTTCTGAATAACGTATGTATAGTTTGTTACCACCTACTACTACAGCTAGGTTTTAGTAATTAAATATGAAATATTGTTCTTTCATTTTATTAATGAAGCTTTTCTCAGCAGAATAGCAGCAACCACAGTTCCAATTTACACATTTCACATTCTAATTTCCTGTTTTTGTTAGAAACACCTGAACAATCTTCCACTATAAAAGGCGATTATTACAATTTTCACGATGTTATAGTCGTTGTTGCTTTCAATCATTATTCTGTTATACACATTTATAACATTTAAAAGAGAATTTTAAGTTTTGGAACTTCACTTTGAAAGGTCACCGGAAGTGGGGCGGGAAAGCAGGCTAACTTAAAGAAGATGTTCGTCTAGTGAAAAGACGACAAACGTCGCTTAACGCGTCTTCCTTCAGACATAAGTAGCACCAATTCTTCCACAAACGCGACTAATATATGTATTATTACAAGCATGTTCAACTTTCGAATGAAAGAATCTTTCGGTTTCCGCATTAGTTAATGACGTTAGTTCAGATTAATCGTGACAGAAAAGTTCATTTGTGGGCACATTTAGTTCAGTCAAAGGAGATGAAGTTTACCTGCGGGTGTGCTGACGGCAGCTTGCAGGAGGAAAGAGCAGCTAGATGCTCCAGAATCTTCAGCTCTTTCCTTCTGTTTTTGAGGCGGAGCGCGAGGAGCTTATGTGGTGCGTTCATGTGCAGCACGGAAAATAAGCACGCGCAACTTGAACCCTTGAACGTTTCAGAATCTTTGAAACAGTTTATCTCAGGTGACGGTCTGAACTGGCTCATGGAAGTGAAGCTCGTGAAGTGACTTTCGTTATCGTTCTCTGTCAAGGAACGAAGCAAACGTAATTTTTGAATAGGTGATTTTAGTTTCACATGTTTTATCACTTCTTCTGCCAGTGTATTTGCGAAGAAATGTCAAATCCTAAGAGCCACTTATGTTTTTGCTGTTTCCAATGCTGATAAATCTAGTACAGTACGAAAACAACTTGAATTATCTGCTGCTACTACTGTTGTACAAGCTATACCACTGCAACTATACGGCTGTTATAAACTGTAAAACGTCATATGTTTTCCAGTGACGTCACTGAAGATGACAGTCAAGTGTTTATCCAAGCGTGAGAATTTATTTATATTGTTGGTGTCGGTTAAATTGCTCACCACTAGAGGGAGCTTTAGAGTTTAGAAGGCACTATCCAGCCACAGCCCTGCTCTGACCTCACAATGACATTAATCTTTAACATACAACAGGAGAAACATTCGGAGAGTCATGTGAGAAATTGTACTTTACACAGCCAAAGTGCTGATTTCACACAAACTCACCTGTGGCTTCAGCTGCGCAGAGCTTCAACCTGCCGACAGGTATGGTATGAATATGTTGTTCATCTGAGTCTGTCACTCATGCACGCTTAAATTAAGAGAAAAATATTGACGGCATCTATGGAGCATCGTTCAAATTCGACAGTTACAAAGTGGTTCAAATTCTGTCTTAAGTAGAGATTCTAGCGTCAGTCCCGGCTGGTAGGACAGAGGCTGTTGGACACTGAAACCTATGATGAAGGCAGCAGCTCTACATCAAGTCTCTAGAAGATGAGTGACAACATTCTATTTGTCTTGTCCTTTTTTTCTCTCAGGTTCAGGATGTGGACCTTGTTGTTGACAACCCTCCTTGCTGGCTCTGTGGCTCCACAACCAGTAGGTTCTGAACATGGGGGTCCAACTGCCGTGGCCTTTATAAGGGTCAGAGGTCAGCAGGAGCTGAGGTTAACCTGTGGAGGTGGAGAAGGTGAGTGAAGATGCTTCTCAGCTGAGGTTCCACTTGAGAACTATGTCCTCATGCAGGTCTGGTGAAGTCCTGGCTTACCCCTTTTGGAGAGGTCATCTCTCCTGGACAGCTTGGTGACCCGGTCTACATGCGCCCTGATGGGACTCTGACGCTCTCCAGGACCAGCAGCCTCCATTCAGGCCGCTACCACTGTCTCCTGCAGCACCAACGAGGATCCACCATGTTCATCTACGACCTCGAGGTTGACCCCGGAAACCATCAGAACCAGAGCAAAGAAATCTCTGGGAGGTCCAGAAGGCGGGTCCGGTCAGTGATGCCGGAGAACCTGGAGAAAGGACACTTGGCTGCCTCTGTCGCAGCCTCACTCACGATGACGTTTGTCGTGGGCTTCAGTTTCGGAGCTCTGAGTCGCACACCGTTCTCCAGGTGAGTCTCAGAGTGAAAGGCAGTGGAAGACAGATAAAAAATGAACCAGATGTATTGTTTATTCCAGAACAAAAACACAAATATTTATGTGAACTTTAAATAATACACAACAAACATCTCTGGACCTGTGCTGTGCTTGGTTAGCATTATCAATATTTATATGTATTCCATACAAGATTACAGATTACGTTCAATATTTAATCTTGTTTAGGGATGCAAATATGTCAAGTCTTTATTTTCCCACTATGTTTCCCCACGTTATTTGGACAAATCCGGTGTTATCATCAGGTGTTTTATTCAACTCAGACATTCTATTAAGGCTAATAATCACCATAGATATGAAGTAGCATACTCCTTTTATCGCCAATAAATCTGTTTTTTTTTTCATCGTTATATCCCGTGTATTTTCTACGCAACCGTCTTCTATTTACTGAAAAATAGTGTCATCTAGTGGACGCACATGTAACAGCCAGTAGATCTAGTAGCATTTGTACGTCTCCAGTGTGCACCCTGTGGCGAACAGTACTTTATTTCATGTTTCATGTATTCATATTGAACACCTCCTCTTCTGTCAGGTGTTTTGAAGCCATAACCAGAAGGTTCAAGTCACCGCAGCGAGCACGGCGGTCCAGCAGTCTAGACGAAGATTCCGACGTGACCATGGCGACCCTGCCGCCTACGTACGACAACCAGGCCTTTCAGGTGGAGTGTGATGGCACTGTGAAGCATGAGGAGCAGTTTGTTCCCCCAAAACCACAGAGGAGCTTCAGGAGCAAACCAGTGGATCAGGAAGCCACTGTTGAGATGGAGGGATGTGACTTTGGGAGTCAGGAGGAAGGGTGGTGGCGGAAGAGTTGTGAGGAGGAGAGTAAATGTTCAGACACAGATGAGCAGGAGAAGGACTTGGTGGCTGGTGGTGAGGAGATGTGGAGTGATAAGAGTTCAGGAAGAGAGGTGAAACTGAATGAAGATGGAGGAAGAGTGATTGCGGAGGAAAAGTCTCAACAGGAAGGAGAAGATGACTGGAGGACGAGAGTGGAGATTGGAATATGGAGTGATGGGATTCAGTTGGAGGAGAGAGGGATGAGGGTGGGAGGTGAGGAGGACATGTGGGGAGATCAGAGAACAGGGGAAGAGGAGAAGTTGAGAAGAGAGGAGGAGCTGAATGAATACAAAAGGGGAGGGAGTGCAGAGGAAGGGAAGTCTCCGGAGGAGGTGGGAGAAGATTGGAGGACGAGAGTGGAGTTTGGAATTGGGATGTGGAGTGATGCGATTCAGGTGGAGGAGACGGAGATGAAGGTGGGAGGTGAGGAGGACGTGTGGGGAGATCAGAGAACAGGGATAGAGGAGAAGTTGAGAAGAGAGAAGGAGCTGAATGAACATAGATGGGGAGGGAGTGCAGAGGAAGTGAAGTCTCCAGAGGAGGCGGGAGAGGACTGGAGGACGAGAGTGGAGTTTGGGAATGGGATGTGGAGTGATGTGATTCAGGTGGAGGAGACAGAGATGAAGGTGGGAGGTGAGGAGGTCATATGGGGAGATAAGAGAAGAGAGGTAGAGGGGAAGTTGTGTAGAGAGAAGGAGGGAAGAGGCAACAAGGTGGAGCTGGATAGTAGGAGGGTTTGGGAAGACGAGATAAGTGTTAATATGAGAATATGGAGTGATGGAGAGAGAGTGGAGGAGCAAGATGATGTAGAGGAGGTGGAGACTAGTAAGGAGCATAAGGAGGAGGTGAAGGATCAAGAACTGCTGAGGGATCAGGGAGGGGAAGTGACGGTTCAGAAGGCGATGAAGAATCGAGAGGAAGTGGTGAATCAGGTGGAGATGGTGTCTCTAAAGGTGGAGGAACACAGGGAGGACATGAGGGTTCAAGAAGAAATGAAGGAGGTCAAGGATCAAGAGGACGTTAGTGATAAAGAAGAGGAAGTGAAAGTTCAGGAGGACCTGGCGTATCAGGTGAAGGATGAGGAGGGTGAAGAGGTGCAAAGGATAAAGAGTGAGGAAGATGACATCAGTGAGCTCTCGTCCTCCGACTCAGAGGAGGAGACAGGAGGTGAGATACAGGAGGAGACCCAGGAGTCTCCACCTCCCGCTCCATCTCCTCCGCGAGGTCGCAGGAGTCGCGTCATCCGTCTGTATCAGTACGACGAGGAGGGTCAGCTGTTCTCCCACCTGCCGACCTCTGACCCCACACCCAGACTCAAGCAGCGCTCCGCCTCTCTGACGCGCCTCAGTGCCATCATGGCCGCCGCCACTGCTGGACCTATGGACGCTCCTCGGACAGGAAGCGGGACAGCAGCAGAGGAGAAGACGTTCTTTCACATGGAGATATGATGATGTCAGCACTTCCTATGGTTATATATTTTGTACAAATGTTTATAAGATTATAATAAAGTCACTCACCCTTTTCTGTGGCTCCATGCATGATAAAATAAATAAAATAAATCACCTTGGAAGTATCATAATTCAACTCCCATCCAGAGTTTCCATAGCAAGTCCTCCACCCGGCCTGCACTCTCCTCTTCACCTCCCTCCACTGTTGTCATCAAGCCATTTCTCCCAGTGATCATAATCTCATCATCTCATCAGCAGTGAGATGGAGTCTCATCATCATCTTCATCAGCACCTTCTTATCATGCACTATATGATAAGTGGACCTGAGCTCTCAGTGGTAACCAGAGGAACTTTGCCCTGTCAGGCCCTGACAGTTAATCATTCAGCTCCAGCGCAGCGAGAGCAGCGCTACTCTCTGTTCTGAGCCGGGATCATGTCGGACGCACTGGTCAAGGACTCGCCTGGCGACCTCGCAGCTTCAGAGCGGAGCTGTGGACTCATGGAGAAGATCAGGACGTTCAAGCCAAGAGAGGTCTTCACCCGGTGAGTAGAAACATGGTCAGGGTTAGGATCTCAAGTCTGTGGCTCAGCAATCGTGTTTTCACTGATGATGCTTCCCGGACCTGAAGAGTTAAGCCAACACTGATGAGCCGATTCTCAGGGTCAGCATAGACCTAAACACTGGTTTGAACTTTGTTTCATTTCATATTAGATTGAGGGCTGAACAGTAACGGGACCTGACTATGGTGGGACTTGAACACCTTAGCTTTGAACAACTTGGCGTCCAACGAAGTTCAGCTCTGTTGACATTTCAGTCAGAGGCTTCAATGGCACAGAGACTCACACAGAGTCCAGGAGCCGCCCTCTGTATTTGACCACTTGTTGTGAAGTCTGTGAGGAAGGGTTTGCGTCCTGGCTGAAGGATCCAATTTCATTCATGTTCCGTATGCTCACTGGAAAATTCAAGCTAACTCCTTCAGCTGCACACTGACTACATCACCAACTGCATGCCTCACAATGTGGCAAGACATTGGTAAAAACAGTGACTCTGGTGGGACTCGAACCCACAACCTTTGAATGGCTTATTCGTGCCTAGAAGTCCAATGCGCTGTCCATTGCGCCACAGAGCCTGTTGTTACATAGGGATTCTGACTCACATCTGAGATTTAAATTTTCTCATGACAGGGTTCACAATGCATCACAGAAAGGAAGGCAATCTCAAATTGGTAAAAGGCGACTCTGAAAGACAACCTTTTGAAGGTCTTTCCCTACTCAAGCAGTCCATTGAGCCACAACATTCATTTAAGAATAAGTCAAGATTTCACTGACAAACAGTTCTCACATGAACCAACATATCTTCATAATATATCCTTATATTCTTGAAGCTGCAGAACTGAACATCTCTGCTTCAATATCAAAGTTGAAGCAACATGTATTCTGCTCTTCAGTTGAATGATCTCAGGTAGGTTTTCACAAAAACTGTTGGACTTTGGCCACTATAACATCAGAAGCAGATGCTGTAGTTGAAGATCCACCAGGTCGTTTTGCCCTGGAATGTTCAACAGTTAATACTGAACTTTCCTCTCCTGCTTCAGGCAGTTGGTGAAGACGTTGCTGATGGGACAGGGCCTGGCGGCTCTCATCTGTGGGACGGCTGTCACCTCCCAGTACCTGGCCTCCAATTTCCATGTGGAGACGCCGATGCTGCAGAGCTTCTTCAACTACAGTCTGCTGTTCTTGTTCTACACCAGCGCACTGCTGTGCAGAGCAGGTAACACCCCGACGTTCACCCTCGCTGGTTAAAGACCTGACAAAGTCCAATAAGAACCTGCACGAAAGTCTGTTCAGTAGAGGAGCCCCACCTCTCATGTCCACTCTGCTCTGCTGTTTTTGCTCCCCAAATGTCTGTGTACTGAAGTTTTGGGGTGATCCCCTTTAAAACGTAGGGGATGAAAATATTTTCCAGATCCTGAAGAAGCATTGGTGGAAGTACCTGCTGCTGGGTCTGGTTGACGTGGAGGCAAACTACGCCGTGGTGAAGGCCTACCAGTACACCACACTGACCAGCGTGCAGGTCAGTCAAGCTTTCCGTCTCCAGAAAACCCTCCACCGTCTCACTTCAGTGCTGTTTACTGTGTCCAGCTGCTGGACTGCTTCGTGATCCCGGTCCTGATGGTTCTGTCATGGTGGGTGCTGAAGACTCGGTACCAACCAATCCACTATATAGCTGTTGTCGTCTGCCTGCTTGGTGTCGGGGCGATGGTGGGAGCCGACCTGCTGGCGGGGCGAGACCAGGGATCCAGTAAGTTGGTGTCATCTGGAGCTCATGTTCATGGATGGAAGTGAACGGGTTTTAAATCAATGGAAGTGGAGTTAGAGATTTTGGCTGGGGAGTATCATGGAGACCTCACCTGCCTGGGTTTCAGCCTCCAACATCCTGCTGGGTGACGGCCTGGTGCTGCTGTCGGCGACACTCTACGCTGTCTCCAACGTCTGCCAGGAGTACACGGTGAAGAGGAGGAGCCGGGTGGAATTCCTGGGGATGGTGGGGCTGTTCGGACTGATCATCAGCAGCATCCAGATGTGAGTGTGCGTGTACATGGAATATAGGGTGATGTGTGTGTCTGTTAACGCGTGTTTATCTGCGTGTGTGTGAGGTTCTGATTGTGTTCATGTGATAGGTTGGGTGTGTACATCTCTGGGATGATGCTGTCTGCTAGTATGTGTGCAAATGTGTTGTGTACTAGTTAGACACTAACACTACTGAGTGTTGTTTAGTTTGGCTGTGTCTTGCATGAGAGGCGAATTTGTTGTGTGTGAGAGGAGTCGTGTGTTGTGTGCACTCTTGTCTCTGTCAACAAATGTGTAACTGCATACGTCAACTAGTGTCTTTGTGTGCGCATCTCAGGGCAGTTTTGGAGCGAAGAGCTGTTGCCAACATCCACTGGAGCTGGCAAGTGGGTCAGTTACACAAATATAAACACTTGACTGGATGAGGTTTGTATGTGTGTGACGTCGTTGCGTGTCTCCTCCCAGGACTCCTCTTCGCCGGCTTCGCTCTCTGCTTGTTCGCTCTGTACAGCTTCATGCCCATCGTGATCCAGCTCACCAACGCCACCTCTGTCAACCTCTCCCTGCTCACCGCCGACCTCTTCAGCCTCTTCTGTGGACTCTTCCTCTTCCAGTACCAAGTGAGTCAGATGACCGGGTCACATGCCTGGTATGATAAAAAGGATGTTGAAATAACCAGACAGGAAAGGATTTTGAAATAATTGCCACAAGAATTTAAATCAAAAAACACAAGTTTGAGCAACACAATGGCAGTCAGCAGGTTTGATCTCCAGTCAAATTGATCAAGCAGTTTTGGAAAAACTAAATGATCTTTTTAAAAGTTCAAGTTTTATTGTTTCTCATGCGAATAAATGGTAATTTTGTTGTCAGTTCTCGGTGCTCTACCTGGTCTCACTGGTTGTAATCATCATCGGCTTCATCACTTTCAACGCCATGCCCACAACCCCTGCACCAGAACCTCCAAGCGCCCCCACATGCGAGGATGGTCGCTATGGCGACCTGGAGGACGGAAACACCACAGAGCAGGATGTGGTGGTGAGGATCGGCTCTGCAGAGACGCAAAGGAAAATCAGAACATCAAACACATTTGGCGGTGAAAGTGTCAACAGCGTTATTGAGGGACTAAGCACAAAGTTTTAATTTTCTTTTTTTCTTTTAATTTTTTTATGAGTGTATGTGTTTTGGTTAAGTGTTTGCAATAAAATATTTTTAAATTATTGCTACCCTTTCAAGTATATTAACGATTTCAGCAAACACTAGTATTCTAAAAGCTGTTATCCTAATCCTCAGAGTCTGGATGAAGAAGATTTACCATATATTAGATTAACGATGAGTCAGCACATTTATTTAATGACTGTCAGTTACTTGATCTAATGTAAGTATGAGGTAAACACCCACCACTGGTCTCTAGTTCTCAACAACACAGGTTGCAGACACCACTCAGCAAAATCCAACCAAAAAAAGACCACAAAATCAACAAAACTCTGAACTCAGATGAGGAAGAGAAGAGAGCAGTCAGTGTTATTTGCCATCTTGAGGTTATGGTACCAAATTAGAGAAAATATTGACTTGATCATTTTAGAAAATGTGTCCAAAACAGATCTGATCTTGAGGAAGAAACTGATGTCCTGGAACAGTGAGGATTCCATTTCATTCTTTGAAGGAAGTTATTTTTATTCACTTCTTTTTTTACATTGTATATAGTTCAGTAATCTCATTTAATTCTAACTATTGGAGCATATTATTCAGAGATCATTTTCAAAAGAGGCTGAAATAAAGACTTTATTCTTCGTTATGCTCCTTTTCCACCGTTTCGTGGATTCATCATAATTCATATTCAGAGCATCGATCTACCATGACAGGATTAAGATAAATAAAAATGTTACGACTCCATTAACCTTGGGTCATGAGTGAAAGTTTCAAAATACACGTGAAGTGACGTTAGAACAGTGCCAACAAATTATGAAATTATATCACATGAATCCACGCGACTATGACGTTAATATTCTCATAACGACTGTTTAGTAGGGATTGCAGGAAGTCTATATAATATTTCCTAAATAAAATTTCACATTATTATAAAAAATAAATGCGGTCGTATTTATATTTTTACAATAAACTATAATAAACACGCAAACTCTTTTTGCTGTTTTGTTTTCGGCCTGGAATCGAGTTCAGCAGTGTGACGTCACCCGATGACGTCAGGTGGGCGTAGGAATCGTTGCCATCGACGAGTCGGACGTTTACTCGAAACGAGCGCCGCTGGGAAAACAAACCGAAACACTTCGTGGGTGTCGTAGCGTCTCTTCTGTGGACTGAACATGGGGAACTGTCTCACCGTGGGGCCGAACGAGGCGTTGGTCGTGTCTGGTAAAGCCCTCATCCCTACTGCTAACATGCTAACGTTAATCGATGCTAACTTAAGCTGCACATCGCCAACGGAACTTGGCAGAAGACGCACAACGTTGCCATTCTATGTTAAATTCACGCCTCGGCGTCGTTTACAGTGGCCTTTTTATTGCAATTTGTTTGGGTCGTGATAAACTCAGGGCATTTATTGGTCACATGACTGATTACGGGAATGCGGCCACAGAATTGGCTTCAGTTGCCAATCCAAAGTTGCGATTACACAGCTGCAACAGAATGTTTAGCGATGCGTCCAGTTGTTTGTGGACATCCGTGTTAATATCTTGTTAATTCACCGTGTGTCGTTTCCCGGCAGTGATGTTGTGTTTCGGGTGGGCGTGGTTTATCCTCGCTTTCATCCTGACTGCAGGCCTCGCCGCTCTGTCTCCGCACCAATTCAAGTCAACATTGCTCAGATACTTTCAGTCCTCTTCAACGGTTGACCTCACAGTCTGTCAAAATACCTTACTTCTCCTCTGCAATAGGGTTGCAGCTGCAGACACCAACCGATTTTTGTTCCACAGCATTGGTATCAAACAGCGTTCACTTTGCGTCAATATTTTATCTGCCTCATCCTTTTCCTTTGACTCAAGCGCTTCAGGTCGGCAGTGGTCAGTACCTGGGCTGGGGACAGCCCAGGTACTGACCACTGCCTCAGATTACTTCCAATGATCTGGGAAGCAAACATTCCACCGCTGAAAACTATGGTGTTTCTTTTGTTTATACAAGTGATAAGGTCCACTACCGCTCTGCAGAACAGCTGTTTTCAGGGCTGAGTTGTGGGTTAATCATCCCACCGCTTTGGTGATGTGTTGAACCAACTGTCGTAGGACTGGAGTCGTGAACTGAACTGGTCGTTTCTACTACCTGTAAAGCAGCAGAGAATCTTTTTCAAGTGTTGGTGTGTTTTTAAGCATGATTTATGGTTGTCCTGCTGAACATCCTGTGTTTACCTCTGTAAAGCCGTTGTCGACCCAACAGAGAACATGGCTGTTAATTATAGTAATAGAGCAGATTAGAATTACCTGTATGAACAAATTCTCAGCAAGTGAAAATGCTTGCGCTTCTGTTGTCAGTATGGATATGAATGCTCTAGCTTGAACTCAGTTTCTGTCCTCAGGTGGCTGCTGTGGCTCCGATTCAAAGACCTATGTTGTGGGTGGCTGGTCTTGGGCTTGGTGGTGCATTTCTGACACTCAAAGGTGAAAGCTTTAACTCGAATATTTGAAGTATGTAAATCAGGAGCAGCTGTTGTCAACTTGACGTGTTGCTGGGTTCAGATCTTAAGTACTTTTCATGTGTAACAGAATCACTCTGGAGATCATGACTCTGCAGCCCCGGTGTGAGGACGTGGAGACGGCTGAGGGCGTGGCCATCACTGTCACAGGTGTAGCTCAGGTAAAAGTCATGACCTTAGATGACCCACAAGTGAATATTAACAGTAACATGTATTTGGAGTTCAGCCAGTATTCAAGTCCTCCTAACCCTGGGGTACTAAGACTGTTGAATAATCAAAGTTGAGTTCCACATCTTCGTACCTGCTGCTGAACAGGGCAAACACTGTTTTGTCTGACGTCAGTCAGTGAAAGAGTTTTGTCAAAACATGACTTTTAAAATGCTTGGACACGTGAAATTTGAGCCACCACCAACAAACAGTAGACCACATGACAAATTAGGAAACTAATGTATGAAAATATAAAATTCTGCTTCCTTAATCGGACTAGAGTTTCTGTTAAGCGTGTGAGTGATTTGTAAAATTATGAAATCACTTGTTTAAAAAAAAAAGTAAAATAAAAAATGAAACCCTTCAACATGTCTCCCACTAGAGGGCGCTTGTGATTAGAACTTGACTGTTGAAGATCTGAAATTGACAATTGTCCCACCAACATATGTCTCAGGCTCAGTGATGCCTCCACCTGAATCAGACTTGACATCCCACAGGTGAAGGTGATGACAGAGCAGGACCTGCTGGCAGTGGCCTGCGAACAGTTCCTGGGCAAGTCGGTGATGGAGATCAAGGCTGTGGTGCTGCAGACTCTGGAGGGACATCTGCGCTCCATTTTAGGTCCTCTTCTTCTCCTCTGCTTCCTCACTTATGCCAGGTTCATCCACAGTCAGACATGAAGGAACCAAAGCGCAGCATCAGTGTGACTGAGATATCATCTCATATTTATTGTTTTAGATGTGTGGTTGTGTTAGCATGTTTAAATCTCTTTTCCATTTCTCTGTGCATCATCGTCACTTAACTGGAGTCTCTGCCTGACAGGCACTCTGACTGTGGAGCAGATCTACCAGGACAGGGATCAGTTTGCTAAACTGGTGAGGGAGGTGGCAGCTCCAGACGTGGGCAGGATGGGCATCGAGATCCTCAGCTTCACCATCAAGGTGAGCGAAGGCTGGTGTTCATGTTGTGACTATTTCCTGGTCCTTGTTCGTCGTCCTGATGTTGAATTTTAGATGGAGTTGTTTCACATCAACATGGCAGTAAAATGCATTTTCTTTTCTCAACAAAACCCAAAAATGTGGGAAAAAAGTTTGGCCAGCTGAGAGGTTCATAAATGACACCTTAAAATCAGGCTGTCAAACATGTGCACGTCATTCTGTTATGGATAAGTATTCCTTTGGGACAAATCATGGTCACGAAATGGAATTCATGCAGCAAACCACCCAACAAAATAGTGCTCCTTTTCATGTTTAAAACTAAAGTTGTGACACTGCTGTGGTGCAGGAGAAAGTGTGAGGCCTCTTTGGTTTTATCTGTCTCATATTTGCCGAGCAGAAGTCTCAGATTCGCCATGGATGATTAACAATAATTGACGGGGGCAGTCGCAAGTGGGTTGTAATGTTTCCCTGAAAGCCCTCAGTCCTCCTCTGGCCTGGCCATTAGCACTGATGAGGCGGTTGCAGCAGGAGCAGTTTATCTTTTATCAGCAGCCTTGTTCTGCTTTCACTCTCGTTGTTTGAAATTTCATTTCCAGTCATGAGTTAAAGCAGAAGGAGCTCTCTGATAGAAACAAAGTTCAGTTCCCAGATTGCTCTGGAACATTGTTGCTGTGAGTGACAAGCACAAGTTCAGGGGAAACTTCTGAGAAGGAAACTCTTGACCTAGTTCAGTTGAGTTTGAGTCAGAAAAAAACAGATCATTGGTGTTTCATATCACCTCTGTTGTACCAGCTGAAATAACAGTTCAGTGGTGACCATAATTTGAGATGAAAAATACTTATAAACGTAAAAACAGAATCATAAAAATAATTACATTGAATCCATAAACCAGAGATGTTATTATAAGTATTGAAATTCTGTGACCTTGTTAGTGTCAGGCGAGATGATCGAGTGTTTTATTCTGGCCACAAAAGTAAGCAGAACAACAATCCTGAACCCTGACATGCACCTGAAAAGTCGCATCTGCACGACTTTTCCATCACAACCACAAACCGCAGACGAGTGAGGTTTGAAGATGCTGTTTTGCAACTCACAATGTTCCATCATTGAGACTTAAGTTCCACACTAATGTTCAAGCCTCATTGATCCGGTTCATGATTGAATGATGACCCTCTGGTGAACTTCTGGAACACACCCTGGCATAAGTCATGAGGACTCGCCGTGTGTTTCCACCAAATGTGATGTGAAGGAAATATTGAGGCTCAGTTATGCATAACCAACAGTCGCGCTGTTATATCGGAGTAAGGAATCTTTTATACACGTCCTCTGTAGATAAAGAGTTACATTTCTGCCACTCTGATCCTCCTTGTCACTCCCCATTATTTAGCCCAGACTTACTTAGTTACTACTTTAGAGAAATAACATTGTGTACGTTTGTGCAGGACGTGTACGACAAACTGGACTACCTCAGTTCTCTGGGGAAGACCCAGACTGCCGCAGTCCAGAGGGATGCTGACATTGGCGTGGCCGAGGCGGAGAGGGATGCTGGGATACGGGTGAGTCTGTCTGTGGGAAACCAGTCAGTGCTCAACCTCCAATGGGACCTGTCGTCTCTCAGGAGGCCGAGTGCAAGAAGGAGATGATGGACGTCAAGTTCCTGGCTGACACCAAGATGGCCGACTCCAAACGAGAACTGGAGCTGCAGAAAGCCTCTTTCAACCAGGAAGTGAACACCAAGGTGAGGACTAGAGCTGTCAACGGTGATGTCACAACTTGGAAGTCACCCATTGAATGAAGAGAATCACATGGCCTCTTAAAGAAATTCTGTGTGCAGTTTTAGCTGAAGGCCAGTGTAGCGCTTTGTTGGGGCAGGTGGTTGCAGAGGGCGGGGCCTTTGCTCAAAGACTCTCACGCGGGGACCCTGATGGCTCTACTCTGGATCTATTGCAGCTTCTGCTGCCAGGAAGAGCCACTTTTGAAAACCATGTCTGGAACAAATTCCAGTCATTCTTCTCTGCGTTTGACTGGGTCACATGAAGGTTGGAGAGGTTCCCGAGATGGTAGATCTTAATGTTAAAGATGCAGTTCATTGCCGCCCTTGTCAAGTCTGACCCCAGACTTGAAGTTTCTCCTGAGGGAGGGACTCAAAGCTGGCGTTAGGTGAAGCAGCCTTGGTTTTGTCAGCCACCATTCATCGTCTCACAGATTATTCATCAATGATCCGATTAGAACTATAGCGTGTCGGCAGAACAGATTGAAGACAGGTCGGACTTCATGATTTCAGAAAGCCGAAGCTCAGCTGGCCTACGAGCTGCAGGCCGCTAAGGAGCAGCAGAAGATCCGTCTTGAAGAGATCGAGATCCAAGTTGTTCAGAGGAAGAAGGAGATCGTCATCGAGGAGAGGGAGATCGAACGTACCGACAAGGAGCTGATTGCCACGGTCAAGAGGCCCGCCGAGGCTGAAGCCTACAAGATGCAGCAGCTGGCTGAAGGACGCAAGTGAGTTGGAGTTTTCCTGCCGGCCAGAACGACCATTCTAAAACTAACGACTGCTGTTCCACCATCAGGATGCAGACGGTGCTGCTCGCTCAGGCCCAGGCAGAGAAGATCAAGAAGATCGGTGAAGCTGAGGCCACCTCCATCGAGGCCGTGGGGAAGGCTGAGGCTGAGAAGATGAGGCTGAAGGCTGAGGCCTATCAGCAGTATGGGGAGGCGGCCAAGACTGCGCTGGTGCTGGAGGCGCTGCCCAAGGTGACGTAGGCCAATCGCAGCCTGACAATCACTTCAGATGCAGCCCTCTAGTGGCAGGCTGCAGTATTTTACCAGCATCATGGCGTTTCTGCTGCACCTCAACTTCAAACCACTTGAAAAATGATCATGTTGAAGAAGCCAATTTACAAATATAGTTCTTGTTTCATTATAAAAATCTCACTCTTCCTTTGTCCCTTCCCAGATTGCTGGAAAAGTGGCAGCTCCGCTGTCCAAGACCAACGAGATCGTCATCCTGAGTGGCGAGGGCAACCGTGTGACCGGCGAAGTCAACCGTCTCCTGGCTGAACTTCCTGTTAGCGTCAACGCCCTGACTGGAGTGGATCTGTCCAAGGTATGGTGTAAATGGAAATGCAGAAGAGGTCCACACATCTTTCCCGTCTGTGTGCCTGTATGGAAGAGTGGCAGATCCAGCTTGAAATGCTTCTCCAAAGCAATTTGGATGCACACAAACCTGATTTACACTTTTACCTGATGTTACTTCTGACAGAGTGCCATCCTCTCTCCCTCCGCAGATCCCACTGCTGCAGAAGATGACCTCTCAGGCCTGAAGCGTCAACCGTGTGCACTGACTTTCACAAACTTGAAGAATTTAGTTGTTTTATATACAGTCCAAGTGAATATTTGGAAACCTCTGGTGCCTTACTTTATACAGGACCAGAATATCTGCATGCACTGCTGCTCATTCAAGGATTTTTTTTATCAACTTGTTTTTGCTCTTCTGTTGTGCGTTTGCACGTTTCAGCGAAGTATCAGAGGAGGAGAGTTTAAGATCCTCGCAGGCCTCACCTGCTGACATGAGCTCCTCCTCACCCGTTATCTGTGAATTCAGTTTATGACTCTCAGACGCGTCTGCATTCCCTGGACAATCTGAATATTTTAGTCTTTTTAACATGTTTTTTTTGATGGGTCATTTTATTGAGTTGGCCAACATACAGTAACTGGAAGTGATTGTTGTGAGGGCAGGAACGCTAGACGCAGATTTCGATCTTGTGGTCATATAGTGAGCTTGTAATGTAGTTTCCATGATTATTACGGACCCTAAAAATAAGTCTTCTGAACTTGTTTAGAGTTCGAATATGTTTATTCGTGTCAAACAGAGAAGCAGTTTTGTGGATCGCTGGAATTGCAGGTTGTTTAGATGGAAAAAAGGGAAGGAGAAGGCGCTTACTCATTTTTACTGCTAAGCCATGTCTGACAGGTACGTCAACTAACCAAATGTTAACACTTAGAAGAGAAACATTTTTGATTGTTTTTTATTAGAGTAGTTGATTAACTCATCAAATTATTGTCTGCTTTATGTTCTTTGTGGAATTTTCTCTTACTCACCAAATGTTGCTGATTCAGGGTTTTGAGTATAATTTGGTCGACAAAGTTACATTCAAGACGGACGGCACTGTCTGTGTGCTCGTCTGTAATTTCATAATCACACGCAGATAAGACTAATCTGATAATCTGAAGCAGATAAAACTGATATTTTATAACCCGGTTGCAAAGACAGCCAGCCGACTGACACTGAACCTACACACGACTGTTATTCTCGTTGTTCATGTAGTCTTTCGTGCCAATCGTCCATCCTCAGGTGCAGTTTCATTTGCTGATCTTGTGACTTGAGAATACTGTCATCGTTTTTCTTTTGCAAGACATTTGTTGTCCAAGGCAGACAGGTTTGTGATGTTTCATCTCGTCGTCTCAAATGTTGCTGTATGCTCTTGCTGCATGTCAACCATCTGTACTCCCAATGATCTGTTCATTCTTTGTTGTTGTTCAAAATAAATCAAAAAGCATCAGCAAATCTGTGTCTTGATCGTTAACATATCATAAAGTTGAAGCAATGAGTATTTGTGGTAACAGACAGAGATGGAGGTGAAGAGGAGAGCGCACATGAAGGTGAGACTGGAGGAGCATAGGTTAAGGTGGAGCAGGCTGACTACCAGACACAAACCCTGATGGGAAATGGTCAAAGACAAAGAAGGATTCCCTGCCATTGTGACTAACAGCTCCAGCTGGATTTATGAGGGCTAAGAGCAGACTGTATAGCTGCAAGAGAACAAGAACCAGAGAACTCATTTTTGAGCTCATCCAGAGGATGGTGCAGTGAAACGATTGGAAATGAATGACAACATTAGTATTCTTTCAAATGATACACTAGACCAGTGTCTAAAACAACTTTCTTTGCATATAATTTAAAAAGCCCATTACACTAACCAGATATCTTGTTGAGTCACAAAAATGGATCGTGAAACGCCCGGTTTTAATGAATAAAAATGCAAATCATTTTTATTATTATTAATCAGGCGTTCGCTACTAATGCCTAATTGGCTTAGCTACTGGGTCTTTCCGCTGCGCATGCGCTGTTTGCTTCGCTGCGGTAGCTAGCCAGCAGCACGGATAGTCATCACACCGGGATGTGCTCTCCTTTACCAAATATAAACGTATACAAGTGTTAAATCTCCACAAGATGAAGTTTCCCTTCTCATAAAGCGGCGAAGAGTAAGTACCCTGTTTATCGATGCGTTCTTCCTTCGAGTTTGTTGCCTGTAAGAAGCTAAAGTTTGTCTTAACAGCTGGCCTGCTCCGCACAAAGACCCCGTTGGTTTATTGTGGTCCTGGACTGAGGGACCACCGAGGCCCTGCTGACGACTTAATCCTTGTTTTTGTCGGTTTGTCAATATAGATCATGCAATAATCACAGATACCGAAGTAATATGATTGCGCTATAAATACAAATCCTTCATTTCGCAAGGCTAGCAGCTCTTTTCTGTCGCTTGTGTGACCTGTTTGGTGCCGAACAAGTTTATTTACTTGATCGCTATTTAGATAATTCGGGCTGGTGGAACTGAAATACAGGCTTGGGTTGGTCGTGCAGGCCATGGGTCACAAATGTACTCATAAATGATGTTTTAGATTATGACTACGCAGCCTATTTCAGAGTTTATACTGATTCATAATTACGCACACGGGGGCTTTATGAGATACATATATGGCTTGACTGCAGTGGTTGTTTCTGTTGCACAAGAGCAACTCGGCAGCGTTTCAGGGAATCAACCAGCATCTCACGTCCAATTTGATTTATTTGACCAATAGACCTTAAAGCAAGCTGTGTGCTGAGCCACTCTTCCTCTCTGTTTAAAACATCAGTTTTACAATTCATATTATGTTTTATGTTCTTTATTACGCACAGATATGGTTTGAAACATATGTCATGTTTGCAAAATAGATATTTAATGTACATCTGACTTCCTTTAATGAGAGATGAAGTGGTTACACAGCATGTGCCTCTATTAATTCTTGGAGGTTAAATTTAGCATAATGCATCTCTGTAGTTCATGTCAAAATACATAAATCACCTCCACCACCAGCTAATAACTCATTCTAGCTGTCTCCTTGAAGCACAAACATGCTTTCACATTTTTCATGAAAATCCCTTTCATCTGGCCAAGGATGTCAACATGCACTGGAGGAGAAGCTGCTTTCAGTGCGCTTTGGATTAACATGGAGTATAATTTTGAACCAGCTATGCATTTTTAGAGCACTTGCAGGCCACAGGACCTAGAGGGTTGGTTTTGTCGAGTCCGCCATGTATGTATAGATACTTTATTATCCCACGAACAGAAATTCCCAAATATTATTATAATATGTATTTTAAAGGTCTTCATTTTTGTAGAGCGTTCGTGATTCAACCAAGTGATTTTATCTCATATATTGAGCTTTTTTTGTTGTTCATATGGTATATTTTCAATATTTAAGTTATATAGCCATGCAATCCATCCATTTGTTGCTTAAAATGTAAGCAAAACCTAAAAAATGGGGCCTTTAAAAAAGGCCAAGAAGAGATAGATTTAAAAAGTGATGATCATCAAAAAACAGCAGAATATAATCCGAACAATATTTTTCTGAATGGTGCACAAACAAAACTGTAGCTTAAACAATAACTTCATTGATGCCTGGATGTCCAAGAACGGCTGCTTTATAAGTGAGGCTTGCAGGCACCTGAATGTTACACTGTTTACAACAAGCGGTGGAGGAATGAGAGTCGACGTGTGAGTGAGTCAGATGCAGCAGATGTTTCTCGCTCACACTTGGGTGACCACTGCAGTACAGAAATCATCAGGAGTTTTACAGAAATGCGTTTAAAAATACAGTTGTTTGGAGGATGTGTTCAGACTAAAAAGGTGTATAACCCTGTGTTGTGGGCTGTGGAGGCGAAGATCCATTTGGTGATGAGCTTTACAGTATGTGATTGACCGGTGGATTTGGGCTGTTTAGTCATGAGAACCAAGCTGCACAATAGATGTGTTCCAGGCGTCACCTGTTCCACCACATAACAGTAGAGAAGAGGGTTGTGAGGGTTGGATAGTCTGTCCATAGAGCTACAGGAGGGTAGTCAGGTTTATTCAAGTAATGGATAGATGATAGATGGGTGTTGTTTCTTTGGGAGTGAAATACAGTGTCGTCAGTAATTAATATTATTAACTCCATTTGACATGAATCCATTAGAGCTCCTTTATGAATTACATAGTGAAAGATTTTTACCCGCCGGGATCGAGCAGTAATGAAAGTGTGTCTAAGATAAATGAATGATCGATCTTTGCTATTGACATGTGAAACTTTCACAAGAGTCACCTGAATAAATGAAGCGTTCTAGAAAGAACAATGGCCGCTGAACAGCATAGATTTCAAACTAAGATGTATGTGGAGGTGGCAGAGCAAGTTTTGTGTGCTTAAGAGACAAGTAGTCGAGTCAAGCATGGCAATCAGAACATTTTACAATTTAAATGTGAAGAGTAAGAAAAAAGAAAAAATGTATGATGGATGTTTTAAAAAGAAGAAATGCTTTCAAAGACAAATAAATAGCTTTTAACTAGCTGTGAATGAAGTTCTTCCCTGTGAGGTTTTCCTGAATTCTAAATGTCATTCTCCTTGTTATGTTTAATGCCCAGTTTGACCAGCTACTGTGCTGAAATCCCTCCACATGGTTCTGCTTCATCTTCCAATCCAAATTTCCCCATTGTGGGAATATCACTGTGCATGACTGATGAGCTGACACTGTCCGTCAATCAACATTATTATTATGAGCGTCGTAAAACAAGGCTCTCTTTGTGTCTCTTTGTCACATGCTATTTCTTTCTACTCCAGTTTGTGTAGAAAAAGGGAAAAGTGCGGAAAGGGAAAATAGTCCCCGATGACAGATGACAGCTTCGTGGATGGCAGCGGTTTCCTGCTAATGTAATGTCATCATGTCTGTCTATGTACCCCAATCTTTATGTTTCTGTTAAGACGCATTTCTGGTGGAAATGGCCAGAAATACCTCCAGAAAGTATGCAATAATCATGACCCCAGTCTTTTTCTATTATTTGCATAAGCTGATCCAGCATGAGGCAGGAATGCTTGTACAGCGTTTACTGAGCTATAAAGCAGGTAATGCCCTCTCGGCTTGATGTTTGTGAAAGGTACGCTTATGAAGGTGACTGTTCTTCTGCCTCCATTTGCTGTGCGCTTTAACCTGAATGTTTGCTGTAAATCAACCCCGGCCTCGTGGCTCAGCTCACCACTTCCATCTTCAGTGTCAAATATCTGTTTTTGAGTCTGTCATGTCCAAGGACATCCACGATTGTCTTCAGCTGAGTTCATGCTCAGGAGTGAATTTGACCTGTCTCAAACCCTCACCGAAACTCACCGTTTTGTATGCAGATTGTTGTCCGAGTTGATTGGCTGTTCTGTCACTCACCGACTGGTTGGGGCAGCAGGGTTCTCGCCAACCCAGTCGAACACTGATAGGCCCAACTAAGGGTATCTGTTGGTTTTGTTGATTCAAAGTCAAGTGTGACTCGTATAACACCTCAGTCGCTGTTTTTGGCCCCATTTGATTAGTAATGCTAATGCAGCACGACACTCAAGCGTCTTGCTTGGACTTGGACTGCTCCATCTTCGCTTGTTGTTACGGCGTCACATATAGACTTGGGGTACTCCATTGTTCTACGTCGATACAGGCCGAGAAATACCCTCACTTGCATTACTGATAACGATTTGTGTTCTTTGATGGAGCCAGTCTTTCTGAACCAAAACCCTTGATAACCACCTGTGTGTCTGTTCCAGTATGGTGAGACGAGGACGTCCAATGCTGCTTTAGTGGAACTTTGACATGCTGGCCTGTTTGCCGGCATCAAGCGAGCCTCACATCCTCAAACTTCTCTCCCGCTCGCAGATGAACACTGGACTTCAGAAATGTACGTATGCACCCCCCTCCTTCTCTGGCGAGTGGGACAACATCAGTGGAATCCCAGAAGCCAGGTTCTGTGTCGATGCGTTCTGCCAGTTTTACCATTTCTGCTGCTGTTTCAGGGGAAACTACACAGAAGATGAGATCTGCCAATTATCCGACCCCAGCAGAGTTGGATGCCTATGCTAAGAAAGTCGCCAACAGTCCTCTGACCATCCAGATCTTCCCGAACAGCGTCAAAGTACCTCAAAGGAAGCACATCCGCCGCACCGTAAACGGCCTTGACACGTCGTCGTCCAGCCAGAGACACAGCCCCTACCACTCTCAGGTCAGTGCCAGCGGTGGCCTCCTGGCCGTTCTGCGAGCCCCCGCCAAGAGCATCTTCAAAGAGACTGACGGCGGCCGCATCCGCCAACTACACAAGGCGACGATGAATCCTCACGGTGGAGCATACGCTGCTCACAGCACTTTAAACCTCCCTCAGCATGCACCTCACCTGCCAGACCCATCACAGCCCTTGAGCCAGGCAGCCCTCAAGCAAGGCATGATGCACTCGCAGCAGCAGGGCATGGCTCACCCCATGACTCTACATCAGCCACAGTCGTTGCAGAACTCCCAAGCTTTACAGCAGCGGAACATGGCTCATGCACAAGCGCTGCAGCGGCAACAGAGCTTGACCCAGGTCCAACCTGGACAGCAGCAAAGACTAGCTCAGGCCCCGGGCATGCAGAGGCCTGCCCAGGCTCTCCCGCCGCAGGAGAGACCCCCAGCTGTGCCGCCGCAGCAACATCTATCTCATCTACCGACACTGAAGCATCAGACTGCTCCACAAGCTTTACTCTCCCAACAGAGCGTGACTCAGGATCTGTGCCACATGTCTGAGGGAACTCAACTTCAGGGCCTTCAGCACAACCAGGGGCTGGTAAGTTCACAGCTCCTCCCTCAGACTGTGGGCGGTGGCCCACCGAACATGCCGGGTGGCCTCCAACAGGCTCCACCTGGAATGTACGGGCCCCGTAAGCTCCCAGACGCAGATGCCCCACCAAATGTAACTGTATCTACCTCCACCATCCCGCTTTCTATGGCAGCCAGCCTGCACCAGAACCGGCCCAGCGACCTGAGCAGCATCGTGCACCAAATCAATCAGCTGTGCCAGGCCCGGGCAGGCATGGGCGGCACCTCCGTCTGTGAGGGACAAATCGCAAACCCGAGCCCCATCAGCCGAAACCTGCTGATCAACGCCAGCACCCGAGTTTCATCCCACCACATGGGTGTTGGGTCCATGCCCAGCTGCCTCCTCATGGGAAACCCAGACAAAACCCCAGCTCTTGCTGGTCCCAGTGTTGCGCTCCACTCACAGCCCAACACGTCTGCGGCCAACAGTCTACCTGCCTTTCACTCTGATGCCGAGAAGGTGCAGCTGCAGCAGCAGCAGCAGCAGCAGCAGCAGCTACAGCAACATCTGCAGCAACAGAAACAGCAGCAACATATACAGCAACTCCAGCAGCTGCAACACCAACAGCAGCAACAACGCTCGTGGGCTCAACATCAACTGTCCCACATGCAGCAGCCTCCTGAAGGGGCCCACCCTTGCAAGAACCCTAGAATGGATCCTCCAGCAGAGTGCTCCTTCCCCTCTCAAAATCTGACCTATCCTCGCAAAATGCCCAACACGGCGCAGTCGTTCCCCTTGAAACATCCTCCTGAAAAGACACGCCCCACCTCCCCTGTCAACTGCCCCGTGGGAACGATGCCTTACGTCAACGGCCAGTACATGCAGCCGCAATGGAGTGGCCTCCCTGGCCCTGCCGGAAACAATGTATCTGGAGCTCAGGAGATCCCATTGGCCTTCCAGGGGCAGCAGCCCGCTGCGTCTGCAGGCCGTGTCCCTGGCGCCAAATACCGACCTGGAAAGGAGGCACCTGCTGGTCAGTCTAAGTTGATGTCCAATGTGGAATATCTGAGCGGGGACTTTCAGATGCCCGGCTTCCGCGAGCAAAACATGCACGCGATTGAGAAGATGCACCGCTCAGCAGTTGGCCAAGACCCGGCGAACGGCAGCGGTATCCACGCTCATCACCCCGGCTACCGATAAAGCAAAATGTAAACGTAGTTTTTTTTTGTTTGTATCTGGTGATTTGAGTTGGACCCGCCGGACTGTGATGTTTCTCCCTCAGGTCTTAAGCCATGTCCTACCTTTGTTGCAGATGAAGGGTTTTTATTTTTTATGTTGTTCCACTGTTTGATAGACTTCCTCCGCTGATCACTGGCATGGACGCGCTGCTCTAGGTCGATACGCTGTTCGGTCGGTGGACGTCATCGTTGAGCGTTTGTTGCCTTACATTTCCCCATAGGCCAGATTTGACCATGCTACTCGCCGTTACGACCGCAGGATGGGGACTGTTTTATGCAATCGACTAGTTCTCTTTAAGTTTTTGTTGACGACCTGCGCTGAAGCTCGACCGTTAGGATCACCTTTGGTTTTTTTTTTCTCAAGATCTCACATTGACCTTCTGCTGTTTGATCCTACTTGAACTGCCGACATTCACTTTTGATGTTTAGCCGCTACAGAAGGGGATCAGCTGTTAGTCGCCCACTGAGTTGTTTCTCTGCGATGATAGAAGTCAGAGAAGTCTAACGTTGTCTGACCCGCCTTCATGAAATAGCCTTAAATCTGACTCGTGTTTGAACGTGAGAAAGGGCTTCGGTTCTGGCTCTATCTGCGCCATCGGGTTCATGCGTCTAGACAGCGGCGTCGAGAACTGGAGCGCCCTCTAGTCTGACCCGTTGCCTATCAAGATGTTTTTATGACTAAAATAGTATCTAGCGTGACAAGTAGGTCTGTAGTTCAGGACTGTAGCAGTTGTTTTCTATCGGTTGTGAATAAATATCTTGATTATAGCTTAATTTATTATTTGTGGACCACTGCATCCTGAAGCCATAGCTGTTCTCCTGTCAGGTGCCATAGACCCCGCTGGGGCGTCCCGCGCCCGCAGGTCTGCATCCCTGCTTTATTCTTCCGTGACGTCTCTCTGGTTCCGTCCAGGAGACCCGAGACAGAAAGTGGATGCGAGCGTAAGCCTTTCTGGACTCTGATCGTCATACTTGACCGCAGTTTATTATTATTATTATTATTAATATTATTATTTTTATTTCTCTCCTGGCTCTCAAGTTTGACGTGCCTGCCCCTCGAAGCTGCTATTGACTCTAATCTTTACACTAGTATTTGTGTGCGTGTGCGTAGTGATAACGGGCTGTCGTCTGTGGACATCGATGTATTTATACTGTGGGCGTTGCCGAAAACTGCCACAACTCGTGTTGCAGGAACTCAATCTGGGATTGTTTACTGTCTGGATTATGGAGGAAGCAACTAAAGAGTTTGGCCGCAGCCCGACTATGTCAGGTTCTACAGTTTCATATGAAGTGCCTCCTCTGGGCTAAAGTATGGAGAAGTGTGTGTATGTGTGTGTGTGCGGGAGCGCGTGTGTTCAGCTTGGGTACTTGCACACTGAAGTGCACGCTGACAAACGTGCACGGAGTTAATCTGATGGGGGACCAAGCTACTTAGTGTAACTACTGATACTGTGTCATGGACTGAAGTCCGCACGTGTGCCACGACTCCCAGACGCCGTCGGGATGTGCGAACTGTTTGCTGCTGACTCGCCGACCAAAGTGACCGAGCGTCTCCGTCACCACCACCGGCCCACCCGCTCCCCTGCCAGTCTTAAGTCTTGCTGATGAAATTTTGTTGCAGAGACCTCACACAGTTGGGTCCTCTCAAGTCTGCTGTGCTTTTAGACACTTCACTGAGTGGTGCGGCATCATTTGACACCTTTATTTTTTTTTTTTAAGGAGGTGCCATCGGTTTTGAGGGATCACGCTTCACACAAAATCCACAAACACATTTTCATTTCACTTTGTAGTCGTCACGTTCAAATGAATTCAACACAAACGTGGGACTGGATCTTGGAGTGGTACACAGTCTGCAGGCTTGTTACTGCAGCTGTTGTACGTTCAACAGATTATGTTCTCTTGTTTTCACTGTCACCAAGAGTAGCCACCTCACACGTTGACCTCAGCTGTGGTGAAGTAACTGGTCGATTAAACGGAAGATGGATTGAATCAACGACACACTATCGCCCCGCTTTTGCAGCGATCTGTCCGCCATGTCGCAGAGCACTTGCGCATGTATCGGAAAGTTATCGTCAAAGTCGAATCGAATCTCGACCCGATGGACAGACCTTGTTCGCGTCAATCTCATCATGACTGCGCTGTAATCGCGCTTCCGAACCCGTAGCGACTCCTGATCACTTATTTATTTGCATTGACTGACTCACTCTGATATTACACAACCGGGTTGGGGTCACCCTCACGGCCCGACCACAGCGTCTCGTTTCATCAGCTGGTTAAAACTGGCAGGTTGGCGTCGAGCTGACGAATCCCTCTAAATAAAATGAGTACTGAGCTCAAAAATAATCCAGAGCGGCTGGTTCCTGCTTGTAATCCTGGCTGCCGTAACATGAGTTTAGTGACGACTGAAAAAAAGAACACGAACAAAGATCTCTGGATTATTTTTGCTCTGCGATGAAAGGTGAAGCGCCGAGAGGCTTCACATCTGGACTTTCTGAAAATGTAATGTTCCAGTTTTGCTGAATTTTCAGGAATTAAAAACTGTCTTGCACAACATTCCCCCCTTGACCCCCCCCAACCAAAATAAAGTTTGCAAACACATGCTTGGTTTGTGTTCTTTTCTTTTAATGCACAAGTCGACACCAGAAGTATTCAGAAGTTTCCTCTGCATACAGAAATGCTTGTTTCTTTCTCTTTTTTCACTCACTCATTCTTTTGCTTTGTCGTCAAACTCAACAGACTATTCTGCCAATAGTTTGTTGTAAATTATGGCCAAAATCATAAAATCAATATTTCATTGTAAATCAACAGAAAAGGTTTGTAGAATAAATACTTTGACCTTCTAATCCCAGTGAAAGCAATCCTCAATTTTCCCACTTCTTCAGATGAAGCTGGGATTTTCCCAATGTGAGTGCATCTAGACATCGCTTGCTTTGTCATCCTAATCTGGGTAATGTGGATTATTGACAGTTTACTTTCACCACCTGAACTAGGAGAAATGTGAAAAAAATGTTTTGAATAATTCAACATGGTAACGTGTGCCTGTGGATATAATCCATATTTTAACTGAATTTGTTTGCCTCAGATTATCTTCTTAAATATTTGTATAACTTCAGATTAAATCCCCAGATTGTCTCATGAGGAATATTCATTGGGTGGTGGTATTATATTAAACCTTGACACCAGGTTCTTGCATAATCTTGTAATCTCTGTTCGTCCTGACTTCATCACTTCATGTTGTAACAAATCTGGTTTCATTGACCTAATATGGTTAGCAATAATGAACTAGACTGGACGTGGTCGGAATACAGCGGTGTCTGTGGTGGCGCCAAATAATCTGACGTGGTCTGCTACTGAAGTGAGGGTCCTCACCGCTCCCTGCTGAAGAGGCTCCACAGGAGATTTCAGTTCTCAGGCAGCGAGGGACACAAGTGGAACGTGACAAAAGTGTCAGGGGAGTTTGTCGTCCAGTCGGGGGCGCCGTCGAGGACGGAGCTTGGAAATAAGTGAGAAGTCCCAGATTGTCCCTGCCAACACAACAAAGACAGATGGGCTTGTGGGCGTGTGTCTGCGTGTGTGTGTGTTGGTGTGAGTGTCACCTCGTTTCTTGTCTGGAACGTCCTCCATCTGACCTTCACCCGAGAATTCCTCTCCGATCACACTGAGGTCCGACCTCCACTGCTTCCAGTTCACCTCCTCGACCCTGCAACGCAGAGATCAGTCTCAACTGGACCTGGTTCTGGTTCTGGCTCTGTGCTGCTTTTGATCTTAGTGCGCCCATAAGAGTCGAGTTTCTGTGTTTAAGTTGTGAGTTGGTGACCTTATAGTTAGTAGTGTAGCTAAAATGTTGAAGAGTTGTTGAATGAAAACCCATGATATTAACCGTCCCGACACTTCCCAAAAGAAACGCAGTGTTACTGTGTAGTTGTGTAGCTGTATAAAAGTCTATCTATCAGTGTGATTAGTTGTGTCGTTGCATTTAAGTTGTGTTATCCTACTCATAATTGCGTCACTGTTGTGTTGGAAGACCTGCAGTACTTGTAGTAGTGTAAGTTGTAGTAGTGTAACTTAGTGTAAGTTGTGTTACTCCATGATCAAGGGTGTTGTGTGTCTGAGGGGGTCCACGGAGGGGGCCCTCTCACCTCAGGAACCTGGTGGGCTTCTCCTCGAAGCAGATGACATTGGACTCTCTGGGGAAGAATCTGTTGAGCAGCCTCCTCAGCAGCGAGCGCTCCATGTCCAGGATGGTGTAGGCTCTCTGTGGGAGGTCGGAGGTTGAGTGTTGGAACCCTGTCACCGAGCTGCGTGACCTCTGACCTGCAGGTTCCAGATGCTCTCGCTCTCCTGCGAGATGACCTCCACAGTGTGTCCCATCAGAGCGATGAGCATGTTGAGCATGAGGATGTAGGTCAGGCAGATGTAGAGGATGAGCAGCACGTAGAAGACCTCCTTGTACTGCACATGGTCTGTGAACTGCAGGTCGCCCATGCCGATGGTGAACTTGAACATCTCCAGCAGCGTGAACTGGAAGTCGTTGTAGCTGGGCTTCTTGCACTCCAGCGGCTCCATGCGCACCGAGGCCTGCAGGTTCTCCACCTCGTCCTCAATGAGCGCCACGATGGCTGCGTAGAGAGGGCGAACCGTCAGTCTCAGGCTCGCTCCAGGAACCAGAACTTACTGTCTCACCGGCCGAAAATCCGAACAGGAAGACGCAGTAGAAGACCAGGAAGTGGAGGATGTCTCCGAGAATCATCTGGAATCACCAAAGGTACTTCAATATTTCCACTCAAGTCACTGTCACTAAACACTTGAGCGCCAAAGCCCACATGTTTCAAGAGGAAGGTGGTTGTAAGTACTAAGAAAACAACGATACTAACTAGTCTATAAGGCTAAAAAGACGATCATCAACGCTCAAAACAACTCCAAGCTAATTCATTCTCCTGAAAAATGCAACATTTCTGAATAAAAAATAAAGATATGAAAAAAATCACATATAAAAAGCTTTACATACGTAGCAATAAAGAGGTTGAGAAAAATAAATGGGCAACAAACAAAAACAGACAGCAAAATGAAGCAGAAATGAACCGCAGAGAAAATGCTAACAGCCATGAGAAATACAAATAATGAGATCAACAACCACCAGGGAAATAATATCAGCTTTCTTAACTGTCACAAATGGTCGGAAAAAAACATGCAAAAAAGGCTTTGAAAAGAATTGAGAATTAAATCAAAGAACAATACAACAAAGAAAACTATATACAGAAAGAAAGAATAAATAAGAGGCACTCTATTGAAAATGGTACAGAAACAAAATAATAAAACAAAATAAACACAGACATACAAACATATAGAGGGGAAAAAAGTTGATGCTGAAGAGAAAAAAGGGGGAAATCTAGAAAATAATTCAAAGCTCATAAAACTGCAAAAAAAGCTGTCACAAGATAAAAGTGGAAGGAACTGACAATGGAAATAAAAAACATAATATTAATTTGTAATAAGGAAATTATTAAAAATGAGTCAAAATATGAACTTATTTCTGAAAAATACCAAAGTTAGATTTGACACCGAAGTGTGCTGTCAGGACAAAAAACACTGACTGAAGAACACGTGACAAACATGGCTTAAAAAAAGAGAATGAAGCAGCAGGTCGTCTCGTACTCGCTGCATCATGACGTTGTAGATGCCCATCTGTTTGGAGCCTCTGGAGTAGTGCAGCACGTTGATCCAGGCCAGAGCCAGCGAGATGACCAGCAGCCCCACGTACTCGCTCCGCCCACAGAAGTACAGGATGGGAACGACGATGAGGAGCGAGGCTTGGAGGAAGCTGTGAAGCACAGCAGATGTGTTGGCAGTGTTTATCCTTACTTGTGGGGACCATTTGGCTGGACCCCTCACGTCCAACCCTCAATCTGAGGCTGAAGACTTCAAAATAACTGGGTCATTATGACTGGGTTTCAGTTTGGTTCAGAGTCCTGGTGAAGGTTAGCCATGTGTTTTGGATGGTTAGTTTTCGGGGGAGAGGCTGGCGAAAGGGTTATGGCAATGAAAGGTCCTCACAGGAATAGTGAATGTGTGTCGCTCTTACAAGAGAATGTCGCTGAAGCCGTCCGTGTACAGAGCGCTGAACTTGGGAGGAGTCTTCATGAAGACTTTGATCTGTCAGACATCATGTGTTTGTATTGGGTCAGTTCTCAGTGTTGCTGTTCTCTGTGATCTTACGGCTTTGTAGAGGAACCAGACGGCTCCAGCGATGGAGAAGATCTCGCCCACACATCGAGCGTAGTCAGCGTGATCTTGGGGCGCAAATGGCGGCTGAGAGGGACGACATTTAAGTCGGGGTCAGAGGTCAGAGACAGAGGTTGGTGCTCACCTTCCCCTCTTTCCTGTAGAAGGCGGCAGTGGTGAAGATGAGGAGGTAGATGAGGTACCCCACGAAGTTCATCAGGAACAACTTGGAGGCGAATCTGTCCCACTTATCCTTCAGAAGACTTCGTAGAGGTTCCAGCTTCAGAATCTCGGGTCGATTCTGAAACCAAAGACTAAGAGTTTACGCGGCAAGAGGCAGTACGGGAGAGCCAGGGAAAGACAGACTCAAGACCGTGAGGGGGGGAAGACCGAGTTACTGAGGGATCACTGTGGACAGAAGAAGCCTACAAGAGTTGCCGTGGGAAACAGAGAAATGCTGCACCAGGGCTGAGAGGCTGAGCCCAGGGGTTTCTCCTCTCACCGGGATTTCACTGCCAACAACGACGATCTCCAACACCGAGTTTTCCTCGCTGGTGTCGATGGAGCTGATGTCGTAGAGCGACGAGTGGACGGGACCATAGACCCACTCTGTGAACTTCCGGGACAAGGCTCTTGTGTCTTCGTCCTTGAACTCTCGGTGCATCATATGCTGCAGGAGCTGCAGAGGGAGATAAGAAGGCTGTTAGCAACCTGTCGTCCAGCAGAGACTCAAACCAGAGACTCTGCTAGCTCTGAAGAGGAGTGCATGGGTCAGACCCGGGTACGTTTCTAAAAGACTCACGCCGATCTTCCCGAGCTTGGCGGCTAGCTTGAGCGGAGTCAAGCCGCGGTTGTTCTCGATGGCTTCCAGGTGAACGTTCTTCTCGAGTCTGTGATGGTGCATCAGGATCTCGTCGTAGATGGCGATGATCATCTCTGTGTTTTCGGGCGTGTTGTCGCAGATGACCACCAGGGCGTGCAGCACCGTGTTCCCCTGCGAGTCTTTGTCGGCAGCGGCGGCGCAGTTGTGTGGGTTCTCCATGAGGAAGGAGACGACGGCGGGCTGGTTGGTGCAGGCGGCCAGAGACAGAGGCAGCTCCCCTTCAGGGAGAAGCGTTATTCATGTGACCAAGGCCATCCACTCTCCTGAGAAGAGCTTACCATAGTAGAAGCCTGGGAGCCCGTTCTGCTGGAAGAAGCATCCGTCGGCTCTGGCTTGGACGTCGGCGCCCTTCTGGACCAGCAGTTCCACCAGCTCGAAGCTGCGCCTCTCGATGGCGACGTGCAGCGGAGATTGACCTGCTCATGAGATAAGCTGTGTGACTGGGAGGTTCGGGGGGTGGTGGGCTTCCTCACCTCTGTAGAAGGGGTCCGTGTAGGACGCATTAATGAAATGCTCCAGGTCCTTGGTCTCCTCTGCGATGTCCAGGAAGAGCTGGATGGTGTCATTCTTCCCGTCCTTCAGGTTCAGCAGAGCTTTGAGCAGAGCCGTCTTCCCATTCCTCTGATCTGGAATCAGATGGGAGTTCACGGGCGAGGGCTGAGGGTCACGTGACCGGGCTCAGGCGGGGTCGCACCTGTCAACTCCGGGCTGGTCAGCTTCTTGCCCTCGGACTGCAGGAAGTCCAGCAGCCCGTCCAGCTGATCTCGGTCGCCCTGCGACGCCGCCTTGAAGATTCGCTCTCTGGTGAATGTTTCACTGATGCGATTCAGGCTGAGCGGTCTGGAGGTCACATGACCGGGCGCCCATTAGATCGGCGACCTTTGACCCTCAAGTCTAACATGCTACAGTTACGTTCATTAAAAAAAATAATTTCATAAACATCTTTCAAAGAAAATATTTTTTTCCTTTACTGTGAGCTCTTTGACCAAGGCTACTTTAATATTATATTAATTTATGAATAATAATCATTGGCTTTTCATTTTTATTTTGATGCTGGTGAAAATGATGGCTCGAATTTTTGACATGACTTTTCAGTTTAAGATTAATCTGATCTGAAGAAGTTATGTTGGATTGTATGAGAATCAGATTTTTTCGCTCTTTAATCTCTATTTATACATTTCTGTGAATGAGTTGACGATGAAAATTTTGCAATGATTTTTTTTTTTATTTTAGTATGAAATGTGCTTTAAACCTGGAGCGGTACCAGGAATTTTTCTGTCCTTTCAAAACCAAATATGCTCCTAAACTCGAACATCTTTTATTGGTTATTCAATAAAGCCTGAGATTTTGAAAACTAAATATTTTAATTGTTTTCATTTTACACTGCCGATGTTTTCAATTCTAGCATGAGAGAACTCTTGGAGTCAGTCGCCTACAGGTCAAAGAAGGTGAAGACGCTATCTGTGTGCTCGTCTTGACCTGTCCAGGGTGTAGTGTTGCACTCGAGACCTCATAGCCCGAGACCAAAGTGAATACAGAACAAACTGGTTTATTTTAGCTCTTGATTCATTCTGACTACCGACTGCTTGTTTTGCAGTAAAGATTAAGTGAGTCTATATGACTAATAGACTTGTTCTCTCTGTATTCTCAGTTCAGTTTGGTCTTGGGCTTGGTCCCGACTCAGTCTCGGCTTAGGTGGTCTCGACTACAGCACAACCACGATGTCATCTGTCTTGCACCCCAGGTAGCTGGGACAGACTCCTGTTCTCAGCGACCCCTTAGGGGGAACAAGCAGGAGAAAAATGACGACGTAAGTTTACAGGTTTGGAATGAAACGGCTTGGAAGAGCTGTTTTTTTTCAGTCAGATGAAAAGGAATAGGCTGGATTTTTGGTTTTCTGACTCCAGGTGAAACCCCCGGCCTCCACCGTCCGTCACCACAACAAGAGACGTCAAACCAGAGGATCCAGATCGCAGCGTGCCGTGTTACCTAGCCAGGGTGACGTTGGAGTCCATGGGTGCCAGGACGATCTCCTCAGGGTTGCTCCGGAGCAGCCAGTCCAGACTGTTGCCCTCGTCCTCGGCCTGGCTGCCGCTCTCTTCCGTCGGCTCCATCCTGCTCTTGTTTACTCCTCAGAACAAACAGCTGTCTCGTGCTCTCGCTGGAGCTGCGCCGGCGTTGTGCTGCAAAGGTCAGGTGGGAGCGTGTTACCTGAGAGACGCTCCACCCACCTTCCCCAGTGACACTTCCCTTCGCCCTGAAGCACAACTTCCTCTCTGGAAAAATGTCTCTTCTTCTCTCAGAATAATGATCTGGGACTGATGGTGGTTTTAGCTCAGTTTCGATTGAAAATGTCTCATTATTTATGAATTTATTTGAGTCATTATATTTTCATTTTCAAATCTACTTTTTTAAATTCTGTGTCTTTCATTAACCTGAGCAGGTTCATGCAGTGAGAGCACAGTGAGACTGTATGATGTGACTTTGACTTCTGGGTTGGGTCAGTTATGACTCGCATGCTTCATCTGGTGCCAAAACAAAGTCAGCTGAAAAACACGCTCAGGTGCGTGTGTGTCCTGTAAACTGAACATGGCAGCAGTGTGATGTCATCACCAGTGAACAATCAGAAGTGTGGACGGTCGAACACCGACGCACGTCTATGTGAGATCCACGAGCTCTTTCATGTATCTGTATCTCAAGTCACACTTGGATGCTTCTGGGTGAATAAACTAAGCTTATGATAAGGTGATTGACAGCTGGCTGGTGAGACGACTTCAACCAAAATGGTCGTCAAGGAAATGAACTACAACTTCCAGAAGCTTGTGGCGCCAGAGAGGAGAGTGAGGGGAGAGCTGTGTTGTTCTGCTGCTCGTGCTACATGAAACACGTGAGAACACCTTCACTCTCTCCAGACCAGTTCTGCAGGTCTGGCTCTAGGGTTCAGTTCCCCACTCCCACATACCACGGCACTGAGTGAGTGTATCTCTGTGTTCTGTGTCTTCCTGGTTTAGCTTTACTTGTGGGTTTCACTTTGGTTCTGAGTCCTGGTTAATGTTGCTTCAATTTGAGGATTCAAATTTCAAAATAACTGGGTCATTATAACTGTTCTTAAGTTTGCTTTAGAGTCCCCACAAAGATAGAAACACAAAAGAGTATGTCCACATTAGACCCACACTGACATCTAGTGTGAAGAAAACGCATCTGCAGATTCAAATCCTCCTGTAACTTTTTGTCGACTGACAAATAAAATAAATAAATAAACACACAAAATGTTTATTATTGCCTCTTTTAACACTTCGGAAACATGAAGCTCTGGATCTGATGACTCAGAGGTCGTGTCTTCTGGAGGGACCGCAGTGACGTTCGGGGAGGAGAAAGAGAGAGTCACTCCTGAAGTGAGTCTCGACCCATCACTGGAACTTGAGTCAGTTGACAAATACTGTTTTACTGTTGCAGGTAGGTCTCATTGACGCTTCGCAATTTGGCCACTAGAGGGCAGTCTCACGTTTGAAAATGTCATCCTGTCACTTGATCGATGTTTTTTTTTTATTGTCTCCTTTACTGTTTCCTCCATCAGTGACGTGAATATATGGTTTGATCCACATTTTGAAATATTATTTTTGGGATCGACAATAACGTTATTTGTGTTTCATTATTGTTTTTCTTTTCTTGTCTTTTAGTGCGATATGAAAAGGTCTAAATTGGTCCAGTGTTTTTAATTGTTTCCAGCGACACTGGCATTGTTTCTCTTATTCTCTTATTATTCATGACGTGTCGGATCCTTCGAGCAGACAGGTGTGTCACTCACCGGTACGTTCGTGAATGAAAACGGAAATGCGGGCGAGAAAACCTTCAAAATAGAATGAAAATCAATAGAACTGAAGTTGTACTCTGCGGTAATCTTGTATGATTCAATTATGAAATGTACATAAAATGCGTAAAATCCAATAACATATTTGTTTCAGTGGCTGATAGTGTCATGAAATCATTTCACTATCACTTTAAATTAGATAGATATAGTTAGCTATTTTGTTCTTTTTTTTTAATTTAAATTAATTAATCGCAGTTTTATAAATGCAACTTTCACTTTCAATTGATTTGAATTCGTTTTGACAAAAGAGGTGCAAACTACACATTGACCATGATGACATAGAGACTGAAAAAGACCGTCTTCTCGTTGTACGTGTCGCTGCTGGTTTTATTTTGAAGAGCTGACGGGAAGCGGCCAGGTGAGCAGCCGCAGCTTGACGCTCCGGTGCCGCCTGCAGGAGCGGCCGGGTCCTCCCAGCAGCCACACCGCTCACTGGAACGCTTTCTTCTGCTGCAGCAGCGGGCGGGTCTGCCTCCTGTGCACACCGGATATCCAGTCACCACTCACGGCTGAAAGCGGCGAGAGAAGACGGACTCCCTCCTGGGTCGTGTTTCCCTCCCCGTCCCGCCTCTGACTCGGACCTTCGTCGCTGAAATTCTTGCTAGTTTTTCTGTCCCCGACAGTTTGTGTGGCGCACTCGGGCTGCCTTCGCTGACATGGTAGACTATCACGCTGCCAACAACCAGAGCTCGGCCGGCGGGCAGCAGACCTACATGGAGCAGGAGAACGACTGGGACCGGGACCTGCTGCTGGACCCGGCCTGGGAGAAGCAGCAGCGAAAGGTAAGCCAACTAGCAGGCCCGAGCCGGGCGGCTCCGGACTCTCCGCAGCTGCTAATGCTGGACCAGGGGATGCTAGGTTCCGTCCCCGGCCTCCGCGCGCGCTGTCAGGCGGCTGCAGAAACCTCAGCTCCGCCAGTGCGGGCGCGTTAGCGGCTGCAGAGACTCCTGAGCACCGAAACAGTCTCCAAATTTGGAATTTAGTAACGTACTTTTTAGTGTCGGTGGGCGTCGGTGAGCCTGTGGAAGCGGTGACCCGGGTTTCTCTATGTAGGCCAGCGACGCTGCTTTCACATTTGCACTTGATTTGTCCCCAAACGCCTATTTAAATCATCCACATACTGCATTATGTAATAGGCGAATGAGGGAAGAGACTATCTGCGAAGTTTTCTCAAGTTCAGTCTGGAACTTTCCGATTTTCTCCTGGTCTCTGGTCCATTCTGTGAGGAGAAACTTTTCCTCCAAGATCAGAAGATGGACGTGAACCGACCAAAACGTTACATAGGCTAAAATTTAGTAAAGAAAATGCCGGAAAAATTCAGATGTTGCCCATTTCAAATGCAAATATTGAACCTCTAACACTACAACAAGGGTGATACTTAAAATTCTCTTTAACTATGTTGAAAAAAAGTCAGTGTTGTTTAACATTGAAGCTATTATTGGGATACAACTATATAAAATCTTGGATTAAAAGAAAATCCTTTATGAACATAAAGAAGAGTTGTGATAAAGTTACAACCATTCAAGGTACAACTATATTGATGTTTAAAATATACTGTACATAAAAAAGTCCAGATATGTAAAAGGTGAAACCACAACACTACTTTTATTGATAAGCTTAATACATTTTAATTAATTGAGCAAATTGAAATATGGTTTTATAAAATCAATGTGTTGCTTTAAAAAACAATGTAATGAATTGGGAAATATTCTTAAAAAAAATTTACATTTGTAAATCATGATACTTAATGTGACAAACATCATGATACATATTTGAATTGGAATAAACTGTGTAAAACTGATGCAATTGGAATAGAGATGTGATCATGAAATGAAAGGTGTGTTTGTGATGTGGACTTCTTCTGTCGGGAGAATCACACCAGCATAAAAGCTGAGTTTTCTAGGTGGTTTCTTGGAGTGGCCTCCATCACTCATTGAACCTGTCGGTGATCTGAGAGGCTTCAGAGAGACAGGTTCTTTTAAATGCTGTCTGATTTGTGACTGACATTCTGGAAGTGTTGAGAGCCATTGCAGTGAGAGTCTCGTCTTCTCCCAGAGGTTGTTTGTCAAACACAAATTTGGTACTCACTTGCTAACGCTGAAGTTCCAAATGTCATTTTGTTTGGTGGTAATCATCCATGTTTGCTTTTTATTCATACCAAACTGAGGCTGTTGAGGATGTCCTCTCTGGTGCTCACAGTTGATGATATCTCCCTCCTCTTCCCAATGTCTTGTCTGGTCCTGTCTATATGTGTCACTGCGTTCAGCTACCTGACCGCCTGCCCTCAGGGAATCCCTTGACCCAGTTCCTGCTTCGGCGCTGCCCCCTGGCTCGAGGGCAGCTGCTCACTCCTCCCTTTATTTAACTCTGACTGTCCAGTCATAATCCGTCAATGGGCCATTGGTCTGTTTATGACTGCCACTGATCATTCTTCAGTGGTCCACCAGGTCCTTCATGGTCATGTTGCTTATTTATTTATTTATTTATTTTTTTGAGTCTAGGTTGTATTCACATTCAGTCAGTCTTGGACTGAAGAAACCCAGACTTTCCTCCCTATAGAATTCCTCTCCTCTTCTGAGGTCAACTGAGAGACATCATCTCTTGAGCATGACCTGGTTGATCATCACCATGCTCTGGAGCTACCTTCACTGTGGAGTTGGTCGGTGTATCATCAGCAAGACCACTGCGCCACTCTTTGATGGTACTGACCACTGCACCGTGGGAAGACCAGACAATAGCAGTGAATTATTTGTCCAGTTGGACAACTTTCCCTTAGGCCACGGTCATCACTCACGATACCTCAGTGTTGGACAGTCTACAGTCTGGTTTAGTGTCCGCCCATAAAATGGCAAACAAGATGGTGGCTTCTATTTTGAGGTTCACAACTTTGGAAAAGAGCCTTGGCTGCAGTCACCACTGTGGTGTGGCATTTTGTTTGGAATCGTGTGACAAACGTATTGTGGAGCAAACATGACTGTAACGGCCCCAATGGTTGTGTGAAGGCTTTTGTGATGCTTTTGTTTCCTTATTGAGACGTCCCCAAACATTTCAGACATGCAGCGCAATCTGGAAGCACGGTGTTGTTGTGTGTGTTAGGAAGACAACATCATTGTTTGGAGGTGTCACATGAACCCTGTTAAAACACTCCACAAGGATTGTTTGTCTCTGTGTAGGTTTCAACATTTCCGATATTTGCTAGGTAGTCATAATGTCATGTCATGATAAAATTCCCTGTGTAGTGGCTGGTAAAAGTTCCACTGGATTGGCGGGACACTGATTTGTTTTGGCAGTGGGAAAGAAAAATGCTTATTTGTCCTCATCAGTGAAGTTATTGATGACTTTTGTGTTTCTGTGATCATGTTTTCTTTGTGGATGATAAAGTGCTTTCGTCTGCTTTGTTAGAGATTAGTGGTGTTTGTCACCAGCCTCCGAAGCGCTCGGGCTGATGACAAGGTGCTGTTGCGCATCAGTGTGGAATGATTACGAGGGTGTGTATTAAAGTGTGTGTGAGCATCGAGTTCCTGTCCAGATGACTGGAATAGTTTCTAGTGGTGTGACAACATGCCAAGCATTGACTCGTGCATTTTTATTTGGCCACTCAGCGTTTTGGCTGTCGGCATCAGACATTCCCTTCAGTGGATAACATCAAACCCGGCTGATCCAGTCCTGTACTTCTGCTGGTACCGTCATTTACCCGGTCAAAGTTCTGTGCGGCGGTCGTAGTGGATCATTGACAGAGGTCTCCTGGACTTCGGAGCGCTCAAGTGATCAGTGTTTTATTGACCAGACCCGGCTGAGAGTTCTGTGCCGGTTGGTCAAATCTGAAGTGGTTGGGAATGGTCTCCAGAAAGAAAAACATGCTTCCATGAGTCTAGGAATGTTCTCCTCTCCGTTAATGGCAAAAACAGAAGGGTCTCAACCTGCTGACTCTGCATTTCTTCACTCAGAACCAACAGCTAGGCCTCTATGAATGACATTAAACACCCTTTTGTGCCCTCCCGCCCCCACAGTTGGTGGATCCTAATTTGACAAGCGATAATCAGGGACCCAAACTCAACATGTTTTGTTTGAGGACACCCTTTTGTTGCACTCTCTGTGGGTTAATTCGTTCCACTTTGGAAGGAGCTCCTGAACAGTGCATCGACCAACCTTCTTGAATGTGGTGGAGGTCTTCCTACAAGTGTCCAGTTTATTCACAGTCCTCTGGCAGCGTGGTCTCTCTAGTAAGTCCAAGATCCAGTTTCCCCTCAGAAGGTGGATGTGTGTCCTCTATTGAAAACCCTTGAACAGGAAAGGGGACCCCTAAGTGAGGGTGATGTATGTTCCCAGGCAAGTCAGGAAATGTGTGGAGTACCGACAATGATGAGGACCGACTCTGATGGCATGGTCTCGATGTGTGTTCAAGTCTGTCTGACAGAAGACCAAACGTTGAGATGCTCTGTTCCTAAAACGCCTTTAGTTAACACGTTATGTTGCACCATGATTGTTATCTTTATCAATGTTATCCACTGCCACTCTGACTGCCTTTGCCCAGTGATCCGGTCTCTATGAGCCAGAACCAGGATCAAGCCAAGTGCCTCCAGAAGCGCAGTTGTCTCTCTTGTTTAGTGGGAGACCCAAACCCATACCAAGTTTTTCCATCATTATCTCATTGCCAGCACTAGCCAAACATGTGGGCTCAACATCACAAAAGAATCCAGTCTTTGTTCCGGTCGTTTGAGCCAGTAGAGGAAACTCTCCCACGACGTGAATTCATATCTGCCATTTGTTGGGTCGAGCTGATGATGCTCCTCTTAGACTAACAGATGTTCCAGGGCCTGAGTTTATGTGTCTCAACCTGGTCATAGCCCCTTGTTCTCTTCAAACTCAACCAATGCCTTTGTGTGAAACCACATTCATATGCATTTTGTGGAGGGACGTCCTCTGGAGATTTTGTGTTGGATTAACCAAGATGCTCATGTCTTTGAGGGCCGTGTAGAAAGACCACGCGATTTACAAGGTAGGCGAGATGTAATGTAGATGAGCAAGGGTGTGCCACTGGCTGCTGGGAAAAGATGCTGCATCATGGTTCCGGTGGTTCTGAAACTACTCCTTCCCTCTGTAGGGAACCTTCTCCCGCATGACTGATCTTCAAGGGTGTTTTAAGCATTGAGGCTCAAAACAGTCAAGAACAACAGGTCTTGCATCAGAGCTGTAATTTCGATACTTCAGACTCACATTCTTGACTTGTGTTTTTGGCCCAACTGTCGCCCTGTGTTTCGCAGCAGTAGCTGGACCGAGACCAGTCCCGTCAGCTCCAGTTATTTCCCAGCGATGCTCTTCCGAAAGCATGTTATTAAAGTCTTTTCTCACCGCCCAGAGATTCGGCACGAGTCGAAACACGTTAGGATACGTGGTGACGCAAATCCAGTGGTGACAGTTGGGCCGGCGCATACTTCTGCCGTGAGGGAATGTGAGCGTGGAGAAGAGTGATGGCGTCAATCACAGCGTGCTTCGAACCTCGTCCACTGCTCGGAGTAGTGCATTTCTAAAATGCTTTCTCCTGAACCTCCCAACTTTGACACGTGCTGTAAACAAACATGACTTTAGCAAAGCAAGTCAGCCAGGTCGCACATTTGAAGATTTGCTCCAGCTTTGTAACGTGAGGGTGACTCATGGAGCATCAGGGTCTTAAAATTGATTCACTCTGTTACCATTTTCTACTGAGATGCTTTTTTGGTTCTCTGCTCGGGTTTTGTCCTGAAGAAACAGACAAGTTCTCAGCTGTGTAGTGTGTAGATTTGGGCTTCAACCTAAATAAGAAGTGCTTCAGCATCATGTGGCTGTTGAAGCTTGCATTGAAACCAGCTTCTTTTCTCTTTTATGGAGATGTTAAATTATAGTAAAACCAAGGCTTCCTTGTATCTTCATCCAAACTTACAATGTGATACAAAATAACAATGAAAGATAACAAATATGCCAAGGGCACCTCAAGTGTAACACAACTTTAGTTGAAAATAATGTGGTAAACTTCCCAGTCCTGTAAGTGGTTCTGTAATGCTCGCGCAAACAACAAATTATGTGAAGCTTTCGGTCTGAAGAACATAGTTAAGTTTGCGGGGTTTCAGAGAGTTTTGCTTTTTTTTGTTGGACTAGCATTGGTGTTGTTGAGAAAATATATTTTTGGGGTGGAGGGTGCAAAGAAGTGCTGCGGGAAACCCTGGACACTTAATACAAGTAGAAGATGTTGTTGTCTGACAATAAAATATTTGCTGTGCTGATGAATACAGTTCTCGAAGATCTCTCTGAGCAAACAGCTTCGTGCTGCAGCTGCCGTTCTAGTCTGAGTGTTTGCCGGCCGCCTCCTCCTCGCTGCCCAAACTTGCACTGACACTCACATTGACTCTTTGGATGGTGCCAAGGTGGGAAGCTGCGCACAATGTTAGCTTGTTCTTTTGTTCGCCCACTTTCACATGCTTTCTGTGTGACTGGACGGCAGCCGGCTCAGATGGTCGGGGGTTGGTCCAGGACCAAGAGAGGAGCTGATAGGAGACAGATAAGGTTCAACAGTGGTTGTTAAACTCTTGACCGTCAATGCAGATGTTGTTGATAATCTGATGATAGATCTGTTTAATCCCACCTTTTTTGTGTTTTATCTAATCTGGTCTTCTCAGAACTCTGATACCGTCACATTCCTCCAGGTTGTTCAGTAATCCATCTTCACCTTTTAAAGGTGATTCTTTTATGTATTGACTGACACAGCGATCATGATACTCTTTTCATGTGCTGGATTATTCTGAAGTTGTCCTTTGACCCCTGGAAGGACGTTCTGAGCAACACCACGTGAATTAGCCTGTAGGTTCTTTCATTTCATTCACTACCGACAAAGCTCCATAATTCCCTCTTGACATATCTGCTGTATTCTGTATGTTTAACAGCCAAATTGGATTTTAGTTTGAGCATTATGGTGGTCATTATATCAGGATGTGAGCTGGCAACATCGAAAGGATTAGTTGTGGTACATAAAAACTATAAAAATAATTTACAGTTGTCTCTGACTACTCAAAATGTTTTTTGATACGGTGTGTGATAATTTCCGTGTTTTCGGCTTTGTTCGGCTAATTTTATTGACAGACAGATTTAGTTAAATATTGGGCTCTAACTGTTTTCACTTGTGATCCTGACGCCCTTTTTTTTAAGTTATTGAAGAATACCAGACTATTCACTGGTCATTGTTGGCGTCTGGATCTGTACTTCAGTGATAAAAATCCTCCTGATCGTCAGTAATCTCTCTTACTTTGTTCAACGTGTTGTGAAAGTAGCATGGATAAATCAAGACGGTGCGTATTACACAGCTTGTTTCCGCTATTTTATTGTAAAATAAACACAACACTCTTTCATGTTTACTTTTGGCTGTGAAACGCTACATTCTGTTACATGCTGTGGCCCAGGTCTGTCTTCAGTTAATATCTGAGGTGACAATGACTTGTAGTGTAAAGAAGTGGCAGAATCGGACTCAGTCCACCTGAGACAAAATCTGCAGTGTGAAAAGATTTATTACAAGAGTTAGCATCCGTCATTGCTCTAAATGCTCATTGATGTCCACTAACTTGATTGATTGACATAATGTGTTTCACAGAAGAAGTGGGAAGGAATCTGATCTTCACTAAAAAGGGCCATTCGGAGCTGGAGAACTCACATGGCATTGATGATCTGTTTCTGTGATAATAGGGTTGTTTTTGTTCTGTCTTCCATTGTTCTCATCACAGGCAACTTAACTCTCTGAAAACAATGTAAACCTGATGTGAAGGTCTTGTGATTTATTTCCTGTTGTCCTATTCGGCAGCTTTTTTATGACATCATCGAGCACATTGAATGTTTCTCTTCTCACTGACACCATCTTCACCAGCTGATTCCAGGTCAGCTGTGGGTAAACCCCACTTCCCTCTCTTCCCCTCCTCTCTTCAGCTGACCACAATCCACTGGTGGATCAGGACAACGAATCAGTGAGCGCAGCAGACAGCCGGAGAGGAATGTAGCCCCTCTGTGTTTCCCCCTCTGTTCAGGCCACATTCAGGGAGAGGGGGAAACATTCCTTTGGTGGCCCGTTATAGAACAGCAGGCCAATGGGAGGAGGGTATTTACTAAAATAGGGGGGTGGGCTGTTCTTTTTTTGCTCGACAGGAAGAAGACAAGTTCAGGGTTACAGATGTTGCTGTTGAGATGGGAGGAGTAGCTCTTCTCCAGAGGAGGGTCATATTGACCCAAAATGTGGATTTTCAGCCAGTCATGACCTGTTGTCCCCCTCTGTCCACACAATCTGTGGAACATGCTTTTTCTACTTTGCTACTTAGACTGATAGCTACATGGAGTCTTTCGCCACATCGACTCTTGTGATGTTGGTCTCTGGTTTGGCGTCAGTTGCAATACGTTCAAAGACAGTTTTTATCTCATGTTGGCATCATCCTTAGCTTTGTGCTTGATGTGAATCACTTTGTGGATTTTATTGCTGGGCAAATTGTGACATTGGTGCTCAGGGTCCGAGCTGCCCGCTGCCTCATGTGCTGCTCTTTCAAAGAGATTTCTTCACGGTCTGTTTCTCGCGTTCCCTTTGTGTGCAGGGGTAGGCGTTGCATTCAGGGATCATCCTGATGTCAGAAAATCCAGGAATCCAGTTTCTGGCTGACATAACTTCCACTCTCGCTCGCTAATTGTTGTCGTTCACATGCTCGCTCTTAGTGCCATTGTGCCGAGTTATGAGGATTAGTAAATGCTGTTTCCCACTGATGAATCGAAATTGGCAACAAAGGGGGCCAAGAATTTCCTCTCTGGTGGGCTGCCAGCATTCAGTTTGACGTTTCAGACCGCTGTGCTCGATGTTTCTTCAGGTCTATCAGGAACTTGCAGGAAGATTCTTTGATCAGCTGATTATTTTTCTAAGAAGGAGCTACAGGCGTGGCCGGGTGTCGCTATTGAGCTGAAGGCCAACATCGGAGTGCATTGCCTCCGTCAAAGGGATTTGAAGTCATTGTGTGAAGTTGGTTCAGGAATATTGTGAGAAATATTTGGCTGTATGAGCCGACGGATGGAGATGGCCAGGAACTTGTCCCTATTCTTAAAACGATATAGATGCATATTTAACTATCACTAGTTGTAGCTACTGATGTTCATGTTGGCCTCAAATTGTGAAGAAACAGAGTGCACACTTGGCCTGAAGGGCAGGAGGATAAGGGAAGGGTAAGTCAACCATCATGTATGTGAGTAATGCCAGTGGAGTGAATTACTGGCTCACTTCGCCCCAAAATTTGTCTCTAGGGATCCATGTTCAAGGGTCTTTCAATGGCGCAGAATGTAGTGCTGAGGACCTTGCCTAAAGGTTAACACTCAATTTCTCACTGGGATTCAAACCAATAACTCCCAACTTCATAGTCAGGGCTGCTAACCATCCTCTCAGATTACCTCCGTTCTGCTGACCTAACGTCACCTCATGTGCACAGATGTTTCAAGCAGACTTTGTTTGTAGAAAAGCAGGAGCAGAAGAAAGGAAAGAATGTTTAGATGTGTCGTGGATGTGTGTTTAGATGTCTGAAGGGGGGCTGGTGGGTTATGGCCCACGGTGAGGTAGTGGGGGGTTTGACTCCGGTGTAAATGTGAGGTTTTCCTTCCTTCTGCTTTTCCACCAGAGTTGCATAGTTGTGGGTTTTTTGTAGGCTGAAGCTGCTGGGAAACACGCGACACTGACAAACGTAGGCCTCACTCTGTCCTCACCTCCAGCTCACCAACTGGTGGGTCAGAGATTCTGATCGCGGCCCATTAAACATTTTAGTGCATATGTTTTTAAACAAATCAACCCTGGACTCTTGAGCACGATCTTCTGACTGTTGTGGTACATCAGGGGATTCCAACCTGGAGTAGCAACAGCCAACCAAAACTCACTTGGGCTTTTTTTTTTTTTTCCAGCATTTGCCCCTCCAGCTTGACACTTTCCAGCAAAATCTTTGAGTTTAAACTGGAAACTTCTTTGTTAGACATTTTTTTTAATTACAGATCACAGATTTGTCCTCACACATTCATAGACCAGTAAGCTGGTCATGGATGTCTCCTGGCCGGGACCATGGTCCCAGTTACTCCTCTGACTGTCAATGTTTGTCTCCTTGGGTTCTGTTAAATCATTTTCCGTCTTTAATTTGTTAACATGTAAACATGTCTGCCTTCGGTCCCCTCTTCTGCCCTACTTGCCTACCATTGCCCACAAATGCAATGGTCTTATCCACCTGCAATACCACTGCTCCCCTGGAAGTCACATATGTCTCTCTAGATTTGGTACTGTAGCTGTTAAAATCCAGTCGTATATTATCATCTTAATTGTGAAGAAACAGAGTGCACACTTGACAGGGGAGTTCTAGAAATGCTGCTACTACACCTCACATTCTTAATATGGGCTTTTTTTTCCCATTCACCTAAGCACACGCATGCTAATGCCTGCATGAATTCTCAATGATCCGCAAGCCTTTTTCTCCCCACATCTGCTAACTGTGGAAGACACCAGTAAGTTAAAAGTACCTGGAGGGGTTGGGATTTATCAATATTCCGCTGATGTCTGACTGCCCATCTCTGCTCTGTCTCCATGGCTGCAGAGCTACCTTCATTCTCTGTCTCCTGCTCTTCAGCAGGGATCTATATTTTTGGAATCATCTGTGCACCTGAGAGCCAGAGTTCAAATTCAATGAAAAATTGATCAGCGCTGGAAGAGCTACACCGAGCGGCTCTTGTTTTCCCACAGTTGCTGTTTCAAGGTTCATCGACATGTTCACCCTCTGGTCCTGTTCCTGTTGCTTCATTCCTTTGTTTGTCTTTGTATTTGCATGCTAATAGTTTTAGGTAAATGTATAAGGTTGCAGATATTTGAAGATTCAATATGTTTTTCTGGTTTCTCTTCTGTGTGCCGCTCCTCATTCACATTGGCCCAAAATCACCCTTTCTCTCTTTAATCCTCTGCTCCTCCTAATATCCAGCCCCGGCCCACATCTGTTTTCTCCAAAATACCTTCTGTATCTGCAGGCTTGCTGTGGCTCTAAAAATAAAATACGACATTGAGATAAAACACAGATGTTGTGATGCGTCAGGTTTTTTTCTGCCACATTTTTTGTGTTGCTGTTGAGACTGTCCTCAATCTGACAGTCTTCCACATGCAGCTCTGTGGAGCATCTGTCGGTGTAGGATGCCCCCCTCACAGATTATATTCCAGCCCAGATGACCAGATTACATCTTGATCTGACACATATCTGCTGCATTTGTGTGGGAACGAAACTGCAAATGACTTTGTGACTTCTGTGCTGTTCAATGATAATCATGTTACTTTTTATTTAGATTTAATTTTTTTTTTCTCTTTAGTGCATTTGCTGTGAATTTATCTTAGCCTATGTTGACCTAGCTGGCTATTTTTAGAAATGAAGAAATATCCTTTCCATTGCGCCCTTCGTTTTCATGCAAATGGAGAATTTGCCTCTGGACACGACGCTTTTCAAAAAGTTCTTGAAAAAGAAAAACCTGCAATTGCACATTTGCAAATAAGTGGAGCAAAATGGAGGAAAGGCAGGCAGTGGACGTCACAGTATGTGACTGAACTTGGACTTGATTAACTTTATTTGGATCTTTTTGGACTGCAAATGGCCTTATTTATTTGATCTTATTTTGTACTTCGTCACGTTTATAATGCATTCATTTAAAAGGAAAATAAATGGGTTAAAAGCTTGTGTTGGCCACGAACTTGTGAACCATCGAGCTGTCCTTACCAAGATGCTTTGGCAAAATCACATACACTTAAGGTGACCCTCAAAAATGCTGGAATTAAAAGTAACCATGGTGTTTGAAGAAGAGAGTGCAGCTAGTTTGTACCATGTTGAGACGGCTCTAATGTCAGTGCAGCACCTATACAGCATTATTGCAACTGGATGTTCTCTTTCAGTATTACATTTGTTTAGAAAATGCGTCTGAAAGAGAGGAATGAACCCATCATGTCTCACTGAGATAATCTTGATTGTCCGACACTTCCGAGACGAGATACAATGAAAAAAAGCAGATCATGTTCTCGTGGCGGTACACCCGAGATTGATGGATCTTCTGCGTGCTTGGCCGCACCTAGACAGGTTCTCCTCCCTCTGGGCTGGGTGTGAGATGGAGGAATAGATGGAGACAGGCGATGCTCATCGGCTTGTTATTGGCTCCCGCCGATGTCTAAAATGAGCAAAGCGGTGTCTTAGCTTTTGAAACGGTTAACATCAGGTCACATTTGTGTTAGAATGATGATTGTCTGCCATGATGTCTCACTGGAGTCTGAATGCTGCAAGGTGACTGGGTCAGATCGTTGTACCCAAGGCCATGATGGTGGTTCAAGTTTGGATGGTTTTCATATCAGCAATTGGAGCTGGCATCGTTGTAAGTTAGCTTAGCTAGTTAGCTAACCTGCCATTGATGTCTTTCAGGTGAACAGTGGGTGGACTTGAAGTGTTTTGGAGTGAATTAAGAAGACTTTTACAAGAAGAGGAGACAATCTCATAACTGTGTCTGTGAAGGGTGAAGTGTTGATTGTGTGATCATACATTGTGTTTCTCTCTGTGCACCTGGAGAGTGCTGTTGTCAGGAAATTTCATTGTTACAAACTCCTCGAGATGACGCGTTTGATTCTTCAACAGCCGTCTCTGGTTACCCCCGTGACAACCTGATGTATTATTGAACTGCTCGCTAAGTGGGTCACTGGGCGACGGGGTGAAGAATTCCACCGGGACAGACCGCAGCATTTCAGCACGACTGATTTCTCATCCGTTGATGCTTCTTCAACCCAAAGTCAAAATCCTAGATGGTTCTGGATGAGTTTCTGGATGTTGGGGACACAAAGGCTGTAGCCTGCTGTCCTGTCCGATTATTAGTTGTGTGACTTTTTTTGGACTGGTTTTCTTGGTCAGCTTGAAGTGGGACCGCAGCAGTCAGCTTGCGTACCGCAGTATGCTAGTCGAGATCCCTCTTGGACAGATGGAATTGAGGACTCTGGGTCACCTTGCATGATGCTAGTCCTTGGGGGTCACTGATGAATGGATGTTTTTACCTGTCATGCCCATCAATGCCAAAGTAGGTTATACTTTAGGATCCTATGATTTATGTGATCATGGAATGTGGGATGAACTGGACAGTTAAACTGGAATCTATTTTTAATGCCGGTTTGGACACAGCTTGTCTGAAATTATATTTTTGTGCAGAGTAGGTCGTACATCAGGGCAAAACTGCTCAGACACCCTGCTTCTCGGACTCAGCCCCACCGATGACTGAGCGCCGATGATTGGTTCTCAACAGTCCGCCTTAAAAGTCGCCTTAAAAGAGTCCAGCTCGACAGACGGTGAGGGAACACTGATTGTGTCACACTTCACTTTAACAGCTGAAAATGCTGAAAGCATTAAGACCATTAAGCATTTTGACCTAGCTTAAGAGGTCAAAATCCTAGCATAGGGGCACTAGGGAGTTCCCAATACGATCCCAATATGACTAGGACTTCCTCATCCTCCCACCCAGTTGTGTGGGTCTTCTTTACATCCAGTGAGTCTGTGGCCCTATAGTTCTTTTGAAGGCCACATACTGATATTTAGGAGGTGGCGCAACCTCTGACCTGTGTTTTGGTCATGTTGCAGTGTATTAAAAATTCATACATGTACAGCCAACGCTTGTTTGTGAGCCACGGTGCCACCCGGCAGAAGTTTGGAATCTCCATGACATACCACGGGGCACGTGCAAGACACCAGAATTGGCACCACACTAGTGACACCAATAATGGCCCGAGTGATGAGATTGTGGTGAAAAAGTGATCTCTGAAAGGGTCTTCGGCTTGTTTCAGGCCACATAACAGCCTCATTAAATATTTATTGGTTTCTTTCTGGCCTCCAGGTTCATCTGCTCTCATTTAGAATGCGGACAACAGATGATCCCACGCGTTGCTCTTCTTCTTGGTATATTTGTTTCCTCGTCTGTTGGTCCTAGTGTTTCTCCTCAGACTGTAAAAAAGAGCCCAGGCACTAACAGCGGAGGAAAAGCTGGAATGTTATTTTTAGGGCCCGTTTGCACTCCAGTGATTTATTCTGTTTGTGTGTGTGTGTGAATTATCAGTTTAGCTGCAGGGCTTCTGTTAGAGTCGAGGTTTATACGCCACTTGAGGACCAGCCAGGAGTCTGTTCATCTGTTTGTTAGCTCAGCTCCATCAGAGTCTTGAACTGAACCTGTATTGTCTTGGACTTTCTGAAATGGAAGGAGGTGGTCTGTTCGAATTGAGGCTGCTAGTCTCTTGCGGAGGCCGAAGCAGATATCATTTAACCTTCCTTATTGAGGATACTCAAGGACAATCCTATGGGAATGTCATGCAACCATAAAAACAATAAGAGCAATGATTAGCTATGTGATTCAGTACCACTAGCTAGAGCACCTCAACAGTCTGTCCCAGACCTCACCAGTTCAGCTACCCCACCCCTTTGTTTCAGTACGTTTGATCACCTGAGAGTTCATCTTTCAAAACTGATCATCTTTCTGATGGCATGGCGGCTCTCATTTAAGCCGTGGTGGTGCGCTGTGCTCGCTACACTTCCATTTGGTTGTGATTTGGTTGCAATACAAACTGATACCATGGAGGTGTCCTGTAGGAAAGAGAGGGGGGACTGAGCTCCCTCACTTTACAGCAAAAGTTTTAGCTTCTCAAATGCAGCATTGATGCCATTTATTCAGTCTGATAGGACTTGAATAATAGTCTGTGTTGTGGGAACAACATTATATTGACTTTTAGGTTGAGTTTGAGGCACTATTGTGCAGCCCTGTTCTAGGTGTCGCTAGGTGGGTCAAATTATCTACAGTCAAAAGTCCAGGTTTACTGTGTTTGAAGAGAGGATGATTTTTTTAGGTCTTTGCTTTTGGTCGGTCGAGTGACTTCCAACTGTTGTCTTCAAGAGCATCCTGGCAGAATTAAACCATAAATGAAAACTGTGTCTCAGATGAGAAACTGTGAGCCAGTCGGATGAGCTGGATGTTTCAGCAGTGTGTCGGAAAGACTGCTTCACTGTCTTGGTCCTTCGGGGAGTCCTCGGCGCTCAGGGAAGGAAACCTCTGAGCTCTCTGTGGCTCGCTACCCCTTCCCCATTCATTTTTTTTTTTTCAGATATAAAGTCACCACACATGCGGGCGAGCCCTGTGAGGCAACACAGACCCGGCAAACACACACTGCTCTGTCTGTCACAGCTGTTTAACGGACCTGACGTCTGCCAACGAGCCTGCAGTTCTCAAGGAGACTGGAACTTATTATTGCATCTGGATCTGTTTCAGTTCTCACAGTCCAGACCTGCTCAGTGTTTTCCACCCAGTTTTCTTTCGGAATGTTGACACGAGTTACGAGGATCCTGCTTTTTATTGACTTTTGCTACTGCTTTGTTCTGTTTCGATGATAATCTTCACCTTTTCTTTTAGAGTCACTACATTTCCACCGTCTTCTTGAAGTACCTGTTTATTAAACATGGAAGTCAAAGCCTGCATGTAGCAGAGACAGTCCTCGTGCTCTAGCTTCAGTAACACTTCTGCCTTTAATGTTTTCCCCAAAATGTCAGTGAAAATTCTGACACTTTCTGGTTAATGTTGAAGTTAGTGTTTTGCCGTTCTCTGGATGCGCTCATTGACAATAGGATTGAAGTCACCAAAGGCTGAACTTGATCAGAATTTAAGACTAGTTTTTGGACATACATTTTTGCATTTGGGTTAGATAACTAATAATCTCCTATACAATCTGTAAGTCGTGTAGTTAACCTGGTGCAATATGTGTTTTTCCGTCTTAGCCGATGTTTACAGAGAACACATGACAAACTTGATATCAGCTGTGTTGTTCAATATAACAGTCTGAAACAGCTCCTCGCTACCTGCCATCTCTGATTGCTCTTCCTCTATGGAACTGAAAGTACTGAAGAGTTCACGGCGCCACCCCTCGTCACAGTGGTGAACTACTCACAGTTGGACTAGTTGGGCTCGTTGGACTTGAGCTAGAACTATGCTCTACGTGGAACAGCAGTCAGTGACAGATGTTTGTTTCCTCTTCAAGCATCTTTGCTCCCAGATTTTGAACTCTTGGTTTGTTCCTCTCAAGGACTGTCTGACAAACCCTTTTGTAAAAGCTCTTAAGACTCTGATAGTTTCGCCACAACACTAGACAAACCTGCCAGCTAAATATCATGCGATGAGCTGACGACGCTGCCTTGAAACTATATGCTTTTCCATAAACCAAACATCCATGGGTGTGGTGCATTTGCTCATGTTGGCTTAATCTGCAGCCGTGTCTGATGTTGCCTTTTCTGCCAATAGTCAGCTGATGTTTGACTGATAATCATAATGCTATTTGTCAGCGTTTGTTTCTCGCCTCTGTACACAGCCTCACAGCAGTCCTCCTGACTCTCTGCAAAAAGGTTGGTCTCCACTAAAGATCGACTGATATGTAGAGAATAAGAACTGCATTGAAAGTCAGAAATTAAATCATATCATCATCAATCACCTCTGTGAATTGGTTTTCAAAATAACATCTCTGAAATGGTTATTTTGGCAAAATGTGACCTCACGCTCCCCAGAACAATAATTTCATAGTCTTTCCTCCGTTTTTGGAAAGTCTTGTTGCCAACTCTCCAGGTCGCACTACAAGTACAAGTTTTTGAACATTGCTTCACATCACTGGTTACACTGGAGGAGAGGGTCGCACTGTTGGGTCACCACCAAGCTGCAGGCTTTCAGCTTCTGTCTGACAAAGCTCGCTGTGTTGTCCCTCGTCTGACTGCAGAGTTCCCGTCCCTGGTACCTCACGGCCGACTGTGAGCTCAGCCTTCTGGTTTTGACACCAAACTTGCAAGAACTTGTCTGCGTTTCCTGCCGCGCTCCCGGCTGCAGAACGAGTTCTGTTCCTCACTCCGAGCGAGAGAGCGACCCGGCTGCCACAGATTTCCCTGCTTCGTCAAGTTAGCGTTTCTACTGTGGGTGGCCGTGCGAGTGTAACAGGCAGTGTCGTTCACACGTGTGCGTGTCAGGGCCTGAGATGCTCGATCACCTAAAAATAACTCGCCGCATTCAGAGGTTGCCTAGCAACAGCTTCGAAGCAGCATTGTGGTGGACGATGATAATCTGCTGCTGCAGACTCTCAATGACGAGAAACCACCTGATGAGCTGCTTCATGCCGCTGACCACTCGCTGTGTGAGCAAATGTTCAAGCCACTTGAAGAACCTCGTCAAATTATAATCCATCTGAAGACTGGAACCACTGGAGAGTGTTGTGCGGTGGTTGGTTTCTTGAACGCACCAGTGGGTGTGTTCGAGTGCTGTTGTGTAAGAGGAAGATGTTGGCAAGTGTGTGCATGTGTTGTCGTGGGTCGTCCATGTCCCGTGTTGAAAATGAAGGAAGTTGTTCATGGAGCTAAGTTTGAGTTTTAATGTATTTGCTGCTCTGTCATGTTCCTTTTCCGCGTAATGGTCCAATCCAGGCCTCTAATCTATTCATGTGTGTTGGAGAACCATCGGCTAATTCTGGTTCATGTCGCCAGCTTGAACCAGACGTAGTGAAAGTCATGAGTGTCTCCTCGTCCAGATCTGATCCGCGCTAACAGAGGGGGAGTGCAGGATGAAATTAAAGTCATTTTAAAGGGATTACATTGATCTCGGATCTGACCCGTTTACAGCAGCAGCAGCCCTGCACCCCGAGGGGCTCGGAGGGGGGTCTGGGCTGAAGCGCAGACGTGTGTGTGTGTGTGTTGAGGAGTATCTGGGGCAGAGGAGCCATTAAACCTGCTGGAAGCTGCATGCTAGCTTGGGTTTGTTGTGGACACTTTTCCGAACATCAGTGCAAATTTCTGTGATTCTGTGGGCGCACACTCGCTGAACTCACCTCTTTGCCTCAGAAGGCTGAGATTAGAAGCCCTTGTGTGCATGCAGCTGGTCTGAATGTCCTCAAGGCCTACTGCCGATGGTCCTACTACTGGACGCTGACCAGATCTGGCTTGGCTCGGTCCTCTGTCCGCACTTAGCAGGAATTTAGCGAACCCCTGCGACTTTCACGGCACACCGCTAGTCTCTGTGGGTGATTAACGCATGTTTGCATGGCAATTTGCCTGGACAGCCACCTCCCGGGCCGGAGTGCCAGACGATCACTCGGACCGTTGAGTCATGACGTTGTAAAAGGGAAGGGTGAGCTTTGGAATGTGTGACGGAGCTGGACTCTGTGTGTACAGCTCATCAACAGGCGGAAACTGGCAGGAACAAATAACGTGGCGCTGCTGGTACCAGGTCTCGACCTCCTCTGTTCTTTTATGACCCTTAACTCCCTCATCCACCCACGTCTACTAATGACCCACACCAGGAAGTCCTCTTAGAAACTAAATGTCTATTCTAGTCTTGAGGTGTATTGTATATTCAATTATTAAATCCTAAATATAAACTTCAGAGAGTAACAATGAAGTCAGCTGATGACCGCTGTCGAAGATATTTTATGCCGCTGTCGAATCTTGTTGTTGTATTTCTCAATTACACCACTTAATTTTTGTTTTTCAAATCTCTTAAAGTAAAAAAAAATAAACATGAAAGCCAAATTTTCATATATACCTTTCCAGAATGTATATATAAAAATGACATAAATAACTTACTTAAAAAAAGTGAAAAATGTTTTTTGTGAAACAAATGTATATTTCTGCCTTTCCCATTGACCTCAGTGACAGGGCCATCACATGGCCCCACATGGCCCTGGGCTCCTCATGGCCTCCAATTTCTTTTTGCTCGACTGTAAAAGTTGTATAGTTGGTATATAACTATACATGTACTGAACAAGTTTGCATGGATGCATTCAGTTTCTCAATAATAATCGTCTTTGAAAAGTATGGCTGATGAATGTCCTGACATCCCGAAGCTCCAGCTATTTTCACCGTCCTTTCTGGTGTGGTTAAATTGCTCCGCCTCCTTCTGTGATTAAGTGGCGGATATAAGATCTATTTAATTTACTCTCAGACTCTTAATCAGCATGGACTCCTTCTGAAAAAGTTTAATCCCGCTTTGTTTTCCTGCTGCGAGGATTATTGGACCCTCTGAAATCTGCCCAAACTCTGCGATCACGCAAGGACACACTTCAGTGTCGCACGACCAGGAAGTGATCAGGCCTGAACGGTTTGATCTGAACCTGCATGCCAACTCACTGCTGCCTCCAGTGTGTGGCTGGTGTGGAGGAAATGGGGTGGTGGCGGGAAGGTGAGTGTGTCGTGTTTCACATTCCTGCAGTTCACTGGGTGCAAACACACAAACAGATGCATTCAGGTGCTTCAAAGTCACTGTGTAAGTGTGTTTCCTTTTGTCGACTGCATTGTGTGTGTGTTTGTCAGCGGGGGTGCACCTTGCTGCCCTGTTACATCACCGTGTCGCAGTATAGTGCGTTTCCTTATAAGGTAAAAGTGTTGCACGGCTGTTTAAGAAGGGGGAGGAGCAGGAAGAGCCTGTTACCGTGACAATGCTGTCTGCTGCCGGGCGACTGGGCCGGCCTGAAACTCCCGTTAAGCCACATTGACACACACTTGTACACGGTGTGTTGACTTGTGTTTTAATCACAGTTCAGATCCAGACCTTCAGGGAAACGTCTCGAAATTAACTTTCACACTGAATTAATAAGCACTTGCTGCTGTAGTCACAGACATTTGTGTAGAAGTGCTTCAGACTGACAATTGAAGTAGTTAAGTAAGTAAGTGGTGTTTGCTTGTGTTGTTGTGGGAAAGGAGTCTGGCCACGTAAGCTTCAATATCAGGGTGGAAGTGATGAGCAGCTCTTGGCTGCTTAAGCCGTTTGTTTCCATACTGACTTTTTTTAAAAGTTAGATTTCAGCGCATCTCCAATGAATGCATTGAAATTAATACGCCAGGTGATCAGCAGTATCATTGTACGTCTTTGACCAACACGAAATATTATTGCCATTAATTCCAAGACTGTATCATGGTTGCTCCATTTCAGTATTAACAAATATATATTCTCTTTACTGGAAACGTAATTCTATCGTTATTCAGTTTATTTGGTTTTGATTCACTTTATTTGGTTTTAAAATTTTCATGGAGGCCAGGGTTTCCGCCAGGATTATTTTCCATGAGCAACGGACTTCAGTCATTGTGATGTTTTTTTTTCTTGAAAAACACGCTGAACGTTCAAGTCCACCTCCATGACGCGTTATGTGTTATCAGTTTGTTCCGATCGTTTTTACTTTTTGTTGTCTATAAATCACTATTTGGATCAAATTCTAGAAGAATTATCCTTGTAAAGCTGCATAATTAGACAATAAACCGCACATTCTTATATTTAACGATCAGCGATGACTTCTGCTTTTCTCTCCAACAACTTCCTCCTACAGGTTTCACATCTTTATGACTTTATACGGTTTCATGACCATTTGTCACGATCAACCGTGTCATTTCACCATGTAAGGAAGTGATGCAAATGTTTTGAGCCGCATTGTTCCGAAGCTCTTCAACCGTCTGGTTATTATATGTCGTCCAGACTTCCCCTCCTCCGAACTTCCTCTAGTATTCACATATTTAAGCCTTCTTGCTGTAAATGGTCAGATTTCGTCCAGACAGGCTCACACTATTATTTTTTTTAGAGTTTATCTTGCTACCAGCATTGTACTGGTTCCACCCACTCAGTCCTGGATCATCAAGTTGGTGGTCTTGAACCCAGAACTGTATCGGTTTCTACAATCACCGTCTGGGTTATGTGACGTTTTGTTTTGTCCAGATGTAACGACTAGTAAAGCATCACTGTGCTAATGGCTACATCCATGAAAAATAGTTGCAGTTCATGGATTAATTTCAATTCAAATCACACCAGAAATTCAAATATGGAAACATAACAAAATATTTTCATTGCTTGCGGTGACTGTTGCTGTTGTTTATTGTCGATTCCGCCTGATATGAAAGCACTTAGACAGTCTGTCTTTAACGTTTCCCGTGTCAGTGCGCTCAAGAAGACCGCCTGCGTGTTTGACACCTTGTTTGTCTGCTGGCTCCGGTGGAGATGTTCATCTGTAGGTTTTGGCGCTCACTTCTCTCACCTTTGTTTGCAACACCGTCCTTCTGTTAGCTTTCGACATGAGTCGCCGTGGCAACACCTTTGCTCACTTCCTGTCCTCTACACACAGTCGCTGTAAATCTTTACAAGCCCGATCCCCTGACTTTCTCCCTCCCATGCTCACGGGGGTTAATGTTTTACCACCAGTTGGACTCGTCCGCTGCACATTCCAGGAGAATGAACATCCTCCTCCGCCCCCGCCGCTTCCTCTGCCTCTAAAGACAGGAAGTGGATTAGGTTGCTGCTGATTGGCTGGTGAGAGAGAGACAGAGAGAAAGTAGTGATGGTGTGATAGAAGACAGGCTGAATGAAATGCTGACAGTGTCTTTCTGTTCTCCTCGTTCTGTTGGGCCCCTGATAGGATCTTATCTGGTTGATGGAGTGAAGTCTCCTGTTGAACCAAAGCATTTGAGCTAAGGTTCTCGTGGAGCTTGCGTGAACTACATTTACCTTTAAGAGGAACCTAGGTGTGGGCGTATTGGACCATTACGCTGAAAATGTACAATATCAAGAATTTTTTTTTTTTATTAAATCACAGTTTTGACTTATCTCTATTTTAGATGGTTTTTTTTGGAACTTGAGTTTGCAAGTTTCTGCTCAGTGCAACCAAACCACTTGTGTATGTGAAACACTAAGTTGTCTGTGAAACAGACAATTTAGCAGAGATTTTTGCCAGCATGTGCAAATAACCTAAATACCACGAAAGGTAAACAACTCTTGCAACATGGCATTCAATAAACATGTAAAATATCAGTGAAGACATGACTATTTGCTTTCATCAACACATCATTTTAACTGGATTTAAGTTGCACCAAAACACTCAATAGTACTTCTAATACTTGGAAGGGCTACGCTTTAGTCCGCCTGCTCTGCAGTTCTTTTGGCTAACCTTTTAGCTCCTCTGGTTTTCCTGACCTTCAGCAGTGTAACTGTTACCATTGTGGACCTTCTGATCATGCAGTTGGAGCAACTTCATGTCCGCCCTGTTGCAAATGCTTTCTGCAGGTGACTGCTTGAATTTTGTGCTGCAGTCTTTAAGAAGCGGGACGACGTTGGAGACGAGGCAGCAGGGGAGGAGGATACTGTCGAGGAGGCAGGAAGAACATTACTGACATTCCTGACATCCCTGTCGCGTTCATGAAGGAATGAGTGTCATCCTGGACAGATGCCGTCCCTTTGCTCATTCATTTTCGCGCTACCTCGTCTCACGTGTCTCTTGTCGCCTCGTAAGGCACAATTGAAATTACTCCTGGACCAGGTCAGTGGTTCAGGACTCTGGTCCTCTTCTTGTCTTTTAGAACCACGTGTTCAGAAATGAAGTCTAGAATCTGGTGAAGAGGACGTGGACGAGTGGGTGGAGTCCAGAGCAAGTTCACTAAAACACTGAACTCGCCTCTGGCCACTGAGATGAAGTAGAAGGGCATTCTGAGAGTGAGACATCTGCCAAGGGCCGTGTACTATTTCCTGAAACATGAAGAGAAGAATGTGGATCCGACCCAAAGTCAGCTTTCCTCCTGGCAGAAGCTCCAGGCCGGCCATTTGGAGGTTTTATGTAATCTTGCCCAACTTTGCGGCCTTTATCTGGGGAGATACATAAACGCTTTTCGACCCTCAGGATTGTTTCTGTCTTAGTGCCGAGTTCATCAAATAAATTCTGGATTTGATTTGAACTTGAACTCAGAGTTGCAAATCCTCATTGTGGTGACCGTCACACTTCCTCTTATAACCTTCACTTTATTGTTGTGGGCGCTCGCCGCCACTTGTTGAGATTTCGCTGATAGGGTCTGAAACTACAAGTCGTCATGTTGTGTTCATGTCCTCTCGCGGTTTAGGCAGCCACGACCCGACATTGCTTGAGGACATTGAAAAGTCAAACATTAAAACTCTAAAATGTGTTGGCTTTTTCGCTCAAGCACTCGTGAGACGCAGTGTTCTCTCCGCTGGCTGTCACTCATACATTTTAGCTTTCGTGTGTCAACATGAACTTGTGCAACACGCTTCCCCGCGGCCCTCCACTGTTGACACGCTTCAATCATTTACATCAACTGCGTCGCAAAAGGTTTCTGAGTGTAACAGTTAGCAGTTTTAATGGGTTGTTTTTGCAAATAGTCACCACATGTTAGTGTGGATAAATAAACTGGTTAGCAGAGGCATGTGTGAGCACATAATGATGTCAACACACTACGCAACTGAACGGATGTTGCTGCAAGAATGCCTTCAAGGGCAAACTAACTCCGAGTCTTGCGATCAACATGAAGACTGTTTTGTTGCCAATATGTTAGATATGAATGCAATCTTTTTTTTTTAATTAAAATAAGATGATGCTGAAGTGGTTTCCATAAAAAGTAAAAAACATTGCTAGGCTGGAGATAAAGTTAGTTGGAATATGACCTCAAATTTGTCACTACAAAAAGTTGGAACATTGAAGATAAATTCAGCAGTTTAGCCGACTAGGAAGAAGACAAAAAGTCTGAGAGTAGTGAGAGACACCTTTTTAAAGTGTCCCCACAGTGAGAGGCTCAAAAACAGGAAGTGACCAAATAAGCCGCACACTTGACTCCTCCCTCTTTGCAGCATCCTCTCCTTTCCTGTTACCTTTTATAGTTATCAAAGATCAGTCATATCACAGCTCAGTGTGAACGTGCTGCAGGAAGGTTGCATGTCTTGTATCCAACATTTAAATCTGATTAAATGACTCTGTCTATAATTAAACTTTTGAAAGCAGCTCTTGTTTTGTAGATAATTGTTAAATATGAATCAGAATAAATGAAAGTTAAGACAAAAGTGTTGATTTAAAATATTGATTAAAACAATTGACGGTGTGAAAATCAATAATTTTAATTTTAAATAGTGGAAAGAGTAGAAAATATTTAAATAAGGAAAGTCTGTCGACGTATTTATCATTCATAGATTGTTGTCCTTTGAGAAGATATTCAGCATTAAAAAAAGATGAATAAACAGTACAGATTTATATATAGAAATCTAAATACCAAGAGAGAAACTGATGATGCATTCATGTGCACTTTGAATCGTACTGTGTTTTATAAGCTACTATTTCATACTGTTTTCAGAGGATGTTGAAGCGATGAGTCACTTGTGAGTCAAGCAAAAGATGTGCTGAATGAATATACCCTGACACAAATCTGAACTGGTTGAAGTTTTGAGTTTACTCTGGTCGAGGATCAACATCGTGGAGAGTCTTCATCAGGTCAGCACATTAAACCCTCGTCGTCTTGCCAGAGCCCGCGAACGGGTGCACTGTGATGTCTGTTCCTCCAGGGAGACGGAGATCTGACGCTGCAGTCCTGTTGAGCTGTTGACTCATGTAATAACATATTTGAAGGTCATTCACAAGCGCACTTGTCAGCTCCCTGTGGAAGAGTGTGTGTGCTGGATGGTGAAAGATTGTCCCTACAGACCTGTCAGCACATGAAGGAGGCTGCTCCCGTCTCTGTGTCACATGGTAATGATCACCTGTCTGGACTGGAGTGGATAATGAAAACCTCCCGCCTGAGCTAAGTGGACCAGACCTGCACTCTGCAGGGCTTCTCGTCTGGTCCTGTTTCACCAACAGGAAAGTCTCCCCCTGACTCACCTGGGAGGTGGGGGTCGGGGGGAGGTGCTCCTCTGTCCTCCTGTTCCATGGCTGACCCGCTCGCCATGGCCTCAGGTGTCTGGTGTCGGGTTGTTGCTCTGAGTCTCTGGCGGCTCTACAGTAGCAGAAAGGTCTCTACTTACAGCCGCAGGGAAGTTGTGTTTGTCTTTCCTTCTTCGTCTGTTTCCCTCCAAGTCGCCCATGCAGTAATTGTCTAGAAGAGTGATGCGTTTAGGTGATGCTTTGCTTACAACAGTGAAAAATATTTAATAATGTTTTCCTGCGTTACGATGCATTCTTGGCTTGTCCAAGATGATGAATTTTTGGATACATTTTTGGAAGTTGTGGCTATTGTACTGCAGAAATGGACGTCGAATTATTGGAGAAAGCCATTCACAACTGAACAAGTTGATCGTCAGATCGGGAGGCCAAAAGTTTTCATCTGTGTTATGCATGTGGATGCATGTGGGGTTCGTAAGAAAATCATAAGATTGAAACGTGATGACCGGCTTTTGAAACAATTTGTCTTTTCTGAGTGACCCTTTGTATGGTCGTGAATTGCCATCGTGTGTCATTCACATCTCTTTGAGTTCAGTTTTTGCTGCAAGAAAGTTCCTTAAAGATGTTGACTTAGCAGTCCATTGTGTTTTAGTTCACACTGGTGTTTGCACATGCCATTTTCTCTATTTCTACGCTGCTAGCCGTTAGCTGGCTACATGTGCACACAAGATGATATAGATGTGTTTGTCGTAAAGATGGTGACATGAATCAGTGTTTTCTTTATGTAGCAATGCAATTGTTTCAGCACCCATCTAACATGTTGAGTCGATGAGTAACTAGTGTAGCTGCTAGCCATAGGCTCCATACCAACAGGAAGCTTCTATCTGGGAAGTTGTTACACAGACGTGGGCAACGTAAAGATGAAGAATCCCAAACAATCATTCACAATGTGTGATGTATTCTTCCTTATCTGGTGCATTCTGATGCACTCAGGGTTCTATTCAGTGTTGAGTCAGCCAAAGGTTAAGGTCCTGGTTAAACCCGTCGCTACCAAAGACGAAGTAAGGTTTTCCCAAAATAGCTGCTTTGTGGATTTTTTTCACAGTGGCGTTGTAGGTGGGATGGCCCAGCACCTGAATATATCTCTGCATTCTCCACATTCCAGAGATGTTCTCCGTTATCCACAGAACATCATGGAGGCGGATTTACGACCTTCAAGGTTAACAGCCGCCTCAAGGCCCCGAAGCTTTATTTAAACGGAACAATGTGAGGGGCTGTGGGTTTGATTCCCATCTTTGTGCACGATAGAAATAATTAGAAACACGAAGCACGATGACGACGACATGTCGCAGACAAAAGATTAGCATATCTACAAATCACACACACACACTCGAGCGAAGTGGAGATCAAATGCTGATTCACTTCCTTGTCTTCATGATAGCTTCCTCTTCCAGTTTCCTCTTTCTGCTCGTTTTCTGCTAAATTACTGTTTCTCACAAACTGTGCAAGAAAACGCAGAATAACTCATCAGCATGCCACATTCTTTCACTTGCTTCTGTGTTTGTGTCCAGGTGTGCGTGTATGGGTTTGTTTCTGTGTGCTGGCTAGAGGTTCCTTTTGCGTCTGTGTGGGTTGGATTTTTGTGTGCAGGCCTATTTTCCTGCAAGGGTTTCTATGCGCGTGTCTCTGTGTGTGGCTTTGTGAATGTTGTTTGTAATTGTGCGTTGTTTTTTTTTTTTTTTTTTTTTGGGGGTGTGTTCATTTTCATGACTTGCCACTGAGTCTTCATGTTTTTATTGTGCATTTTCACAGCTCATTCATGGTGTGGCTCCTGCTGTTGGGTGTGATGATCTTGGGTACATTAGGACACGTCTTTATTTCTGATATGAGGACATATGTTGGCTGAATTGCAATAAACATGAATTTTAGGTGTTTAAGTCCAACATTGTCGCCCAAGTCATCTGTGTTGGCAAGCAGTGCTGTTACACACATCGAGGCAGTTGAGCAATAATGTTGCGTTCAACCTGGCTCATTCTTTCCAGGTGTTCCATGACACACCCTGTGAGAGAGTGTGAGTGTGTGAGACGGTGTGCGTCACTTACACACTAAGTAGTGGAGTGGCTGCAGCCATAAATGCGTTTAAAAAAAGGTTGTGTGAAGGGTGTGTGAAGAGCTGGCCAGTGTGGACTTGGAAACACTTCAGCTTGTTCGTGGGTGGATGTGTGTGTACTTGGTTCCAATATGAATCAACAGGACAGTCTCCAGTGCATGATGTGAGTGTCACTCTCTAAGCTTCTGGCGTATATGACAGGGATGAGGCCCTGCCACTCTGAGGTGACCCCTGACTCCAAACCTTGGCTTTGGCTTTTGTTTAAGACTGACTTGCGCTCAGGTCTTTGATAATCACCGGCATCTGATGGGATTCCTTCACTTCCTGGAATGTTTGTGAATCAAACTGGAACTTCCTGTCTCTGTACCAGCATTTCCTGCTGCCATGCTGGCATTGTTTGCCCTTCTCCCCCACTTTTGTCTTAATGTCAGTTTGTTTATGTGAGGTCTACTCACCCTCTACTCCCCCTCCGGCGGGTGAAGGGGGGCAGGGTGAGTCTGGGGGCTGAAGGCCGCTATTATCCGCAGCGCTGAATGGCGTCTTTGTGCCGGTGGTCACGGTGGGCCTGCGGGTCGTGGGGGGCGGGTCCACTCATAATGTTTTTTCAGCAGACGTCGGTGAGACTGACGGTGCTCAGACGTCACCAGTGGCTTTATGGAAATGAATATCAAGTCATTCAATTATCTGTCACAAGGTCATATCGAATCCAAAACATCAGCTCAGCAAGCAGTCATGTGCTGTGCAGAGACTCAGAAAATAAATAAAAATAGATAGTCTTTAAGAGACACGATTCTTTAGGATAAGCTAATTGCTAACGATTAGCATCGTAGTGGAATGTATGTTCTGACGTACTTGGGTTGAATCAAAACCTGGACTGGAACTCTCTCGAGTTCAGTTTTATTCTGAGAACAGCGGGGCGGCATGTTTGTAGTAAACGCCGTGTCAACACTGCTTGTGTTTATGATGCTCCAGAGCAGCTCCCTCTTAGCCCCTCTTACCTCCCCCTCCTCCCCACCAGCACACGCCTCTCAGCCTCGTTCTCTCAAATCAAACAGATTCGGAACAGATTTGTGAAGAATGTTGGCGAACCAGAAGCTGCGATTGATGTGTTTCACCATCTGATGTTTAATTTCACGAATCACAGCGGCCCGTTAACTGGGGTCCTGGTGGGTGTTCTGATGAGAGAGACCCAGTCTGCTTCATGTTTGCGGGAGTTCTAGACCTGATGGGATTTAAACTGGCAGCTTCCCACATGACAAGAGTGTTTGTTCTTCAGCCGTCTCTGAAGTGATACCTCGTGGTGGAGTTTTTGAGTCAATTGTGCAAGTGAAAAAAGTGAAGTTACTATGAATCGGCATTAATTCCAACTGAACCTCAAGCTTGTTAAACATTATGACCACTGTCATTTCTCACTATCGTTTTACCTTTAGCTTTCAAATGGAACCCTGAGATGCAGTGTCATAAAACATGCTGTTACTGCAAAGTTGTGACTAGCAGCATCGCGGCATAAAAGCAAGCCAATCTGCTAATGCAGCCTGATGTAGTTTACGCAAGCAGATGGCCGACACCTTCAATAACTTCAATCTGTGCAGCATTGCGGGCGAGGTTTATTCAAAGTAAATTCTCCTTTCCAAAGCAGCGCATACTTGTCCAATTCACTGCATACTAGTAGCTATATCAAAGTAAAATATTGACAAAAAACTCTAGTGCCCGAAGGGTTGGAATGAATTCAGGATCTAGAATTTAATCATTTTTGTATTGACTCATCCCATGACATGACTCTATGGTTCATAACAGAGTGCCACAAACTGAAACTCGCCCCTGCGGAAACCAGGAGGACTTGAGGCAAATGAACATTTTTAGTTGACAAGTCATGAGGTCGGTTTTCAAATTCTGGTGTAACCAACACAATGGAAAAATTGTCCTGTTTCACCAACAGGAAAGTCTCCCTCTGACTCAAAAGAATTGCCATCTGAAGTTTAATCTCTACATTACTGTCAGCCTTGTGGAAGTAGTATAGTGACAACCCTCTAAACTTGAAGCAATGATTTAAAGATGGCTGCCATGTTTAAGTTCAGATGGCAACCATCTGAGCATTCAGTTACCGTGGCATTGATGAAGGTTTTCGAGGGGATTTTAATGAACCCGGTAAGCTGACATTAATTAATCTGAGGTAGCTAGGCAATCTGGAGCTCTGATTGCCTCCCACTGTTCAACTATTTATTCATTTTCGAGAAGGAACTCTGATTTGCTACCTAGGATACATCAGTGTACAGTGAATGTGGTCATCCTGCTGTGACGGCACTTCCTGACAGGGATACACAAATGGAGATTGATGCTTTTTTTGTGAAGATTTCTCCACGTGAATTCTACCAAATGTGACCTTTGACTCCTCCGCATGACGGCATCACGCTGTCGTCTGGACCATTGTGTTCCTGTATCAGCCCAAGCCGCGTTTCTTCCTCCACTTCCTGTCAGATCAGCGCGACCCCTGATCCACTTCCTGGCCATTGAATTTTTGTATTTTTGGGTTTATTGTGTTAAAAACAGCCGACTCAGCGCTTCTCTTCTCCTCTCTGTGCAGACCTTCACTGCCTGGTGCAACTCCCACCTGAGGAAAGCTGGAACGCAGATTGAAAACATCGAGGAAGACTTCAGGGATGGACTCAAACTCATGCTGCTGCTGGAGGTCATCTCAGGTACTCCATTCTGTCAGTCGGGAGCCGGGTATGAGTCCCGGGATGCATTTCACACTGGGAATACCTGAAATGGAATTGTGAACCGAAATGAAAAGATCATACGCCCCACACATGGTCTCCTTTTCATCAAGAACTCTTCGGGTCAGAACCTCCGTAGTCCTCAGGTCCACTTCTCAACTCCTCTCGTGCTTTTGCTGACCAGAATCAGCATCGATTCTTGGGATGTGTGAAATTAGAAATTGAGTAAGGACCTGATGGGAAACTTCCGCTCAGTACCGTCGGGGGATTGTTTAATCATTCAGACTCCAGAACCCCCTTCAGGTTTCTGTTTGGATATTTTGGGTTCATGTTTCTGTAATTAAAGTTGAGCCCGACACAAACGCCCCAGTTCCTCTCAATCACAGGGAAGTAAAGAGTCTCCCCTCCGCTCACACGACCCCTCCTCCCGGGGTGTGGACCTTCACTCACAGTTTCCAACCTCAGTTTGGATCAGACACAGAGGAAGTGGAGGATCCGCCCTCACGGAGATCCATCACACCTGACACTTTTCCTCCAGTTCTCACGTTCAGCTGCAGCACTGAAGGAAAACTTCCTCCTCAGTCTGATGAGGATTCCTGTTCCTCTGCTGCAGCGCCCTCATTTGTTTTTGTGTGTGTGTCTGTACGCAGGAGAGCGGTTACCCAAACCTGAGAGGGGCAAGATGAGGGTGCACAAGATCAACAATGTCAACAAAGCTCTGGACTTCATCGCCAGCAAGGGTGTCAAGCTGGTGTCCATTGGAGCAGAAGGTGAGAAGAAGCATTCAAAATGCTTTTATCAACAAAAGGAGTGTTTCGATCAAGTCAAAAGTAGAGAAGACCTTGCCCCTCGAGGCGTTGCAGCTCAACCCTTAGTGTTGCAGCTGTGTCATGAGGCGGCAGAGAGCGAGCACTGGTCGTCTGCACTGAACCTCAATGACCTCAGGAGGTTTTGGAGTCGCACTGACCAGCGACATGCTTGTGTTTTATTTAACTTGCCAGCTGCTAGTCAGTATCATCATTGGAAGCGTGTGGAGTGGCTTCGTTGATGTTTGCTGATGATATAGTGATTGACTGTTAGTGTGAGGTGGAGGTGGAGGGACTTGACCTGGTCATGTGTTGTGCACAGAAATTGTGGATGGAAATTCCAAGATGACCCTGGGAATGATCTGGACCATCATCCTCCGCTTCGCCATCCAGGACATCTCGGTTGAAGGTACGACTCCTCTCACTCATGGCTGCGGGAAGTTCTGGTTTGTGGTCAATCACCATGACAACATGGAAATGCAAGATGGCCACTGTATGCTGCCAGAAGAACTTACCATTGCTTCAAAGAAAAATACTGTGCCCTGGTTGGGCAGAACGACTGCGTTGAGAACAAATGAAAACTTTTCTCTGACCTGTTGACCTGTGGTCTCTCCACAGAGACCTCTGCCAAGGAGGGTCTCCTGCTGTGGTGCCAGAGGAAGACCGCCCCCTACAAGAATGTGAATGTGCAGAACTTCCACATCAGGTAACATGTCTCTCCCGGGAGGTCAAGTTTGCCCTGGACTAAACACAGATGGTTTGACTGCTCTGTGGAAATGACCTTGTGGGCTGTCCTGGTCCTCAGACTCAACAAAGCTGTTCCCCAGTCGTTTGAATAAGATGGTTTTCCATTTATTCTCTCGGTGGGATGGACAACTGAGATTGATCCCTCCACCTACACAACAAAGTTGGTCATTATGTTACGGTGCAAACCAACAGTCAAACAAGTGCTCCTGGCGTCCACGTTTCTATCCTGCAGTAACAGTTACGCACCTGATGAGGGTGGCAGAGAGCCGGTGCTGGTCTGTCATAATGGCAGCTTCCTCCCGCAATGTCGCCCCCGTCTGGTCGATCTAATGTACTTCACTTGATGGCTGGAGGTGGTTTTTAATTTATGTTGGTCTACAGCTGTGTGGGAAGGATAATTGTGGAGAATATTGTATATATATATATATATATATATATTTTTTTTTTTTTTTTAACCTAAAACTGAAGTGGCTTGGTGGGAAGGAGGGACATAAAAGCCTATTAAGAACAACAAAGTGAACGCTTAACCCATGTGTGTCACCTGCAGCTGGAAAGACGGTCTCGCCTTCAACGCTCTGATCCACAGACATAGACCCGAACTCATTGACTACGACAAGCTCAGAAAGGTATGCACAAGCACATTTGTTTCACTATTTTTGTGCGGACCTCTTGTTGCCATAATGGTTTCCCCAGCCTCTCACCGTTTACCGTAAACCGCCTTAAACACACACCTTGACCAGGACTCTGATCCAAAGTTTAACCTAATCATAATAAACTACTTTTACTGAGGTTTTAACCCTCTAAACCTTGTGAGGACGTGCCTAAATGTCCTTACAAGAACGTGGCTTGTCAAGACTTGCCCATACATGCACAAACACACACGTTTTTCACACCACTTTGTGAGGACCGCTCATTGCCGTGACCCTTACCCCAGCCTCTCACCTTACACTTCCAAAACATCCGAAACAAATTGATCAACTTAATCATGACTCTTATCCAAATTGTAACTAATTATAATGACCCTTTTATTTCAAAGCCCTCAACCTGACATTGTAGTGTAACCTTTTGGAGTCCGGCAAAAGGGCCCCACAAGTTCCCAAGAACCTCACAAAGAGGTGTTTTCCCCAAAATTGGACCTCACTGGGATAGATATGCTTAAACATGCACACTTGTGACACTGAGAGCTGAGCTTCACTGCTGCTGCTGTTGTTGTTCAGGACGATCCAGTGACCAACCTAAACAATGCCTTCGAGGTGGCGGAGAAATATCTGGACATCCCCAAAATGTTGGACGCAGAAGGTAAGAAGGTTCTGCTGAGTCAGCACAGTGTCACCTTGATTTGTCTTCAACTTAGACTCTCGAGCTTACGATCATCACAGCAGTACATCATCTATATTTGCACTCGGCGCACCAGAAACACTTCAGCAGGACTAGTTTGTTTTTATTTTGCTCCTCTGCTACAGCTGCGCTAGAACCACTTTGTTGTCTACACTATCGCTTGTACGATAACTTCAAAAACAGAAATCACTTTGGTGCTCCACATTGCAACAAACATTTAATCTGCGTGTTTCGCTAAGCACTTCAGTAGCATCACTGCCTTAGCTACATTAGCCGTAGTCATGCTAGCACTTTTGTGACTTAGCACTTAAGGTTCTTACATAACCTCTTGAGCTAGCTGAGCTAAATGTAAATATGACTTACATCAGCACTCCATCTTGAACTGGATTACAGGCTCGTTTGTTCTGTCGTTGTGATGTTTGTGTTAACCGGGTTTCCTCCACAGCGACCACTTTCTTCAACTGTTTTTTTTTCCGTCGGCCTGTTTGTCGTCCCTCCACCTGTGATGTTGGGAACGTGATTAATAACTCCCCTCATGTTTGAGTCTCACCTGCGATGATGACTGTCTTTGCACCTGTTTGTGTCTCCCCTGCTGTGATGTCATCACCCGCCCGTAACCGCCTCTCCCCCCTCAGACATTGTCAACACGGCTCGTCCAGACGAGAAAGCCATTATGACTTATGTGTCCAGTTTCTACCATGCATTCTCTGGAGCGCAGAAGGTACCCTGACCTCTGACCCCTCATACTAACCAGCGCAGCTTCCTGTCCAGCATGGCCGCTCTCCGAACCAGACCACCAGATTATACCGCGCTAACACAGGCGAGGTCAAACCTGCAGCAGAGACCAAACGAAATCTCTCAGCTGCGCCTTGATCTCGACTGTGTTCTCCATTCTGGTGGTCCTGCTCTCTTCTGAAGCCCCTCCCACTCCTCTCAGATGGGCACGGTCTGTCTCAGGTCGGCGCTGGAAGTTGTTGACCCCTCCTTCCCCTCTATGGTGCTTTGCCTTTGCTGTGGTGGTCTCCTGCTTCACGCTCTCTCTCTCTCTCTGTTTTCTTCTCTGTCCTGCGGGGGGCGATGTGTAGACATCGTGGGTACGCTGCGGCCGGACGAGAAGGCCATAATGACGTACGTTTCCTGCTTCTATCACGCCTTCTCTGGCGCGCAGAAGGTGAGCAGACGCTTCACAAACACGCTAGCTTCAGCTCTCAACCAACCTTCCAGACCTGTGTTTATTCAATTCAACTCCCGCTTAATTAAAATAATACTTATGAGTTTTTGTTCTGAGGTCATTATTGCCAGGCCAATCTTTTTTTTACCCTTAATGATCAACTGGTTTGTGCCAGATTTTTTCGACTGCTTCCCTGGTGGCCATCGTTTTTTCCTCTTCACAAACGTCACAAGTTTTTTGTGCTATCATTTTATAACATTTTTTTAACCCAATGAATTTGTTCAGATATTTATTAAAAATTCTTTTTTTAAAAATTTATTATGATGATTATTGTTAAATTTGCCTACTGTGGGACTACTGAAGATCATCTAATATTAAGATAAGATTATTATTATTATTTTTTTTTTTTTTTTTAGGCTCTTGGTTCTCCTCAATTTCTGTGCTTAAAAAATCATTTTGACCATGATGACAAATTTAAACGTTATGTTCACATTTTATTTTTCCTATTTCTTAAACATTTATTCCTAACAATATAGTAATGAGTGATTTAAAAAAAAAAAAGAAACTGAAAGAGAGAAGAACGCTAAAGATCAGACGCCCATCTGCTTTGTGTCACCATATCCACAGGTCTGGAACGGGATTTGGACTCTCAACCTCTGCCTGAACTTCAAGCTGTTATTTAACTTTATTTGTTTCATAAAATGTTGCTTAAATCTGCTGAACTTTTATCTCAGTTGATTTCTGTTAACAAGTAAAATGGCGGCTTGGTAGGAAATCTTTTTATTTGTGGACTTAAACTGCGTTTCCCATAATCCCCAACAGTGTTGTCATGTTAAATATGTTTAATTCATTTCTTATTGCTCCTAATTTCAATTTCCTTTTTAAATTTTTGTGCCATTTTTAAGGCGGTAAGAATTAATGTATTGGAATTCATTTTTTTCCTCTGAAATATTTTAAATAAAATATCTAAATATAAATACATGTTCAATGTATTATCCACAACGATCCAATAGTCTTCAATCATGTTCCAAAAATACAATACTGACTTCATCTTTTTGAGGAAATATTTGGGGCTTTTGGGGAAACAGCTGGGGTCTACTTTCACGTTTCAACTCTAAATGACTCCACAACAGTATTGACGCTGAACCATGAGATTGTGTTACTGTAGCTGAAGGTTAGAGATGTTTCATCTGGTCGTGTCTCTCTTGTATTCCAGCGAGTCGCCTCCAGGTCCTGGATCAGTTTACGCGACTTAATCAGTGAAGTTTGAGACGCATGAAGTTTGAAAGCTCACGAGTGATTCTGACACATCAGACTAACCAGCGGCAGCATGAGACGTCATAGCATCCGAGCACTCTGAGCAGTCGTGTGACTTGTTTGTGTGCCAAACCACTGCCTGAGTGTGCCGTGAGCTCGCACCGACACGAGTCGCATAATCGCTCTGTCTGGACCTCCAGTTGAGGACCCCAAAATTGCTCACAACATGCACACACAGATATTAACACGTCAAAAACCCAATAATTATGTGCACAAACACACATGAAAACTGGGCCAAATATAGTCACAGTAAGTCTGTCACTCACACAAACACATAGTAATTATTATAAAAATAATTTGCAAGAACTTGCACAGGAAAACACACATGTAAACATGCAATCACATTCACTCAGACCTACAAGCAACATGTACGTGATAATACGCCAATGTTTCATGCTAGTCACACGCACATCAACACACAAATGCATGTGCAGATGTGGTGTGTGCGCACTTACAGATGCATACTGCAGTGGCTTGTGTGTTCACTTGCACTGAAGTCCAAAGTTTGGGGTGGAGGTCCTGAACTTGAGGCCAGACTGGAGAGCATCAGGGTGAAGATGGTAGCGCAGGGACCAATGAGCCGATGTGTCAACACTTATCCTCGATGTCTCGCTCATCTCTCATCATCTCTCCTGCGTCCATCAGGCTGAAACTGCCGCCAACCGGATTTGTAAAGTCCTGGCTGTGAACCAGGAGAACGAGCACCTGATGGAGGACTACGAGAAACTGGCCAGTGATGTGAGTCCGCTAGCTCTTCTGTTGAGGGGCGTGATGGTCCAAAACAAGCTGAGCGTGTCGCCTTGATTTGTGTATGTAGCTGCTGGAGTGGATCCGCCGCACCATCCCCTGGCTGGAGAACAAAACTCCAGAGAAGACCATGGCTCTGATGCAGGAGAAGCTGGAGGAGTTCAGAGACTACCGCCGCTGCCACAAGCCGCCCAAGGTCTGGAGTTCAACCGTCGGCCTGCTCTGAATAGTGTGTCTTCCATCATGACCTGTGTGTGTGTGTGTGTGTGTGTGTGTGTGTGCGCACGCTCAGGTCCAGGAGAAGTGTCAGCTGGAGATCAACTTCAACACCCTGCAGACCAAACTGAGACTCAGCAACAGACCGGCCTTCATGCCGTCTGAGGGACGGATGGTGTCTGTACGTATACTCTCAAATTCACCTTGCCGTCGCTGGCGTCGTCTAACAACGGTCCACTGTGTTAGGACATCAACGGAGCGTGGTACACTCTGGAGGGTGCCGAGAAAGGCTACGAGGAGTGGCTCCTCAACGAGATCCGTCGCCTGGAGAGACTGGATCACCTGGCTGAGAAGTTCCGCCAAAAAGCCGCCATCCACGAGTCCTGGACAAACGGTGAGACTTGATGTTCTGTATGTGGTCGCATGCTGTGTGTCTTGCATTCTTCATTTAACAACTGGTGGGTAGGAGCTAACGTGTGGCTAAGTAGCGTTGATGTGCTAATGGCTACAGAAACGCTGTGACAGGAGAACTCTGGCAGGTTTTCAAAACCACATGACTTCTTGCAGGTAAAGAGGCCTTGCTGACCGAAGATTTCATGACCGCCTCGCTGTCCGAGATCAAGGCGTTGCTACGGAAACACGAGGCCTTTGAGAGTGACCTGGCTGCTCACCAGGACAGAGTGGAGCAGATCGCTGCCATCGCTCAGGAACTCAAGTAAGAAGCTGCAGCAAAGCGCCACACAATGAATCATTGCATGACTATGAGTCACTTGCACAACTACATGTCATTCCCAGTAAGTCACGGGCACAACTACGAGTCACCTCACATAGTCACAAGTCACTCACACAAGTCAGAGTCACATGCACGACTAGGAGTCACTAGCTGCCAGTGTCACTGATGCAAATCAGGTAACAAGTCATGGAGCCAATCACGAAACCTAATTCTTACTTCTCATATGCTAACCCACTCTAAGTCGTGAGTGACTCACTACGAACACAACACTCAAGTCAATAGAGATCTGTGTGTGTTCCAGTGAGCTGGAATATTTCGACTCTCCCACCGTTAACGCGCGCTGTCAGAAGATCTGTGACCTGTGGGACGTCCTGGGGTCACTCACCCAGAGCCGCAGGGAGTCACTGGAGGTACGAGTGTCACTAAGAGCGAATTGATCCCTGGTGCGTTTGTACGCCGACCGTGTGTGTTTGCCTGATCGCAGAGGACAGAGAGGCTGCTGGAGTCGATAGATCTGCTCTACCTGGAGTACGCCAAGAGGGCGGCGCCCTTCAACAACTGGATGGAGGGAGCGATGGAAGACCTGCAGGACATGTTCATCGTCCACAACATCGAGGAGATCCAGGTGAGGAACGTGACGGGAGGTAGAAGCTGATGAGGTATCCAGAGTCACTCACCTTCTCGCCGTCTCCAGCACCTGATCTCAGCTCACGAGCAGTTCAAGTCCACGCTGGCGGACGCTGACAGGGAACGGGGCGCCATCGAGGGCATCCAGAGCGAGGCCCGGAAAATTGCAGAGAACAACGGCATCCAGCTGACCCAGACCAACCCGTACACCACCATCACGCAGCAGAGCATCGACACCAAGTGGAACAAAGTGAGAAAGTCTCCACCATCTGGGCCCTCGGACCTGAGGCTGAGACCGTGTGTGTTGTGGTGTGCAGGTGCAGGAGCTGGTGCCACAACGTGACAAGGCCCTGCAGGCAGAGCTCAGCAAGCAGATGTCCAACGACCACCTCAGACGGCAGTTTGCCACTGAGGCCAATGTTGTGGGCCCCTGGATCCAAAACAAGATGGGGGTAAGAACCTCTCGGTGGACGCCATGACCAGGCTCTCGTCAAGAGAGGACGTGATGTGGAGCTTGTGTGTGTGTCTGGTCAGGAAATCGGGCGGATATCCATCGAGATGAACGGAACTCTGGAGGACCAGCTGGCCCACCTGAGACAGTACGAGCAGAGCATCATCGACTACAAGCCCAGAATCGAAAAGCTGGAGGTCGACCACCAGCTCATCCAAGAGGCCCTGATATTCGACAACGTCTACACCTCCTTCACCATGGAGGTACACACTCTCATTTTGGCTTCCTCTCTCTTGATTCTCCACGATGTCCCACTCTTCTCTCATCCTCTCACTCTCTTCACCCTTGCATCTCTTGATTCCTTTCCTGCTCTTCATCTTTGCTTCCATCTCAACTGCTCCTCTTCTTTCATCACGGATGTCTTGCTCTCCCCCGTTGATCCACCCCTCATCTTCTTGTCTCTTGCTCTCCCCCTCTCCAGCACATCCGTGTGGGCTGGGAGCAGCTGCTCACCACCATCGCTAGAACCATCAACGAGATCGAGAACCAGATTCTGACCCGCGACGCCAAAGGAATCAGTCAGGAGCAGCTCCACGAGTACCGCACGTCCTTCAACCACTTCGACAAGGTCAGGGCATCAATGGGGTCACATGACCGGGCCGCTTTAATACCTGAGGCCACATGGTGAAAACTGCACATTAGAATTGATTGATTTCTTTTTTAATTTTTATTTTGACCAATTATTTAGGACAGAGACTAGAAATGATTTATCCTTTAAAATGATGAAGTCATCGCAGTGGATGTGCAATCATTACGTCACGTTTATTATTAACATTAATGTCTTAAAATAATCAATGTATTCCTCTTTCTATATTTTAAAAACTTCTTAGTTATTTTTTATTACCATTTCTGCCTTATGATGCGTGAATTTGGATACATTCATTTTTTTTGTCATTCTAAGTTCTTGTTTTTTGACATTGTTACAATGAATATATGTAAATTAGTCCATTTATTTGTATTGTTTTTATACAGCTCCCTCATCTTCAATTATATTTTCTGGCAAATATGACAGCAGCCTCACAGCAATTTAGAGACTGGTTAAAAATCATTGTAGACTTTACTTTTTTTGCAAATAAATTATAAACGTGGAACAGAGTTGGCCAGGAGGAAAAATATAATTTATACCTTTTATATTTATATACATTTTATATTTAAATTATATATAGAGACATATATATATATATATATATATATATATATATATATATATAGATTCATGTTTTTTTTGTTTTGTTTGAGTGTTTCATTGAAACCTGCTCTTTGTTTTTTAATGAATGATTGAGAGGGAGTGATAGCAGGGCAGTACGAGTCTGATGGTGTTTAGTGTTGCCCTCTAGTCACTCATGTCAGATCTGCAACAAGTCACGAGATGCCTACATTTGTTTGGCTGCATCAGGTGTCCACCATGTGTTTATGGTTCTCCTCTGACATCATCCTCCATCACATAATTCATTGAGTCAAACTCGAGGCCTGAGGGCCAAATCCCGGCCACCCAGTCCTCTTCCAGTGCATGTTTTTGACCCAGTACCCCATCAAGTACTGAGATCCTAGTTTACAGTTTATCTGGAACCCTCCAAACATAATGACCATCTAGTGTGGTGTTGATTGTCAAAGAAATACTCTCTCTCAGAAACATTCCAGTGGAAGTTCAAATATCATTATTCATCAGACAAGACCAGTCTATTTTTTGTTTTGGACCCCTCAACGGTCACATGGTCTCAGTGTTCCACCACCCATGACTGAAGTCGTGCACTCACCCATCATCACATGTGTGTTGATGTTGTCCTTGTCTGCCATCTGTGTGTCCCTCCTGCATGCCGGTGACCCCCTCATCCTCACCACGTCTCTCGGGTGTTTTGGCGTCCCTCAGGATCACAGCGGTGCCCTGCAGGCTGAGGAGTTCAAGGCCTGTTTGATCAGTCTGGGCTACGATGTGGAGAACGACAAGCAGGTAGGATCTCTGGGACCCAGCGGAGGGAACGCTCTCTATGTTTGTCTATGTGTGAGAGACCCTGGAGCAGGAGAGCTTGACCTTACAGACTGCTCCACCACCTCCTCCTCCTCCTCTTCTTCGAGTCGACTCTTCTGGTGGCATCACCTCTGTAGCTAGCCCGAACAGTTTCTTGACTTGTGACTCCACCATGCTTCACAAAACTCTTGACAGGCTCTGCGCCGCTCTCCCAGAACATAATCTATTGACTCTGCATCTCTGACTGGACGAGACTTTGAAAATCTTATCTCACTTCTCCTTCTCTGATTCAACACACACTGAGGATCTGGCACTCCTGCTCTGTGGTGCCCACCTCCCCTCTGAGGGGGCAGAGATGGGGGTGTCACTCATTCGTTGGGAGGTAGCTGTCTTGTCTGTCCAACAGGGGTCGCTGTCGCTTCAGCTCCACAAGCTTCCTCTCACTCCAGAACATGTTTTGATTTCAGTGTCGCTACGTCCTGTAACTGTTGTGCTTTTTTTTTTCTTTTGTTTCCTCTCCCTGTCACCCGTCTCACCCCCTGTGTCTTCCCCTTTTCACCTCACTCATCCCATCTGCCCTCTTCTACTGTCCTACCTCTTCTTCTATCTCCCCTCTTTTTCATTTGTCTTCTCTCCCTCCTCTCCTCCTCCTTTTCTGCACACCTTCCTCCATCCTTCCTCATCGGATCTTCTCCCTCGCACTACCCTGCACTTGTCACCCTCTTCGTTATCACCTCATTCTTTCTTTTTATCGTGTGCCCACTGACCTGTTCCGCCCGTCTCATTTCTCCCTCCCCTCCTCCGAATCCTGCACCTTGCTGCTCGCTGTGGCCCCACAGAAGCGTTCGGGACAGATGGTGTCAGATGATTTCCGGGCTCTGCTCATTTCTACAGGAAACAGTCTGGTACTGCTGCTTCATGTCTCAGGGGGTCTGCAGGTCCAGGTGGGAGGGGTAAAGGGGGAAGGGGTCTAGATGGACGTGTAGATCAGTAAGGCACCTTCAGTCATGAAAGGTTTTGGAGTGACTCACAGGACAAAGGTTTCTTTGTTTGGACTCTCTGTTATCCAGGAGAGGTTCAGAGGAGAGCTTCCCAAACCTCCCAGTGAGACCTGCAGACCTCCTGATCATCTCCGTAGCTGCTCAAGATCATCGTGTTTTGTCCAGTTTCGTCTCTGTGTTGGTCTGTTCTCCATGTGTCCATGCTCAGAGCCTCCACTGTACCTTCAGCGATGATGTCGGTGCTGTCGGCTCCTCATCTGTGTGTTCCTGTTTGTGTGTGTGTGTGTGTCCTCGATTAATCTCCTCTGTTCACGGTCGCCAGGGTGATGCTGAGTTTGCTCGCATCATGGGCATCGTGGACCCCAACAACAGCGGCGCCGTCACCTTCCAGGCCTTCATTGACTTCATGTCTCGGGAAACCACCGACACTGACACGGCAGATCAAGTCATCGCCTCCTTCAAGATCCTGGCAGGGGACAAGGTGAGTGGGTGGAGAGGAGGTGCGGGAGCATTTGTCAGTCATGAGCCTCGTATGATGGATGACATCACTCCCTGTTCCTGAAGCAGGAAGTTCAGATTTCTCATTAGGGTATACCTGTTCATCAGAGTCACTGAACTAGTTTGTAACTCTGTCATTTAAAAAAAACAAAAAACAAAACAAATTCTGGATCCTGAATTGTCCCTCTGTCCCCCTCAGAACTTCATCACTGCCGATGAGCTGCGACGGGAACTTCCTCCGGATCAGGCAGAGTACTGCATCGCTCGCATGGCCCCGTACCAGGGGCCCGACGGCATCCCTGGGGCCCTGGACTACATGTCCTTCTCCACGGCTCTGTATGGCGAGAGCGACCTGTAGAGGAGTCCAGAGGAAGCTGGCGAGGCGGAGGAAGGGGGGTGTCTGGAAGGGCGTGGGGGTTCGCGCTGTGTGCCGCTGTCGTTGAATCCTCTTGAAAACAAACAGGCATATCCGGGGCGGCCGCGGCCGCTCGCTCACTTCACCCTCTCTGCCTTTTGGGGTCCAACAACACAGTCGGGGGCTCAAGCTAATCTTCGCCTCTTTTCTTTTTGTTTATAACCGTCTCCTTGTTGCCGGGCGGGTGGGATGATGTCTGTGTATTAGATCCTAGTGAGATATATGCTGCGGGGTCGGGCTGTCAAACCGCATATTTACCCACAATGTCCTTTGTCTAACCTCCGTTTCTCTCCGTTTCCTTACTGTTTGTTTGTGTGGGTGGGCGGGGCTCACGCGGGCGGGCGGGGCTAAGCGCTGTACATACTTATTTTTCAGTGCAACGGAAAGTCCCCAGTCTTTGAAGGGACCTTTGTTAAAAAAGAGAAAATAAGGATATTCAGTTTCACCGGCGGAAAGGTTTGTTTTCTTTTTTTTTTCTTCCTGCTTCGACTAAAGTATTGGGCATAAATATGGACATCATCCTCCAGCTGGTGACGCAGCAGCTTCATTAAAATCGAACGTCAGTTGCCCTCCTCTTCGTGTGTTCAATTCGCTGGTGTCGCCTTATCCTACCACTCTTCCTCTCATCGCTTCTCTGAAAACATTAAAACATTCCATCACGTCAATTTAAAAATAAATAAAAGGTATTAAAAAAAATCTATGCAATCATTTGAGTTTCCATCTTCCCACGAGTGTTTGTGGTCTGAGGCAAGACGAGGAGACCGAATGCTTGTTTCTTTGTTTTGGAGAAAATAGCTCTGGATTTGTGATTTATTTCCCCCTTTTTGTACTCTTTAATATCAAACCTTATCTGCTGTACTGGAAACTGCAAGGCCTTCTGATGATGATGATGATGATGATGATGATGATGAGTGAGTTTCACAAAGCACACATTAAAGTTTCCTTACAAAATCTCCACTATTGCGTGGTGCCTCTTTATTTTTCTGAATGCTTTCTTTCTCTGACCATTCAACTGGAAGTATAGTGGTCTGTCTGTGCCCCAAATGTCCAGCTGGAAAAGGGGGAGAGATGAGATGGGAGAGCAGTGAATAACTGAGGGCTGCTCTGAAGAGGATGAACTGTGGGCGGCTGATAGTCGGGTGAGAAATTGTATTGAACTGTTGTCATGTCATCAACAAGCAACGTTTTTCCAAATGGATTAATTCACGTTTTGTAATTTTGTTGGCACAAATGTTTCATTGATTTTGAAACTTTAAGTTGAAGTGTCATTTAATAATTAAATCAGAAACATCACTAGAACAAGAGACAATATGAATGATCCTGATGAGCAAAGTAGTGAAGGACATCCCTACCTTTTTGCAATGAGTGTAACGTGTATTACCTATCCCGTCATCACCTCGCGCTCATCGTTCTCTCCTTGTTATCTGAAACCCGTACCACACTGTATCGAGACAGAAGTACTTAACGTTTTCACACGGGTCTGTGTTGATGTAATACTGATGTTAGGCTGAGGGGGGCAGCAGTACGCCGCTACTGTGTCGAAGAAGAAGACGTCCCTTCGTTTTTGCTGTAAAACCGCGGTATTTTGTGACTTCACGTTGATGCCAGTAAGTGTGAATTTGATCTCTGAATTAGTAGCATTTGAATTACCCTGATTAGTAAAACATTTTTCCCGGAAATTGACTGTATTTCATTGGCTTAGCAGTTGTGGAACTTGAATTGTAGTGTATTTTACTCATTTCCTACTTAACAGACGTTACGTTTTTAATGTGTTTTTTTTGACACAATGATGCTGTCGAATTCGTTGAAGCTTTGTACACTTGCGCATCTATCTCTCAGCAGAGTAACGTTGTTTACTCTGTTTACTTCGTTGTTTACTCAACGTTTGCGGCACAATTAAGAAATATTAAGGGTGATTCCAGGTGGAGAACACAAACTGTGTGTCTAAGAAAGTAAAGTGAATCAAAGCTGTCTGTGAAATATTGATTTTACAAGTTACAATGATATCTGCTGACGGCGACATCTCCAGCTCCTCCTCAGGTTCTGGGAGCTTCTTTGTCCTCCTGCTCCTCCAGACCGTCACCATGACAACAACATACATCCCAACACTGAGTATGGAGGGTGATCAACCTCTGGCTCTCAGAACTGTGAACAAGCAAGGACCAGCCTCCATAATGACTGTCTGTGATCACCAGACTCGTATCAAAGAGAGGTAGATAAAGAAAACATTTTCTTCCTGGGTGAAGAAGGCTTGAGGCCACGGAGCCTTTTAGGACCGTGTCTGTCTTTAATGTTGTGTGTGTAACATATGGGGTCGCATGTCGGGGGTGGACACTTCATTTATCAACAGCAAAGAGGAGGCGGAGTAAGGGGAGTTGGGGGCGAGGGAGCGGTGTTTCTGAGGTGCTCCTATGCATCCTGATCTGTGTGCAGTAGTGTTCTTGCCTTGTCCTGTGTCACTGTCTGGTACTTCCTTTTAGCAGCTGTAGGGAGCGCTGTAACTCCACTGACACACATCGACACACACATGCTGAGTGATCCTCCATGCTCGGATTAGCAGCTGCTGCTTTCTTTATATTCCTCCTCTCCTCTGTCACCGCGTCCTCTTGCCTTCCACCGCTTTCCCCTCTCCTCTCTCCTCCACTCGTCCGTGAGGAATTATAGAATTAAAGTTCTGAAGCCTTTGTGGTCCAAACTGTTACACTCTGTTCGCTGACCTTTGACCTCTTAAACCATTCGTTTGGTCAACTTTTAATACTGTTTAATGGGTGAGCATAATTGTTTAATAAAGTGATGTGAAGGTCCCCCTCTCTTCTCTCTTCCTCCCATCCCTTCCGATCCTCCTCTTCCTCTCCTCTCTCTCTCCTCAGACATATATATATATATAACCCTGCTGCTCCTCATCTGTGCCCTGAGGACACACTGCGCTCCTCACCCCTCCCTTCTGTGTGTGTGTGTGTGTTTCAGAGAGAGAGGGAGAGGGAGAGGGAGGGAGGTCGCAGCGCAGCTTCCACTCAGTCTCTCTCAGTTTCGTCAGAGATGCGCATCGCTTGGAGCCCGACCTGGATCTAGAACACACGGTAGGAAACAACGTGCCTGTGTGTGTGTGTGTGTGTGTGTGTGTGTGTGTCTGCGACCCATGACTCGTGTGTTCTCCCGCTTGTACCGGAGTGTTGCTGCATGCTTCATGTTGTTCACTGAGCTCCATTGCTGCTGGTTCTGGTCCCTGTGGATGCCTCCAGTCCTGATCTGGGACCAGGTACTGGTCTGGACCTAGAGCTGCGCCTTGAAAGTTCTGTCTGCTGCTCCCAATGACCTGGATGGTGTCCCAGGGGTCCACCCACCCCGGGACGCTGGGACCGCCGCGGTGCCTTTAAGAACAACTCTCACGTTCAGAGATGAAGGTTGTTTTCGCTGTCGTTTGAGAAGTTCAGGCTGAGATGATATTTTTGGCGGCTGGTGTCCCATCAGCAGGAAGAGTGCTGAAATATGAATGGCTGTGCTGACGTAGCAGAAGTGTGTATGAAGCGCACAAGCTCAAATGCTAATGTAGCTGGGGTGCAACATGGAGTGCTAATGCGTCTCTTCTGATAACAGGTTATTGAAATTGCCAAACTGATGAACAAAATATGTTCATTTAGATAGTGTAAACCTCGCTAATGTGTCAAAGTTTTAAACTCACCTGATGTGGGAAGTTGCTAGTGTAAGTAACAATCAGACTTTGGCGAGGCTACTTTGTTTCTGTAGCTGAAGTGTCGCATAGTTGACTATTCTGACGTGCTAACATAGCTGCTACACTTGTGTTTGCCTCTGTCAAAGCCGGGAAAACTAGGAAGCCAAAAGAGCTGAGCTAGAAGGCAAAGCTTGATCGCATGGAATCGTCACTCTTCTCTCTGTTTCTTTGGTTTGATTCCATTCTACTGTGTGAGATTAGCATCAAGCGACATGTAGCCGAAAATCATTTGCACGGCGGAGGTTCGTGGCGTCACTTCCTGTCGCGGCTCTGTGTGATCAGTTTACGTCTGTAGAGACTCATGCTGTTGCTACTGTGAGCGTGACCCGCTCACTCTGTGCACCTGACACCGTCACATCGCTGACTTTAAACAACAATGCTCAGCAATAAAATCCAAGTCATTAGTCATGACACAGGGGCTCATGTTGAACAAGACCCCCCCAAATCTCATGAGTCACTCTTCATCGTTTCGCACCTCCTCCTCTTCGGCGCCATCTGTCGGTCAGACCAACTTCTCTGGTTGTCGCTCCACGGAGCTGCTCAGAGGAAGGGATGCTGTGCAGTTGGACTGCAGATTTGATGAGCGAGTGTTTGCTGCAGAGAAGTGGGGATCCTCCTCCATCATCAGCGGATGCAGCAGGGCTTCCCTCCCTCTCTCCGTCCCTCCTCCCCTTCCCCCCTCTCCTTCACTCTTTCTGGGGCTTCCCTTGTTTTCGCCGCAGCAGCCTTCAGCTCTCCATCCATCTCTTGCCGCTGCAGCAGGACGCCGACGTTCCACTCCACTCATCACTCTTGTGCCGCTCCGACGTGTCCACTCCACCTTTTATATCAGATGATGGATTATTCATCACCTCCCCCGCCCCTCCCCCAGGGCCCCACCCATCTCTCCCACTTCCTCAGCATCTCGGTGTGTCAAAGTTCAGCGATGCAGATTATTTCATCGTAAGTGTTTACACATCTGCTCCGGCAGGATCAATCCAGCGCTCTGTGTTGTGAGTCCCTCACCAGGCTGCTCCTCGTGCGCACACAGATGTGCAACGTTCACACATGATGAACGAGCCTGCAACCATGTTACGTAAAATCTTAATCCCACGATTTGTCTTCATGCCTCTGCTGAAGCCTGACGACCAGGAGAAGCACCTCCGAGTCTGAGGTCGTGGTTCCCAGGAGGGGATGTGTTTCAGTGCGGGGTAAATTTTGTCAACACTCAGGCAGAACATGGTGATGGAGATGTGAAGGCTTTCCATAAACACTTGGATGTTTTCAACTGTTCTACGTCCATCGTATCTCATCACCTTGAGACCTGGTCCTGAGAGCTTCTTTGTTGCATGATCGCGGCCACTAAACCGTCGGCTATTCCGACTTTTTTTTACCTTCCACGTGGCTAAACCCACCAGTCAACAACAGTTCTCCAGAACCTCAGTTCAATTCTCATTAGCTCCTCGCACCTCGGTGCGCTGATTGCTCTCCGGGGACCCCTGCTGGACTGTTTCCACTCATCCAAGACTCGTGACACTTCCCAATTAGACAGATGACGCCTGACACATCGAGCTGTCTGTCATCCTCCATCACCTCCTGGGAGTTTGTCGTGAGTCCCGTCTCTCCACGTCAAGCTGAGAGCAACGTAGAAAACACTGTGTGACACCACAGGATATTGTTCAGAAAACTTAGTCGAGACACGACAGGATTAAAACCCCAAGGAAACTGACTGAACCCCACAAATCTTTACAATTTGGTGGTGATTTGGGGTTCTAGATGCTGATCACCATCGTGCACGTGGATTCTGCTGCAGTGCCCTCCTGCTGAGTGACACCTCCTCTGCCGCCTGATTCGGGAGCGTGTGAACATGAAGCTCTCCTCCGCCGAGCCTGGGAGCCTTTTCGGGCTGCGAGTGAGCCGCAGTGGACGCGTGAGTGTGTTACATAAGTGTGGAGGGTTCCAATCCTCCCGGGCTGGCGACTTCACCCCTCAGCTCTCCTCCTCCTCTTCACCTCAACGTCGTCTGGTGGCAGTGTAGAATGTGGGTTGAATGAGGCCTTAGCTTCTCCAGCATCTCTGCTGAATATGAATGAGGGCGACTGTTTTATTCACACGCCGCTTCTTTTGTGAGCGAGACGGATTCGGAGCTGGCAGGAGAGGCTGCACTCCGCCTCACTTCCTCAGCTTCAGAGCTGCAGATGTGGCGACATGGAGAGCTGCTGAGAGTCTGTTGGTGCCTCCGCGTCAGGGATCAGAGCGGTGGAAGGTGGAGTTACCTCCAGTGGGGCCACTTCAAATCCTCCGACAAATGGTGAATAATTTGATGGTGAATTTATTGCATCACATGACCCTCCATATCAGATGTAAGCGCTCCAGTGACGAGGGATGTATGTGAAGTGAGTGAAGGAAATATATAGTTCACCTTTTTTCTTTTTCAGTATGAATTCCAAAAAGTAATATAGTGGTGGTGAAAAAAAACCCATACAATTGAATGCTTTCAATGATAAGATTAAAACAGAAGAAAGAAATTCATTAGAAAAGAAATATCAATTCAAATGCTGTTTTTAT